>NC_091117.1:50180000-51380000 GCF_040183065.1 Periplaneta americana
ATGAAATTGAAAATTTAGAACCATGACAAACACAACGAAGATACCTATTGAGGACCAAGACAAATACAACAAGGAATACGACAAGACAAAGACAAGGACAACCATAAGAATCACAAGAACCGCGGTAAGAAGCACAATGTCGATAAGGAACACAAAAAGACAGTGACATGAACCACGATAATGATCATGAAATGGATAACGATAATGATCAAGAAAAGAACTAGACAAAGGCCACGTAAGGATCAAGAAAAGGTTAACGATAAGGACCATGACATGAACCAGGATAAGAATCACAACAAGGATCATGACAAGCACATCGTCCTTGTCATTTACGATATTCTGAAGAATGATTCTCTTTCCATCCTCAGGTAAACCGAAAAAAGTGAGAGGAAAATATTTATGATTGCATATAAGGTCTATACAGGAATTATAGTAAAAAGATTACCATAGATCAGGCATGTCAAAAATCAGACACTGAAAGTGCAGTGTACGTGCGCGGAACGCCGGTCTGTGCAGATTGCGTCATTCACGTATTGCTCATTCAGTTCTTAGCGGGAGGGATGTACAAGAATCCATTCTGCGCTTCTAGTGTTCAATTAAATTGACATTTGGACATTATAAACATACTTCGCAGAAGGAGAAAAACACAATTATTGTCAGTGTCTATATTTGACAATAATTGTAACACAAGAAACAATAGACTTACTCAGTTACAATTCACAAAGAAGTCGTTTGTAAAGAATCATTTATTTATATGATTTGTATACAGTATTTGAAGAAAATATAAATATTGCAGTAATTTCGAATCAACAAAAAACGAACACAGTATTTCATTTTACGTAGTAGGTACTGATTATTTCAAAGTAATACTCTTTCATTGTTCCTCAAGCATTACTGGGACCATTGGTGCACAAATGTTAAAGAAAATATTTTACTCCCAATTACATGCTATAGGACATTGTGAGGCTTTTACACTGGAATCATTTCCTTGCTGTATATTAATATAAATTCACATTATTATTAATAAATTGGATAAATTAAGCTTGAATTTAAATTTACATATAGTTTATTTGGGAAACGTTGAGAGCAAGTATCAGCAAGTTGGGAGCGTTACTGAATTGAGTTAAAAGAGTATTTCACAAGCTGTGAAGCGAAGACATTTTCTTTATGTGAGGTTTAAAGATTTATTAACGTAAGTATATTGAGATAATATTGTGAATTTTTATTAGTAACAACAATGTAATTTATTCGCCACAACAATAATTCCTTTCTACAATTCGCCTTAAACGCTCTCGTCAACAATTGGATTTTCACTCAACACAGTATTCGTTATAGCACTCCACCGACGACAATGACAATTTACTTGGACTAGTACGAACAACAATGAACTGTTAATCTTAACTAATATTTACAAAGCACTATTTACAAATCAGAACTATCAGTTCTCAGTTCACAGTTCTTCTATCTCAGTCACTCGAGTTCACAGTATCTCGAACCACAGATCTTCAGAGACAGTTCACTGTACTCGAACTCGGGTCCCTCCAACTGCGGTCCACTGCACTCGAACTCAGGTCCCTCCAACTGCGGTCCACTGCACTCGAACTCAGGCCTTCGGATGCTGACGCAGATGCGGACGCACACTCGAGTCGAACTCCGGTACACAAGACTGGCTTGCTTGCTCTGGCTTTCTCACTGACTGGCTGACTAATCAACTGAAAAACTGCTATCGTTCCTTCGCGTCCGTAATTTATAACCACAGCGACGTAGCCTCGAAGGTTCCACGCGTCTCTAGAGATGGCACTCCAGAAAAAGCCAGAGCCCTCTCCTCTCTACCAGCACCAGATGCGCGCGCACTCTCGCTCCACTCTCTCGCCGCGTTGGCCCTTTCCCCTCTTCGCCGCGCGCCATTCCCCCGTGCTCCGCGCGATCTGCTTTCGCGGGACGCTGGTCGTGAGTTCGAATCTCACGTCGCTGTCACAATATAGTAACGTGAGATGGAAAATTCGCCATTATGTATTATTTTTCCAGAAAATTTTTCCGCCTTACAAATAGCCTAATTGCTTTCTTCCTTCCCTTACAACCTCAAGACCCTCACATGTATTCCTCACTCAATATTCTCATCACTTATCAGCTGATCAAATAAAAGTTGTAAGTCGTCTAACCATTGATGGCTGTGTTAGTACAGACTCCAAAACAACATCATTGTCATGTTTGTCTTGCCGTGAGAGTACTAATTAAGAAATAAGAGCTGGCGAATATCATATTTTGAGAACTTTACTAATCTGAGTTGAATTCTCACATCACTATTTGGTCCACATGATATGATGAAAACCTTTCATTTTAAAATAATTACTGTTGGTTGAGGAAAACATCATAACAGTTACGTTATATGATTCGTGATTTCTCTTTTTCGTTATATCTGTGGACTCCTCACTTTATTTTTCATAACGCATTCACAATCACAGCTCAATGAGCACACCCGTACTGATCTGTGTTACTGAAACCAAAGCTGTTCTGCTACTGCAGGTAATGTACAGCCCTGTCGCGTTCCCCTCCAAACCGATTCACTCCCTCCAGGTAGGGGAATACGAACTGCACATTGCACAGAGACCAGTGCACAATGTGCGCGGTTTTGACATGCCTGCCATAGATAAATATAATTTTCTGCAAGACTTCAGTATGTCCGATAAACGGAATGAAATTAGCTATGAATAACAATCAATCCTCAAAATAACAATAATAAAAAATGTAATAATGCATTCATGTATAATTTTTCTTGTAGTTGTATTGTATTTCAGGGGCCTGTTTCTCAAAAATACTAGTTTAGTAGTTCACCAGTTACTAGTTACCAGAGTATATTTCACCAGCTCTAGTAGATTCTGTTTCTCAAACTATTTTACCAGTCTAGTAACTTGTGACAATTTTTCACTAGTCACATGATCTCTTTCACTAGTCAGCTTTCACTAGTTCATTTGTTTATAGCCATTGGTAGGTATTGTTATTTGAGGTTAGAAGGCTAAGTTGTTTGTGTTTTGGTTCTTACTTCTCTCTTCTCTTGAAATTCCATCAATTGAAAGCAAATTAACTATACTCAATATGATTAATGAATCAAAGGATATATCATCCGGTGCTTTTTCAAGCATAATAACAAAAAATGATCAAGTAAACGAATGGACAAAAAAAAATTGTAATATGTGAGGCTATGGAACTGATACCTCAGAACAAAGATTATGCATACGTTAGGGACACTTACTGGCCCAACATTAAGAAAGCAACTTGGACGAGTACCAATTCAAGTTAACAGTATCATAATATGAACACATTATGTAGCTAGTGGGTCTACTGGCGACATGAATGCCACTTATGACTTGAAAAATTAGCTATTTTTTTTTTAGTTTTACATTTGATCTATTCGTAAATTAGTGTCGTTTTGTATTTAATTTGTAGGCTAAAGTTGACAATGTCAGAAGAATTGGCAGTGGAGGAGGAAAGCCAGCAAAAATTACTGCAGTTGATGAATTGGTATCAGATTATTAGGAAAAAGTTCTGCATGTGTTGTTGGTCTAGGGCAGAAAAACCAGATGGCATTGGAAAATAATCAACATCCCGATTTGTAGAGCAATTTGTATTTGAAGCTTTGCTGATAATGCATGACTTCTATTTGTTTGTCTTGTTATGGCAGGTCCCACTATATTTAACAACTCTCCAAGCTTTTCAGCACTTTATTTAAACCGTTCATTATATTTAAACAATGCTCCTGTGAAGGAATAATAATTGTTCCTTCTCGATATAGTTTTAGCTCTTCTCACAACAACTTCATTACTACTTCAATCTGAATCACTAAACCACATGTATTAAAAAAATAAATACAATATTTTCTTTTGATTATCTGAGAAAGGTTGTCACTGGTAACTGATAATATAGAAATTACCAGTCTTTAGAGTCTTGTAGGAATATTCCTGTTGAATACTAATATAATCAACTAGATTAGCATTTTGAGAAACAGAATCTCTTAGGAACTGGTGAAATCGACCAATATTACTAGTCTGTGAACTGGTAACTACTACTTCACCCTTGTAGTTTCTAGAAACACAGACTTGTAAAACAAACTATTATTACTACTGTACAGACTAGTATTACTAGTCCGTGAGTTTTGAGAAACAGGCCCCTGGTGGTATAGAGGAGAAGGCCTGATGGCCTTAACTCCCATCAAAATAAATAAATAAATAAATAAATAAATAAATAAATAAATAAATAAATGATTGAATACATAAATAAATAAATAAATAAAACAGAATGTACTATTACGACCAGTAAAGAACTCCTTTTGAGCCACAGACAATAAAAAATTAACTGGTGTATTGCATACAAGCACATGAAATATCCAGTAAAAGTTGTTATTTATCCACCAGTATTTGAGTAATACCAACCTTGTAGTAACTTTCTACAGTCACGCAGTTACTGTGCACACTTCTGTTTCCCGTCTATTTCAAAGTACAACTGAACAACACTTCTATTTTTTTTTTAATATTGCAATCCTTCATGGATTATACTCGTAATATACGGACTCTCCTAGTGAATAGGAATGGACTGTTATTAAAAATTGTTATAATTTCAATTTCTGAAATGTTCACGAAATTTGAAACATCCTGTATAGCGTTATAATTTACGCTGAGGAATGTAAAAATCCTTTTAGCTTTATGACCAGTGAATATAAATGAAATGTGAATATTGCATTCACAACAGCAGACTTTTGTGCAATTTCATCTAATTAGTGAACACTAATGTTGGCCATGATAACAGATGCAGATTACTTCGTTTTAGTTTATTATGAACATGAAATGTAAACTAAATGCGTCAGAAATACCACTTCAGTAAATGTATTCCACAACATTTTTTTTACAAACGTAGATATGAAATATTAAAAAGAGAAACGCGAAAACTAGATTTGACTTGTACCCATAATCCACCACTTGAACGGTAATAAATAACGTTTTACGGAAAACTCAATTCACTTTATTGGTAATTAATCCAGATTTATTAATGTCGTTAAACGCACAAACTGCATTTGCTCGACTCCACTGCACCTCGTTTGAAATTATTCAATGTTTCGCTAGTGGAGATTCAATTAAATGAACCCGGGAGAATTGGTAACGGCTAATATGATACTAATTGCGCGAAGGAAATAAAGGGGCACGCCATTCTAAAACAAAACAAAGACGGATAGCACAGGTCGCGTGTTCATCATCTGCAACGATATGCAGTTAACAGCTATCATAAAGAAGGCTGTGAACAAATAATTGTTTGTGTTTTCTGTAATGGATATGTCGGCAATATCAAGGAAAAGCTGAGGTATAAAAATGGATTTTCTGACCTCTCTTTCTTGTACATTGTATTATAATACCTAAGTGAGCCTGTTTTATTTTATTTTCAATTTACTCACCCAATTCATTCATAAACAAGAATACAGTGATTCAGAAGGTTATTGTGAAATGCTAGATGGTAAAAGATATGGTTATTTGAAACAGGAAGTATAAAAAACTAAAAAAAGAAAACACAGTACCATTGTGCCTGCTGTAATAGTATTTTAATATCATCAGTGTACAGATGAAATATATATGTTAATACAGGAAAAATTGATATTAGGAAATAAATAAAGTTTCATCATAAATAAATTATCACTTACTTTCTTACAAATAGCTTTTAAGGAATCCGCAGGTTCATTGCCGCCCTCACATAAGCCCGCCATCGGTCCCTATCCTGTGCAAGATTAATCCAGTCACTATCATCATTTCCCACCTCCCTCAAATCCATTTTAATATTATCCTCCCATCTACAGTACGTCTCGGCCTCACCAAAGGTGTTTTTCCCTCCTGTATCCCAACTAACACTCTATATGCATTTCTGGATTCGCCTATAAGTGCTACATGCCCTGCCCATCTCAAACGTCAGGATTTAATGTTCCTAATTATGTCAGGTGAAGAAGACAATGCGTGCAGTTCTGCGTTGTGTAACTTTGTCCATTCTCCTGTAACTTCATCTCTCTTAGCCCCAAACATTTTCCTAAGAACCTTATTCTTAAATACCCTTAATCTCTGTTCCTCTCTCAAAGTCATAGTAAATGTTTTATAAATTCTAACTTTCAGATTTTTTGACAGCAGACTAGATGACAAAAGCTTCTCAACCGAATAATAACAGGCATTTCCCATATTTATTCTGCGCTTAATTTCCTTCCGTGTGTCATTTAAATTTGATACTGTTGCTCCAAGATATTTGAATTTTTCCACCCCTTCGAAAGATAAATCTCCAATTTTTATGTTTCCATTTCGTACAATATTCTGATCACGAGACATAATCATATACTTTGTCTTTTCCGGATTTACTTCAAAACTTATCGCTTTACTTGCTTCAAGTAAAATTTCCGTGTTTTCCCTAATAGTTCGTGCATTTTCTCGTAACATATTCACGTTATCCGCATAGACAATAAGGTGCTGTAACTAGTTCAAAAAATAAGTTATCACAGGATTAATAAATTTAGCATTCCTTTACCTATACAATATCTAAAATATCACTCATTTAAATACTGAAGTTCAAATGTAATCAGTTATTTAAACTGCCAACTGTTTAAACGATCTCAGGGAAGCAGCAATGACTGATCCTAAGTTGGCCATGGAAGAAGCTGCAATGGCGAACTTAAAAACAGTTTCAACATTTAATAATAATGTCATAAAGTAGGACATCACTACTATAAATGTAATTCTAAAAATACAGCCAGAAAATACACAAAATAGGCTTTATTATATATTACACTCTGTAAATGTATTACTTATTTAGTTGCATGAAACGGATACTTACGGAGAAAATCTTTTACCGGCAACCACAGTTAACATAAAATAGCGACTACTTCATAGCAAGAGATACTGGAAATTATATTTTGTACTAAAAATGCATTGCATATATTAAATCTGTGAGCGTGAACATTTATCTTGTGCCCTACTGTGAATATTTACATGTTAAGGCAAGGAGTAATTGCACTCTCCAGCTCCCATGCCCCTCGATCTACACAACACAGTCGCCTGTGCATTCGTAACTTATTTCGGAACAACTGGATAATACGCACGGTAGAACAATGTCGGTAGTAGATTTTACTCGCTGGCCACTAGTCACCGGACCGTACCGAGCCATGTCAAACAAAAGACAATCGAAATGGTGGTAGTGAAATTTGCGACTATATTCTTAAATAAATCACTCCATTAGTCAAGTGCAAGGTTTATGTAGCCAACGGCGGTATTTTGAATGCATTAAAAGAAAATACAGATGTAGTAAAATCTTAAAGGAGGTTGTCACAACGAAAAAGGAAAAAAGGTTAATGTTCACCAAAGCGTTAAGTACATAATTATGACCGCGTTGCCGTTTTATTTGTTACGTTATGTTTTATTTAACGACGCTCGCAACTACAGAGGTTATATCAGCGTCGCCGGATGTGCCGAAATTTTGTCCCGCAGGAGTTCTTTTACGCGGCAGTAAATCTACTGACATGAGCCTGTCGCATTTAAGCACATTTAAATGCCATCGACCTGGCCCGGGATCGAACTCGCAACCTTGGGTATAGAAGGCCCGTTTTATTTGTGGCCGAGAGAAAAATACCTAGCCTTTTACGAAAAAGAAATTTTAGGGGCCATGAAATTATTCAGCGCTTTCATTATATTATTGTTTATCAGTATTACGAAACAAAAACTGTCATAAAGGCCATGACCTACTAGAAACATTAATATCAAAGAGATAAACCAATTCGGCCGTGATGAAACAAAAGAAAATGTGACAGATATTTTAATTCGAGATAAAATGGACACTTTACAAGACATACTGAAACTTTTCGAGAAGGAAATGAGAAAAATGTACAATTCTTGCCTGTCTGCGCATGCGCGGAATTCGTTAATAAAAACCTAAACTAACCAAACCTAACTTTCGTATATGCAAGGTGTGTAACCGGAGCAAGAAGGGATCTTCTTCATTTGATCTGCAATGTACACACGAAAATAAATTCAAGTAAGGATCACGCTCCCACTGCATGAAAGGTCCGCGCATGCGCTACAGCGAAGCTGTTTCTGTTTCAACCCTCTCATCTAAGCCACATAATCTACTCGCAATATTTACGCAAATACACCTTGTCGCTAACAGTGGTGCTATCTCTCAGTAATGTTCTGAACGAAGGAGGTAGAGAGAGAGAAAAAAAACAAATTTCTCCTTCTAACGACGCCAAACACCAACGTCATGTTATTATGTTGGCGACATTGTGTATTTAGTTAAATTTGGTGGTAAACGTAACGGCACGGTTGAAAGCTACCGTGCTAATTCTCCAGTTTAGCGCTCATATTATTTTTGTTTCGGTACGCTCGATCGAGGTCTGTTCATCAACTAGCAATCGCAAATACCTTTTGATCACTCGGTGTAATTGTGAACCTCGACTTTTTGAATAACTTTTGAAAAAATGGCGATAGAGAGGACCAACTTTAGAAATGTGGCGATCAATTCCGTTCGCCTGATATTTGCCACACTGTGAGAACATCTCTACCGCCTTTAAATGGCCGAGCCTCCCCGTAAGCATGGAAATAGCCCTGAGAAGGCAAACCAGGCCGTTGTGTTTGTCCAGGGGAGCGAGCGGTGTAGGCGCGCAGCACTGGTTTAGTGTAAATGCAGTCACTGACTCATGAATACTGCCTCGAGGAGGCAGGTCCGATATTCAAATCCGATCACCGTAATGACCTGTGTCGTCACTGGCTTATCCGACGCGTGAACGCAATTCTTCGTGCAGTGAGATGAAAAGACGGAGCTGCAGTCAAACAAGCAGCACTGGGTTACTAGAGACATGCTCCGTGAGCGGAAAATAGAACACATTGGAGGAGAGAAATTCTTCACTCTTTTATTTCTGACTTCCCTATGTATTTACCTTTCTTGCATGATTGTATTCTGTCTCGACCTTGTCGATATTGTTGATACAGCGTGTGAATAGATTATAATAAATAGAGACCGGATTTTAAAGGGAATGATAGCTATGCAGGAGGTACAAAGAGCTCTGAAGCATGGAGCATATTAAAAAAGTTAAGAGTAAATGATGTAAATAATAAATATTTAAACTTTATTTCATTGGAAAATTGAAAGAAATATTTTGAAGAGCTCTTACAAGAAAATAGACCAGAATATGAAATTAATATAAATGATGAAGAGATTGTGGATAATGACAACGATAATAGTATTCACATCAGTGGCGGTTCCTCGGGGGAGGGAAGGGAGGAACGTCCTCCTCACATGTTTCTTCTTTTGAAAGTAAATACCAAATGAAATATATGCCTTCAAATTCGAGGAAGATTCGATAATTTTTAAGTTCACAGCTTTAAGAAAACCTCGGTTAATCGAGTTTTAAACCACGCGCACTCATGTGCTGCTAGAAAACTGTGAGAAGGATGCGAGATTGTTTGTGTGGAGGAAAGTCAATCCATTCCTCCTTTACTGCAGTTAACACACATAGACAACAGCGCGCTAGTGGCCAGAGAAAGAAGCAGAGTTTTAAAGCAAGTAAATGAACGGATAGGGAGGAGATCCTGCTCTGAATCAGCGCATGGGTGGGAAATAGAAAGCGATTGGTCGTGCAGCAAGCTCGCTACCGCTGCCATCTAACGATGCTGCATTCAACCAAACTATAACACGTCATCTAGGAGGAAACACAATAAAAACAGTTTTAACGTAAAGCTATGAAAGACACCATATAAACTTTTTTTTAAATTACAAATCAAAATATTCATTGCACTTTATATAAGCTATGTTCACGGTTTGAAACTTTCGAGGATATCTGAAAGTTGAAGTTGGATTTATATAAAACAAAGAGGAAGTTAGTATTGCAGATCTTTTTCTCTGAAATTCACTTCCATTCATTGTCTACTAGACAGGACAACAGCCAAGTTGTCAGTTTTATACAAATATATTTGAAATTGAAGGTACTGCAAACTACATTATTTTAACATAAAAAAATTAATCGGCCATCGGCAGCTTTGAACAATAATGGTAGTATGACTTTACAAGAACTGATATTCTTCAAAAGCAATTGATACTCAATTTGTAAAATGTACATTTGGCAACACAGACCACGTGAGTGGATGCAGTGTTCTCGCTTTTCTAACAGATTATTTCTCATTCCCATTTCCGTAAAACGGTTCCGGTTACGTGTTAGAAGCTGGTCTCTTCCAACACGTGTGATGCTGTAGTGTGCGTGAAAAATGCTGCGAGGTTGTGATTTTCCTTGTAATTGTTAATTTGTGCAATTATTCAACAATGAATGGAAGTGAAAACATATATTTTGGACAATGTAAGAAACTCAGTTTACAAAAACAGATTATTGCTATACAAAAGGGAAGGCCAACCCTAACACTACCTAATCTTACATGTATGCATATAGGCTAATTTGTAGCTTGTTTCTCTCAAGACGGTGTCATTTTGCGGTGTTTTCTTTCCTCCTCTTAAGAAATATGCAGGAGCCGCCACTGATTTACATTGAACTAGGAATGATGAAACAAGCAGTAAGTCAATTAAAAAACAAAATCTAGTGGTAATGAAGGAATTGCTGTAGAACTGGTGAAGCATGAACAGATAAACTTTGGGAAAAATTGAGTTATTTGAAAGATGCATAAATGGCGAAGACATACCAACTGAATGGAAATTGGGGTATATATATTCACAATCCATAAAAAAGAGGTTCAAAAAATGAATGTAGTAATTATAGAGGTTTGGCTGTTACAAGTACTATTAGTCGTTTATATCTATATTAATAATAAATCTGTAGCCGAAATTTTTCTGGTAATTTTCGATTTTCCAAAAATAATTGGTCCTAACATATATAATTAACCACCCTGAAACAGATAATCGCTTTTTTTAAATTTTTGTTTGTATGTCTGTCTGTCTGTCTGCATGTCTGTCTGTCTATACGTTTGTTACCTTTTCACGCGATAATGGGTGAACCGATTTCGATGAAAATTGGAATATGAATTAAGTTCGTTGTAACTTAGATTTTAGGCTATATGGCATTCAAAATACATTATTTAAAAGGGGGTTTTAAGGTGGCCTGAATTAAATAAATCGAAATATCTCGCTTATTATTGATTTCTGTGAAAAATGTTACATAACAGAAGTTTCTTTGAAAATAATGTTCGATAAGTTTTATTCCTTGAAAAATTTTGATAGGACTGATATTTAATGAGATAAATGAGTTTTAAAATTAAAATAACTGCCATCTAAGGCCGTGTAATGAATTAAAAAACAAATGACTTCGTCTATAAGGGGCCTTGGACAGCAACAATCGAAAGCTATGAAAGGTAGCCTACAGAGGATGTTTCTTTGTTTGTATGAAGTAATATCGGAAGCTAAATTAACCGATTTGTATAATTAATTATTATTTCACCATTGGAAAGTGTAGTTTCTCTAGATGGACATAACGCTATAATGTTATTACAGTAACTTCTGATATAATATAATATAATATAATATAATATAATATAATTTATAATGTAATATAATATTATATAATATAATTTAAGTTATTTTAAGGGTTCAAAACCATAGTGGGCCAAGCGCCATTTACTGAATACGTAGAAAACAAGGGTTAAAATTAAGTTATTACCATAATTCAATGGAAACATATAACAAGTAAAATAAAGTATATACATTAAATCTAAATGATGTCATTGTTCATTAAACTATGGTTGTATGTAATAAAAATTAAGAAACAGGTTAAAGGAATTGTCATTGCACCAAATAAGTGGTCTCTGGACAAAAATAATCGCATTTTAATTATTTGGATGCAATTTAAATTAAGTAACATATTAAACGATTTAACCTTCTATCAAACACGAATGTTCACTGGATCAAATGTTCTATTTTAATTATGTAATTACTTTATATTTATTTCTAACGGGTGCAGCGGAGCGCACGGGTACGGCTAGTGATGAAATATTAAAAGGAATTCTAGAAGAATATCGCTAACATTTATATAATTTTCCTATATTTTTACGATAGGCCTATAACTTCCTGAGCAAGCGAAAATAAATATCGTTTTTCTTCTGATTCCAGACATTGAAAATCTAATAAAGTGCGCTGATTCAGAGTTCAGGATAAAAAGAAAATTTTCACCTCCGGTTTCAGTTCATGTTGAGCGGTCATTTTCTGTTTATAAAGACATTCTGCATTCAAAGAGACAGAAACATATTGAAACATATTGAAATGTTGAATGTGATCAAATACAACACTTTCCTTATGTTGCGAAGGGATAAATATAAACTTATGTGTGCCATGTATATCCATGAATGTGCTGAATGTGTTTTGAGGGGTAATATAGTCCTTTTCAAGTCCGTTTTTTTCCCCCTTGTTTTGTCCTTCGATGAAAAATTTTCCCTTTAAAGTCCGGTCTCTAGTAATAAATTAAGCTGAGGAATTTTAGGCATTAAAATTAGGAGAGATGCAGCCTAAGAAGACCTTCTCCTTCTCCTCCTTCTCCTCCTCCTCCTCCTCCTCCTCTTCTTCTTCTTCTACTTCACTGTTTGGACTTTTTAATCCGTTTCGGCTCCATATTGTTCGATTCATCTCTTTCTCGGTCTGCCAGGATTTCTTCTTCCTTTAAATTGAAAACCTGAAGTATGTCTCAACAAGAAAGCCGGATTTAATAATATCAATAACAACAAAAATAAATAACAGAATAGATAACAAAACAATGGTGCAATGTCCCAAAAATGTCTTGTTATGGTTGTGTTGGCGGCACTGCTATCTGCTCTGTTGTCTGTATTTGTTGAATTTATTCACATTATTAAATCCGGCGTCCTTGTTGGGACACCCTATATATTAAGATTCGTGATTAAACGCACGATTAATTAGAAAATTGAGTTGGAAGTTTCAGAAGTCTGGCAACATCACCGCTAATCAGTCCTCTTTCTTCTCGTAATACTGATGTACAGGTCTGAATCGTTATGCGAACCTCCATCTCTGGCTACAATGTTGCAGTCTGTTTGCAACTTTCAGTGGCTTTCAAATTTAATTTACACGAAAATCGTCTACGCTATTGAAATACACCAGGAGGATAAATGATTTTTATTGAATTTTCTATCGATATGGACAAAAATCACGATCCTACTCGCAATATTTACCGAATAAGAGTGTTTTAAACATTTGGGGAAAAAATAAAAAACATTTTTTTCAGAGAAAACTATGAACTTTTCACCAATATGTTATTACATTTTTTTGTAACATACAACATGACCTTATTCGCTATGAAAATCTGCAGACTTATTTCACTTCCACCCTGTATTTGTGATCAGAGGCATTAGCAAATTGTTATTCACATAACAAATTTGTAGTGTTTTTTCGTATCACAGTTTTATTCCTGGTTGAGTGTTAGAAAAGGTCGTATGACCTTAACTCTGCCAGGTTAAATAAATAAATAATAATAATAATAATAATAATAATAATTATTATTATTATTATTATTATTATCATCATCATCATCATCATCATACTCTCTCTCGCTATCATAATATTAATACTCGATCACAACGAGATAACACGCTAGAAATTCCATTTCACATATCATCTCTGTATTCCTCATCTTTCACTGTTGCTACCTCTCGTCACTGGAACTCTCTGCCGCCTGAAGTCAAGGGCTGCCGAACATTGAAATCTTTCAAATCCAAGTTAGAAAATTATCTTATGACGAGTTGCCAAACTAACTTACTATTATGACAAGTGTTGTATTGCATGTTTCCACGTATTCACATTTTTTTATGTTCTAGTGATATTTAATTAATTTTATATTTTTGTTTTCATGTTTTCCGATAATGGTATATCTATAATGTGATAAGTTGAGCTATATATATAATCATAATTTTCCTTACTGTGTGTACTTAAAAATATTGTATTCATTGTATACTTTGTACTGCACTATTTTATTACTACTATTAGTATTATTATTGTTATCATTGTTATTATTATTATTATTATTATTATTATTATTATTATTATTATTATCATCATCATCATCATCAATAATTGTCTTATTTTTTTATACTTTGTGTGTTTCATTTATTTTGAACTGCTGTTTACATTTCATTATGCTTTTTTCTTTCTTTCTGTATGTTATATATTATGTCTGATTTCTACTTACTTGTTTACATTTTATTATTATTATCCTATTCAGTTTTGTGTGTATAATTGTAGTATACTTTGTAAATTTGTAGTGTTTTTTGTAACGCAGTTTTACTCCTGGTTGAGTGTTAGAGAAGGCCGTATGGCCTTAACTCTGCCAGGTTAAATAAATTATTATTATTATTATTATTATTATTATTATTATTATTATTATTATTATTATTATTAAAAAAGAAGAAAATGCTAATGCTAGAACTGAAAGTTAAAACAGATGCTATTGCTAAAGCGTAATAGGCCTACTATTACAAATTGCTTAGGCTTTATTCACATGGCCCATTATTTTTCGAATACCGGTGGAGAATCGAACCCAGTTACCTAGGAAAGATGTCAACAATATTATATCGTGATGACAAACGCGCCCAGGGTGATGTATTACACATAGCGAAAACGGAGGAAAAGAGGGAAGTTGCAGAGAAAGAGGAACGCCGTGATCATGACGGAGGGTGGGAGGTAGAAGAAGGGGGTGAACTCGGAGAGGAAATTTGAATTGCCGATGGGATGGGGTGCACAGCGGGCGCAAGATCTGCTCTTGACAAGCTCTTACAGTTCCTAGATAGATTAGATAGCACAGAAATACTCCGAGAGACGGGCGACGTTAATATATGAAATGTTTGTTTCTAAAACACCATCAGCGCGTCGGCATTTCCCATCCGCCACCGCGCGACAACCTTCACGGTCTTGACGAGTATTTCAATTCCTCTAGCTAACTCTCGAACATGTATTGATTACAGGTAACGCATCCGACTTCGTGTTTATGCAATCATATACAAATCTGTTCCTCTGATTATGTAGTAAACGGTGTCAAGTGAATGCCACATACTCTAATCATCAGTGTATGCGGGATGACTTAAGGAAAAGTGAAGTTGTTTTGTATCGTATATGGCACTTGCCGTCTTTTGTGTACCTGGCGAGTACAGCAGCATACAGAACGAAGAAACCCCGGTCCGTTCATAGTAATATTGCAACGCAATGTGTGCAGTTGTATTATCCTGCTCAAGTATTTAGTACGAGTTGAATAGTGTAGTGCTGATCCATTCATAATGTCGAAGGCAAAACGTTCAATTCGCTTAGAGATACGAAATGCAATTAAGAAGTATGAGAGTGACATTTTATATATTAACGAAGACAATATCGTGTGTAATGTGTGTAAAATTGAAATAAAAACCAGAACAACTCAGGCTATAGAGAAACATTGCAACAGTACATAGCAAAGGAAATGCGTTGAAATGAAATCTGAGGAACCATCTACATCATCATCATCATCATCATCATCATCATCATCATTTAGTTGTGTGGGAAACGTTTTGCAAAGACATGTGCAACATGTTGCTCAGTGGAAATATTCCTCTAAATAAATTGAGTGATCCCCATTTTAGAGTTTTTCTTCAGAAATTCTCTCAATACAAAAACTGTTTAAGCGATAGGCGAAAACGATTCAGCTTCGACAACTTACGAGAATATATCGTCCAGAATATCATTGTAACTCTGAGTACAGGCATTACATTCGATACTTTCTTTCCCCACAGTTGTCGCATCCAGCCACCACCAAATTATGGAAGTCCACATAGACATCAAATATGACAACTACTACTTCTGATTATAATTTTAAAGCATTTTTATGTAATTTTAACATTAACAATTTTAACATTTGAATACGGCCTACATAGCCGTTTTGTATTTGTAATGTAATTATTGCCATATAATCATCGATTTTGTACAGAAGCATGTCATTTAATATTAATTGAGTTCACTTATACGGCAACATATTGTGTACTTATATCATACATATGGACATACATGGTCTGATGATGGCTCTATAGAGCCGAAAACGTTCAATTGATATATTATGTAACAAAATATTGTAAAACCCATACAGTTGTTAAATAAGGATAAGCATAGATGGCACATGAAATAAATTTTGATTGTCACTAATAACATTAACGTATTGTTTTTACGTTGTGCTCATTACAAACAATACAGCAGAACCAAAGCAGAACACACCGCCATGACACAACAGTGCACGATGTCATTCGTCTGCTAATTCCCGCCCTATACAAGAACCAATCAGATTCACTGATGGCGACTGATGGAGACTGCCACCATCTCTGCAAGCTGATGGAACCAGTGCGACATCGGTGGAGCATCAGTGATGTCATCGTTGAAATTCGGAACACCTTGATGCCATCAGATTTCTCAGCGCTGAGATTCGGAATATGCTCTTTGTTTCGTGTTTCTACTCCACAGATTCCCGGGACGGATCACAGAAGGTAAGCTCCAAATCATTTCCTGTACAATTGTGTACTGCTGTAACCGATATAACACCTGATTTTTAATTCATAATTTCTAGTCACAGAAACTGCGCGAAAGAAAGTGAAGAAGAAAACATGACAATGAAAAAGAAACAAAATTACAGTAAAAAGTAAAAAGAATAAATTGAAAATGAAAATTACACTTTGGGGCCGTTAAACATTTTCATTTGTAGAAACTATGTTATTAGGCTAATTACCACATGGCTATAATTATTAATAATGCTAATGAGTTTACAAGTTAGTGAACGGTTGATGAACGTAATTAATTTGTTTCGTTTAGGTTAAACATTTAGGGGTTTATAGTGAAAAATAAAGTTGGGCTATATTATTTACATGCAGATATTTAACATATTTGAATGTAAAAATGAATGGTTTTTGTTTTTGTATATAGTACTTTAAAAGTATCTATGCCATAGGTTATTGATTTCATTAAGGTTTGTAATTTAGTCCACGACACTAATAAGTTTTATTTTCGAACAAACATTAGTTTGTTAAATATATCTTAACACTAATGCAATGAAATTTTCATAGTATAACCACAGTCTAGTATATACAGTCACGAAGCTTGAGTTGTGAGGGTGCTAGGAACAGTAGACTGTGCCGGTACTATTTCGCATTGTCTGTAATGAGGCGATATTAGCGATCCTAGTGGTTAGCAACTATCTATGGATGCATATTTACTACGTATTGAGCTTCGTGACTGTATATACTAGACTGTGGTATAACTTTGTTCTATTTCTGGCCATCTTAGTAATTATAATGTTCACCACTTAACAAGTAGTTTCTAAAGAAAAAAGTGTTAGAAATGTTTAGGATATAGTTTTCCTCAGTTCGGCAATATCCGAAGGAAAATGTAGTATTAATACTGGAGTAATGTGTAGTATAGGTCTATAAGCTACCAGAAGCGTTCAAGGTAAGAGTGTTTCAAACAGAAAACTGGACTTACATAATAAAAAGTTATCATCTTTAAGACTTTTAGACTATATCAGTCTTTCTATATAACAACTTTCGCTAAGTTTCTCATCGATCAAAAGGAGATGCAGATATATATTTGAAAAAAATCCCTAATAAAGTTGGTCTTGTACTTTAAGAAAGAGGAAAGAAAAGTAACGGAGACAGAGAGAAGGGAAAAAAATTCTATTCAAATTTCTTTTCATAGGTTAAGTTAGATAAGGTGTGCAAGAACAACTTTTTTTTTCTTTGCATGAATAAAATATACGTAGTGAGGAAGCCTTGTCTTTTAAAAGAGACTCGAGGAATATGTATTTAAGATGCAGACATGGAGTATTATGGGCAGACAGGAACATCATCTTCCCAACATCTCTGAGAGAGTGGAATAAAAGAATAACGAACACCTCGAGGAGTTTGTGCTTCGTAAAGTTTAAGCCCACAGTCACAAATAGTGTGTCAAAATCTCACGCGACATTCAATTCTTCAAACAAGAAAGTAAGGTCTGCTTTCACAAAGGTCAATCACAAAAGTTGACGTTTTGCAGTAATTTCTCCACCACAAATACTGTGGAATTCGTAGTAGATTAACATTATTTTTCTACGCGAGGTTCCTTTAGATTTGTGATTATTATTCAGAGCCAAAAAAATAAGGAATAATGGGAGAAGTAATGCAGTAACTAAAGTGGTACATAAAACTAAAGTAATTCAAAGTAGCTTACTCAGCATAATTATTATTATTCTCACCACAAACTCGTAGACTATGTCGGAATGTTGTGTACAAAGTAGTAAGTACAGTAGTACTTCACGTATATCATGAAAATATTCTAGTGTCTCCTAGCATTTAAGAATAAAATATCAGAGAGAACTTTTTTTATAACCCGGTGTCTAGAAAAAAGGAATGGACAAGACAAGAAACAGAAAGAACAGAGTAAAGATGGAGGGGGGATAGAGAAGGAGGTAAAGGAGGCAAAAGAGTAACGAAATGAAAGGAGAAAGAAAAATGAAGTAGATACAGAAGAGATTAGATAAAGATCATATAGAATGGAAAGGGATAAATATGAAAAAGAAGATGATGAGGAACAAATAAAAAGGAAATGAAATAAGAAGAAAAACAGAAGAGACAGGCACAAATTAAGACAAGAAAGAAAAAGAAGATGAAGTATACAAGAGTTAAAAATGAAGTAAACTAAGAAAAGAAAGAGAGCAAAGAGGAAGAAATCGTTGGCAAGGAAGAAAACCGGGTCCAGTGAGTAAGTGGAGAGAAGGTAGAAAACGGAGAGACGGAAGAAAACGGAGACGAGGAAAGAAACACTTAGACGAGGAAGAAAACAGAGACGAGGAAGGAAACTTAGACGAGGAAGAAATCGGAGACGAGGACGAAAATTGAGACGAAAAAGAAGACATGGACCAGGAAGAAAACAGAGACGAGGAAGGAAACTGAGACGAGGAAGAAAACGGAGACGAAAAAGAAAACGAAGACCAGGAAGAAAACAGTGACGAGGAAGGAAACGGAGATGAGGAAGAAAACGGAGACGAGGAAGAAAACTGGGACGAGGAAGAAAACTGGAACGAGGAAGAAAACGGAGACGAGAAAGGAAACGTAGACGAGGAAGAAAACGGAGACGAGGAAGAAAACGGAGACGAGGAAGAAAACGGAGACGAGGAAGAAAACGGAGACGAGGAACAAAACCGAGACCAGGAAGAAAACGCAGAAGAGGAAGAAAATTGAGATGAAAAAGAAAACGAAGATCAGAAAGAAAACAGAGACGAGGAAGGAAACGGAGACGAGGAAGAAAACTGAAACGAGGAAGAAAACGGAGACGAGGACCAAATTGAGACGAAAAAGAAAACAAAGACCAGGAAGAAAACAGACGAAGAAGGAAACGGAGACGAGAAAGAAGACGAAGACGAGGGAGAAACGGAGACGAAGGAGAAATGGAGAGAAAAATAGTGATGAATAAAGAAAGTAAAGGGCAAAAGGAATATAAAGGGAAAAGTAGCGAAAATGAATAATCAAATGAAGACAGAAAAATATTGGAAATTAGTAAATAAGAGGAGAAATTAATACAGAGTCGGAAGAAAAAATAGAAACAAAAAACAGGGGGAAGAATTTTCGGTAGGCTCAAAAATAGAAGACAAAGGCGGTTAGAAATTAAGAGAGCTTGAAAAGTAGGATAGTGAGAAAATGAGGTCCAGAGGACAATAGGTACAAGACGGGACAAGGAAGAGGATTATAGAAACAAAGAGAAAAAATAAACAGTGGAAATGAGTAAATGCGTACATAATCTACATTTGAACTTTTTTTTCATCCTGTTAAGAAGGACAATATGGGTGCTATTCATAGACATTTCGTAGCACGCGCTACGAGCGTGCTAAACTAGCCCCGGCTATCCACTGGTTACTTGTACAGAATTCAAATCATATCATATCGCTAACACTGGTTTATGAATATGAAAAATGCTGATCAACCACCGGAAGCCCGCGCTAAGAATGTCTATGAATATGGCCCTATAAAACTAAACAGAATGTCATAATATCCTACATAAGGGATACGGCCGCAGACCTAGAAGATTCTGACGCCTTTACCATCCTCTGAGATGAGCCACACTCGCTGTACGGAAAAGTGTTTCTCCTGAAAAATATAATATAAGGCTCGGTGAGGCGGAAAAGACAGCTCAGAGTCGAGTGGTGTTTACATATTAATTTTTCATTACTCTCGCTCACTCAGCAGACGCAGAGTCTCCTTCCTCTCTTCTTGATTATTTTAAAGTGCGAGGATATAGAAAACTTGGAGTCGACAAGACAGATGGGATTACCCTTCGGTAAATGGAAATGACGTACCATATGCATTAGCAAAAATATCATTATAGAACATAAGAGGGACCAGGCCTGGAGAGAAGCATTGCACAGGGGTATTCTTTACTGATATGAAATGGTGAAAAGGAAGCAATGGCTTAATGAAAGTATGTGTCACGGGACTAAGATTTATGACATAAATTATTGTCGACGATGGAAGATGAATTTAAGGTAATCCAAGAGGGAATCTGGAATTTTCGTCACCGATTTTTCGTCACCAGGTGATTTCGTCACATACTGCTCGGTTCAAAAAGTTTCCGGAATATATTTTTTTCGCCGAAATGAATAATGTTATATAGTATATTTCTGTTTCTGGTGTTGGCATCATTCATGACGTCACTTCCGTAGAAGTTTAATAATCATAGTCATCGTCGTTGTTGTTGTTGTTGTTGTGTGGAAACTGGCTGTTGTATTCGTCGAATTTCAGAATGAAGGCCGTATGAGCATCAAAGAGGACCAGCGCTCCGATCGACCTTTAGAAAAACATTTATACCAAGCATAGACCCGCGTCTTTTTCATTGCTGCTTCATCATAAGCTTCTTCAAGCACTCTTACTGTCTCTGAAGGAGATTTGTGCAAAAAAAGTAAAAACAAAATTTGATATTTTCGCGTTGCTCTTTATCCCATATTCTGAAACGACGAATGAATATCACACACACAACAACAGACAGTTGTTACATAACAACAACAATAACTATAAACATTAAACTTCTGCGGAAGTGACGTCATGAATGATGCCAATACCAGAAACAGAAATAAACTACGTAGCTAACATTCATTTCGGCGAAAAAAAATATATTCCTGAAACTTTTTGAATCGAGTATGTATTACATTTCACATATTACATAAGACAAAGTATATGATTATGTCTCATGACCAGAATATTGTACGAAACGGAAATATAAAAATCGAAGATTTATTCTTCGAAGAGGTGGAAAAATTCAAATGTCTTGAAGCAACAGTAACAAATATAAATGATACTCGGGAGGAAATTAAACTCAGAATAAATATGGGAAATGCCTGTTATAATTCGGTTGAGAAGATTTTGTCATCTAGTCTGCTGTCAAAAAATCTGAAAGTTAGAACTTATAAAACAGTTATAATACCAGTTGTTCTGTATGGTTGTGAAACTTGGACTCGCACTTTGAGAGAGGAACAGAGATTAAGGGTGTTTGAGAATGTTCTTAGCAAAATATTTGGGGCTAAGAGGGATGTAGTTACAGGAGAATGGAGAAAGTTACACAACGCAGAACTGCACGTAATGTATTCTTCTCCTGACATAATTAGGAACATTAAATCCAGACGTTTGAGATGGGCAGAGCATGTAGCACGTATCGGCGAACCCAGAAATGCATATAGAGTGTTAGTTGGGAGACCGGGGGGGAAAAAGACCTTTGGGAGGCCGAGACGTAGATGAGAGGATAATATTAAAATAGATTTAAGGGAGGTGGGATATGATGATAGTGACTGGATTAATCTTGCACAGGATAGGGACCGATGGCGGGCTTATGTGAGGGCGGCAATGAACCTCAGAGTTCTCTAAAAGCGGTTCCAAAGTTATTATGATTTTATCATCATCATCATCATCATCATCAGAGATTAAATTTTTATTGAGAACAGCAGATCACAATGGGCGGACTTGAAGTGAGAAAATGTTGCAATAAAGTAACCTGTATTTTGGACGAGTCTGTGGCTAAGGCGCTAGCGCGCTGCTGTTCTATGCTAATTTATGCAGTCGACCCAGATTCTATCCCCAGTCAGACCATAATGCAGCGCCGGACAACTGGAGAAAATTAGAGCAGTGAACAGTATAGACGCTAGTTAGCGGCAGCTGGGAGCGCGGGGTTGGCTGTGTCACGTGGTCAGAGGTGGATGTATGCATTTGTCTGCAGTACGATAGCACTTTGAGATTGAATATGACGAGATCCATTGTTCCAAATATAACAAAAAACTTATTGGAATGAAAAGACGTAAAAAATTCTCGTATATGAACGAATTAAACGTTTAATAATTTTGTCAATTACTTTGAAAATGTATGAATTAAAATAATTCACGAGAGAATAAAGATTTCTTACAATAGAAATTTGTAACGCCTTTAGTGTTTTATTGTAAATATACAAGGTGGAACTGAAATAACCTTTGAGATTGAAAGAGATGATAGGATAATTGAAATGAATAGGAAACGTTTTGTGATTAAATGCACTATTAATTAGAAAAATTAAGTTTGAAGTTTCAGCAGTCCGTCAACATCGCCGCTAACACATTCTCGTGCTACAGATGTAAGACGTCAACAAACTCCGTGTGTCTAGCTAGATGAGCTGTATTGCAACCAACTTGCATCATGCAATGCCTTGAATTTAGAGGTTTTTAAAATTAAATTTACACGAAAATCGTCCATACTATTGAAATACGCCAGAGAGATAAATAATTATTCATTATTAGTTTTCCTAACGATATGGAAAAAAAATCACGATCGTACTCGCAATAGTTACCGAATAATAATAATAATAATAATAATAATAATAATAATAATAATAATAATAATAATAATAATAATAATAATAAAAGCCGTAAATCCCCAGTGGGGCAAGGCCTCCTGCTTGGGTAGGGGTGGCTCGAGACTTGACCATCAGAAGAGCCGACCTGATGTTCCACAATTTCGCTAGCACTGGTCGTTGCTGCCGCTCAAATTTGGTTGACTGCGTCCCTCCACCGTGTTCTTTGGCGTCCTATTCTGGTCCACAGTCCTCCTAGCTGCAACTTGAACTCGTCCCCCCATCTGGTTCTCGGTCGTCCACGGTTTCTCCAGCCAATTCTTGGATCCCACAGTGTCGCCGTGTGTGCCCATCTGGTAGGTTTCATTCATACCACGTGTCCTCCCCAGCGCCATTTCATCCTATTAGCGAGTGTGACCACGTCCTCTATGCCGCTTCTTCGCCGTACTTCTTCGTTTCTGACTCTGTTCTTCAGGGGCTTATTCCGAGTATTTTCCTTTCCATTCTTCTTTGACATCTTCTTAATAAGACGTTGTTAAATATTCAAGAAAAAACATTTTTTTCTAAAAAAAAAAAGTATTAACTTTCCACCAATATAATTATAGTTATTTGTTACATACAACATTTATTTATTTATTTATTTATTTATTTATTTATTTATTTATTTATTTATTTATTTTGGTAGAGTTAAGGCCATATGCCTACTTTATTTTTTTCGGGATTTACTTCGAAACCTATCTCCTTACTTGCTTCACGTAAAGTTATCGCGTTTTAAATAATATTTTGTGGATTTTTACGCAACAAATTCACTCCATCAGCATAAATAAGCAGCTAATGTAACCCGTTTAGTTCCAAACCTTCACTGTTTTCCTGATGATGATGATGATGATGATGATGATGATGATGATGATGATGAATATGATGATGATAATGATGATAATAATAATAATAATAATAATAATAATGATGCATAAATTTTCAATTAGGCTACTTGAAGTTATTTAAAATATTGTAATTAAATTCCTTCGAGAAGCAGCCAGAAAATGAAGGTTTATAAATAAATGCGTTGGAGACACGATAGCTACACCAGTGACTTTTTCGCCTGATTCATAGCGTTCATTCCGTAGGCGGCTGAATTGTCCGTGCTCGCAGCTAATTTTCATATCGCAGTTAACGCGCTTCACACTCCATGTTGAGAGTCTCGGGCAAGTCGTCACGCTAGCAGACAGACGGTCGCGTGATGCGCCATGTCAAAATATTAACATCAACATTGACTTTCTAACAACATGGCGTATGGCCGCACTGTCACATGGAAGTGACGAGAAGTCAAGCGTCAACTTTCACACACGGTTTCACTAACGCCGATGTACTCATTTGGAGCTCGGTAACTATGGATACTATGAACTCGAAATAGCTTAATTATCTTCGGTACTGTTTACTGCCTTCGTGATATGGTTATCTGCACGTTGGCTTACAGATTGAAGATCCCGGGTTCGATTCCCGGGCTTAACTGCCGGGTCATTTTCGTTGAAGAAGAAAAGATCCCTAGATATCTACAGTCTGTCAATTTGTGTGAAAACGATTGTGCCGGGTTATGATTAACCAACCAGTCTTCAAATAAAATACAATATTTCAGGACTTTCGCTGCGAAAAAACCTGAACACACGTTTCAAAGTCACATTGTTGACAAGTAACGACATATTATGTGGGTTCAACCAGAAATCACTATTTTTTTTCTCCACGATGATAATGAATAGCATGGCTATAATTATGGCAACAAAGACAACAGGTAAGTACGTGAACATTGGAACATTGTTCATAAAAGTATGTTTATGGTGATGGTGATTTTGACGAAGAAAATATGTGTATTCCTCAAAAATGTTTAATTACTTTCTGCACCATGTCAAGGAAATAAGGATAAAATAAAGAGAGAAGGGTGGTAAAACTAAGTGAACAAGAGATAAAAACGATGAAGGGAAAAGAATAAAATGAGAAAACGGCGGGAAGAAAACATGGAAATAGAAGAAAATATAAATATGGGAAGAAAAAGTAAGAAACTGAAACACAAAGGAGGGAGATGAGACGAAAATTAGAAAAAAATTAGAAAACCAGAAGAAAGAAGGAAAATGAGACGAAAAGGAGGAAAATGAGACGAAAAATAAAAACGCTACGAAAAAAGAGAAAAAACGACACGAAAAAGAGGAAAACGAAATGAAAAGCAGGCAAATGAGACAAAAAAGGAAGAAAATGGGACAATAAAGGAGAGAAATATGAAAAATAGGAAAATGAGGCGAAAAAGAAAAATGGAAAGAAAAGGAGAGCAATAAAACGAAAAAGAGGAAAATGAGACGAAAAAGGAGGGAAATAGGACAAAAAATGAAGACAATGAGACGAAAAAGGAGGGAAATAAGACGAAGAAAGGGGACAATGTCAAGGAAGGAAAATGAGATGAAAAGGGGGGAAAATGAGATAGAAAGGAGGAAAACGTGACGAAAACGAGGGCAATGAGACGATAAAGTAGGAAAATGGGGGGAGAAAGGAGAGAAGCAAGACAAAAAAGGAGGAATGTGCGACAAAAAGAAGGAAATTAAAAGGCAAAAAGATTAAAATAAGACAAAATGATGAAAATGAGACAACATGAGGAATATGAGACATGAGAAAAATGAGACAACATTAGGAAAATGAGACAAAGGGAGGAAAGTGCAGCAAAACGAGAAAAATGAGAAAATTGGAAAAATTAGGCAAAGGGAGGGACATGAGAAAAATGATGGAACATGAGGGAAAAGGAATAACATGAGACAAAAATGGAGGAACATGAGGCATAAAAGGAAGGCACTGAGAAAAGGATAAATATGAGACAAAAGGAGAAATATGAGACAAAAGGAGGAACATGGGCATGAAAAGGAGAAATATGAGACAAAAGGAGAAATGTGAGACAAAAGGAGGAACATGGGCATGAAAAGAAGACAATGATCCAAAAGGAGAAATGTGAAACAAAAGGATAAATACGAGACAAAAGGAGAAATACGAGACAAAAGGAGAAATACGAGACAAGAGGAGGAACATGAAGTATAAAAGACAATGAGACAAAAGGAGAAATATGAGACAAAAGGAGGAACATGAGGCATAAAAGGAAGACAATGAGACAAAATGAAGAAAGTGAGACAAAATAAGGAAAATGAGACAAAGTGAGGAAAATGCGACAAAATGAGGTAATGACACAAGGAGAGAAAATAAGGTAAAACCAGGAAAATGAGAAAATTGAGAAAACAAAAGGAGGAATATGAGACACAAAAGGAGAAAGAAACATGAGACATAAAAGGAAGAAAATGAGACAAAAGGAGGAACATTAAACACGAGAAGAGAAAAATGAGATAAAAAGCAGAAAATGAAACGAAATAGTAGGAAAATGAGAAATGAGAACGAGAAAATAAGAAGGCGAGGAAACGCTATGACAGAGGAAAGAATGAAATGCAAAATATGATAAAAAAACGAAAAAGAGATAGAAAAGAATAGAAATGAAAGTGGGAGAAGAGAACTGCTAGAGAAGGGAAAGGAAATCAAAGAAAGAAGTGAATGAAATAGTAAAATAAAGAGAAGAGGAAAAGCCAGAGGAATGTTTTTTTTAATACTCAGTTTCTACAGGCAGAAAGCGTAAAACCACAAAGGCCCATCGCCACTGACGGTTGAAATTCAAATTCTATAAGCCACTATTAACACTCAGCATGCAGGTAATTCATGTCCTTACTGTACTGCAGCATGGGTATCCGACGTTGTATTCCATAAGCAAACTCCTTCATCACAGCAGCGCCTTGACGAGCATGAAATGTGAAGTGGACAGCAACCTCCCCGCTCTTTCAAACCCCTCCAGGGATTTCGAGGACGCCAGCTCGATTAGTAGTCCAAAACATACATCCGATATCCTGAAGCGTGACACTCTTCAATATATAAAGCTTTCCCACGCAATGGTGCCGGGTTCGATCTAAACTACAGATTACAAAACATGCCCTACTTGTTGCAGATCCAATTTATCAGCCCGCTACTTTTCGTTGCTTCTTTTATCCTTGGTAAAGGATGGAAGGGGTAAAAAAGCGCTGTCAGCAGTGATCACGCAGATAGCAGATTATGTATCGGGTGCTGCTGTACAGGGGGATATATGTCACTCCGACGACATTCATCAACTGTGGTATGGGCGCCACGTATTTCTTTTATGAGCAACAGCGGCAATCAATCAACCGACACAAAAATACACAACGTGCACATTTGTATAAAATGTGTGTTCTTATTGAGAAGTTATTTGTTAACATAAATCTTAGAGATGTTTTACAAGCGTTGCTGTCTATACAATGAAGGAAAATGTCAGAATTTAAAGAAATTCATATTGACTCCATCTTTCGGGCAAGTACATTAACAGTCTAAGTAATAGTAATAACAGTAATAGGGCCTAGTAATAGTAATAGTAGAAATAATATCAGCAATAGTAGTAATAGCAGTAGTAAATAGCAGCAGCAATAATAGTAATAGAAGCAATTTTAGCAGTAGCAGTAGTAGTAATAGTAGCAGTACCAGTACCAGTACCAGTAGCAGCAGCAGCAGCAGTAGTAGTAGTAGTAGTAGTAGCAGTATAGTAATGGCAGCACGGCAATAACTGTAGTATTTATTGTAATTATCATTTTTACGGCTTCTATATTATTTAATAGATCAAATTAATACACCAACAATTACATTAAAAATTATTGGCCATCAATGATATTGAAGTTATTAATGATTTTGTAAAAGTCGAATTCGATTCATAGTTGTACCAACGGCAGCGTCAACAGCTGTAGCAACGGCAGGCCCAACAGTTGTAGCAACGGCAGCGACAATAGTTGTTGTAACGGCAGCCCCAACAGTTGTAGCAACGGCAGCGACAATAGTTGTTGTAACGGCAGCCCCAACAGTTGTAGCAACGGCAACGCCAACAGCTGTAGCAACGGCAGCGACAATAGTTGTTGTAACGGCAGCCCCAACAGTTGTAGCAACGGCAGCCCCAACAGTTGTAGCAACGGCAGCCCCAACAGTTGTAGCAACGGCAACGCCAACAGTTGTAGCAACGGCAGCGACAATAGTTGTTGTAACGGCAACGCCAACAGTTGTAGCAACGGCAGCGACAATAGTTGTTGTAACGGCAGCCCCAACAGTTGTAGCAACGGCAACGCCAACAGCTGTAGCAACGGCAGCGACAATAGTTGTTGTAACGGCAGCCCCAACAGTTGTAGCAACGGCAGCGACAATAGTTGTTGTAACGGCAGCCCCAACAGTTGTAGCAACGGCAACGCCAACAGCTGTAGCAACGGCAGCGACAATAGTTGTTGTAACGGCAACCCCAACAGTTGTAGCAACGGCAGCCCCAACAGTTGTAGCAACGGCAGCCCCAACAGTTGTAGCAACGGCAACGCCAACAGTTGTAGCAACGGCAGCGACAATAGTTGTTGTAACGGCAACGCCAACAGTTGTAGCAACGGCAGCGACAATAGTTGTTGTAACGGCAGCCCCAACAGTTGTAGCAACGGCAACGCCAACAGTTGTAGCAACGGCAGCGACAATAGTTGTTGTAACGGCAACGCCAACAGTTGTAGCAACGGCAGCGACAATAGTTGTTGTAACGGCAGCCCCAACAGTTGTAGCAACGGCAGCCCCAACAGTTGTAGCAACGGCAACGCCAACAGTTGTAGCAACGGCAGCGACAATAGTTGTTGTAACGGCAGCCCCAACAGTTGTAGCAACGGCAACGCCAACAGTTGTAGCAACGGCAACGACAATAGTTGTAGCAACGGCAGCGACAATAGTTGTTGTAACGGCAGCCCCAACAGTTGTAGCAACGGCAACGCCAACAGTTGTAGCAACGGCAGCGACAATAGTTGTTGTAACGGCAGCCCCAACAGTTGTAGCAACGGCAGCCCCAACAGTTGTAGCAACGGCAACGCCAACAGTTGTAGCAACGGCAGCGACAATAGTTGTTGTAACGGCAGCCCCAACAGTTGTAGCAACGGCAACGCCAACAGTTGTAGCAACGGCAGCGACAATAGTTGTTGTAACGGCAGCCCCAACAGTTGTAGCAACGGTAACGCTAACAGCTGTAGCAACGGCAGCTCCAACAGCTGTAGCAACGGCAGCGACAATAGTTGTAGCAACATCAACGCCAATACTTACTCCAGACGCCAGATGGAATTCATCGAGCTATATACAACCGTGGAGAGAGAGCTAAATAACAACTCGATTACGAAAAGCGGGTCGTCGTCCGCCATGTTGTTGGATGTGTAAACACATGATACGATCGTATACCATGTTGTGTCATAACTAGCCTGGACGTAATATAAATCTATTAATTTTATCTTAACTGTTTACAATGTCATGACGTGTGAAATAAACCTAGAAAATTTATTTAGCAGTTCTATTTAATCCTAACCACACAAATACCATGCAAAATACTTGAATGGAAGATTTATGGTTGTAGCACTGGCCGTTCTATTGACTAAAATCTGACGCCAGATTAGTGGGTCGTGGAATTAATCATACAAGAAAGGAAAAGTGTAATCAAGTGTAATGTCTATTAAGGGTGAATGAAATGGTTTTATCAATATAAATTACTCATTTAATAACATTTAGGTATTTTAATGACATTTTACTATATAGTAAAACTGGGGCTTCTGGGACATTTCTTTCCAAACTTGAGCCGCTTTCGAAGAATGGGATTTCTTTTTAGAAAACATTACAATTTCGTAACAGGACGATTCGTAACACATAACATTTTTATATAGCAATATCCTCGTGGAAGACAACAACCCCTTTCCCACCGAACGTATGGAACTGCTATGATAAGACATTTATCTAATCACCAAAAACAACAAACTGTGAGGCTTGGCATAGGCGACTCAACCTTTTAATGGGAAAAGCGCACCATTCACTATATCATCTTCTGGCATTCCTTTAGAGAGAGACGGCAGAAATCAGCGTGGTAATAGAAAGAATGGCAAGTGGCATATCTCCCCAAGAAAAAGAAGAAATACGTTGACTTAGAAGAAAGAATTCAGAGGATTGTTGAAAAATATGAGGAGTTTAAGGATAACGATAATATATTGGGGTACTTGCAGTCTCTTGGACATAACATAGCAGGAAATTTTTTACTTTTATGTATTGAAAATATAATAATATTAATAAAATTTTTAAGATTACAAAATTCATTCATTCATATTGACAGCAAGCAGTGCTGTGATCAAGTTGTCATTGTAACGAACATGTCACATGTTACGAAAAAATAATTGTGACCAACTTATCATTGTGAGGAACATGTATTATAACCAAATTATTATTGTGACCGACAGGTATTTTGACCAAATTTTCATTGTGACGAACTGTCAGTGACTAAACTAGCCGGTGACGAAACCCTTGTGACGAAACGTCCTAGACTCCTTTCACACATTTTCCCACATAGCTCACACACAAAATTTTCACTTGGATTATGGATACATTTCTTTTTTGCAGAATTTATGGTGGCAGTCATGTACTGCTAGTCGAGTGATCTCACTTCTTAATTCCTGATTGGGCCCTGTCTAGTTTCGATTAACCATGGCATCAGTTGCATAAAACTCCACCCAGATCTCGTCTTTTTTCTCTCTCCTCGTTCGTAGCAGCTCTTGCTCTTGGGGTGTAGATGGTAGTTTCATAGTTATTCGGATGTCCCCAACAAGGAAGGTCTCCCTCGCTAATTCGTAAGCAAGGCGAGGAGTCCATTTTGAGATTCCTAGCGTTCTCTTGAGGTATCTTGTCTTTGTGATTTCTATTGCTTTTAGGTCTGCTATCTTGAGGTGTTCCCAGATTATATCCAAGCCATATGCGATCATAGGCAGTACTTTTGCTTTGAACAGCTTCATAGCTGTCGTCAATGAGTGTCTTGTGGGAGCTGTAATTTCATAGCTACTCGTTCTGTAATATGTAATCTTAAAGAAAGCCCTGTCGTCTGCAGTGTGATGTCCAGGTAGTTGAAGGAGTTCGCTCTCTCGAGCTCTTCTCCATCTATTGTTATCCTGTCTTCTGCTGCTGTTCTTCTCCTTCTTCTAAAGATCATCATTATTGCCTAGCTTTTGTTTATTTTGAATTAATTTTCTTCTGCCCACTCATGCAATCTGTTTACTGGAGATACGTTATGTTACTTGATCCTAGCACCACAGTCTACTATATACAGTCACGAAGCTCAATATGTAATAAATATGCATCCATAGATAGTTGCTAACCACTAGGATCGCTACTATCGCCTCATTACAGACAATGCGAAAAAGTACCTGCACAGTCTATTGTTCCTAGCAACCTCATCAACTCAAGCTTCGTGACTATATATACTAGACTGTGCTAGCACCATGTCGTCTGCATACATTAATAACGAGACCTCTAATTGACTGGTGATTCTATTGATATCTTCTTTGGCTATGTTGCTTAGGATTGGACTCAATGAATCTCCTTGCAGTAGTCCAATTGTGAGATGAAATTTGATGTGCTTACTCCGTCGCTTATTATTATTATTATTATTATTATTATTATTATTATTATTATCATCATCATCATCATCATCCAGTCTGCTGTCAAAAAATCTGAAAGTTAGAATTTATAAAACAGTTATATTACCGGTTGTTTTTTATGGTTGTGAAACTTGGACTCTCACTTTGAGAGAGGAACATAGGTTAAGGGTGTTTGAGAATAAGGTGCTTAGGAAATATTGGGTCTAAGAGGGATGAAGTTACAGGAGAATGAAGAAAGTTACACAACACAGAACTGCACGCATTATATTCTTCACCTGACATAATTAGGAACATTAAATCCAGACGTTTGAGATGGGCAGGGCATGTAGCACGTATGGGCGAATCCATAAATGCATATTGATTGTTGGTTGGGAGGTCGGAGGGAAAAAAACCTTTGGAGAGGCCGAGACGTAGATGGGAGGATAATATTAAAATGGATTTGAGGGAGGTGGGATATGATGACAGAGACTGGATTAATCTTGCTCAGAATAGGGACCAATGGCGGGCTTATGTGAGGGCGGCAATGAACCTCCGGGTTCCTTAAAATCCAGTAAGTATAGTCGGAGGCACCGATTTTGGCAGATGACCTCGATGACATTTCCAGTAGGCGAGCCAATATTGTTTGTGTAAGCTGCGAGAATGAGATGCGATAACATTCTGAGTCGTTCATATTTTCATAACAGCAGCTCATATCAATTATCCTCATTATGAAACACACAACGGTACAGGCCTACTTAAAGAATACCTTTAATAAATGTAAATGACTTCCGTTAGCAATGATTTTACAATACGTCTCCTACATTTTCTAAATTAAATTAATTCTTAATTAAAAGGAAAAAGCCGCATATATATATATATATATATATATATATATATATATATATATATAATCCTACCCTTACCAGATCAATATACAAGATTTGTCCAGTAATAATCTAGGGATCTTCTACTGGTTGTACGACAATTCAAGTTAATAAAATTACGATTCTTGATAATCAAAATATAATTTCGTTAATTGGGTAAAATTGCATGCTGCGGAAGTTAGATTTATATAAGAGTATAATAAATAGGATTGTAATGGATATTACAACGGCAATAATTTCTTCACACGCACATTGTGAATAGAACAGAGAAGAAAGCATTTTAAAATATTCTAAATCGTACAAAATATCGGAGAAACCAATTTTCCCTGCACAAATTGCACCAATTGAAAAACATAATTACCATTCACAATAAATACTGTACTTTATGGATTCTAAAAAGTTATTTATTAATCTAGAGGTATTGGCTGATGACTATACTCAATTCCAGCACAACATTCATTCAAAATATGTAGAAATTACACTTTGGATTTTACTAAATGTATAGGCCTACTATCAAAAGGTGTTACATACCCCCTTAAATACTGTACATGTGTTACCTGTGCGATATCCGATGTTCAATTTTTTTAAATATAATTCATAGTACTGAAACTGCCATATTGAATTCGCACAAATTGTATTTTTCGTAATTTTCGTCTCGAAAACCCTTAAGATATCTAATTTAATTTTTCACCCATTTTTGTCCCACTCCACCACTTTAGGGACAAAGTCGGACTAAATAATACATTATTCGTATTCTGTAATCGCAAAGATCCCCAGATATCGACTTTCATCGAGATCGGATGACATGAGATTTCTCACTCCCTTCCGCCTTTTCATCAGTACCGTACCTTAGGATATGGTATTTAAAAAATCTAAGAATGTTTAACCAATATTGTAGAGAGTAATCTTCATTTTAAATTTTACGTCTCTAGTTAAATATAGTTTAGTGAATTTTTAAAATCGTCGACTTCTTTCTCTCTCCTCTGCTCGGAAGTAAAAAAACTGAACTTATTTCAAGGGAGTAGCCTACATGAAATTGAATTTTTTTACTTTCCTTATACATTTTAGAAACAATTCTGAGAGATGAGATGAATAGTCTAACCCAATTTTATGAGTGAATCTTTGTTTTAAATTTAAAGGCTGCACGTCTGCTGGTTAAAAAAAAATAAATCGGTATAATTATTTTGATCATTACTGCTTCCCATTTTCCATCCCTTAATGTTCGTATTTCGTAAAACTCAGTCTTATATATTGACTAAGGATTAACATATTTCCATATACATATATATAACAGATTATATTTCCATTTCGTACAATATTCTGGTCACGAGACATAATCATATACTTTGTCTTTTCGGGATTTACTACCAAACCTATCGCTTTATTTGCTTCAAGTAAAATTTCCTTGTTTTCCCTAATCGTTTGTGGAGTTTTTCCTAACATATTCACGTCATCCGCATAGACAAAAAGCTGATGTAACCCGTTCAATTCCAAACCCTCTCTGTTATCCTGAACTTTCCTAATGGCATATTCTAGAGCGAAGTTAAAAAGTAAAGTTGATAGTGCATCTCCTTGCTTTAGCCCGCAGTGAATTGGAAAAGCATTAGATAGAAACTGGCCTATACGGACTCTGCTGTAAGTTTCATTGAGACACATTTTAATTAATCGAACAAGTTTCTTGGGGATACCAAAGACACATATAGACTACTGTATTATTTGTTTAGTTTTTGGAGGTGACTGTCCAGAGTGCACAAATACTCGGGCGTGCATGTTTACTCTTATGTCCTACCCATTCCACTGCGACAGAGATAACAGCCGATCTTGCAGCGGTGAGAAACTCGCTCTCCAGATCACAGTAAGAAAATCCATCTGCCAAAATCCCTGGCGCGACCTATAAGTAAGTATTATTATTATTATTATTATTATTATTATTATTATTATTATTATTATTACACTTACATCAGAGTCCGTATAGGCTACTTCATGGATGCAGAACTGGCGACAGAGGGGTGGAAAGCATGGGGAAAACTTTGGTTCCTCGTCCACAGTCCACCGGTGTTGAATGACGTATCTGTGGCCCGTACGCAATCACATAAGACAGAAATCCCCTCTCCTACCAGGTCAATGGCGCGGGGATGGAAGGAAGGGGTGAGTGACGTATACGATGAGTGACGCAACGCCACAATTGTCGAATAGTTCCCAAGCCTGGGCTAGTTTCTATCTGATGCTTTGCCAATTCACTGCAAGCTAAAGCAAAGAGATGCACTATCACCTTTACTTTTTAACTTCGCTGTAGAATATGCCTGTAGTTCAGGATAACACAGAAGGTTTGGAAATGAACGGGTTACATCAGCTTCTTGTCTATGCGGATGACGTGAATATGGTTAGCAGAAAATCCACAAACAATAAATGAAAAACGCGGAAATTTTACTTGAAGCAAGTAAAGCGATAGGTTTGGAAGTAAATCCCGAAAAGAAAAAGTATATGATTATGTCTCATGACCACAGTATTGTACGAAATGGAAATTATAAAAATTGGATATTTATCCTTCGAAGAAGTACAAAAATTCAAATATCTTGGAGCAACAGTAACAAATATAAATTATACGCGGGAGGAAATTAAACTCAGAATAAATATGGGAAATTCCTGCTTTTATTCGGTTGAGAAGCTTTTGTCGTCTAGTCTGCTGTCAAAAAATCTGAAAGTTAGAATTTATAAAACAGTTATATTACCGGTTGTTCTATATGGTTGTGAAACTTTGACTCTCACTTTGAGAGAAGAACAGAGGTTAAGGGTATTTGAGAATAAGGTTCTTAGGAAAATATCTGGGGCTAAGAGGGATGAAGTTAAAGGAGAATAGAGAAAGTTACACAACGCAGAACTGCACGCATTATATTCTTCACCTGGCATAATTAGGAACATTAAATCCAGATGTTTTAGATGGGCAGGGCATGTAGCACTTATGGGCGAATCAAAAAACCCATATTGAGAGTTTGCTGGGAAGCCGGAAGGAAAAAGACCTTTGGGGAGACCGAGTCGTAAATGGGAGGATAATATTAAAATGGATTTGAGGGAGGTTGGATATAATGATAGAGATTGAATTAATCTTGCACAGGATAGGGACCGATGGCGGGTTTATGTGAGGGCGGCAACGAACCTTCGGGTTCCTTAAAAGCCATTTGTAAGTAAGTTTGTATGATTATTATTATTATTATTATTATTATTATTATTATTATTATTATTATTATTATTATTATACTTACTTATTGGCTTTTAAGGAACCCGGAGGTTCATTGCCGCCCTCACATAAGCCCGCCATTGATCCCTATCCTGAACAAGATTAATCCAGTCTCTACCATCATATCCCACCTCCCTCAAATCCATTTTAATATTATCTTCCCATCTATGTCTCGGCCTCCCCAAAGATGTCATTCCCCTCTGGCCTCCCAACTAACACTCTATATGCATTTCTGGATTCGCCCATAAGTGCTACATGCCCTGCCCATCACAAACATCTGGATTTAATGTTCCTAATTATGTCAGGTGAAGGATACAATGCGTGCAGCTCTGCGTTGTGTAACTTTCTCCATTCTCCTGTAACTTCATCCCTCTTAGCCCCAAATATTTTCCTAAGAACCTTATTCTCAAACACCCTTAATCTCTGTTCCTCTCTCGAAGTGAGAGTCCAAGCTTCACAACCATATATAACAACTGGTAATGTAACTGTTTTATAAATTCTGACTTTCAGATTTTTTGACAGCAGACTAGATGGCAAAAGCTTCTCAACCGAATAATAACAGGCATTTCCCATATTTATTCTGCGTTTAGTTTCCTCCTGAGTGTCATTTATATTTTTTACTGTTGCTCCAAGATATTTGAATTTTTCTACCTCTTCGAAGAATAAATCTCCAATTTTTATATTTCCATTTCGTACAATATTCTGGTCACGAGACATAATCATATACTTAGTCTTTTCGGGATTTACTTCCAACCCTATCGCTTTACTTGCTTCAAGAAGAATTTCCGTGTATTCCCTAATCGTTTGTGGATTTTCTCCTAACATATTCACATCATCCGCATAGACAAGAAGCTGATGTACCCCGTTCAATTCCAAACCCTCTGTGTTATCCTGAACTTTCCTAATGGCATATTCTAGAGCAAAGTTAAAAAGTAGAGGTGACAATGCATCTCCCTGCTTTAGCCTGCAGTGAATTGGAAAAGCATCAGATAGAAACTGGGCTATACGGACTCTGCTGTAAGTTTCACTAAGACACATTTTAACTAATTAATAATAATAATTATTATTGTTATTATTATTATTATTATTATTATTATTATTATTAGGTATATTATTACACCTATCATTAGCGTAGCAATGGCAGTCATTCATAGCAATGACGTCTCAATTACAGAAACACCGGAGCCAATATCGCGCGAGGCCCGGAGTGTTTGGGTCAACTTGCAAGCAAAATTAATTAGATTTGAAGTTGTCCGCACGATCCCATTCGGATAATTGAACCAGCCCCCGCAATAAGCATCTACTTGCTCCGCATTATAATTAATGTCTCTGCACAGAAACAAACAGTCCGCGGAAAAAAATATTATTCAAACACAATAAATGAAGTAATTGAATCAGCTTGCGTTATTAGTCCTGTTTTTAATATCGAAATATTTGCCCTATCTCCCCATCCCCTGCGATTCACGAAAAATAATGTAGCAAGAAATAACCGCCAGTTTTTTTTTTTCACCATTAATCCTTATTTCCGTTGCTAAGCAGCGTTATTTTCATTTTTCGTTTCTACTGATTCTTTTCTCTATTATATGCGCTATCCATATACTGTGTGTAACAATTTGTTATACAGAAAGATTAAACATGCGAAGTATAATATACTAGTGGCTTGTGCAGCAAATGCTGCTGCAAACTAAGTTCGTTAGACGTTCAAATAAAAATTTTTCAGATTTATTTTCAATGAAGAATGCTTGTCTCTTTGATAGTTATTTGCTTCCATAATAATGAAACATACTCCCTCTGATGGATTTTTTAGGCCAAATACTTTTTCTTGAACCTATCCAACTTCAGTTTTTGAGTTTCAACGCGAAAACGCAAGTATCAATGTCAGGACGATAGCAATAGCTATTTCAGGTCATTGTGGATTGTAGGCAAAAGTTAAAAAAATGTAAGGTTTGCTAAGCTTTCGAACAATAGCATTTTCGTACAGCTGCTGCATGTAGAACTTGAAATGTAGAGCGCAAAATCATTTTATCCTACTAAGAGATCTTGCTGAAATGATCTGGAGACCACAAAATTTTCTAGGGCTCTTATTTTATTAGTAAGTAATACCTTTTTATCTTTTTTGCGCTCCCTCGAGCCAATACTGAAGACAATGACACATATCAATATCTACACTACACCGCCATTAAGTATATGAAAAAGACCCAACCCCACTGGTTTAATAGGTATAAAATTTTTATTTTTAATAACAATATTATTATCTTACTTAAGTTTTGTAGTTTTATATATAGCAGTCACTCAGTAAATTATAGAAATGAAGATCTAAATTAAGATATTCTCTACATTTACTTACATAACCTCAGAACGTTTCATTTTCATGTCATCAATATAGCATCAATATTATTATTTACAATTAATGAAGAACAGACGCATCATGATATTAACTGTGATAATATTTAATTTCTAATGGTAATAATGTCATCAAACCACCTCAAGTTTCGTAGATTTGAATATCCAATACACAGCTGTACTCAGAAAATTATACACTTTAGAATAAGTTTTTAATAACAAATTGAATTGAGCTCTAAATATGTCGGCAATCCTGCAGGTCATGGCCTTCGTGTAATACCATATTGTTTATTGTAGTGTAAGTTTTGTTCCCAAATTCAATCAAGTCGGCCATGAGTCAACAAAATTAGTTCTCAAAACTGACAACAGATGGATTTTGGAAAATAGGAAAATGATGTAGGAAAATTGACATTTCACTGAAAACTACTACTTTTCCGAAAAACTTTGGGTTACGAGCTTCAAAATGAGGGGCCATTTATTAAAATCCGTTCAGCCGTTTTCCCGTAATTTCCATTACCAGTTCAAATTATATATATATATATATATATATATATATATATATATATATATATATATATATACTGTTTGTAACTACTGTCTTCTTTATATGTTTCACACAACAATTTGCAGTTTCTTTCAAGAAAAGACATTTCGACTCAAAAATAGAACAACTAATTATTACTAACCTTAAATTACTATGATGATTCAAGAATTGTTGATCAATAGATGTTAAGGATTAATATTGTTTTTTATATTCAATGAAATGAAATTAAAATGAAGCCAGTCAAATCTTTTTATGCCTGTCTTAGCATTTTTATAAATTTAATCCCAGGAATAATTACTAGAATTATCACTATATTATCTACATATGAATATACAGCGCCATTATTATTTTTCAAATCTAGACATAATAAATCGTTAACGTAGGCTATATTAAAAATAAAACAGGTCCTAAGATCGACCCTTGTGGAACTCCAAAATCCACATTTCTTTTCCCATTAATTTAATCATCTATCTTCGTTATATAGTTCTGATACTTAAGCATGATTGAAATAATTTATAACCGAAACTTCAATTCTTATTACATAGAGTTTCTCTGGAAGTATCTTATCATTAACCGCATCAATAACTTTCTTCCGCTCAAAGAAAACTCTTAAGCACTGGTTTCCTATTTCTAACTCCTTAATTATCTTATCAGTAACGACAAGTGCATCTTCAGTTGATATAAGTATTATTTTGATAACAAAATTGATTTTTACAAATTATTTCACTTTTTTAAATAGATTAATAATCTATGTTGTTTGTAAGCACCTGAAGTCTGACTAGTGTAATATGTAGCTAGACTGCGATGCATGCAATGGAGGGGGAAAGGCCACCCTACCCCATTATCTCTTAGCCTAATTGTCTTATAAGTGGTGCCGTTTTGGTATCACTTGTGAGGTCCAGACCTGTCTTCGGACAGTTGACTAAATAACAATAATCTATGTTTTATACATTTTTCCTTTTATTTTGGTAAATGAAGGCAGTATAGTTTGTTCTTGTTTAGCCAACTGTTCGGAGACAGGTTTGAACTTCATAAGTGACACCAATACGGCATCGCTCATGGAAGTAAAGGCATAGGTCAGTAATTTTAACAAGTTTTTTACAATATTCATGGATACGTATAACAGATGTTTTTTTTTTTCAAAACAAGGACAAGGTAATTTTGCATGCCCTAAATCTACCACATAGGACTCTCAACTTAATTTCCTTCCAGAATGAAGCCATGCTAAGTGTTTTATAGTCCTACAAAATATTATTTGAATAATTTCCAGAGAAAAAATGTTCCGAGGCCGAGTATCGAACCTGGGAACTTTGGCTGAGCATGCCAACGCTCTACCGACTGAGCTAACCAGAAACTATAACCGACACCGTCTCAATGTTTCCCTTTAAATCCACATACCTTAAGTGAGCTGACAAGACGCCAGAATCCAACACTGAGTGCTCACAAACTCTGTGTGACTTGAATTGTGGCTTTCTATTAACGAACACTGACGTATATTATGCAAATCTAGCTTTCAGGTATATCTCCCTACGAAGCTGACTTGAATAAATTTCAAGGGAAAACAATTGTTTCGGGGCCGGGTATCGAACCTGGAACCTTTGCCTGAGCAAAATATTATTTACAGTACTATTAAATTACTGTATGTTTTATTTAACGACGCTGCAACTGTAGATGTTATCTCAACGTCGACGCTGTGCCGGAATTTTGTCCCGCAGGAGTTCTTTTACATGACAGTAAATCTACTGACATGAGCCTGTCGCATTTAAGCACACTTAAATGCCATCGAACTGGGCCGGGATCGAACCCGCAACCTCGAGCATAGAAGACCAGCACTATACCGACTACGCTACCGAGGCCGACAAATATTATTTATCATTTACTTATTACTGTAGTAATACTTACTTATGACTTTTAAACGACCCGGAAGTTCATTGCCTCCCTCACATAAGCCCGCCATCAGTCCCTATCCTGAGCAAGATTAATCCAGTCTCTACCATCATATCCCACCTCCCTAAAATCCATTTTTATATTATCCTCCCATCTACTAACACATTTATTTACTTATGTATGTGTAATTTATTTATTTATTATTTATTCATTCATTCATTCACTCATTCATTTTTTCATCCATCCATTCATCAATTCACTTATTTGTGTGTAATTTATTTATTCATTTATTCATTCATCCATCCATCTATCCATCCATCCATCCACTTATGTATGTGTAATTTATTTATTATTTATTCATTCATTTATTTATTCATTCATTCATTTATTCATCCATTCATCCATCCATTCATCAATTCACTTATTTGTGTGTAGTTTATTTATTTATTTATTTATTTATTCATTCATTCAATCATTTATTAATTCTTTCATTCATCCATTCGCTTATTTATATGTGTAATTTTTTATTTATTCATTTATTCAGTCATACATTTATTCATTAATTCAGACATCCATTCACTTATTTGTGTGTAGGTAATTAATTAATTAATTTATTTATTTATTTATTCATTCATTCATCCATCCATCCATTCATCCATCCACTTATTTCTGTGTGTAATTTATTTATTTATTTATTTATTCATTTATTTATTCATTCATTTATTCATTCATTCACTTATTTATGTGTATAATTTATTTATTCATTCATTTAATTAGTCATTTATTTATTCATTCATCCATTTACTTATTTATGTGTGTAACTTATTTATTTATTTATTCATTCATTCATTTATTCATTCATCCATTCACTTATTTATGTGTGTAATTTATTTATTCATTTATTCATCCATTCATTCAACCATTCATCCATTCACTTATTTATGTGTGTAATTTATTTATTTATTTATTTATTTAATCTTGTGTAGTTAAGGCCATCAGACCTTCTATACTACCCCATCAGAAATGCAAATGCAGAGAGAAGCAAATAAGAAAAAAATAAAAGTGCAAATACAACTACAAAAAAAAACACAAATGCATAGCCTATAGTTATCTGTCCAATTTGAACACTGTAATACTGCATCCAGCGATCAAAATGATAATAACTAGAATATCGAGATCACCTTAAACAGGGAAAACTATATCAAATTATATCTTGCTACATCTGAAAAGAAACAGTATTAATCAAAATTTATAGTATGTAGTTGAAACTGAGAAATTCACGAGATTAAAAAAAAAAGACACATTCCGTCATTTCATACCTCCGCTTTTACCGGACTAGTAATAACAACACTCTGAAGAGCCATGGGGCAGCGAACATTGGGAATCACTCTTTTAATTAATTTTAATGGACGGAGAGCGTTGTGGGTACTGCTATCCACCTTGCAACAGAGGTTCAACCAACCTAATATTCTAAGTTCAGGTCTCGTTGTTTCGGAAACTAGAAATCTCTCGTTTGAACTAATTCAATTTATCTAACCAATCTACACGAGGTAAAGCAAATATTCTGTCCGCTTTTCTGAAAACACACAGACACACTCACACCACAAAGGTACGCACGCCAACATAATAAAAAAACGTAATATTCCATTTTCCTCACAAAGCGGCACTTGAAAAACCATAAGCAAACCTGGTTATATGTTTGTTTTGATATACCATAACCGTTTCTATTAATTACACGTTTCAATGTGGAAAAAGAACGGACCAGAGGTTTAATCATTTTACGAGACTGCTGTCCTTTGAAAGGTAAATATTTGTCGGCCTATGACCAGATCTCACATATAGACCCATATAAATCATCTGTACAGTGTGAGGAGGTTATAAGCTGTCAAACTAATATAAAAGTGATCCCTGCGGTGGTAGTGAGTTCAAACCTTCCGTAAACAGTCCAGTCGGGGTTCGACTCCCGCTCAGACTTGGAATACTTATTTTGAAATATCGTTCACAATATGTGTGCAATGTCGAATTTATCAGTGACAGGTTATCGTATTTAGTACTTAAGGGTAGATGGTGCGATATCATAGTTATAAATGCTTACACAACTACAGAAGAGAAAGACGACCATATAAAGGATATTGGACTCTCACTTTGAGAGGGGGAACAGAGATTGAGGGTTTTTGAAAATGAGGTTCTTAGGAAAATATTTGGGGCTAAGAGGGATGAAGTTACAGGAGAATGGAGAAAGTTACACAATGCAGAGCAGCACGCATTGTATCCTTCACCTGATATAATTAGGAACGTAAAATCCAGACGTTTGAGATGGGCAGGGCATGTTGCACATATGGGCGAATCCAGAAATGCATATAGAGTGTTAGTTGGGAGGCCAGAGGGGAAAAGACCTTCGGGGAGGCCGAGACGTAGATGGGAAGATAATATTAAAATGGATTTGAGGGAGGTGGGATATGATGGTAGGGACTGGATTAATCTTGCTCAGGATAGGGACCAATGACGGGCTTATGTGAGGGCGGCAATGAACCTCCGGGTTCCTTAAAAGCCAGTAAGTAAGTAATTAAGTAAGTAAGTAATATGTGTGCAATATCCGACGATAGATCATATTTCACTATTTTTCGAATATTTATTTTGGCTCCGGCCTAACGATCGCACAACTTTACACTCTCTTTCTATTCTATTTCAAATTCTGTGCACCTTAACCCCAAGCTATCTGTCGTTTCGTCTTGTGTATTTATGCTCCAACCATAACCTAAATACTCGATCTGAGATCACCGGTACATTGAGTACACGTCATCATAACACTTACCGATACTCTTCATCTTTCAACGTTTCAATTTCTCGTCATTGGAACTCCCTACCTCATACCTTAACGTGCTGTCAGATATTTACTAATTTCAAAACCCGGTTGTCAAATAGACTGCTTAGACTGTGAACTTTTCTAAAATAATGTTTTCTAATATATGATTTTTATTTTTATTATATAAATTTTCTTTATTATTTTAACAATTACTTCGCTTCACATTACTATAATTGTTTGATTCTTAGAATTGCATGTAACTATACTCGTTTTCATTTTGTTATTATTATTATTATTATTATTATTTTTTTTTTTTTTTTTTTTTTTTTTTTTTAACTTTGCTCTAGAGTATGCCATTAGGAAAGTCCAGGATAACAGAGAGGGTTTGGAATTGAACGGGTTGCATCAGCTGCTTGTCTATGCGGATGACGTGAATATGTTAGGAGAAAATCCACAAACGAATAGGGAAAATACAGGAATTTTACCTGAAGCAAGTAAAGAAATAGGTTTGGAAGTAAATCCCGAAAAGACAAAGTATATTATTATGTCTCGCGACAAGAATATTATACGAAATGGAAATATAAAAATTTGAAAATTTATCCTTTGAAGAGGTGGAAAAATTCAAATACCTGGGAGCAACAGTAACAAATATAAATGATACACGGGAGGAAATTAAACACAGAATAAATATGGAAAATGTGTTTTATTATTCGGTTGAGAAGATTTTTATCATCCAGTCTGCTCTCAGAAAAGCTGAAAGTTGGAATTTATAAAACAATTACATTACCGGTTCTTCTATATGGTTGTGAAACTTGGACTCTCTCTTTGAGAGAGGAACAGAGATTAAGAGTGTTTGAGAATAAGATGCTTAGGAAAATATTTGGGGCTAAGACGGATGAAGTTACAGGAGAATGGAGAAAGTTACATAACTCAGAACTGCACGCATTTTATTCTTCACCTGACATAATTAGAAACATTAAATCCAGACGTTTGAGATGGGCAGGGCATGTAGCACGTATGGGCGAATCCAGAAATGCATATAGAGTGTTAGTGAGAGGCCGGAGGATATAAGACCTTTGGGAGGCCGAGACGCAAATGGGAGGATAATATTGAAATGTATTTCAGGGGGGTGGGATATGATTATAGAGACTGGATTAACCTTACTCAGGATAGGGACCGATGGCGGGTTTATGAACCTCCGGGTTCCTTAAAAGCCATAAGTATTATTATTATTATTATTATTATTATTATTATTATCATTATCATCATCATAATATTAGTGTGTTTGATTAATATTAAAATATGTTAAAAAAGGAAGTGCATTATATTTTTCTTCTATTTGTGTTTATTGGATTTGTGCTACCTCATCAGCCATCAATTTATATGTATTTATTTCTACGAATTATGTTACCTAATTACTTTAATTTATCAATAATATTACTCTTCACCAAAGAGAACATGGTTGTAAGGAAGGCAAGTAATGTTATAAAATAAATAAACATTATGTTCTTCGGTTTAAGATTCCACGTTTTATTCATTATTTTATCCACTTTCCGTAACAGTAAATAATTCTGTGTGTTATTTTTAAGTGTTTTAGGTAGCGCTTCATGGAGCCCGTTTCTTTCTATCTTCTTTTTTACTTAGCTGCAGCGTTTAACGTTTACCTAATATGTTAATTCATTAGCTGTTAATATTATAAATTATTTTATCAATTTTATTTCATCTGTCATACATAACAACACTGAAAGTTAAATAGGCCTTTCATACAAAATAACTCCGCAAATAGTTGTAATCACGAAAATAAAATTTGCAACCGCCATTTTGCAATGAAGAGAAGCACTTTTTTCTCGCCAATTGGCAAAGCGAAAGTGCTTCACTACAACGCTTTTAAAACACGCTTGGTTTCACTTTCAAAGTACGTTCTAAAATCGACTCACTCTATCTAAATTTTAAATCTGCCGCCACAAATTTGTACTCTGTACTGTACTCGGTTCAACCGAGTAATGACGTCACAGTAACTGCTCCGAACCGAACCGCTCCGTCCCCAGCCCTAATTTGAAACAATCAATACTATTACATTTTATAGAAAGGAATTAAATCTTGAAAAAAAAAAGTATTACCAGTTTGTGTAGAAAAATTATGCAAATACAGTAATATAAAAGCTAATGACATTGCCTTATTCTAATACGCCTATACAATGTAATGAATGGCACGATATCACCTACATGCAACTTAGCATTCTTAATGCATATAGAGACGGAGAGAAATATTCAGTATTTATAATATTTATATATAAAATTTTACGTTGTTTATGTTGGAATATGTAAGCTGACACTCTTTAAGAAAGATTGACAATGTCACCTATAAGGACTTTACATAAAAAATAATTGAATTCATAACGTCTAGCATACAATGTTCGACATTTAAAGAACTCGCATTTTTGCTCCAGTTATACCCTGAGTTATTAGGCAGAGAAATCTGTACGAACATAATATATTTTTCCTTTGAATATTTTCCAATTTTGTTGAATCAATAGTTGTAACAAGAGTTCCAAACTAGAGATGCATATTCGAATTTCAGTCTCATTAATGTATAGTATAGCATTAATAGAGAATCTGGTGTAGAAAAATAATGAGTAATTGACCGTATTTTTCCTAACATTCTTAATTGCATGGTTATAAATGTAATGAATGTGGTTGTTAAAATATAATTTAATGTCGATTGATATACCAAAGTGTCTAATACAGATAATATAGCTATTGTTTAGATGATAGTTATATTTTAGTGTAGAGGTTTTCCGTGAAAATGATATTACGTAATTTTTGGATTCATTAATCATCAACTGGACAATTGTTAATTGAATTAATATCATATTAAAGAAATTGACAGCATTACTTTCGATTTTACGAAAAATTTTAAGATTGTAAGCGAATAATACTCGTAGATAGACACAACTTATTCTTTCGTAAATGTCATCAATGAAGATTAAATTCATCATCATCATCATCATCATCATCATCATCATCACCACCACCACCACCACCACCAACCTTGCAGGGGTTAGGCATCTTGCCTGTTCCGTCTTCACAGTGTTAGGACCATCTTTTCCTCGGGCGCCCTATATATCTTCTTCCTTGAGGTTGGTAATTATTTACAAGGACTGGGATTCTTTCATTATTCATACGACCCAATTGCAAAATTTGCTAGCTGCAAAATTTTCAAAATTGAGATTTTGGTGGATTAGTTAACATAAGACAGGCCTCTACATGATGCTAAAGGCTTCTTAGGAAAATCTTATTATTTCCTTCACAGTACTGTGTCAAAGTGTGATCGTTTTTTCATAAATTGCTTTCAGCTATGTGAGAGCTATAGCGAAACTTGCAGTTATTTCAGTTTTTTGTGTTTCCTATAAAATTTAGTTTTTACAGTCAGCAAGTTTTGCAAAAACGGTCCTCAATTATCCTTATACTCTTCTATTTTTTTCAACCTGTATATAATTAATTTTTCTCGTATAACTTCATTTTGTATCCTATCCATCTTTCTACAGCCTTTTATCCTACGTAAAAATCTCATTTCAGCTGACTGAATCTTGCTTCTATCTCTTTCTTGTAATATCCAGGACTCACTTCCAAACATCAATACTGGTACAGCCATAATCTTATAAAACTTCAACTTTGTATCTTTTCTAGTTTTATTTTGGAGAGTTTTATTTATTGTCCCACATATTAATTGAAATTAATTCAGTTTATTTTCAATGTCTCTGTCTCTGTCTTACATTGCATCCCAGATAATCAAAATAAGATACTTGTTCCAATATTTTATTTTCTATTATTATTTTTGAGCGCACAGGGTGTTTACCTCGATGGGTCATAACTTTTGTTTTTCTTATGGATATTTTAAAATTATATTCTTTTCCCATTTGATTCAGCTTATAATTATACGGAACGTTGCAAATTCTCTTCACTTTTTTGTATTATTGCTATATCATCTGCGTATAGCAATACATTGAGATATTTGTTTCTATTAATAGGTATGCCTGGAGATACTTCAATCTTCCATTTATTAATTATATCATCAATATAAATACAAAATAGTGTAGGTGATAGACTGCAACCCTGTCTTACTCCCTGGTTTATTTTTATGGGTTCTGATTTTAATGTGCCTCCTTTTATTATTATTCTCGTATTTCTATATAGACATTTAACAATTTCGATAAGATGTTTAGGATAGCCATTTTTATAATTATTTCCTATAATTTAGTTCTATCTACAGAGTCGAAGGCTTTTTCGAAGTCAATGAATGCAATATGTGTTTCCAAATTGACTTCACGCATTTTCTCTAAAATTCTCTTAATACTAAAAACATTATCACTGCAAGAGCGTCCTTTCCTGAAACCAGATTGTTCTTCTTCAAGCAGCACTTCTGATATAGTTTTTAATTTATTATTAATTATTTTGCTTAGAAAGCATGATAATAGAAATATTCCGATAGTCAATGTAATGTAATATAATATAATGCTATTTTATTTATAGTTCAGTCTAATTGACATATCACAGTTTAAAATCGATAATACTTACAGATGTAAATGATCTGTAGTAATGTCACGAGAGGTCTGAGATCTGCCGATAAATCCACGAGCGAAGCGAGTGGATTTATCTGGGAAATCTCAGACCTCGAGTGACATTTATTAGGACTATTTCGTGAATAAAATAAAAATTTAAATAATATATCCCTAAAATTCGATCACAAAATGTTAATAATTGTATATTAACGAATACTTAACCTATTCAGACATTGTGAAGTTGAAATACTCGTAGATGAATATCGATTATTGCAATAAAGAAATTCGATGTTATTATTCAGTAATGCCAATTGCGAAAAGCGAAATACAGGTTTAACAATGTTAATTACATGTACTGCAATTTTCTCTTATTATTATAACAAATACGTTTTCATTATCTGCTGAAATCACAATTTAATTTAACAGTAACAGTGGGGACAGCTATATACCAATGCTTATGTATTCACAGCGAGACATGTTGCTACACAGTGAAGCCATCTCTGTATAGATAGACCTAATTAAAACACGAATTTTATTAAGCCATACGAAAGGCAGTTTGATCAAAGACATTATTACTATGCAAGGTCTTTGAGTTTGATATGCGATGATGTTACATAAATTTGAACGTCTATTAATTGTTTAATTTCAATACAAATGTTACAGGCTACAATCTTATAGGTTACGTTAGGCCTACCTGTGGAAGCAGGACCAATGTCAGCTTTGCCTTGTTTCAACCGTTACTTACAATGAGTGCTACACGAAAGCATTTTTTATAGCTCGACAAACGCATTCTCGCTATAGTGTGTAACGGAACTAAAGCTGCATCTACACAGTTCAATATTCCAATCGCGTATGCGTGCAATCTGGGAAGAATAGAATCTAGTTTAAAAGGTACGTTCAATTAAGATGCATAAAGATTTTGTGTCTACATGGTGCGCCGTTTTGAACGTCGTCTTCACTGCGTAAATATATTAATTAATATTAAATATCAATCTTGCATTCATTGCTTTAAAGTTGAAAGAAAAGTTTAACCGTGTAGTTGCATCTTAATGTATTCATGATCATCAATTTACGGGGAAACAGTTAGCGACAACGACTAAACAAAAGAACGACCAGGCGATAAATTGATAGCGATAAATCTAGCTGCAGAAATTATCGCAAAGTCTGACTGTGATTGGTTGGAATTCAAAATTTCATTACACTTCATTGGTCGAAAATGGAATGACGTCATATAAATGAAATAGTCATTGCATATTTTGAAATTGAAATGCAAACGTTTTCGCCCTTGGGCATCATCAAGCATTTGACTCACAATATCTTATATAATTTTTCATATCTTTGCTGTGAAATGTGTACCAGATAATTGAAATTTACAATATCGTATATATTCATAAACAACTATTTACATGGTTAATTCTATGATAAATAACAATCTGAAATTTAAATGAGTACAGGTATTAAAATTATATATGATAAAATTGTGACTAAAAATTTTGTGTAGATCTTATGTTTCAAATTATAAAATTATGAACATTGAAACAACATGATGAAAAACCACACGATTCCTCTTTAAACTTCATAATAGGCCAAATACACTTCCATTAGTTGGGTGTTTATAGTGCGAGCATTGGTCTCAATGATTTGTCACTCCATTAAATGGTGGAATCATTCTGAAATATATATTATTGTTTGAGCAACTTTTATTAATGTATTCAAATGGAAAATTTAGTCAAATGAAAATTATAAAATTATTATTTTGAATACTCACATTTGAGATCATATATACTGCACTAGGTTATATGTATTGACTTTTGCATTAAAACAATTTGTAGGGCTGGTTTTATCTGTAACGAGATGTAAAATATCAGAATGAATGAGGGGTTAATTGTTAAAAACTATGACAATTGTATGAACATACTTACAAGGGATTGTAGCTGACCTAGTTGCGAAAAATCCTGTCGACAAATATCACGCGAGCGACCTGTGGTTTATTTAAGTTGAACTGTTTTTTACGCGGAAGACTATTGGGGTTGTGATTAGGACTGTGTCTAGAGGTTAAATAAGGAGTTTCGGATATGAACTAGGTTTTCGTTGAGAACACGATTATCTTTTAGGATTTGTTTGGCGATATGATATTCTTCAGCCGGATATTATATATTTTATATACTGTATTTAACAGACTTAAGCCTCTATAATTTTCACAATTACCTCGATCCCCTTTCTTAAACAGTGAGATTACCTCAGATACTCCCCATGCATCAGGTACTCTACAATCTCGCCAACATATATTATATAAGTGTAGCAATCTTAACTGTACTAATAGACCTCCATGTTTAAGCAATTCTGTATTGATCCCATCAGATCCGTATACCTTTCTGTTTTTCATTTTCTTCAAAGCTTTCTGAAATTATTATAATGTAATTAAATTAATAATAATAATAATAATAATAATAATAATAATAATAATACTTACTGGCTTTTAAGGAACCCGGAGGTTCATTGCCGCCCTCACATAAGCCCGCCATTGGTCCCTATCCTGAGCAAGATTAATTCATTCTCTATCATCATATCCCACCTCCCTCAAATCCATTTTAATATTATCTTCCCATCTACGTCTCGGCCTCCCTAAAGGTCTTTTTCTCTCCGGCCTCCTAACTAACACTCTATATGCATTTCTGGATTCGCCCATACGTGCTACATGCCCTGCCCATCTCAAACGTCTGGATTTAATGTTTCTAATTCTGTCAGGTGAATAATACAATGCGTGCAGTTCTGTGTTGTGTAACTTTCTCCATTCTCCTGTAACTTCATCCGTCTTAGCCCCAAATATTTTCCTAAGCACCTTATTCTCAAACACCCTTAACCTATGTTCCTCTCTCAAAGTGAGAGTCCAAGTTTCACAACCATAAAGAACAACCGGTAATATAACTGTTTTATAAATTCTAACTTTCAGATTTTTTGACAGCAGACTGGATAATAAAAGCTTCTCAACCGAATAATAACAGGCATTTCCCATATTTATTCTGTGTTTAATTTCCTCCCGAGTATCATTTATATTTGTTACTGTTGCTCCAAGATATTTGAACTTCTCTACCTCTTCAAAAGATAAATTTCCAATTTTCATATTTCCATTTCGCACAATATTCTTGTCACGAGACATAATCATATACTTTGTCTTTTCGGGATTTACTTCCAAACCTATTTCTTTACTTGCTTCAGGTAAAATTCCTGTATTTTCCCTAAACGTTTGTGGATTTTCTCCTAACATATTCACGTCATCCGCATAGACAAGCAGCTGATGTAACCCGTTCAATTCCAAACCCTCTCTGTTATCTTGGACTTTCCTAATGGCATACTCTAGAGCAAAGTTAAAAATAATAATAATAATAATAATAATAATAATAATAATAATAATAATAATAATAATAATAATAATAATAATAATAATAACAATAACAATAATAATAATAAATCAGAAAGAGTTTGTTACATGATAGTTAATATTATACGCATCTACCGACATGGAAATTCATCTCAGACTAAAACCTATTTTTCCCCTCCATACCCATTGGTGATATAGCCACGGCACACGATAACGTCACTGGATAGGTCTTGCCTCCTCTACTATAACAGGTGATAGAGTCCTGGTGCCATCATTCTGAGTTACACCCCAGTCGGTCTAGCATAGGAAAGAAACATACCGAATCTTCTAGTCATGAAAAAAACTGAAATTGCAATGAAATGTTGGAAAAGTCATGTTGTCATCTTTTCGATTATACAGCTCCACTGCTAGTGGAATTTCTGGAGTGTGGACAAGTAATGAATGCCCTCAGATACAGAGACACTCTCAGGCATCGTAGACAAAACATAACGTTTCTTTTGCAAGGTTATGACTTTACTTAATAATAATGCTGTAGCGTACATTGCAAGATAAACAATGAATGAGTCTATATTCTTGGAGATTTTATGAAATCCCTACAGCGTACCACATTTCTATCTTACGAAGTTGTGAAAAACGCTGTTGAACATTGGTTCAGGGATTCTATATTATGATGCCAGTCTCCGTCACCTGGTGCCAGAGTGGGAGAAGAATGTTAACAACCGTAGCGAATATTAAGCAGTGAGTTTAATTTCCTTCTTTCTATCAGCGATGGCCAGATTTCATTTGAACTGTCTAACCTATTGTACTGTTTGAAAAGTCCTCAAACGCAAAATAATAATACAACACTTTTCCAAAGCACTCTGCAGACTCGGTACGTTAAATCAACAGGTTTTAAGGTCTGTAATTCCACTATAAAGTATTAACGACTCCTCTTACACACTCGGCGTAGATTTACGGTCGCATTTATGTCCATCGTGATGTCTCCCGTTAATCAGATGATACTGTTATTGCGGAAAGGCCTTAAAATTACGTAGAGCGGATCATAGCACAATGAATACACTCGGATGTGTTATGAACGGACGCAGCACTACTTTATGACGTGCAACAACACCAGTGTAACAGCAGGTGTCATGTTCGGACCCATTGTGAATTTAGTAGGCTAAGTGGCGAGTAAGTCAATGAGTGAATGGTGAGTGAGTGAGTGAGTGAACCAGTGAGTGAGCGATGAGCTAGTCAATGAGTGAGTGAGTAAGCGAGCAATGAGCGAGTCTTGAGTGAATGAGTGAGTGAGTGACTGAGTGATGAGTGAACCAGTGAGTGAGCGATGAGCGAGTCAATGAGTGAGTGAGCGAGTCAGTGAGTGAGCGAATGATGAGTGAACCAGTGAGTGAGCGATGAGCGAGTCAGTGAGTGAGTAAGCGAGCGGTGAGCGAGTCAGTGAATGAGTGAGTAAGCGAGCGGTGTGGGAGTCAATGAGTGAGTGAGCGATGAGCGAGTCAATGAGTGAGTGAGTAAGCGAGCGGTAAGCGAGTCAGTGAGTGAGTGAATGAATGATGAGTGAACCAGTGAGTGAGCGATGAGCGAGTCAGTGAGTAAGCGAGCGGTGAGAGAGTCAGTGAATGGGTGAGAAAGCGAGCGGAGAGCGAGTCAGTGAGTGAACGAGTGGTGAGTGAGTGAGCGAGTGGTGAGTGAGTGAGCGAGTGGTGAGTGAGTGAGCGAGTGGTGAGTGAGTGAGCGAGTGGTGAGTGAGTGAGCGAGTTATGAGCGAGTCAGTGAGTGAATCAGTGATGAGTGAGTGAGTGAGCGATGAGTTAGTGATGAGCGAGCCAGTGAGTGAGCGAGGAATGACTCAGTAAGCGAGTGAGCGAGCGATGAGCGAGAAAGTGAGTGACGAGCGAGAAAGTGAGCGATGAGTGTATGAGTAAGTAATGAGCGAGTCAGTGAGAGTTGAGTGAGCCAGTGAGGGAACGATGATCGAGTGAGTGAATGATGAGTGAATGGTGAGTGAGTCAGTCAGTGTGATGAGTTGTGGTGATGACGACTTGTGGAGAGTCAGTGAGTGAGTGGCTAGCGAGTGACGAGCGAGTCAGTCAGTGAGTGAGTGAGCGATGAGCGAGTCAGTGAGTCATTAGATGGGCTAGTGCAGTGGCCTGCAAAAATTAAGTCATATAAAGTGCAGCCTGCAATACACAGCAAAAGGGAAGGTTGCAAATGAGGATAACCAAACTGCTTAACGTTGAATGAACAAATGCTGGCTAACAGGGTTGTCATGCGGTGCTTCAATATAAAAAGTAATTATCGTGGGCTGAGTGTGGCATAGGGGTGAACTGGAAGGCATGGAAAACTTTTTGCAAGAAAAGAAGAAAGTGCCTGGTGTCGAACCCGAGATCGAGGTCAGCGTAATGGCGTCCACCGATAAAGGCGCAAGACCAAAACTAAACCAAGTAGGCCTAATATCCAAAAGAAATCAAGGCACGGTAACAAAAAATAAACCAAAAACAGATCAAAGGAACCAAGAAATGGTAAAAAATAAATCAAGAAACAGCTGAAAGAAATCAAGAAACGGTGAGAAAGAAACCAAGAAACAGCCCAAAAGAAATCAAGACACGATAAAAAATAAACCAAGCAACAGTCCAAAAGATATCAAGAAACAGTAAAAAAATAACAAAAATAGCTAAAAGAAATCAAGAAACGGTAAAAAAGAAACCAAGCAACAGCTCAAAAGAAATCAAGAAATGGCAGAAAAGAAACGAAGCAACAGCCCAAAAGAAACCAAGAACAAGCTAAAATAAAGAAACGACAAAAAGAAACTGAGAAACAGCTACGAGAAATGAAGAAACGGTAGAAAATAAAAGAAACCAAGAAACAGCCCAAAAGAAATCAAGAAACGGTAAAGAAACAAACCAAGAAACAGCTAAAAGAAACCAAGAAAAAGTAAAAAAAATAAAGAAATCGTAAAAAAAGAAACCCAGCAACAGCCCAAAATAAACCAAGAAAAAGAAAGAAAGAAACCAAAAAACAGAGAAACCAAGACAGTGATGCGAAATCAGTGACGAACAGAACTGAAGGGACTAAGAAAATACGAAATATTTAGGAGTAGTCCTAAAGCTATCAAATGGAATTTTTAATTTGCAATTTTTTGCTTAGAAACTCGTATTAATAACTTATTAATCTTAATAACCTTTACGTTACGTCTGAACTAAGTTGTAGATTTCAGGAAGACTTCAAATCTTCGATAAATAATGGGTCTATAATCTCACATTTCTTATAAATCCTTCATCACTTTGAATCCGTCAATTCGGACTAAACAGTAAAACTCTGTAACATAATATGCAAGATATCTATTCGTATTTCCAGTCACAAAAATCTATCACACAGGACTCCTAACTTAACATTCCTTGCGAATGTGGTCTAATCATGTTGCAGAACAGCAATGTCTCCGGTAGGATTTGCACCAACTCCAGTCAGATTCGAGGGTAAGCACTGTAACATATCTAATCTGGCCATCTAATCTACCTATCTAATCTGTCTCCCTCACAGCGTCCAACTTCCAATTAATGCAAGGGAATTAATCCAATTAACAGTGTGGGGATGGACAGAGGCGTAAGAAAGGTGAAGAGATGAAAGAATCCGGAGGAAGAATATAAAGGAGAGGAATAAACGAGAATGATCTTGTTTGTAAAGAATGATACACCAAGAAAGAAGTAGGCAGGGATTTTGATAGGCCGGACACTCGAGGAGGAGGAGGAGGAGGAGGAGGAGGAGGAGGAGGAGAGAAAGAGAGAGAGAGAGAAAGAGAGAGAGAGGGGGGGGAATCCAATTTGATTTCGTCTCCGGAGCGAGAAAACTAGCACGGACTCTCCAAAAAGCTTAAATTGAAAGTTAAAACAAGCTATAATTAAACTAAGAGAAAGAATTAACAGCAGACGGAAGGTTCGGCTAGACGATCCGGTAGCTCTTTCCAAAGGATATACGCTCACTCCGACAAGAAATTAATTACTCTATTGTTTAACGAGGCACCGCATGTGAGAAAGAGTTATATCAGTGTAAATACAGTTCTGGCTTTAATATTTTCCCTCGAGTGTAGAAGTTATTCAGAGGTAGCTGTGCGTGCAACGGTGAAGACGCATGCTTGTAAGCAAGAATTTTGGACTCGAGTTCGGTGTATATGCTTATTATTTTTAAATCCTACATTATTTCGTATTCAACAAGTGAATAATAGAGAGTGGGCGAAAAGTTCCACAACATTCATTTACTTTCCCTGCAAAAAGAAAGAAAAGAAAAGAAAAGAAAAATCTGTACATGAAAAATTTATCGGTAATACTCGTGTCACATCTGGTGGAAGTATTTAGAGCAGCGGTGACCAAAGCGGGTGTCGTGATTACATCGTGTAATCACAGACATTCAAACGGGTACGATGAGTTTCCTGTACATTGCTGTATGTTTCATTCACGTACTGAAGGCAACCAGTGGGGATATCATGTCGCTCTACAAACTCTGTCTCTATAAGCAGTAAGAGGTGATTTCGTAAAGAATGAGAAGGAGAACTTTTTTGTTATTCGTCGGACAAAATGTAATATGTTTACTTTGCTCAACGGTTCAATTAGGAGTATATATAAACATTAATTGCCACGCTGAATAATGTATTATTATTATTATTATTATTATTATTATTATTACTATTATTATTATTACTGACCACTAAGTATGTGTTTCTATAATTCTTCTGTACGTGCATGAATATTGATATTTTTAGATATTTTCCCTAGAAGGATAAAATTATTAGGTTTTATCTCAATTTTAATCTTCTTAAACTTTAGATGAGGGTAATTATTTATTAGTTATTCTTTTAATAATAATGTAGAAAAACTGATTCAATATTATGTGGTAACGAACTGTTAAACGCCAGGAGTGATGAATGAGAAAGATGTGAGAAATAAATGTAAGGAATTCAGCTACGTAATGGGGTTTGAAATATCTCGTGCTCTAAAACCTGTTAATAGAACTGCATTTCTCAAAAGAGTAACTATTAAAATAGCTTAAATAATTTGTCTATAACAAATTTTTAATTTTGAAAAATTATGAATTTCTCGATCGAGTATCGAGAGAAGAATTCACAAAATTCCTAATTATATTCAAGAGGAAGTTAAAAAAAGAAGCAAGAAAAATCGTATAAGTTATTATTCACTGGCTCTTGATAACAGCAGTGACATTACTGATACAGCAAAGCTTGAGATTTTTATCCGCGGGATTGATCAAGATGTTAGTACAGGAACCACCACTGGTTGTAGTTTTCATGCCAAGTACCTTTTCTCCGTCCCATTACTACACAGGCTGTCTGTCGCATATAATCACTACAGTTCGTGTTTTGGTCACCGCTGATTTAGAGGTACGATAATGGCGGGAGACATCAGAGGACCTGAGGGAAACTATAACACGGCGGTGCACAACCCGCGGCCCGCCACTATGTTTGCTGCGGCCGATATTAAAGTTTCAAACCTAAAATTAAAAAAAAATATTTGAACAGACTTATATTATTAATTACTATAAAATTTTATTATACTATTTTCATTAATTAATGGGTTTTAAAACATTACTCTTGTTCATCTTTTATTTTGCATCTGAAGATTACAGTATTTTAGATGCTAAGGAAATCTTCTGTTGATACCAGAGTAATGCACGGTGGCTCACCACTTACTACCGCCAGCCCGCACGCGTCAGCAGTCCAGCCCACCCAAGACCAACACTGTCTGACGTGGCCGCTTCCTAGCCCGTCGCACTGGACTTCGAAGCCCATCGTAACCACCACTTACTATAATCATTAGTAAGACATTTATGTAAATTCTATTTATTATTGGAGGATGTCTGCGGCCCTCCAAAAGAATTTGTTTTCTAAATATTGGCCCGCAGTATTCATAATGTTGAGCACCCCTACTATTACACGTGGAAATTTCCAAAAACATATTGTGACGCCCACGTGAGATTCGCTCTCACGACCGACGGAGGAGAGGCTAAGTCGGCCTTGTGTTGGGCGAGGTGCGCGCGCATCTGCCTCCTGGGGCATGGCTACGCACGGAGTAAAGGGGGACGGACCCTCCCGAATCTGCTAGAGAAGTCCGTCCGAAGAGCAGCAGCGTGCGAGATAATTCGAGAAGCCGTACTTTCCAGAAACTGTGGTGTGAGTATAAATTACGCGCGCAAGTGAACGCGAACCAGTTTTCAGTTGATTAGTCATTCATGATTAGTTCAGTCAGTAAGCCAGCGAACAGAGCAAGCCAGTCTTGGGTACCGGAGTTCGACTCGAGTGTGCGTCCGCAACTGTGTCAGCAGCCGAAGGCCTGAGTTCGAGTGCAGTGGACCGCAGTTGGAGGGACCTGAGTTCGAGTACAGTGGACTGTCTCTGAAGGTCTGTGGTTCGAGATACTGTGAACTCGAGTGACTGAGCTAGAAGAACTGTGAACTGAGAACTGACAGTTCTGATATGTAAATAGTGTAAATAGTGCTTTGTAAATATTAGTTAAGATTAGCAGTTCATTGTTGTTCGTAATAGTCCAAGTAAATTGTCATTGCCGTCAGTGGAGTGCTATAACGAATACTGTGTTGAGTGAAAATCCTATTGTTGACGAGAGTGTTTAAGGTGAATTGTAGAAAGGAATTATTGTTGGAAGAATAAAATCCTATTGTTGAGTTAAAATAAAATTTACAATATATTACCAGACAGTGTATCTCACATGACGAAATGTGTCAGAGGAAGAATTATGTTACTAGTCAGCGACGTATGCAATGGAGAGAGAAAAGGAACTGGCCACCCTATACCATTATCTCCTGGCTTAATTCTCATGAGTGATTTCTTATTGGTTAAGTTCTAACCAGTCTTTGGACTGTTGATCAAACATGCATGCAAGGAGAAGGGGCTGATACGATACATCAAATAATTTAAGGCTTGAATTTCATTATACTGGGTGTTCAGTTAAAATGTGTCATGGCTCGCTATATGCCGTCACGTGGCTAGTCGATGAGCCTAGAGAATTCAATCTTCCTACACTTCCGCAGAGGTGTATTACTTATCTGCCAGAGAAGTTGCCTAGCGAGTACGGCGTTCATTCAGAAGAGTACTCACCGATACGTACGGTAACGCCGGTAGTGGCAGGAATGTGAACTGTTTCAAAACATGTACTGAGATGAGTTTTTTCTTACTGTCGGGATATGGGGAGAGGGTTAAGACAATTACTTACGTATTTGTTGACATTAACTTTGATGGTCAACATGGACACGGAGCATTTGATTTTTATTGTGGAATGTTGCCGTGCGCCACCGATGATAAATACCCTGCGTGCGACTTGCCCGCGCAAAACACAGTTCGAAAGAGGTTATGGTAGCACACAGACCGTACAGACCGCCATCTGTTGCTACGACGTTCAAGTTATACCGTACACGTTCTCAAGTTCAGATTGAACGCCTTGATTAATAGGCAACTTCTCTGACATAAAAGCTGAAACTCGCTTCAAATCGCTGACTCATCAACAGTGACGTCATGACACACTTTGAAATGAACACTCAATATATATTCATTATTACATAGTTTTAAACTATAGCCTACTGTTCGCTGACGATCAACTTAAAATATCTGATTCAGAAGATAATGAAATAGACTGCAAGTTACAACTTAAACTAAATTCTAAGAGACAATAATTTAACAATTTCAATAGCACAGTCTAAATTAACGACGTTTCGAGATAAAAACTCAAATAGAAGCAAAACATTAACAACAGAATTATCGAGCAAGTAAATGTATTCAACTATCTAGGAATTCATATGAAAATTAAAAGAAAATGTTTGTAAAGTTTCAAAGAGTTTTAAAATATCAGTAATTAATAATTGATAACAACTTGACAAAGTACAACAGAGTTCAAGAATAAAACTACACAACACTCCAGATAAGGGGAACGACTCCAAACTCTAAACGGGGACGCTTAACATACATCCAGCACGGGATCAACGCCGCGCGGTGTTCGGCGGGGAAGAAAGGGGTTGAAAAAAAGTCGCTCTTAGTGCCCAGTCTTGCTAGATCCTCCTATGCTGTTATAATGTAGTGAAAGTTTTGATTATTAGAGTCAAATAAATTCAGATTGAAATCTGCCGAGATGAAATTGATGTGAAGAACAACATGATAAAATTGGTCAGACTTCAAACCAAACGATGGAATTTAAAAAAAAATAACTCAAAATAATCCCCATTTTGAAAAATAAAATAGCAGTATACAAAACGATCTGGATTGTGAAATATGTTCCAAACAGAAGAAGAGAACAGGGTCGACCAATGAAGAAATTTACGAATGAATGCTAAGGCAGGAATAGATCAATAGTGCTCAATTTCCTTGAAAGCTTGATGATGATGATGATGATGGTGATTATGATGATGATGATGATGATAATAACAGTTAATTATCATGAACTATTATTCAAAAACAAAATTAATTAATATTAATAAATATTGATAAATTATTTTTACAACTTTTTTTACAGTTGCATTTTCGTAACTTGCACATTCGAAATGAGCGGGCTCTTGTACATAATTTCCCAGATGGCAGCACCATACCACTCTGTAGTTGGTAGCAGTATTCTTTTTATGTAAATACTATTTGCATTTCGCATACAACAAAATGGAAGTCACGCAAGAGGAGCAGTGTGTAACAAGATTCTGTTTTCTCTTGAGGCATGCAGCAGCAGAAACTTATGAAAAGCTGCAGTAAGCATATGATGAATATGCACTAGGCTCTTGCTACAGTCTTCGGGTGGTTTCAGAATTTCAAGATATAGCAGACTCTGCATTGTTAAGGAAGTGTTATTTCTTCAGAAGCCAACACCAATACTGCAGCGGCTGCTGCTGTTGTCGTGATCATCAGATAACAATACAATTGATTAACTATTAAGTTATTTAAATTAATAAATAACAACTTCATTATGTTAATATTTTAAATAATAATGATGTTATTGTACTCGAGTGACTAGTTTCGAAACTAGTCAATCAGGACTTGGATTCAGCAGATGATGAAAATGACATAAAAACTAGTCAATCAGGACTACGATTCAGCAGATGATGAAAATAACGTAAAACTAGTCAATCAGGACTACGATTCAGCAGATGATGAAAATAATGTAAAAACTAGTCAATCAGGACTACGATTCAGCAGATGATGAAAATAACGTAAAAACTAATCAATCAGGATTAGAATTCAGCAGATGATGAAAATGACATAAAAACTAGTCAATCAGGATTATAATTCAGCAGATGATGAAAAATGACATAAAAACTAGTCAATCAGGATTAGAATTCAGCAGATGATGAAAATGACATAGGAACCAGTCAATCAGGATTAGAATTCAACAGATGATGAAAATAACGTAAAAACTAGTCAATCAGGACTACGATTCAGCAGATGATGAAAATAACATAGGAACCAGTCGATCAGGATTAGAATTCAACAATAACGTAAAAACTAGTCAGTCAGGATTAGAATTCAACAGATGATGAAAATAACGTAAAAACTAGTCAATCAGGACTACGATTCAGCAGATGATGAAAATAACATAGGAACTAGTCAATCAGGATTAGAATTCAACAGATGATGAAAATAACATGAAAACTATTCAATCAGGATTAGAATTCAACAGATGATGAAAATAACGTTAAAAACTAGCCAATCAGGACTACGATTCAGCAGATGATGAAAATAACATAGGAACCAGTCAATCAGGATTAGAATTCAACAGATGTTGAAAATAACATGAAAACTATTCAATCAGGATTAGAATTCAACAGATGGTGAAAATAACGTAAAAACTAGACAATCAGGACTACGATTCAGCAGATGATGAAAATAACATAGGAACCAGTCAATCAGGATTATAATTCAACAATAACGTAAAAACTAGTCAATCAGGATTAGAATTCAACAGATGATGAAAATAACGTAAAAACTAGTCAATCAGAACTATGATTCAGCAGATGATGAAAATAACATAAGAACCAGTTAATCAGGATTAGAATTCAACAGATGATGAAAATAACATGAAAACTATTCAATCAGGATTAGAATTCAACAGATGATGAAAATAACGTAAAAACTAGTCAATCAGGACTACGATTCAGCAGAAGATGAAAATAACATAGGAACCAGTCAATCAGGATTAGAATTCAACAGATGATGAAAATAACGTAAAAACTAGTCAATCAGGATTAGAATTCAACAGATGATGAAAATAACGTAAAAACTAGTCAATCAGGACTACGATTCAGCAGATGAAGAAAATAACATAGGAACCAGTCAATCAGGATTAGAAATCAGCAGATGATGAAAATAACATGAAAACTAGTGAATCAGGACTAGGGCGGCAATTTCCGGAGGGAGGGGGCATTTTCTCTTTCTGTCTCTACCTTTTTTTAACAATGAAATTTGTTTTAAAACACTTCTTGGTAAATCTTTTTGAAGTTTGTTCTTGGAACCTTGTGAAAGTCGAATATTCTTTTGTTATCGCATTGTCGAGGTCGCGGTAAGAGTAAAAGAAAAGTGTGCAGTTGCATAGTTATATTTTAATGCCGGTATCGCGTTATTATACTATCAAAATACTTAAATTCAACTGATTGTATAAACAAGAATGCATTATTGAAAATCAAATTGGACGAGTGTTTATCAGCTATTTATCGCTATAAATAGTAATCAGTACTCTCAGTTACATTTCCAATACAATTAAATCGTCAACAATACTATTTAATCACTTTCCAACATGTGCACTACCGTATATAATTCGATATGAGTTGGAGATTATTTTTCAATTTACTTTATACTTCCTATCGAAGTAAGAAATACTCGTAATAATTATACCACTCACAAAACCAATGCTTAAAAATAAACCACAGTCTGCCTGTCACAAATCAATTTTGTTTCAACAATGAATAAGTTTCAATATGTTTCTTTGCATCGAATCTGATGTGCTTCTTCAGGGTCGACTTTGATGACATCATCAACGCTTTCTTTGTGAAGAAAGTGCGAAGGAAATCTTTATACTTCACAAGTAAGATGCATGTATTTTGATTCCAGTAATTTATTATTATCTGAATTGTAACATTTCATTTAAAATTAATTTAAATTAAACATGACCTGTATAATAAGCAGCTCATAAACTGTTTGTGGGCGTTGGAGGGCGACAAATTTTAATTTTAGCACTGTCTAGGGGCGGCACTATGCCTAAATCCGACCCTGGCACTTCCGCCCTGAACATACATTCTGCAAGGAATAAAAATCGAGCATCGTTGCGTTTGAATGTTCCCCGTATTTAAAATGTATGTTAAAAGTCTGCCTGCCAAGTGGTCAAACAAACAGAAATCGCCGAGGCAATTCCTGTCACATGAGGACGCTATAGAAAATTACGTGCATACCCACGAGCCATAATCAACAACTTAAACAGACACGAGTAGTTTATCAATCTACAAAATTAACACATAGGATTGGTTTTATTGCTTTAAGCACTTTGACTGGTCAATCAGCCAACATGTTCATGTAATAATGCATGTATCTGTTGCCACAGCAACGGCCGCGTCAAAATTAATGCGTCAGCTCAACTACCCTGTCGAGGCGAGATCGCCACGTTACAAATGACTGTCCAATGAATATGCCTGCCATAGTAATAGGCTGACAGCGTCAGTGACGTTCAGACAAGTCTGCTTTGTATTAAATATTCTAAATATTTTCAAGAAAGTTCCAGCTTTTCGACAACCACAAAATAGTAATATACGTTACAAGAGCGGTATGTTGACGTTTTCATGTTCGAGGAAAAGATTGAAAAAGCGAAACGTAGTTGAGCTTTTTTAATTTCCGAGAACATGAAAACAAACATACCGTTCGTGTATCGTACATTATTTTGTGCGAAGATCGTTTATTACATACCTGAAAGACGAATTTCTAATTAGTTGCAATGAAATATCAATCTTGGTTTCTGTTTAATGACGGCAACTTCGGAAAACCAAAATATCTTTCTTCAACATTGTTGCTATAAAATGTTTTCTGTGTTTACTATACTCCAGCAGGCCGTGATATATGTCTGTCTTTTTTCCCCCAGTCTATAAATGCGAACTTAAAACAAACGGTAAGGTTATGTAATGATTTATTTTTCATTTTAATATTTTAACAATATTATTTATATAACATATTGCAGTAATAACATCGGCATCTGGAATCCTGTTGATTTTTTCACGGCTTCCTTAATGTTACTTGTATCAGGAATGCAATAAGTTTCGTGGAGTAGTAGACTTTACCTAATTTTTGCAAATATTTAAAAACAATAATTAACATTGCAATTTAGGTGAAATTGCAGTGGTAAGTTTCCTATTTATAATTATTACTATGTTAAACGTCTCTAAAAATAATATGTTAAAAGCCTAAAGCAGTAAAATGAATGTCGCGCTTAAGCGGTAAGAAGAGGGAAATTGTTATGTGTTACGTTGGGAATACTGAATGTGGTATTTCACACTTACCGCGTATTGGTTCTGTGCGGAAAACAAGCAATACGCACGATCTCGCACAAAATACATATTTTTATTGTTTCTACGCAGAATAACGAAAAGAAGTCCTACTGCACCTCCACTACTTATTTACTAACTCATAGCTTTTAAAGAACACGGAGGTTCATTGCCACCCTCACATAAGCCCGCCATCGTTTCTGAGCAACATTAATCCAGTCCCTAGCAACATATCCCACCTCCCTCACATCCATTTTAATGTTATCCTTCTCCAAAAGGTTTTTTCACCTCAGATATTCCAATTAACACACTAGGTCTATACGCATTTCTGGATTCACCCATACGTGCTACATGCCGTGCCCATCTCATACGTCTGGATTTAAGTTCCTAATTATATCAGGTGAAGATTAGGTAGAAAGGAGACAACCAACAAATCATTAATTTTACAGTACAAGCAAAAAACTTATCTTAGCCGAACTTTTCTTTTTATTGCAAATGAACCATTGAACTATCAAACTTACATTAGTTCAAAATAACGACTACTCTTAGTTGCAACATTGACATCTTTCTGATTTTAAAGTTTACTAATGGTTTTTAGTATAGTTTTTCTTTTAGAAAAATCACTTGGACCCTTTTTACATAACAGGAGCAATATATAAATGAGTTGTTAAAGGCTAATTTAAGAAAATATATTTAGTGTTAAGAACGATTAATAATGAACTTAATTTTTTGTTTTACGACGTCTGTTACATAAAGAAGAAATATGAAGAGCTTGCGGGAAAAACGATGAATGTCACATTTCTATTAAGGATTACATAATGATCTATTTGAGTCTATAACTGCAAGATGTAGTGCTGTTTCTATAGAAAATAAAGGAAAGGATTACTGTATTCGTGGTGATAATTCTCCCTTTTATCATTTTTCATAAGAACAACATTAAATTTCGCAGTAATCCATTGAATCAGATAATGATATCAACCTTAAGAAAACTGTGACATTCATCGTTTTTCCCGCAAACTCTTCATATGTTTATCCCACCTTAAATGCTGGTCAATAATAATTCCTAAGTACTTCACTTGCGTAGATTTCCTTCAATATACGATATTTGCAATCATCATTAATTGAACAATCAGCATTATGAATTATTACATTACACTGAATTTATCAAAAGAATTATTGTTGTGAACACTGGCAGTTAAGGCAAATGGAATCAGAATAATCTTCAAACATACAGTGAAAGTAAATTGCTATCTATCCATTTCTTAGTAACATTTATCAATATTGACATCTAGTCGCTAAAAATATAACTGTATCATCAGAATAAGAATATAGATTAAAAGTCATGAATGATGCCAACATCAGAAACAGAAATATACCACATAACATTAGGGGAGAGTCGGGTAGTATCGGACATCGGGTAATATCGGACAGTGAGTTTCTTTCATCTACCACACGATGATAGTACCTGATTGACATGGTTACGTTTCTGTGATGTCGCATACAGAAACGTAACCATGTCATTCAGGTACTACCATATGGTGGTAGATGAAAGAAACGCACTGTTCGATACTACCCGATGTCCGATACTACCCGACTCTCTCCTATTTATTTCGACGAAAAAATATATATATTCCGGAAACTTTTTGAACTGAGTATGTATAGGTCTAATAATCACCTTGAGATACAAAGACTGGCTTGATTTCTTTCGAAGCTGACAGTTATTTAAAATTCTGACGTCTTCAAGAATAAAACTTCTTGAATTCTACAAGACACTGCTGCACCAATTAATTCTGAGTCTGAAAATTTTGAATTACCAAAGTCCCAAGTACTAAATAAAATATGAGGAGGTTTCTTGTGCCCAACGAAGCAAAATTATTAAATGAATATATATGTACTACAGCGGAAATGTTAAGTTACTTGTTATTAATTTCTACGTAGCTATGCTAGAATGAAGAAATACTAGCACATTCATCTATGAATAGAGTATTATTTAATTTAATTTTCTTGAACATTATTGTGACTACAGAAAAAAAAACCTTAACGTTGGTAGGACCTCAATTAATTAAAACTTCAGACTGAAGCCCTCTCCTCACCCCACCGACCCTCAAGAAATTGTTTCCATTAGTCGTCGTGGTATTTATTTTAATCCCATGACACTCTAATACACATGTTTTAATTACATATTTTTGGTTCTCTGTAAGGGGCCAAGGAACGGTTTGGACGTAGGATGAGGGTAGTGCTTGAGGAACGCAATCTCGTCTGGCGCAGCAGGAGACAGGGTGGGTGAAAGAAGTAGGAGGATGCGGAATGTACAACTTTTGAAGTACGAAACTGAAGTTTTCTTCTTTTTTTTTCAGAAAGGTCAAAAGTCTAGGAAACTTGTATATGTACCAGAAATACGTTTCTTCTTTATATATCTGTGAGACATCTAATATAACTCGATAACTTTAAATTAGCTAACAACTTCATGCATGTCAAATTCAGTTAACGTGTGAGGAGTCTTTGAACGTGTCCAATGCAGCAGGAATATTATTGAATATCTTTGCTCCTGGCCCAGAACTACTAGTAACAACCTGCTACAGAAATAAAATAAAAACAGCTACTCTGACATAACAATTATTCTGCATTTGACACTTATTTTTGTTATGAAGTTATATGGACAAAAATATCTTCTGTCACGGATCGAAAAAATTTATATTTTTGTTTAATGATGAGTAAAATTCTCCCGTTATAGTAATATACGTTACAAGAGCGGTATGTTGACGTTTTCATGTTCGAGGAAAAGATTGCAAAAGAGAAACATAGCTGAGCTTTTTTAATTTCCGAGAACATGAAAACAAACATACCGCTCGTGAATCGTACATTATTTTGTGCGAAGATCGTTTATTACATACCTGAAAGACGAATTTCTAATTAGTTGCAATGAAATCTCCATGTTGGTTTCTGTTTATTGACGCCAACTTCGGAACACCAAAATATCTTTCTTCAACATTGTTGCTGTAAAATGTTTTCTTGTTTACTATACTCCAGCAGGCCGTGATATACGTCTGTCTTTCCCCCCCCCCCAGTCTATAAATGCGAACTTAAAACAAACGGTAAGGTTATGTAATGATTTATTTGTCATTTTAATATTTTAACAATATTATTTATGTAACATATTGCAGTAATAACATCGACATCTGGAATCTCGTTTATTTTTCACGGCTTCCTTAATGTTACTTGTATCAGGAATGCAATAAGTTTCGTGGAGTAGTAGACTTTACCTAATTTTTGCAAATATTTAAAAACAATAATTAACATTGCAATTTAGGTGAAATTGCAGTGGTAATTCCCAATTTATAATTATTACTATGTTAAACGTCTCTAAAAATAATATGTTAAAAGCCTAAAGCAGTAAAATGAATGTCGCGCTTAAGCGGTAAGAAGAGGGAAATTGTTATGTGTGTTACGTTGGGAACACTGAATGTGGTATTTCACACTTACCGCGTATTGATTCTGTGCGGAAAACAGGCAAATGCGCACGATCTCGCACAAAATTAAATACAGTTCATGTTCCTTTCAGTTCTTCTGTGAAAATTCTTGGCATTCGCATGAATAATAACCTCAACTGGAACAAGGAAATCACACAAACCTCCAGAAAATTATACTCTATTATCCAACTGCTAAAAATGATAAATGTTCATCTTCCCTCTTACTTAAAAACGTCCCTTGTGCAGACTATTGTATTGCCCTATTCTAATTATGCCGACATTTTACTGACCGACTTTTCCAGCGAAAACCAAACGAAACTTCAACGTGCTCACAATTTGTGTGTCGTTATGTATGTAATGTTCGCAAACATGATCATATTATCCCATCCCTGGAAGCAATATGTTGGCTTAAGGGTATATGTACTGTACGTGAACGACCACAAATATTATCAGAAAATGCAGGCTCTAAATTTCTAAAAAGTTATAAGAAAATGAACTTACAATTATTGGACAAAAATTACAAGGTACCACGACAAAACTTATTAGGACTTAAATAATTTATAAAAGTATAAAAAAGATTACTAATAATATTTTTCAAACCAGTTTGATCAAAGTATGAAAATAAAACAAACAAAAAAATAAAAACTTCAGTTACATCATTTGGTAACCATAACATTGTTGTGATCTCTTCGACATTTTTAATATTTTTCCTATATATAATAAACACTTATTTCTGAAAAGTGGAGTACTCTCATATATGTAGAGTTGTTTATTTTAATACAATTATTTTTTTTATTTGTCCTATATAAATATATTTAACATTTACATAATGTTTTGTGACCTAATCTTTCTATTTTGAAAGAAATGGGCATTATTGTAGTCTACCTTTTGCATAAATTCATGTTAAATCAGTGTACAAAATTTCATAATTCTATCTCTAATGGTTGTGGAGTTAAGAAATAATATGTTTGAAAATTTTCAAATTTTGGAAAATTTAATTTAAAGTAAAAAGTGAATTCTAAAAAATATTATTAGTAACGTTTTTATACTTATATCAGGTATTTAAGTTCTAACAAGTTTTGTTGAGGTACCTTGTAATTTTTGTCCAATTGTGAGTTCATTTCCTTATAAAATTTTAGAAATTTAGAGCCTGCATTTTCTGACAATATTTGTGATCGTTCACGTACATATACCCTTAAATAGATAAAAAACAAAATTTACAATCACTTCTTCTTCTCTTTTAGATCTAGAACTCTTCTATTCTTTCATACTTGTCGTCTCGCTTCACTTAGCTTTCCTCCCATCATAATATGAACACACGTTCTCGCCATGAAACAATACTAATAAAATACAATCCCATCGCACCTCCTCATACTTATCCTCTTTCGGTCTTACTAATAAAAACTCTATATACAGACGTTTAACTGTCTTATACAATGAGTAGCTCGTTTATACGTCGTGTGTAAATTCCTTACTAATAATCACTACATACGTCGTGTATAACAGTACAACTGTTACACAGATACGTTATCGTTATAGTTCCGTCATTACTTCGTTACGAAAGGTAATACAATATCTGAGGTTCTCTATTGCATCTGGTAGAGCGCTCTAGTGTGGCGTGTTAAGTATCGATAGTACAACTGGCTCTAATCGATTGCCACACTATATTTTGGTCAAAGAGTACAAGCTACAGCAATATTATTCTAATTATTCTGTGCTCTTTGGTTTGCTTTTCTGTGGTTACAAGGCAACCATCATCATAAAATAACAGTCGATACGAACAGCTGTTAGATAGGCGGTCATTATTCCTCTACATACAACTATTAAACAAGGGATTTCGTGTACATAACTACTGCAAAGCAATTCCCATTGTATAGTTACAGGTTGTTTATACATCCATTGCTTATGCATGGTTTATTAGTTAAGTTTTCTGTCTCAACTCTGCATAAGTCTCGTATAAAAACTATACGTGCTTCATAATAGCTCTGCCGAGACTCTGGAATTCGCTACTTGCTAGCATCAGAGACTGTCAAAATTAAATTAAATTCAAACGCAAACTTACTAGGCACTTAGTAATTGAGACTCGTTCAGACATGGCTTCTTGTAAATAGTTCTCTTATTCTAGAATAAAAAATATTCCAATCTTCGGTAATTTCATCCCTATATTTTTTTTACTGAAATACAAATTAAATCTAGAATAACTATAATTTGCAACTGATTCTGTTACAGATTGGTTTAGAGTGTGTGGATTTCAAGTCCACAGCACATTATGCGGTTGCCACCCAAGGCATCATATCATATTAAGCGATATCATGTACGTAATTTTAAACAGTAGTTTTAAAATACAGGAAAACCTTATTAAAACGTACCCTCTATAAAAAGGAAAGGTGCACAAACGAAAAATAAATTTGGGAATGGAATGATTTCCTATGTAAAATAATACTTTAAAAGGGAAAACTGCCTATCGAGAAAACGGAATCATTTTTAGGCACCATTTAGGCAAAAAAAACCTGACTAAAACGGATAATTTTAATCGTAACTGTTGCTAAATTCTTTCAAGCCATTTTTAATTTTGCGATAATACTGTACGAAGCATGACATAATTTCTTTGTGTGACTGTACATGCAATAATCTGGAAGACTTTCGCAATTCTTTGGCAGGCGTTGGGGGTGAAGCTTCTCTAACCATGTCACAATTCTGTGCTTATTGTCAAGGACCCCGGGCAGGTTACTGACCTCCTGTACCGTTACTTCTTCGAACCCTATTGCATTTTTGTTCATTTATTCTCAGTTTTGTGCTAACAAGCCAATACAGAGATAAAGGACAGTGCGAGTAGAATAAAACTGTGAATAATTGTAGTGTAGTGTCAATTTAGTTTCAAATGTCCGTTTATTTATTCTGAGTTTTGTGTTAATATGCCAATACAGTGTTAAATAACAGTGCGAATAAAGTAAAACTGTGCGATTTAATAAAAAAAAAAGCCTAGATGACCAGTTCTATCATGGAAGAGTGGCTTCATAATTTTAATGTAGCAATGAAGCGTCAAGGTCGTAAGGTTATACTGTTTTTAGACAATGCTACCTGCCATCCAAGGATTGATTTGTCTAACGTGAAGTTAATCTATTTTCCATCAAAAAATACTTCAGTTACACAACTAATGGATCAGGGCGCAATTTACACTCTGAATTGATGCAGGACGCGAAGAAAATCCTACAACGTTCCCTTAAAAAAAAAGTCGCGGTAATACAGTTTAAAATAAATGTGGGGTCCAAGAAACTAGGGCGCAGAGAGAGAGAGGGGGGGGATTGCAATTACGTAAGTTCATAATTATGAAAATAAAATTCTCTTTGCATGTACTGTAGTAACTTTTATTTCTTCATTGTGTTTTTCCTACAGCGAGCATTGTAGTAGTCTATTAGTTTTGTCAAAACTCAATCCTTTGTAAAAGAAAACCTATGACAACGGAAAAAAAAAAAAAAAATTCTAGAACGATCGCGTTTCATTTTAGGGAGGTTTTACTGTATTAACTATAAATTCTAATATTATTATTCGTAAAATGTAGAACAAGAGAAGTTTGAGAAAGTATGTGTCAACTTATTTTTATTATTTATGATATTTTTAAAAGCCATGCGCAATCTTCTCTCATTCTTTGTGTCTTCCGTCCTTAAGATTAGAAAACCAGTTTCTTCTTAACCATAGGCCTACTGCCAACCGGAATTTCTAGAGAACTTGGGTTCAGCATCATAAAGTCGCACGTGTGAGGACAACAGACGCGGCGGCCGGGGCTATATAGAACAAGTCCCGAGTTAGACGCCTCTTCCACTAACCCACCCCGGCTGCTTCGGAGGGGATCGCATAAACCAGCCCGAGGAGCAGGAAAGGTAAAGTTTCTCTTAAGAACAAACTTTTAAAAATAACTTCCTTAAGTGAGTAATATAATATTATAAAAATGGGGACTACTATACTAAGCTTCTTTTTTTATTTTGAAAACTTCTGCAGGAAGGGAGTTTAGGCTCTTTTTCTTTTTTTAGTACATGAGAGACTGCTGTTCGAGGGCTTCTCAAGAGCTTTTAAAATTGTTATGAAATGTTTATTTTCTCTGAAACCGGTTGAGTAACTTCATAACAAGACCGAACGCAATATATAACAAAGTCTGTACCCCGCGCAGTCCAACTTTTAACAATGTGGAAAAGACGCATTCGAGTCATTTCTTCGTCTAGATACTAATTACACAATAATTAACATCTGCACCATATCAAAGCGTCCTGTGGCGTTATACGAGATCTTCTCAGAACTTTGACTTTGCTTCTTTTCAAAGTAATGAGTATATAAAACAAGGTTTCCCATTGTGGAACATTTTTCTTACCGTAGCTCAACTAATTTTGTGGATTCTTCAACAAAACTATTATTATTATTATTATTATTATTATTATTATTATTATTATTATTATTGTTATTACTAATTGACTAACTCATGGCTTTTAACCCTCGGTCTATACGTGGGGTCTTTTGTGATCCCATTCCTTTATTTTTTTACAAATGCATATGTAAAATGTTGACATAACTCTCCCATATTCCAGATATGCTATTTGTGAACATTTGACTACAATTATGTTACATTGTCATGATCCTAGTATAAGCGGAATTACAATTTTTTCATTTTTATCACATGGGGTCAGAAAAGACCCCAGGTATAGAGTACGCTATACTAATTTTTTATAATGAATTTATTACTTGGCCTCGTTCTTGGTGTATTTTATGACAACAATGGGACAAATACAAATCAAATATTGATATTTCTGGAACTGGGATGCACTGTTGTGAGATATTTTAAAATTTTTAGTTAACTGTTTTCAGTTTGCAGTAGATTTCTGATGACGTAAGTCGGTTTGTCTCTCTCTTTATTATAAATAATAATTTACAATATTGATTTTCAGAAAGGTTATAGCCTTAATCATGCTCTAAAAGACGCAGACCACAGTGATAGTGAATGTGACAATGATTTCATATTCGAAAGCGACGGCGGTGTTGCGGAAGTAGATGTGACAGGATGATATTCAAGTTGAAGACGAAATAGATATTGATTCTATTGATGCAGATGATAACGTCAATGTATTATGACACAATTACTTACATCAAGAAATGGACAACTGAACTATGCTACTCAGCCATCGCCACAGCGTAAGCAGCCTTCTAGAAATATAGTAGGCCAAGCAGCTAATATTCCTCAGCATGTTAGGTTATAGCCTACTTGCAAATTAGATCGGATTGTTTCTCTCTTTTTATAACTGATCACATGTTGAATAGAATATCAATGCATACTAACAATCGTGATAAAGATGTGAAAGATAAATACATTTCCCTTCAACACTGGAGTAAGCCGGATTCAACAGAACTACAGGCTTTCATAACAGCAGGGGTGCACACAACAAGGGGAAAACTACTTGATGAATTTTGGTCCAAAGAATATGGTTTGCCTATTTTCCAAGCTACAATGAGTTATTTGCGATTTTCAAGTATTTTGATGTGTCTCCGTTTCGACGACAAACTGACAAGGAAAGAAAGGAAAGATGCATCAGGGTCAAAAGCAGAAGTCATACGTGCTACATGCCCTGCCCATCTCAAACGTCTGATCATTATTATTACTACTACTATTATATAATATTTACAAATAATTATATATTATTTATTATTCCCCAGTTATGTATTGTGTATAAGAAAGTTAACTACACATAGTTATTACATTTAACATGGGAAACCTATTATTTATAAATAGGCCTACTATTTTATTACAGTATACTACACTACACTATGCTGTATCACACCAAATTATTATAATTATTATTGTTACTATTATTGTATTATTATTATTATTATTATTATTATTATTATTATTATTATTATTATTATTATTATTCTCGCACGACCAGTTTTGCCTTATGGCAGTGAAGCATGGACACTAAGAAAATGCAACGAAAGACGGCTAACAACTGCCGAAATGAGATTCATGCGAAAAACTGCAGGATACTCTCTTCTCGGCCATCATCGGAGCGTAGATATTCTGAAGGAATTAAAAATTGACTCTATTGTCCATTATCTGCAGCAATACAGGCTTCAGTGGTAGACACATGTCAAGAGGATGGATCGCTCTAGGCCTAGATGGCCCAGGCAGACTTTGTCGTATGTCCCAAGTGGTCGAAGAAATTTAGGAAGACCTAGGAAACGCTGGCAAGAGACCGTAACAGATCCACTGGGTTCTAACGCTTGAAGGCTGATTATTATTATTATTATTATTATTATTATTATTATTATTATTATTATTATTATTATTACAGTAAAACCTCTATTATCCGTGGTAATGAAGGGGGCTAAACGGTTAAGCGAAAAAATCGGATAATCTGTACAGTAAAATATTTTCGTAAATTAAGTGAATAATACTTGCATTACTTATCATCATTCAAGTCTGGTTGTCAACGACGGGTTTTTAAGGGGCAAGGAAATTCCTTGTAATGGCTGTCAGCGGAAACATAAGAATATTTCAGGTCTCATGTTGTAGATTTACATACTTTATACACTTTATTGCCCACAACATCCACCCCCATCAGACTGCCGAAAGAACATATGACAAACACTGGAGAAGGGGCCTTCTATCAGTACCTAACGGACCAAGAAGATTGGCAGTCGCGCATTTCCGCCTTGCAACTGGTCATGACTGCTTGGCGCAGCATCTCCACTGTTTCGGTATTTATCAACATCCAACCTGTACCCTTTGTGACCTTCAAGAAGCGATGAATAGGGATCATCTCCAACGCTGTCCAGCTCTAAAATCACTGACTGAATGTGCCAGATACTGGGAAGCGGGAAGCCTCATGCCTCTGTTTAGTTCTTAGTTTTTAGTTCTTTAAGGATGTTGTTTAGTTCCTTCTTTAGATTTAATTTTAAGTTGCATTAATTAATTTTTTTTTTAATCTTGAGGTTGTGTTTAGGTAAAAGATAATTTATCTATGTGCCTGTCATTCGAATAAATAAATACACTTTATTGTTGATTTTTTATTAAATCGCGCACAGTTGTAACACCAATCTCGTACTCTGATGCGAGATGAGCCACAGTTTCTCTTTCCCCGAACCACTCAATTATTTCCGTTTTTTTTTCGGTACTTAGCACAACACGTTTTCTTTTGATACTCATGGAATATATTTTATATAGAAATTCTATAGTACGGCAACTCTAACAGCAGATCATACTGTGTGTCAAGATTTGTAATAACATACTGTAGAAAAATACGTACTGGTACTAATATAATACTAATAGCAATTACATTAATATTTTCATTATAAAAATATATTTTAGATTTATATATATATTTTTTTCTCCCTTTAACATAGTCCTAGTAAGCTTATATTAAATTAATTTTCATCATTTTGCTAGCTATCTCAAATATTAAATTAATTATAATTGATTGAATTAAATTAGCTCATAAATTAAGTTACTACTTTGCCTTATAGGTTTATCTAAATTTAAATAAATACATATGTAGTCTACTAGTCGTTAAAATTGAAGAATATTGCTGGAGAACCTTTTAAGTGTAGTGTAAATATTTGTAATTTAAATATGTATTGTATTGATTAAGGCTGGTTGAGTGGAAGAGAAGGCCTTATGGCCTTAACTCTGCCAGCTAAAATAAAATATTATTATTATTATTATTATTATTATTATTATTATTATTATTATTATTATTAATATAACGTGTAGTAGTACTTCTCACATATGAAGAAGACAGACTATAATGTGCCTGTAGCAAAAAAAAAAATCAAGAGAAAGATAGTCGGATAATCCAGCAATCGATTAATAGGGTGACGGATAATCGGGATTCTACTGTATTATTATTATTATTATTATTATTATTATTATTATTAGTAGTAGTAGTAGTAGTAGTAGTAGTAGTAGTAGTAGTAGTAGTAGTAGTAGTAGTAGTAGTAGTAGTAGTAGTAGTACTATTATTATTATTAGTATATTATTACAAACAGAACATTATTAATGCAACCAAGAGATTAGTAAACAGTGTTTTTTGGGATCTGGCAGTGAGTTCTAAAGCAGAGACTCATATTCATCATACAATAATGAATAACACATTTTTATTCGACAATACTATAATATGCTAATTACATGTGACGTAACTATATCTTACTAACATACAGTAGCCTACATTAAAGTACTGCTATTCATTATGTTATTCCAACTATCGATTTCCATGTACAAGGATTTTAGCACAGGTGTTGTGAATAGTTTTTCATATAAAATAAGATGAAGTCTGTAATGTTTTAGTTGCCTCATGTTCGAATATTGCAGGGCACTAGCAGCCAGGGTACCTCGGATAGAATTACGCCCTCCTCTCTGCAAGCAATGAAGTGAGGAACACATACTGCTATTTATTCGTGTAGTGTTGCTACATATTCATTTAATTTTCTTTAAAAAATAAACATTTTGAAGATTTTTGGTGGTATCACAAACATTTGATAATATTTGCTGGTAATGACTATCTACAACTCGTTGAATTAATGTAACACTTTTTTTGCAACATGTATTTTGATTTATAATGATACTTAAATATAATATAAATATATAAAATAAAAAGGAAATAAGTATTTAAATACAAACACAATAAATAAATATATGAACAAATAAATGCAAATAAGACGAAGACCGGAAGAAAACTAGAGATGAACTTGTGAATTCGAAATGAAGCAGTGGAACAAGTGGACAGCTACAAGCACTTGAGGATGATCTGCGGACCTCTGGAAAAATAACTAATAAATGAGGGGCTCACAACCAGAGTGGACCAAGTCCACCAGTGATCAGTTTGTGGATTAATACAATCTCGGATGAAGAAAACTTAGATTTATTCATTGCCATAAGAAACACAGTCCATAACTCATTTGTTACTCCACAGAGGGCAGAATTTCCTATGGAAAGTGAAGGTTGCTAAGCGTGAGCCAGAAACTACAAGACTCAATATCTCAGAACTACTCCAGATGGACTTGGTCCACTCTGGTTGTGAACCCCTCAAATAATAGTGAAATGTTCTGTCTGGAGTGGCATTGTATGGGGACAGAAACATAGACATTATGACGAAGTGATGAGAAACGGCTAGAAGCATTTGAAATGTGGATAAGGAGAAGAATGGAGCGTGTAAAATGGACAGACAGAATAAGAAATGAAGTGAAGAAATAATATAATTTTACGATGAAAGAGTAATGGAACGGAGAAAAATTCTCTCCGGCACTGGGATTTGAACCCGGGTTTTCAGCTCTACGTGCTGATGCTTTATCCACTAAGCCACACCGGATACCCATCCCGGTGTCGGACAGAATCGTCTCAGTTCCATTACTCTTTCATCGTATGATGACGCAGAATATCTGCATGGAAATATCATATGTACTTCGGTACATTAAAATATATATGATATGCGTTTCATAGACATCTATGACGTAGTGCAGAGGGCGGCCACTAGAGGGAACCCAAGAGTTGGAACTTAAACTGAGACGATTCTGTCCGACACCGGGATGGGTATCCGGTGTGGCTTAGTGGATAAAGCATCAGCACGTAGAGCTGAAAACCCGGGTTCAAATCCCGGTGCCGGAGAGAATTTTTCTCCGTTCCATTACTCTTTCATCGTATGATGACGCAGAATGTCATATTATAATCATTCATGACAGTTAGAGATCGCAAACGAGATCGCGAATGATTACAATATGACATTAAATATACATATTTGTTATACAACTACTTTTTATTGCTGTATTTTAGTGTACCTTTTTAGAAAATGTTTCAAGTGCATTTATAAACTTCCATTAATTGTTTGTAGAATTTTAATATGTTTTATTCAATTATGTACAGATATCTTTAAAGGTCTGAAGATGCCCAAAATGGGCGGAAACGTTCACAAGTGAAATATTAATGTGTTAACAAACATGCTTCTGGGTTAACATTAAAATAAGTCAAGACGGAAACAAAACTAAAATTATATTATTTCTTCATTATAATTCGACTTATTTGACAGCTTTATTAAAATGAATTAACAATTCAAAGTAACAAATAAAGCTATGTTGGAAAGAGTGGGTGAAGAAACAATAATGCTGAAACTGACCAAGAAAGAAAAAAGTAATTGGCTGGATCAGTGACTGAAAAGAAACCGCCTACTGAAGGATGCACTGGAAGAAATGGTGAAGGGGAGAAAAGTTCGGGGCAGAAGAATATATCAGATTATAGATGATATTATGTTATATAGACCATATGCAGAGACTAAGAGGAAGGCAGAAAATAGGAAATATTGTAGAATACTGGGTTTGCAGTGAAAGACCTTTCCATGGGCATATCACTATAAATGAATACTTACTTACTGGCTTTTAAGGAACCCGGAGGTTCATTGTCGCCCTCACATAAGCCCGCCATTGGTCCCTATCCTGAGCAAGATTAATCCATTCTCTATCATCATATCCCACCTCTCTCAAATCCATTTTAATATTATCTTCCCATCTACGTCTCGGCCTCCCTAAAGGTCTTTTTCCCTCCGGCCGCCCAACTAACACTTTATATGCATTTCTGGATTCGCCCATACGTGCTACATGCTCTGTCCATCTCAAACGTCTGGATTTAATGTTCCTAATTATGTCAGGTGAAGAATACAATGCGTGCAGTTCTGTGTTGTGTAACTTTCTCCATTCTCCTCTAACTTCATCCCTCTTAGCCCAAAATATTTTCCTGAGAACCTTATGCTCAAACACCCTTAACCTATGTTCCTCTCTCAAAGTGAGAGTCCACGTTTCACAACCATAAAGAACGACCGGTAATATAACTGTTTTATAAATTCTAACTTACAGATTTTTTGACAGCAGACTGGATGATTAAAGCTTCTCAACCGAATAATAACACGCATTTCCCATATTTATTCTGTGTTTAATTTCCTCCCGAGTATCGTTTATATTTGTTGCTGTTGCTCCAAGATATTTGAACTTCTCCACCTCTTCAAAAGATAAATTTCCAATTTTTATATTTCCATTTCGTACAATATTCTCGTCACGAGACATAATCATATACTTTGTCTTTTCGGGATTTACTTCCAAACCTATCTCTTTACTTGCTTCCAGTAAAATTCCCGTGTTTTCCCTAATCGTTTGTGGATTTTCTCCCAACATATTCATAAATGAATAAATAAAAATAATTATTAAATAAATAAAGACAACTATAAGCAGGAACGTTATTGGAAACATCAGAAAATAGTTGCATTCTTAGGAATCTTTCATATCGTATAAACGAGAAGGAAGGTGATTTTCGTGAAGCCAATTTTGAACACTTCTTACACGCCAATATACTTTCATCATGACGCTTGTGCTAACTAAATGCTTCAGATTCGGCGTTGAATGACCTCAGTGCAATATTTGTTTTACTTTATGCTCTTGATGCACGCGATATCACGCGGCGCCGTCGTCGCACGATTGTTATGGTATCAAAGCAACGTCAAGAACAGGTAGAGAGTTCCCTAAAATACTTAACAGAGGAGGAAAATTGCTGAAAATATGAGAAATTTATGTTTCAAGAGGCTCAGTAATTGTAGGGTAAAAACTGCTCTAAACTTTAATCAATTCTGCAAGCTTTGATCCAATTACAGAACACTTCTTATGTGCCCTCTCAGCTTCTAATGACATCGTAAAAATAGGGAATGCCTGGGGAGACTTTGAACAAATTCAGTTGTAAATAATTCTATGATAATATGTGGAGCAGGATACTGATCTCAAACAATCCCGAAGGTAAGCCAGTCCCTTGCTTTAAGTCATCGAAAAATACCATTCTCGTTATGTAAGTCTCTGCACCATAAAAATCAACAAACATGTCGTATGTAGTAGTAATAGTACACAGCGGTGATAGTAGTAATAGTGATAGTAAGGTTTATTTTAATTTTCTTTCTACAAAATTTATGTAAACATTTAATACTGCAAAATTCATGTAGGAGAGTATACTGAGTCCTTCTGGGCTACCTCCAATGGGAGGCAGTAATTATTATTTATGTAGTAGTAGTAGTAGTAGTAGTAGTAGTAGTAGTAGTAGTAGTAGTAGTAGTAGTAGTAGTAGTAGAATAGTAGTTTCAGTAGTAGTATTGGTATTAGTACAGTGGTAGCTGCAATAGTAGTAGTACAGTAGTAGTAGTAGTTTTAGTAAAATTAGCACTAGCACAATAACAGTAGTAGTAGTAGTAGTTATTGTAGTAGTATTAGTACTAGTACAATAGTAGTAGTAGTAGTAGTAGTACAGTAGTAGTAGTTTTAGTAAAATTAGCACTAGCACAATAACAGTAGTAGTAGTAATTATTGTAGTAGTATTAGTACTAGTACAATAGTAGTAGTAGTAGTTATTGCAGTAGTATTAGTACTAGTACAATAATAGTAGTAGTAGTAGTTGTATTAGTTCTGGTAGTAGTAGTAGTAGTAGCAGCAGTAGCACTAGTAGTAGTTGTTTGTTGTTACTGTATTAGTGCAGTAGTAGTAGTAGTAGTAGTAGTAGTAGTTGTAGTGTTAGAATCAGTACAGAAATAGTAATAGTAATAGTAGTACTAGTAGTAGTTGTAGTAGTAGTATTAGTACTAGTACAGTAGTAGTTACACTAGCAGTAATAGTAGTAGTAGTAGTAGTAATAGTAGTAGTAGTTGTGTTAGTATTAGTACAGTTATAGTACTAGCAGTAGTAGTAGTAGTAGTAGTAGTAGTAGTAGTAGTAGTAGTAGTATTGGTACTAGTACAATAGTAGTTGCAGTAGTAGTAGTATAGTAGTAGCTGCAGTAGTAGTAGTATAATACTAATACAGTAGTAGTAGTAATAATAGTAGTAGTTGCATTAGTATTAGTGCAGTAGTAGTAGTTTTAGTACTAGTACAGTAATGGTAGTAGTAGTTGTATTAGTAGTACTAGTACAGTAGTAGTTTCAGTACTAGTTGCAGTAGTAGTACAGTAATAATTGTAGTATTAGTGCAGTAGTAGTATTATTATTATTAGTACAGTAATAGTTGTGGTAGTATTAGGCAGTTGTAGTAGTATTAGTATTAGTGCAGTAGTAGTAGCGGCTGTAGTAATATTAGTACTAGTACAATAGTAGTTGCAGAAGTAGTAGCAGTACTAATACAGTAGTAGTTGTTGTATTAGTATTAGTGTAGTAGTAGTAGTAGTAGTAGTAGTAGTAGTAGTTGTTGTTGTTGTAATATTATTACTAGTACAGTAGTAGTAGTAGTAGTAGTAGTAGTAGTAGTAGTAGTAGTAGTAGTAGTAGTAGTAGTAGTAGTAGTAGTAGTGTGCCCAAGGACTTAAGTATCTACCAAATAATCTACGCAAGAATTGCCAATTGTGCATCCAATCAATCAGAAATCAACCCAGCAGACCACAGTGGGTTACCCACTTTCACGACGCAGCTGGATTTCATTTCCTCAATCTCCTCGGGAGACAACATGTGTTTACGAGGTATAGGTTTTTACTAGATTTGACGGCTTAACGAGCGCAGAGAAAGTTCCCTTCGTACTCCGCTTACACACATTCAAATGTTTTGCAGCTCTTTTCTCAGTCATACCATCATAACTTAGCCTAATATTACTGAAGTTTCACACTAGTTGGTAGACAGTGAGTTTCCCGAAACTAGGGCACGGAAAGTTCTGATGATTTTGGAAGTGAAAGTCGTGGAATTTGTAATGGATTTTTTCTGGAAATGGTTGAATATTTAAGAATCTTACAGCTACATATTTTTTTAACAAAACAGTTGGAAAATATAGTAAAATACGTTTGAAATGAGAGCTTCTTCATAATAGAAATGAATGTGCGGTGGTTTGTAAATAAAAAAGGAAACGTAGGAGTATCACACACACGAGAACATGACAATGTAAAATTTATAGAAACACAACAAACAAAAGCAAAATAAAACACAGTTTTCATAATGCGACTGTTTGCATATATCCGTCATTACCGTTGCCATTATTACGGACCAGCACTGAAAACTTCACGCACAAAAATCACCAGTCTTTGTTGAGTGATTAAACCTGGGCAATCCATCAGTGTTTTGGTATAGCCCAAGGTTGCGGGTTCGATCCCGGGCCAGGTCGATGGAATTTAAGTGTGCTTAAATGCGACAGGCTCATGTCAGTAGATTTACTGGCATATAAAAACTGCATGACAAAATTCAGGCACATTCGGCGACGCTGATATAACCTCTGCAGTTGCGAGCGTCGTTAAATAAAACATAACATTCCATCAGAGTAGGTGAGGTCAACCACAAGATGAACAGATTTCTTTTGAGTGCGTAGGCATGGATAAATATATAATATATTTATCCATGGCGTAGGCCTAAATCAGTAGTGTCAGAGTTGTAAGCTCCGAAACCGGTTGTGGTGCTAGAGACATCCAGTCGGAGCGTGAACTTGCTTATGTCAGTGGAAGCACCGGAGCACGCAACGAGTTATAGTGGAGCGCTCCGCTCCGTTCAGGCTGTGTCTGACAACGCTGGCCTAAATCAACGATACAAGAAAACAGGAGAAGCTTGAGAAAAGTACTAGTTGCTGCCTTGTCCACCATCAAATTTGAATAAAAAAAATTCACCTGGCTTTACCGGGACTCGAAGAATAACAGGCTTATGATCTAGAAGACGCATCAATCACAAGGGCATGTTTGTATTTCGTAGGGGAGGATTTATTACTGCATTAAAAGGTTAGGTATAGATTACAGCAGTAAAATTTTTGGAAATGTTCAACATTTTTTTCCTCCATTACTGTATCTTGTACAATAATGAAAATTGTTATGTATAAAACACTGTCCTTCTGCTATATGAAAAAAATATAATTTTACGATTTTTTTATTTTATTTTAGTGGGTTATTTTACGACGCTTTATCTACATCTCAAATTATTTAGCGTCTGAATGAGGTGAAGGTGATAATGCCGGTGAAATGAGTCCGGGTTTCAGCACCGAAAGTTACCTAGCATTTGCTCTTGTTGGGTTGAGGAAAAACCCCGGAAAAACCTCAATCAGGTAACTTGTCCCGACCGGGAATCGAACCCGGGCCACATGGGTTCGCGGCCAGACGCGCTAGCCGTTCCTCCACAGGTGTGGACTATTATTACGATTTAAAAAAAACTATTTATATATCCTATATATTTTTTTTCAAAATTCAAAATGATGCCAGTTTACTGTAGAGTAATGAAGCGTTTCCCTCATAACTCATAAACTTGTTAACTTCATGTTCTCTCTATTTTATTTTATTGCTGAAAATCATGTTTATGCTCTTTCAACTACATTCCTTAATAAATAATATTTTTATTTTATGTTAGAAGGAAATACTGATATTTGACCATTTTTTAAAATGAATTTATGTTTTTATCAGACAATCTATCAAAGGCAGAGAAGTGATCTTGCAATATATTTCAGATATGACATGCATAAATACACATAAAAAATTTCATCACAGAATGTTGGATAGTTTTTAAGTTATGTGGGAAACACTTCATCACTGCACATTGAACTGAATTTAAAGAAAAATGTAAATAATTTTTTAAATCGTAAAAATATTTTTTATATAGTAGAAAGACAGTGTTTTACACATACTAATTTTCATTATTGTACAAGATACAGTAAAGGAGGAAAAAAAATGTTGAATATTTCCAAAATTTTACTGCTGTTAGCTATACTTAACCCCTTAAGGAACAGAAGAAAGGAAAATTTTCCAGTCCACACCTGTGGAGTAACGGTCAGCGCGTCTGGCTGCGAAACCAGGTGGCCCGGGTTCGATTCTCGATCGGGGCAAGTTACCTGGTTGAGGTTTTTCCGGGGTTTTCCCTCAACCCAATACGAGCAAATGCTGGGTAACTTTCGGTGCTGGACCCCGGACTCATTTCACCGGCATTCAGACTCTAAATAACCTAGATGTTGATACAGCGTCGTAAAATAACCCAATAAAAAAATTTCCACGATAATGAACATATTTTAACATGCATTTGCATTACACCGATTATTTTTATTAAGTGACATCCGGTATTACAACTAAATTAAAATCAATACTTGGCTACTCTAGTTTTAGAGCACATTACCAGTTATCTAAGTTTGAAGTCTGGTTCACAAACCGGAAAAGGAAACGAGAACGAGAACGGAAATATTGTTGAAATAAATGTATTTAAACGTGAGGATTCACAATTAACTATTGTGAATGTTCACATTTAAATACATTTATTTCAACAATATTTCCGTTCTCGTTCTCGTTCTCGTCATCGTTTCCGTTCCCGATTTATTGTGAACCAGCCTTTAGAGTACCGGCACGTCTAACAAAGAATTGCGGGTACGCATTCAAGCCAAGGAAAGTTAAAATGTAAGCAAATATTAATTATTTATTCGATCGATCGTATGTGTCATCCGTCAGCTGAGTGCTCAGGCAAGATACTCCCCATGCGTCACCCCGACGATAAAGAAGGCGTCGTGAGGGTTAGAGGGAGGAAGGCGGCTTTCTACCGGCGTAACAGAATCAATATCCTGCCCCCTCACTATTATTACAGACTGATGTAATTAAAAAGTGTATCAAATCTAGAATGCTCTTACTGTTCTGATACGAGAGCGATGCTTTTAGATTAAAGGAACGGAATATCTGCTTGAGAAATATTGAAAGATGGAGTAGAAAATTGCAGTCTGACAACGATCCAAGCGTAGCTTCAGATGATCCGATTCAAAGGCAAGAATCGGACAGTTATTCATGACTATTTCAAACACTTTTTAAAAGAATTTATTGATGGATGGATGGATGGATGGATGGATGGATGGAGAGTGTCAGATCGAGAGACTGCGTCCCATTCTAGCGAACGTGAAGGGATAAATCAAACTTCGTACTAAGAAATTTAATATATATATATATATATTTTTTTTTTTTTATATTTATATTTATAAGTAAACTTGCGAATTCGAAATGAGACAGTAAAACAAGTGGACAGTTTGAAATACTTGGGATGTACTATAAGCTGTAACATGAACTACTGCCAGGAAGTCAAAAGGAGAGTAGCAATGGTAATGGAAGCTTTTAACAGAAAGAGGAGCATCTTCTGCGGAGCTCTGGAAAAATAACAAAGGAAGAGACTAGTGAAGTGCTTTGTGTGGAGTGTGGCATTGTATGGAGGAGAAACATGGACAAGACGACGAAGTGGATAGGAGCGACTAGAAGCATTTGAAATGTAGATATGGAGAAGAATGGAGCGTGTGAAATTGACAGACAAAATAAGAAATTAAGCTGTGTTGGAAAGAGTGAGTGAAGAAAGAATGATGCTGAAACTGATCGCAAGAAAAAAGAAAAAGGAATTGCCTGTGTCACTGGCTGAGAAGAAACTGCCTACTGAAGAATGCACTGGAAGGAATGGTGAACGGGAGAAGAGTTCGGGACAGAAGAAGATATCAGATCATAGACGACATTAAGTTAAGATATATAGATCATATGAGGAGATAAAGTGGAAGGGAGAAAATAGGAAAGATGGTAGAATGCTGAATTTGCAGTGAAAGACCTGCTCTTAGGCAGAACACTATGTATGTATGTACTGTATGTATGTATGTACTGTATGTATGTATGTATGTACTGTATGTATGTATGTATGTACTGTATGTATGTATGTATGTATGTATGTATGTATGTATGTATGTATGTATGTATGTATGTATGTATGTATGTATGTATGTATGTATGTATGTATGTATGTATGTATGTATGTGGTGCAAGAAAGTGATAGTAAAAGCAAAAGCATCCTCTTTAGATGTAAAAGAGCGCATGGCAATCATGGAGGCAGACCTCGGAATTAAATGGTTCCCAATTTCATATCTATTTATATTAAATTAAGTAGGCCTACACAAAACATGTAAAAAATCTGGAATACCCGTATGTGCAAAGCTCGTGTTCGAACATAGTTCTATCAAACACAAAAAATAGGCACAAAAGTTAATATGCAAAACATTATATGAAAAACAAGAAGCAAAGACAAAAGGAAAATAAGAACACAAAAAACTTTATGCATAGAATTAATTTAAATATAATTTATAAGCAGGTTTAATTTTTAATAACGGAAAATATTGAAAATTCTGGCTGCATTTTAATTATGGAGTTATAATTATAATCTTGATCCTAGAAAAAGAGGCCTACTGTTCCTTACGGTTGTATCATCCTTGACTCATAATCATGTGTATTACATGCTTCACCCCATTCAACGCAACAGAGCAAATACTGAAACCACAGTGCTCGCAGTTAGCATATTGTATCTTACGAGTGAAGACGTAAAATTTCCGAAAGTAAAACAAAGAAGACAAAGTCTTTTGTGACAGTAACTGAGTTTGGTGACAATGTATTTTCTACAGATGGAAGTGTACTATTTGTTTTTATTTTACTATTAAAATTATGGGTGTTGTTCTATATGATTGTGAAACTTGGTCTCTCACTTTGAGAAAGGAACAGAGGTTAAGAATGATTAAGAATAAGGTGCTTAGGAAAATATTTGGGACTAAGAGGGATGAAGTTACAGGAGAATGGAGAAAGTTACACAAAGCAGAACTGCACGCATTGTATTCTTCATCTAACATAATTAATAACATTATATCCAAACATATGAGATGGGTAGGGTATGTAGCACGTATGGGCGAATCCAAAAATGCATACAGAGTGTTAGCTGGGAGGATGGAGGGAAAAAGACCTTTGGGGAGGCAGAGACGTAGATAGGAGGATAATATTAAAATGGATTTGAGAGAGGTGGGATATGATAGTAGAGACTGGATTAATCTTGCTCAGAATAGGGACAGATGGCGGGCTTATGTGATGGCGGCAATGAACCTTCGGTTCATTAAAAGCCGTAAGTATTAAAATTGTTTTTCTTTTAATTCTAATGTCATATTTTCATAAATTTAAGGTCATTTTATACGTCATTTTTCTGTGATTTTTAGGTCATCAACTTCCGAGCCCTACTAATTAAATTTATTTCATTAATACAATTGCCAAGGGTAAACGTGATCAAGGATGAGAATGGTGACTTGCTTGCAGACTCTACATCAGTTCTAAACAGATGGAAAAACTATTTGCGCAACTACTAAATGTACATAGGCCAAATAGAAATGATCGGGACGAAATTGAAATACAAACTGCTGAGCCATTTATACCCGAACCCACGCTTTCAGAAGTCGAAATTGCGATAGAAAATCTGAAAAAGTACAAGTCTCCAGGTATCGATCAAATTCCAGCAGAATTAATACAAGAGGGTGGAAGTGCATTATATCGCGAAATTTATAAACTTTTAGGCCTACTTGCTATTTGGGAAAAGGAAATTGTACCAGAACAATGGAAGGAGTCCATAATTGTACCTATTTTTAAAAAGGGAGACAAAACCAACTGTGGTAACTTTCGAGGAATATCACTTTTGTTGACGTCGTATAAAATGTTGTCCAATATTCTTTTGAGAAGATTAACTCCGTACGTAGATGAACTTATTGGGGATCATCAGTGCGGTTTTCGGCGTAATAAATTTTTTTAGTAGGTTATTTTACGACGCTTTATCAAGAGCTTTGGTTATTTAGCGTCTGAATGAGATGAAGGTGATAATGCCAGTGAAATGAGTCCGGGGTCCAACACCGTAAGTTACCCTGCATTTGCTCATATTGGGTTGAGGGAAAACCCCGGAAAAAACCTCAAACAGGTAACTTATCCCGACCGGGAATAGAACCCGGGCGCGTAATACATCGACTATTAATAAGATTTTTTGTATTCAACAGATAATGGAGAAAAAATGGGAGTATAAGGGTACAGTACATCAGTTATTCATAGATTTCAAAAAGGCATATGACTCGATTAAGAGGGAAGTATTATATGATATTCTTATTGAATTTGGTATTCCCAAGAAACTAGTTCGATTAATTAAAATGTGTCTCAGTGAAACATACAGCAGAGTCCGTATAGGTCAGTTTCTATCTGATGCTTTTCCAATTCACTGCGGGCTAAAGCAGGGAGATGCACTATCACCTTTACTTTTTAACTTCGCTTTAGAATATGCCATTAGGAAAGTTCAGGATAACAGGCAGAGTTTGGAATTGAACGGGTTACATCAGCTTCTTGTCTATGAGGATGACGTGAATATGTTAGGAGAAAATACACAAACGATTAGGGAAAACACGGAAATTTTACTTGAAGCAAGTAAAGCAATCGGTTTGGAAGTAAATCCCGAAAAGACAAAGTATATGATTATGTCTCGTGACCAGAATATTGCACGAAATGGAAATATAAAAATTGGAGATTTATCCTTCGAAGGGGTGGAAAAAATCAAATATCTTGGAGCAACAGTAACAAATATAAATGACACTCGGGAGGAAATTAAACGCAAAATAAATATGGGAAATGCGTGTTATTATTCGGTTGAGAAGGTCTTATCATCCATTCTGCTGTCCAAAAATCTGAAAGTTAGAATTTATAAAACAGTTATATTACCGGTTGTTCTGTACGGTTGTGAAACTTGGACTCTCACTTTGACAGAGGAACATAGGTTAAGTGTGTTTGAGAATAAGGTGCTTAGGAAAATATTTGGGGCTAAGCGGGATGAAGTTACAATAGAATGGAGAAAGTTACACAACGCAGAACTGCACGCATTGTATTCTTCACCTGACATAATTAGGAACATTAAATCCAGACGTTTGAGATGGGCAGGGCATGTAGCACGTATAGGCGAATCCAGAAATGCATATAGAGTGTTAGTTGGGAGACCGGAGGGAAAAATACCTTTAGGGAGGCCGAGACGTAGATGGGAGGATAATATTAAAATGGATTTGAGGGAGGTGGGATATGATGATAGAGACTGGATTAATCTTGCACAGAATAGGGACCGATGGCGGGCTTATGTGAGGGCGGCAATGAACCTTCGGATTCCTTAAAAGCCATTTGTAAGTAAGTAATACAATTATTTATTTTTATTTCCATTCGCGAAACAGGCTCGTTAAATACGACGCGACATTTCCATTTCCTAGGCATTCGTGAAATAATCCACAAAATGAAAGCCCCTTGTTGTCTATAATAATCGTTTATTTTTCTAAGAATTGAAAAATCGGTAATTTTCATAGACTGCAATATGCTGACGCATACGTAGACACAACCAGAGAGTAAAAACCATTGAAACAAAGAATTTTTACTGCATTGACTACTAAAACAAATTGTCAGCGGACAGAACCAAAGATCTTGGATGAGAAAACGGGAGTCGGGTTGATGTATACAGTTCTCGCTTGGAGTATGGCACTGCTATAGGGGGATAACCAACGCAAATCCATTCCAAATCCCAGCGGAGCACGAAACATAAGCTACCCCATCACATCCCCTTTTACTGTGTGACTCACAACTACAGATCCCCAACCCCCACGTACAACCCAATCCAAAAACAACAATAGCAAAGAGTGCTGGTTGTCGTGGTGGAGAGGGAGAGAAGTATCTGTGTAATTTCGATTCTATACGGGGTGGGATTCATATTTCAATGGCCTTGGGAAAAGTTTTATTTGTTTTCTCCGCTTCTTCTTTTTTAATCACGCAGCTCACAAAACATTCATTACAACTGCGCGGTTTAGTTTTGATCATGATTTTGCGCAGAAAGGCTGTTAACATCCTGTAATCATGGCAACTTTATAACTAGAAATTTGTTTTTCTGACGTTAGATATTTCAATTTTTTTTTTCTTTCGAATATTTACTGTCTGCAGTAATGTCATGAAAGGTCTGAGATTTATCTGGGTAATCTCTGACCTCGAGTGACATTTATTAGGACTATTCCGCGAATAAAATAAAAATGTAAATAATATATCCCTAAAATTCGATCACAAAATGATGATAATTGTATATTTACGAATACTTAACCTATTCAGACATTGCGAAGTTGAACTAGATGAATATCGATTACTGCAATACAGAAATTCGATCAAATACCTTAATATAATAATACCGGACAGCTAGCAGTTCTGCGCGCGAACGACGCTGGTGCTGCTACCTAGGCGGCCGGGGTGGAGATACTCGCGTAACAAGCTGTAATCAACTGCAATGTATATTGTTGCTGGACTAGCTAATAGTTTCATTAATTGGTGCTGTGTTAAAATGCCAAGGTATATAATTATGTGCTGTTTATAATTGTTACAATTACAGTATTACAAATTGCTCCAAATCGTACTTTCGATTTCCGAGAGTTCATGAAACGTGAGTCAATAAAATTCTTTATTAGACCTAATGTCTTTGTCTCTGTGTTCATAGAACAATAAAAATTAGCTTTTTTTTATTTAAGTCTAATAAATAGAAGTTAAAATATATATAAATTTTAAGGTTTTAGCAAATAAGGTTCATTGTTGTCCACATGCCTTCACTAATTATTACAAGCATCATATTACTACCGTTCTTACCTTTGCAGTTGTCAGCAATGGATATATAAAGCGTTATTATAAATTCATTCTTAATGTCAGAATTAATTTTGTCTCACTAAAGCAAAGAAAAAAGTACGCAATATTTCTCTAAATATGCAGATTTGATATAAAATAATCTTGCATTAAATACGGTACTATTCAATTAATATTTGTATTTGTGGACGTAATTCCACGCTGCTCCGCTAGATGTCAAGTCTGTGATATTTCGCACTCACGTCAATGCTGCTAGCATACAGCTGTCCGGCATTAATATATTAAGGTACTTGATTCGATGTTATTATTCAATAATGCCAATTGCGAAAAGCGAAATACAGGTTTAACAATATTAATTACATGTACAGCACTTTTCTCTTATTATTACTGTATATCAGAAATACGTTTTCATTATCTGCTGAAATCATAATTTAATTTAAACATTTTATAACATAATTACAAATAACCTGATTAATACACCAGTTAAATGAAGAATTGTTGAAAGCGCAGTTATCAAATCTGAATGAAGGAGTGTAATTTTTTTCACACAGCCTACAATGGACATGGAATCAGAAGATGAAGATGTGGAAGTAGAATTTCACACTTTAGTACTCGTCATTACATTACACACTACACCGAGAACTAAGAACTATGTAATATTGTGTGGAAACAGCTATATAACAATGCTTATGTATCCACCCTACAGCGAGACATATGTTGCTACACAGTGAAGCCATCTCCGTATAGATATTAAAACAAGTATTTTATTACGCCATACTGAAGGCAGTTTGATCAAAGACTTTGTATATAATATACAAGGTTTGATATGCGATGATGTTACATAAATTTGAACATCTGACTTTCTATTAATTGTTTCATTTCATTCACGTAATACAAATTGCATAGGCTACAATTAGGTTAGTTACCTGTGGACGCGGGACCATGTGACTGCTGTGCCTTACTTCGACCGTTACTTCGTGCTACAGGAAAGCATTTTCCATAGATCGACAAACTCATTCTCGCTGCAGTGTATAACGGGACTAAAACTGCATCTAAACAGTTCAATTTTCCATGCGTGTATGCGTGCAGTCTGGGAAGAATATTGAAATGATCAAGTTTAAAACGTACGTTCAATTACGATGCATGAAGATTTTGTGTCTACGTGGTGCGCCGTTTTGAACATCGTCTTCACTGCGTAAATATATTAATATTAGTAATCAATCTTGCATTCATTGCTTGAAAGCCTAAAGTTGAAAGAACAGTTTAACCATGTATATGCATCTTAAAGGATTCATGCTCATCTATTTACGGGGAAACAGTTGGCGACACCGACTAAATAAAAGAACGACCATGCGATAAATTGATAGCGATAAATCTAGCTGCAGAAATTGAGGACATAGCTGCAATAAGGGCCCATACTCCAAAATGCTATTCTGAGATATATAGAGTTGAAATTTTTAAAGCAGTGCACTAAATGCACTAACTAATGAGTATGAAACTGCTGGATAAGTAGTATTGTGTTTTCTTACATAATATAACAGAAATGCTAAAAACATTTTAATCCAGTGTTATATATTTAAAGAATAATGGAGAACGTATTTTCTGGAGAACGTACTTTCAACTCAAAAATAAATATAAGCTGTGTGTAGTCTTTATAAAAATGTATTGTTATTTATATTTTTATACAAAATACAGCAATATTATTAATAATATTCATTAACATTTTTAGAACTTGAGATATGTTCCACATAACATAGCAAATAACGAACATTTCGAAAAGTTAGGAATGTTTTCAAAACAAAATAACGAATCATGAATATTTAGATATTGTGACATTTTTTCACGCAAAATAACAAATCATGAACATTTTGGAAAGTTAAACATGTTTTCAAAACAAAATAAGGAATAGAAGTCTATCAAAGTAACACATCATGAACTTGATGAATAGTAAAAAATGTTTTTCAAACAAAGTAGGACATTATTTTTGTTCATTCCACGTCCATATTTTTCACACGATATCCCTCCTCATCTCTGTCATCACTTTCACTTTCCTCTTCATCTCCCATAGTCTCGGAAGATTGGAAAAGAGACTCATAAAATGAGCGACTTTCCTCTTTTACATATGGAAATAAGTCTCTGACATCCTTAACTTTACTATTCTTCAGTGAAACTCGAGACGCTGATTGAAGATCCAGTCTTGGAGGGCAGTTTTTCATGTATGAACATGTTCTATAGATAAAAGGCCTATAACATGTATTAAAATAAACAGGTTTACTAGCATTGTTTTTCAAAATTTCTCAACGAAACTTTGTGGGTATAACAAAGAAACTATGGAGAATCTCCGGAAAAAGTGCCTATGGGGCTAAGGGCCCTTATTGCAGCTACGTCTTCAATTATCTCGATGTTTGACTGTGATTGGTTGGAATTCAAAATTTCATTACACTTCGTTGGTCGAAAATGGAATGACGTCATATAAACGAAATAGTCTACTAGATTTCTGGTATGGTCTCGTTTCATTTCCTGTTAGATCTCAATTTATTTTTATTTCATGTAATAGATCATGATCAGGTCGTGATAATTTTAATGCGAAACTTTTAAATTGTGATTGAATAATCTTACAATTCCTCTGATTGAGATTTTGGCTGTATTTCACAGCACCTCCGCAGGAACAATCGTCACTCAATTAACGTAACTGCATTTGAATCTCTCTACCCTAGAATAATAAACTAAAGAACTACGGCATCGCCACTGTCATTTCCGGTAACACAGAACCCGGGACCGGAAACCAAAACTGTGAATCTCTTCTCTAACAAAATTAGTGGTGACTCTGTAATTTTAGAACTACAAAAAAATAACATACGTTGTAGAGGGTTGTTAGCTGAGGGGATGTTAATATTTTTGTCAGAATGTCTCTCCCCCATCCTCTCTCTCGAGGGACTGGTAGTAAAATTGCAGTTCACAAGCCTCTGAAGCTGATCGCAGAGCTGAGAGCAGATTTACCTGCAACAAAGCTCCAAATTGAACACACGATTATACGTCCGCTTGTCCCCAATCTCGTTCATATGAAATAACTTGAGTTTTATTAGATTTCAAGCCTCCACTACATGAAAACGGCATGCTCTACCTTTCCCATATACGCTTTAAAATGAATTATATCTAACGATATTCCGGCATTTCACCCGTCACGAAAAGACTTTGTCATTATTAATTTCTGTTACAGCCCACGAATATACACAGTTTTGCGGGAAAAAAAAATCGTGCGGGCAAGAACCACAACTCAGTCAATATTTATTTTCAATTCCTTATAAACTTACAGAAATTTACCACATAAACAAGAAGTTACATATATAGAACATGGTTCCTTATAGTTATGAATATGAAACAAAAGAAAAGAAAAAGAGAGAGAGAATGCAGATAAGGGGAAATGAATAAAGGAATATAGGAATACACAGAAAATATTAATTGAAACAGAGAGAAAACATAACTAAATATATTTCACAGAAATTCAAACAGGGAAGAGACAACTAAAGAGATTGATATACAACTAAAAAAAAATATTCTCAGAGAAGAGACCTAGACATATATAGAGACGGACACGGGGAGAAAAAGACAGACTCAGAGAGAAAGAGCTGGACACGAAGAGAAAAGGATAGACAATGAGAGAAAGAGATAAACACTGTGAGAAAGAAATATACACGGAGAGAGAGACATGAACACAGAGAGAAAAAGACTGTAACAAAGTAAAGAGAAGGACGCAGAGGAAATAGAAGGACACAGAGGAAATAGATGGACACAGAGGAAAGAGAAGGACACAGACGAAAGAGGAGGACACGGAGGAAAAAGGACTCACAGGAAAGAGAAGGACACAGAGGAAAGAGATGGACACAGAGGAAAGAGATGGACACAGAGGAAAGAGATGGACACAGAGGAAAGAGATGGACACAGAGGAAAGAGAAGAACACAGAGGAAAGAGAAGGGCGCAGAGGAAAGAGAAGGACACAGAGGAAAGAGATGGACACAGAGGAAAGAGATGGACACAGAGGAAAGAGAAGGACACAGAGGAAAGAGATGGACACAGAGGAAAGAGATGGACACAGAGGAAAGAGATGGACACAGAGGAAAGAGAAGGACAGAGAGGAAAGAGAAGGACACAGAGGAAAGAGATGGACACAGAGGAAAGAGAAGGACACAGAGGAAAGAGAAGGACACAGAGGAAAGAGATGGACACAGAGGAAAGAGATGGACACAGAGGAAAGAGATGGACACAGAGGAAAGAGAAGAACACAGAGGAAAGAGAAGGACACAGAGGAAAGAGAAGGACACAGTGGAAAGAGAAGGACAAAGAGGAAAGAGATGGACACAGAGGAAAGAGAAGGACACAGAGGAAAGAGAAGGACACAGAGGAAAGAGAAGGACACAGAGGAAAGAGAAGGACACAGAGGAAAGAGAAGGACACAGAGGAAAGAGATGGACACAGAGGAAAGAGATGGACACAGAGGAAAGAGATGGACACAGAGGAAAGAGATGGACACAGAGGAAAGAGAAGAACATAGAGGAAAGAGAAGAACACAGAGGAAAGAGAAGGACACAGAGGAAAGAGAAGGACACAGAGGAAAGAGAAGGACACAGAGGAAAGAGAAAGACACAGAGGAAAGAGATGGACACAGAGGAAAGATAAAGAAAATGACACAGACGAAAGATGAGGACTCGAAGGAAAGAAAAGGACACAGAGGAAAGAGGACACAGACGAAAGAGAAGGACACAGAGGAAAGAGAAGGACACAGAGGAAATAGAAGGACACAGAGGAAAGAGGACACAGAGGAAAGTTAAGGACACAGAAGAAAGAGAAGGACACAGAGGAAAGAGAAAGAGAAGGACACAGACGAAAGAGGAGGCCTCGAAGGAAAGAGAAGGACACAGAGGAAAGAGAATGACACAGAGGAAAGAGAAGGACACAGAGGGAAAAGATGGACACAGAGGAAAGAGAAGAACACAGAGGAAAGAGAAGAACACAGAGGAAAGAGAAGGACACAGAGGAAAGAGAAGGACACAGAGGAAAGAGAAGAACACAGAGGAAAGAGATGGACACAGAGGAAAGGGAAAGAGAAGGACACAGACGAAAGAGAAGGACACGGAGGAAAGAGAAGGACACAGAGGAAAGAGATGGTCACAGAGGAAAGAGATTGTCACAGAGGAAAGAGATGGTCACAGAGGAAAGAGGAGGACACAGAGGAAAGAGAAGGACACAGAGGAAAGAGAAGGACACAGAGGAAAGAGTACACAGAGGAAAGAGAAGGACACAGAGGAAAGAGAAGGACACAGAGGAAATAGCTGGACACAGAGGAAAGAGACGGTCACAGAGGAAAGAGAAGGATACAGAGGAAAGTGGCAGATACAGAGAGGAAGAAATGGACATGGAGAGGAAGACATGGACACAGGGGGAAAGTAAAATGAAAGGAAAGACATACGCAAGGCTTGGGTGAGTGAAGGAGAAGAAAAAGTGAAACGGGATAGAAAGTGGAAAATATGGAAAGAAACGCTGAAATTTGAAATAAATATAGCGTACAGGATAAAGAGATAAGTACAATGAGAAATAAATGTAATATAAGAAATATGATGAAATGGGATACAGAAAAAGTGATAAATAGACAGAAGTTAAAGTAAGATGGAAAATTAAAACAAAAAGGAAGTGTTCAAGAAAGTGAAAAAGGAGTTAAATAAAAGAGAAAAATTTGATTTAAAGTTATGGTTAAGAGGTAAATGGAAGAAATATAAATAAATGTACAAAGAATAAGAGAAGTACCTACAGGACACGGAAAAGAAAAATGAAGGGTAGATTGGAAACAGGAGTAGAGAAAAAAGTTAGTCGCGATGAAAGAATGTTTATTGAATTTCTTAAAAGTCGCAGCGAGCACAAAAAGAAATGGAGGCAAAAACACATTATGGCGGATCGACAAGTTAACAAAGATTCAAGATGCATTCACGTTTGACACCAACGTACCTCTTCCCCCCGCGTCTGCCACTGTAGAAAGTAATGGAGCATAATGATTTTGAATGATATATCCTGAGCGACAATTTTTCTCTCTTGTAGTGGCAGGAAAGAGAGAGAGAAGGAGACTGAGAGCTGCTTTTCTGGTGTTTTTTTTTTCCTTTTCACACACGTACATTAGTTTGCGGTGCGGGCACCCGTCACTTCAAGTCAACTGGAGAGAACTATGTGAGAATATCGGAGCCGACTGCAGGGGTATTGATGAATTCTACCGTTTGAATAGGGTAGACAAATCGAGTTTTCTCATCGCACTGCTATTTCTGGAGCCTCCACTCTGAATAACGCAGCAAAGAATCTACAGTTACTCAAAAAGAAATGCCATTACGAGACAAATATGTGGAAGATACTGACGTCATTGATAATCTTCGAGAGATCTTAAAAGCATCCATATCAGCAAAAAGTAGCTCCATCATCACCATCATCATCATCATCATCATCATCATCATCATCATCATCATCATCATCAAAACACGAGGAATTACCGTCACTCTTGGAGCTTATTTCCTAGACGAACACGTGAAACATGACCTTGTAAAATAACTTATTTCATACTGTATACAGTAGAACCTCTATTATCCGTGGTAATGAAGGGGGTGGGCTGAACGGTTAATCGAAAAATCGGATAATCCGTACCATAAAAGATGTTTATGCTCGACCATGCCGAAATGTAGTAATTATAAACCTGGTAGTAGCCCTTTAATGCACCTCATTAAAGTACACCTATTCATTATAGTTCAGTTGTTCAGCCAATGAGAAATCACCATTGTACCATTATAAAACCGCAAGTATCGATTATTCTCGGATATGCAATCGAAAGACAATTAACGAAACGTTACGGAGGCTGGAAATCCAATACTGTCGCAGAAGGTTATGTTCTGTTACTATAATAATTAGCGTTAATTGTAAATAATATTCAAATAAATTCAATTTGTCATCTCGTTTTTAAATTCTAAATCAATTTCCAGGTTATATCAAAATTAGTTCATGTTATTCTGTAGATTATATCAAGGTCAATGACATTCGTCCTTCGGAAAAAAACAATACTTTCGCGTCTGCGCACATCTCACAATTTAGAAGGTCAGTTTCATTCTTCACTTAGATAACCATAACATGAATACTTATGAATAATTTCAAGTTAGAAATATGGTCGAGCATAAAAAGTCGTATGAAACTTGCCTATAATGGTAATTAAGAAGCTCGTATGAAAATTATGAAACTCGCTTGCGCTCGTTTCATAAACAAACATACTCGCGTCTTAATTACTACCATTATAGGCTCGTTGCATAATGTACTATTATAACTTAAGTTCATAATACACAATTTCGTAATTTCCTTCGTGGTCTTGTGTTTAACGTGCTATATGTAGTGGAAGAGGAGTTCATTAAAAGTTCGGTTGTCAACGACGGGTTCTTAATGATCAAGGGTTGATGACTGATGGTTGTGGAAAGATAGGAATACCTTGAAGTCTCGTGTTGTAGATTTACATACTATATACACTTTATTCTTGTTTTTTTTTTAATCGCGTACAGTTGTAACACCAATCTACTCTGAAGCAGCATTAACCACAGTGTCTTCTTTCCCAGACCTCTAAATTATTTGTAATTTTTTTTTAAATAAATAAACGCAATTTGTTTTCTTTTGACAGCTATACAGTACGGTCACTCGAATAGTAAGGGTAAGGAGTGAATTGTACGCGGGTTTGTGGAAATTCTTGGGGTAAATTCTTTAGAAGCAAGTAGTGATTATTTTACAAGTAATTAGACATACTTTTGTTGCCGATAGCTAAGCATTTCTACTACATTCTTTGTAGTAAGAGTAAAGGCTTGTAATAAATAACCTTCTATAGAAAAACTATGTAGAAACATAGTACCACATATATTTTTCTGCAGTGAAAAGGAAATAGGAGCTAGAAAAAAGTCGGATAATCCGAAAATCGGTTAATAGGGTGACGGATAATCGGGGTTCTACTGTACATTGAATTGCTTTATTTCTATTTAAACAATATTAAGATGACATTATGCTCAGTACTGGACCACCATTCTTGGATGAATCGATTACCATTCAACAATAAACTATCAGTCGATAGATGAAAACAGTGTTTCCAAACCTGAGAATTTATTCCTAGTTCTAGGGAATTTGAGTTCCTTCTAAGGATATACGGATAATTCATCGTAAATTAAGTGTTTCTAGGGTTATTTTTTATTTTCCTTTCAAACTCTTTTCTTTCATTTCATATTCTATTTTAGTTTTTATATATTTAAAATTTGAGTTACATATTTCCTTCGAATTATATTTCCTAACAAAAATGAAAATGTAATTTTCCATTTTTATCATATTTTTCATTGCTATTACAGAAAAAGTGTCACCAGAGATTATGTGACGGTTCTTCTCCAGTTTCTTTACTCGCAGTTTTTTTCTCGTAGGAAGGTGATTGGATAAGGCAGTTGTACAAATGTATCTCTAAGTGGAGACGATCCCTTTCCTCTACTGAACTTCCTTACGATAAACTATTGGTTGAATTGGTTTCATTACTACTCAAGACATTCAGGCGAAGCGGAGTGGGATTGCAATGAAGGGATTTTATGATTTGTGACTTAAACAAAAAAAAAAGATGGATTTGTGTGCATGAGTAGGCCTACTGGAGATCTCTGCTGACATTTAAATTAATCTTCTCTTTAAAACTAAAGCAAATAAACCTTCATATGAAAAATTTTATTTTTATGAGAAGATATTAATGTTTAATCGTTCCAAAAATTTTTGAGTGAGGGGAGGTAGATTAAGGATAGGCCCACTGATGAAATAAAACTTTCAAGTTCCCTTTGGTTGGTAGTATTTTATGACGGCTAGTGGGTGCAAAAATGGTCTATTAATGCTTATATTGACCGTTTACTTGTGTTGTTGTAAGTCTTGTTAATAAATATTACTATTCAATCTTAAGCTAAATTATATTTTGAAACTAGGTATTTTTATTGGAATCTAGGGAAAAATAGGAGGTATTTGAGGGATTTTTAGTTTAAAAAGATTGACAACACTGGATGAAAATATAATGGAGGAAAATTTAGTTGTAGAAATTAATGTCCCACAAACTATTTTAGATCAATCCAAGAAAGCAAGTGGGAAACTAATCCCTACAAATGGAGGGAGATTCAGATGTAGAAATTGATGTCCCGCAAACTATTTTAGATCAATCCAAGAAAGTAACTGAGAAACTAATCCCTACAAATGGAGGGAGATTCAGATGTAGAAATTGATGTTCCACAAACTATTTTAGATCAATCCAAGAAAGCAACTGGAAAACTAATCCCTACAAATGGAGGGAGATTCAGATGTAGAAATTGATGTCCCACAAACTATTTTAGATCAATCCAAGAAAGCAACTGAGAAACTAATCCCTACAAATGGAGGGAGATTCAGATGTAGAAATTGATGTCCCACAAACTATTTTAGATCAATCCAAGAAAGCAACTGGGAAACTAATCCCTACAAATGAAGGGAGATTCAGATGTAGAAATTGATGTCCCACAAACTATTTTAGATCAATCCAAGAAAGCAACTGAGAAACTAATCCCTACAAATGGAGGGAGATTCAGATGTAGAAATTGATGTCCCACAAACTATTTTAGATCAATCCAAGAAAGCAACTGGGAAACTAATCCCTACAAATGAAGGGAGATTCAGATGTAGAAATTGATGTCCCACAAACTATTTTAGATCAATCCAAGAAAGCAACTGGGAAACTAATCCCTACAAATGAAGGGAGATTCAGATGTAGAAATTGATGTCCCACAAACTATTTTAGATCAATTCAAGAAAGCAACTGGGAAACTAATCCCTACAAAATAAGTATTCGGTTATAAAAAGGAATATGAACAATTTTGTTCTTGAATAACAATGAACAGCGTAAAGCAATTTAACGAAGATATATTAGCCTACACGTTGAATTCGGTAAGTGATGAAACATATCCCTTTGCATTTATGTATTACAATTATTAGGGCCTAAAAGCCGATATTTACACTAGCTGATATTCATTAGAGAGCATTTTATTTAATATTACTCAATGTATGTACATTTATATTAATAAATATGATATGTTATGTATAAAACATACATCAAAGTTGATTCGTTGTGTGGTCCTGTCAACAATGAGATCACTAGGTACCCCTCAATACAACTTATACTATGTAAAACCCCCTGATGTTTATGCAGGGAGCAAATGCCTGTGAAAAATGAAATTTTTATTGCAAACCCAATCTGTGTATCTACCAAACTCTGGATTATGTAACAATTTTTCCGTTATGAAACTTGTTGAAAAGTTACATATGTTGTAAGAAGAAAATTAATTGCTCCAGAATGGGTTGACTTAGATCTGTGAATTTTGGAATAGAGTTAGACATACCTGAAGGAATTCTTATGAAATTATTGTTTTTGGTTTAAAAAAAATTGTGATAGTTCGTGCAGGCATTGTAATCGAGATCTTTTTTTTCCTTTAAGAAAAATTGCCATTTTTCTAAAATTCTGTTGAGCTTGAAATTCGTGGCAAATGGACCCGGATCCGCCACCGCCATTTACATCATAACATTGGGAATTGGTGACATTAGTCAATCAGCTTATTCCCTACATTTTTAGTAATCAGCTTTGGAGTTTGCTACAAGTGTGAAAAGTTTGGATTTTTTCCTTGAAAAAGAAAATAAAAATAGGACAGGAGTGGAACGTCACTTATGGAGGGGTGTCCTTAAACTATTAGTAGGGACCATAAGTAACTGCATTACATGCATTGAAATTATTTGGTTGGAAGTTAAAATTTCCATATACAGGAATGTCCATACATGAAAATTTCCAAACCAAATTACGTCCACACAATTAAATGACTCTTCGTCCTGTCCCTCTGGATGTATACGAAATTTTAAGTTGTATGATATGGCACACAAATAGCATTTAACGTCGTCGTTATTTTTGTACTCATTGTACCTCCTTATTTTGTATCCTATTCTCTTTTGGTTGGTAATATAATATATCCTGTTTATAGAAGGCCTAATATCTACTTGGTCTGCTTGGAATTAGGTTACTATAATTTCGTTTTGGATATTCTGTGGTTGAATTTTATTTTGTTCATCATTTACATTTCTCTTAAGTCTGTTTCTTTCAGGAAACCTTACTAAAATTTCTTCATTTTCAATTTGTCCGATAACCTCTTTTGCAATTCTAAATGTTCCTTCGTGTGGCTTTTCTGCAGTCCTTCCCCTTAGTGTGGCATTGACCAGTTTAACTTCAACTTCAGCAAGATCTGTCTCATTAAAATGTTATCTTCGTCCATCTTTTAACATTGCTATGTTATCCAGATCTGAATTGTTTATATATCTTGTATTATTAGCTTTCTTTCCATACACCGCCAGTACAATTTATTGCCATCTCTACTTCTGAAGTGAAAGCGGTACATGTATGCATCTTTTACTTAAATGTTTTGTTTTTTCTGTGAACGAATGATTTGCGTCATTATGCTAATAGATTGTAACAGAAAACTTAGTATTCCGAATCAGTTTAGCAAAAGCTATACCGAAATATAATGCACTGAAGAATTTTGAACATTTTTGTTCCTGGACATTCAGCAGTGGACAGGTTTGTCCATGAACATTTTTCCTTGGACATTTTGCTCTGGACATTTTTGCATGTGAACTTCTTTTCCTCTGGACGTTTTGGATTGGGCATTTTAACTTGGAAGCAATTATTTGCGATGGTATTTTTTATATTGGTAGAAGTTGAGTGGCGTAAGTAATTACAATAACATAAAGTTCAATTTTTCACATTCTTCTAAAGAACGTAAACATATGAAATTCGATATAGTGTAAAATAAAGTTAACATACCTTCAGTAGGAATACTATATTTCTCTCTGAGTGGCTTTCTATAAAACTCTCAAACAGCAGAAACATTTGCACGTACCTGAAATTAAAAAAAAAAAATATTTTATATAGGTACAGACGAATATTTACACAAAATTCCAATGCATTCATATATCTGTATGTAAATTATATATTACTGTGGCCATAACATAAAGCCCTCAATTTTTAATCGATCACATTTCATATTAATGCGGAAACATTAAAACAGATTGTCCAATCTTGTGCACAAATGCAGGACGAAAATTTTGTAATCGGTAAACATCATCATTTCACATTATGGAAATGTAATTACTAACATTTCAATCTCATTACGATATATCCTGTGGGATCCAATATCCCCTTGAGGAAACATAACTCATGAAGCATATATTACTACACGTTTCCACCAGAAATTTAGCTCTTCGACAATTGTAACCGTTGTCAATTACGTGTAATATCGCTGAAACATAATATGCATTTAATAATATATTCATAATTATAAAAATATGTAAATTAAAATAATTTATGTCAACTACTACATTTTCAACATACAATAAATAGTGTTATCATGATGATTAGACCTTATTATAGAGTTTATTCATTACGAAACAATTTGATTTATCATGTTATAAGTTACATTCCAATCTACATACAGAACGTTTACTAGGAAATAGATTTCACTCAGGTAAATTTCGTCGGAATTTGGCTGAGATTAAACGCGACTGCCAAGGAAATAGTGTGTAGGTACATTTCCCTTGGATCAAGCGTGCGAAGGTTTTCTATTGCGTAGTATGGACAGATAACACACTGAATGGACTTCAAAGTTAGAACATTAGTATACAGCTGACTTCCATCAGTGCAATTCAGTTTAATTCGTAGCAAAATAATACATATTAGAACAGCGAACCTTAATTTATCACACAATCTATGACGAAGAAATCGTACAAAAACGTCTCACTCTACAGAGGTGTGAAAATTATTAGAATAATCTTAATTTTAAATTTCTTTTAATAGTTCCTTCACAAATATTAATTGAATTGATGAATATTGGTATATATTACTATACTGATGTAGGATATATTTACTACTAACAATGCCGGAAAGCATTGTTGTACATTGGTATTTTTCTTATTTTACAAATGTTATGGGAATTCAGAAATAATTATATTATGTTGGAGGAATTGGAAACATAAAAAATTATATGCACAAAACAGATGTATACGTTCATTTGAACCTTCACAACAATGTAAACGCAAAGAACAATTTGTTTAAAGCAATTCTTAATTAATTTTTTATGTTTCCAATTCCGCCGACATAATATAATAATTTCTGAATTCCCATAACAATTGCAAAATAAGAAAAATACCAATGTACAACAATGCTTTCCGGCATTGTTAGTAGTAAATATATCCTACATCAGTATAGTAATATTATATACCAATATTCATCAATTCAATGAATATTTGTGAAGGAACTATTAAAAAACCTTTAAAATTAAGATTATTCTAATAATTTTCACACCTCTGTATATGTCTACGGAAATGTACTGCCAATCAACAACTATCTCATTCGACAATCCAGAATTCAGTGAAAAAAATAAGAGAAACCGGCTCATTTTTTCATTTTAAAAAGGAGCTTATTTGTAAATCGGATTCAAACTGAAGAAAACCGCAATGACATAGGCAATAGGCCAGAAGAGTCTGCCACAAAATCGTTAAGAAAGCTCACTGGCAAGTGTATCCAAGACATCAGCTTGGAAAGCGACGAAATTGTTAACAGAAAAGCTTTGTCAGACGAAAGTCATTCAAAAATTAAATGAAACGGATGCTATGCCTAGTGTTCAATTCTGTCGATAGAGGTGAAATTCAGCGAGTGTCTAGAAAACTTTTCAAAAGATGTGAAATGCGCATTAGAGAGGTAAACCAATCAATTATATCTTAATGTAATGTATAAGTCGCGAGATTTTATTTCCGAAAGCTGACGTTCTGAATCGCAGCTGAGCGGGATGTTACGTCTTGTACATGTCAGTTTTCGAAAGACGCCGTAGTAAGCGAAATCTGTTTCCAGGCGTACAGCCGTAATGTATAGCTTACAACCTATGTATAGGGTTAGCTCGCTCGACACAATGCATGTGCTGACACATTACCGAAGCACACATATTCACATGAAAATTACATAATAATAGAAATAGCGAAAAGGAAGAGAGAAGGCAAGGGAGAAAAAGGAAATAAGAAATAGGGAAAGGAAGACAGAAAAAGGAAAGAAAAAAGAAAGTAAGAAAAGGGAAAGAAAGCAAGAAGAAAAAGAAAGAAAAAAGGAAAACTAAAAGAAGAAAAAAGAAAGTAAAGGGATAAAGGTAAGAATGAAAGAAAAAAAGAAAGAAAAAAGAGGTAAGAAACGGGTAAGAAAGGAAGAAAAAGGAAAGAAAAGAAAAAGGAAAGGAAAAAAGAAAGAATAAGGAAAGTAAGAAAAGGAAATAAAGAGGGAAAAAGGAAAGGGAAATAAAGGAAAAGGAAACAAAGAAAAGAGAGAAGAAAAAGAAAATAAATAATAGGTGAAGAAAGAAACAAAACTGAAAGAAAAAAAGTAAAAAAGGGAAAGAAAGAAAGAAGAAAAAAGAAAAGGAAGAAAAAGGAAAGAATAAAAGAAGAAAAGGAAAGGGATAAAGGTAAGAAATAAAGAAAAAAGAGGTAAGAAAGAAACAGGTAAGAAAGAAAGAAAAAGGAAAGAAAGAAAAAAGAAAAGGAAGAAAAAGAAAAGGAAAATGAAAGAAAAAATAAGCGAAGTAAGAAAAGGAAATAAAGAAAGAAAAAGGGAAAAAGAAAGAAAGAAAAATCAGAAAAGTAAGAAAAGAAAATAAAGCAAAAGGAAAGGGAAAGAAAGGAAAAGGAAAGAAAGGAAAAAGGAAATAAAGAATAGGTAAAGGAAGAAACAAAAAGGAAAGAAAAGGGAAAGAAAGAAAGAAGAAAAGAGAAAGAAAGAATGGGTAAAGGAAGAAACAAAAAGGAAAGAAAAAAGAAAGAAAGAAAAAGGAAAGAATAAAATAAATATGCAGAAAAAAGTCACACGCATGCGCGGGAAGCGAAGGGATCATCCGCTGTTTTTGTTTCTTTGGCTCTCAGTCACGCATCTCCAAGTTCGTATATCTTCAGACTGCAACGACATACGATGGTGATATGATTCTCAAACAATTCATCTGAAGGAGATCTAACCAGAAAACGCTAAGTTCAAATCAAAATACAAGAAACGCATATGGGATAAAGAGGAGCCCAAGGAATCGATTATGCCCAAAATGACTCGAGCCAAAGAATGGAAGAGTGATTTGCAGATCAAGACAACTATTTTTTTTAAACTTAGAACTGTTTCATGACCGTTGTGTTAAGTGTACAAAAATAAACAGTGATTATGTTGAATTAATGAAAATTGTTTTCAGTTATAATAATTTATTCCATGTTAGGCTAAGAATTCAACATTACAGTTAATACGAGTAAATCACATACATATATAGGCAAGGATAATCTTAAAGTGTCTCATTTAATTTTTGCTCGAGGAAAGCAGTCTGAAGAGACAGAGAAATTAACCGATGCTAATCCGGCGTTAATTTCTCGGAAGTTCAGAGTATAGCTTAAATAATAAATCTGCTGATAAATGTAAGTAGGGAGTCATAAACGTAGATCACGGATCCTAACTACGCAAGTACAGACAGAATAAATGATCAAGGTGCGCATTAAGAGTGAACTTAGGAGGTAAATTCTTCGGAAATGGTTGGAGAGGGAGTACAGCATCATGGGTAATCCCGAGCTCAAAGTTTGGAATGAATATCAATCCAAACTTTGCCAGGATTTAAAGATTCACGCCAATCCACTAAAAGAGGAGGAATACTGCCTACAATTCCGAGGCGTACCGCTTAGAGAACACATAGGGTCGATTTCTAAAACGAGGTCTAGACCACGGCCATGGCTTTAAACCGCGTTTGGATTTATAAAACGAGGTCTTTTTCATTTTTCTGAGCCATGGCTCGAAACCATGGTCTGAAGCCGAGACCATGGCTCGAAACCATGGTCTGAAGCCGAGACCATGGCTAGCGTAGGTTTAAAACCAGTCTTCCTATGTATACAAGTTGGAGGTAGTAGATCAGTTGGATAATTATCAAAGGAAAGTTGTCTCTATGGGTATCAAATCGCCGCATTAGAGTGATGAGGGACACTAATAATCCTTTGTAATTATATAACGACGATAATTTCAGGCGAATATTTCGATTTTCGAAGGAATCAATGCAAAATTTAGCAAGAATGCTAAATAATAATCTGTAATGAATGCAAGAGGCGGCGGCTTGACAATTTTTTTACACCTTCTTGTTGCTTCAGGAAAGTGAGATATTAGTACATTATGCAACGAGCCTATAATGATAGTAATTAAGAATCGAGTATGGATGTTTATGAAACGAGCGCAAGCGAGTTTCATAATTTTCATACGAGCTTCTTAATTACCATTATAGAAGAGTTTCATACGACTTTTTATGCTCGACCATATTTCTAACTTGAAATTACCGGTATTCAGATGTATACATTTTATTTGTATCTGACAAGATCGGAAGTGACCTTGTTCTAGGTCGTGAATTGTGAGATGTGCGCAGACGCGAAAGTATTGATTTTTTCCGAGGAACAATAATGTCATTGACCTTGATGTAATCCCATTAAACTTGATAATATTGTAATATTATAACCTTGATTACTGAATTCGACACTGAAAAACGAGATGACAAATTGAATTTATTTGAATATTATTTACAATTAACGCTAATTATTATAGTAACAGAACATAACCTTCTGCGACAGTATTGGATTTCCAGCCTCCGTGACTTTTCGCTAATTCACTTTCGATTGCATATCCGAGAATAATCGATACTTGCGGTTTTATAACGGTACAAAACTGACTTGTCATTGGCTGAACACATGTAAGCTGAGTTATCATTGGCTGAAGACCTGTACTTTAATGAGTAGGTGTACTTTAATGACATGCATTAAAGGACAGCTACCAGGTGTATAATTAGTACATTTCGGCATGGTCGAGCATAAAATATTTTATATTAATTATACCTTTATGCCTATAAGACGATATAACTTAATTCTTAGTCTTTACCATAGGTCTGCATCGGACGTTTTCGCTCGAGCGCCAAGTAATTGTCGCGAACGATAAATCCTCGAACGGTATAAGCCGAGCGTTAGACATTCGTTCTTGTTGCAGTGATGAACTGTGTAGTAACATCATAGATGTTTATCATTTCAAAACTTTGCGGTGTTTAACTAACCTCTCCATAGTACAACTACAAAACTTCCTTTAAAATGTAATACAGATGTTGTAGGCAACTGTTTTTTTTTTTTTTTCCCCCCAAACAAGAGTGATTTTGTTTTTGCCACATCTGATGTTATTGGATATAAATGTAATTATTATAAACGGATAACACAATCACGATAATACAAGAACCGTATCAAGTTTTCTTGTAATAATAATAATCTCTAATAATTAATGTCTCAATCTTTGCGTCTGTAACAGTTGTGCAGCATGATTATTCGTTTTATTATATTTTCTATGACGTTATCTCTGTACTAATATTGTTATTAATCTACTGCTACATCAATAATATTTTGTAAAACGTTTCTACATTGTCGCAGTATATAGGCGGAACACAATGTATGACCCTATCACATTATAGTCTATATGTGGTAAATCAAATATTGTATAATTATTAATTAGCAATAATGACTGTATATCGAAGTTTTTCATACCATTTTATTTATAACTTCATGTTACTGTTTTGGTACGTTCCATTAAACGTTTCTCATAAACGCAGAAAATAAAGCCATATTTTTACCGTGTGAGCAAAACATATGTGTATCTTATCTGTCGCCTTCCATACAAGATAAGACATGTCGGTGAGATGACCTTGTACTGTACTTCTATTTATTACGAGTGTATCACGACCGATCTTATCTCACTCGAGGGTGCGACATTCGACCGAATTCAAGCGAGCGATTTAACTCCAATGCAGCACTCTGGTCTTTACAGTAGTTTTGGACATTTTATGTAATACTCGAAACTGATGTGGGCCTATAAGAATATGAAGCAAACGTGATTTTGTCTTCTTATTTTAAGATTTATGCTACTTGGGCTTTCCACGTAGTACTAGTCTATTATATGTGAAAATAGAACCAGAATACATTTTAGTTTCAATTGAAATTTTAATCCAGTTAATATGTATGTTATTAATTCCTTAGAACCTGGTTTTCATGTAGTTAATGAAAAGGATGTACTACAACAACATAAATGCTCGATTTGTGCTAATTATTTGGGGAATATCATTCTTGTATCTAAAAATCCGTTCCCTATTAAATACTAAGTAATGCTAGTATTTTAAACGCACATAATTATAATATTCTGTAAATCAGCAAATATAACAATACCACAGTCTAGTAAATACAGTCACGAAGCTCAATACGTAGTAAATATACATCCATAGATAGTTGCTAACCACTAGGATCGCTAATATCGCCTCATTACAAACAATGCGAAATAGTACCGGCACAGTCAATAATTCCTAGCACTCTCACAACTCATTCGTGACTGTATATACTAGACTGTGACATTACCTTAGCTGAGAACAAAAGAATGTGACTTACTGCAATTCAATAAAAACTAGTGGCTTGTGCAGCAAACGCTGCAGACCAAGTTCATTAGAAGTTTAAATAAAGATTTTTCAGATTTGTTTTCCAGGCAGAATACCAGATATTTTGAAAGTTGTTTGCTTCCATAATAATGAAACATACTCCGCAAAATATGTAACATTTAAAGCAAAGTAATAACTCAATTAAATTTAACCTTGTCAAATGTATCTCTTTTTAAAAACTTCCCTCAGAATGGATTTTATGCCAAATGCTTTTCTTCGACATATCCATCTTCATTTCTTTGAGGTTCAATGCGGAAACGCAAGTAGGCCTATCAATATGAAAATAATCAGCGGTTTTTTTCATGTCGGAGTAAAGTAGTAGCTGTTTCAGGTCATTGTAGATTGTTGGCAAAAATATGACATTTTGGAGTGTATTAGATACCAGTAAATGCTGGACATCATTTTGGCCGCGTTAAATCGTTAGCATAATAATATTCAATCAATGACGTATTTATTGACCATAAACTCGTAATGAGTACTCGCTGAAGATCAGAGATGTAAGTTTTGTATGTATTTTCCCACGTATTTTCAACAACAATACAGGCTGTTGTGGGGAATCCATTGTTGAGATGCTGAAAATGAGGCGGATGCCGTAGCAGAGTCGTAGAATCGTATAATATAAATCGTAAATAAAATCATTCATCGAAAATCATTAGCTGTTTCAGTATTTTATTCGTTGCTGGTTGTGGGAAATTAACTCGTCATGTCGGCAAGAAATGAAATGTCCTGCTTTTTTTCGTACAGTAAAATGATGTACTTGGTAGCGTTTACGAATATGATCGATTAAACCAAAGGAATATAAATTTGATATAGTTTAAAGACGCAGAATAGGAAGCATGACTCAATTAATTAATAATGCCTCTACCTAGGATAATTAGTGAATCACACATACGTATCTATACTCCACCGCCATTAATATCTGAAAAATCTCACAACACTTGATTTATAACTTACTATAAAAGTATTTCGTTTTTAATAACAATATTTGTCATACGTAAGATTTGTAGCTTTTAGTAACATATGTATGTATAGCCGTTATTCAGAAATTTATAGAAATGAAGATCTAACGTAAGTTATTCTCTACGTTTACTTACATAACCCCAAAGGGTTTCATTTTCATATCATCAATAATACTATCAATGTGTATCAGTGACAATACACCATACAATTACCTGTAATATTTAATTTTTAATGGAAATAATTTGAACAAACCTTCTTGAGTTGTGTAGTTTTTAATAACCTCTACACATTACACAGCTGTACTAAGAAAATTACACAACAGAGAATCAGATCTGTAAATTTTATTCATGATAATATTATAACCTTCGTAATAAGTTTTGGACAAATGAAGATCGACCTATTGGCATTATGTCAGAGAATCTGTTGGCAATTCTGGAGTCATTGTCATTGAAAACGGAAAAAAAAAACAAAGAACAAATTAATTATTGTCCTGTTACATATTACATTATTATTATTGTGCATACTCTTGTATTTACAAGTATTATCTAAATAAATTTAATCTTTCATCTTGAAAGCTATTAGTTCTCAAAACTGACAACAGATGGATTTTGTAAAATAGGAAAATGATGTAGGAAAATTGATATTTCATTGAAAACTGCTATTTTTTTTTAAAAACTACGGGTTCCAAGCTTCAAAATGAGGGGTCATTTATTAAAATCCGTTCAGCCGTTTTCCCGTAATTTTCATTATCATTTCAAATTATGGCATTGTTTGTTTGTGTATTTGTTTTCTTTTTTCTCTTACTCTTTTAGCTCTCATATTCTATTTGTTTTTGCATTGTTTTGTATGCTTTGTCTAATGGCAGCCTCTAATTTGAGGAAGCTTTGATAAATAAAAAAAAAATATCGATATTAATCCCGATGTTCATTTCTTTCTAATATCAACTGTTTACAAGAATAGAAATTGTTTCTAAGCTGCGTTGCCATACGTAAAAACCACGAACCTCGGTTTCTTCTCAAGCCGCGTCTCGACTTCGTTTTAGGAATCGCAAGGATTCAGAACTCGATCGCAGTTAAAAAGTCTAGGTTTGGAACCACGATTTCGTTCGTGTTTTATAAAGCGACCCATAAGGTCGGGAGGTCGCAATTTAGTAGCCATATTCTTTTTTATGTTATGTTTAACTTAAAATTAAGTTATTTAATTGTAAATATGATAAAACTTTCTGTTTATTTGTAACTGTTTGCATAGGCTATGTTTACTATTTTAATACTATTTATAACTTCAACAAATATTCCACATTGTTTTCCAATCTATGTATATAAACAGCAGTGGTGTTCATGATTTATACCCCATTTCTTTCTTTTATTTTATAATTTTTTTTCTTCCTTCTATCTCTTTCGCATACAAGAGGGATGGCATACAAGATCAGCACTATTGTCTCCTCTTACATTAAATCGGTTATTTCCGACCTAGTTTGGTCTCCCATATGCAATTATTATTGCGGTTTTATTCCTTTACGGCTTGCAAGACTGGAAAAGTAGTTAAAAAAGATAACTTGGAAAATTCGCTTTATGTTTTTGCCTTCTAGAGATTATATTTGCTATAAAATACAATTTCGCATTTATTTATATGTTCTTGTACTGGCGTCTGGGATGGCAATTTCATAACAGACACAATTTTTCTATTTCCTGCTATACATTTGATATCAAAACCACCCGACAGCACTTCCACAATTGTGATGTTAGACAGCCATGCTCTTAAAGGAATGGAAATTTAATTATATCGTACCTTGTTCTTGCTGAACGAAAACATATGGTGCACAGGAAATATTTTATGTAGCTACTCATATATTTTATTTACTAACTGCCACGGTAGTCTAGTGCTGGACTTATAATCCTGTGGACCCGGGTTCCATCCTTGTGATTGAAAGAGGAGAAGTGGGAAGAGAAATTTGAAAGGTACGCAAAACGCGTCGTCGCAAAGGGTTCGGGACTGAAAGAAACTCAGTATGTGAGCTCCAAGCCTGTTGACCACTTGTCTCACTCCGGGTTACGCTACTCCACTGAAGGAGCTCTAGAAAATTTTGAAGGGTAAAAGTCGAAAATGGACGTAACCTCTTAGGTACCACACACGCGAGGGGAGGACAATGTGATCAAACTGATCAAGGACAGGACGAAGAAGAAATGGCAAAAGGTGTAAGTCTGCATCGGACGTTTTCCCTCGAGCGCCAAGTAGTTCATAGCATAATCTGATAGGTAGCCCACATGCATGATGGGTAAAATTGTCACGAGCGATAAATCCTCGAACGGTATAAGCCGAGCGTTAGACATTCGTTCTTGTTACAATGATGAACTGTGTAGTAACATCATAGATGTTTATCATTTCAAAACTTTGCAGTGTTTAACTAACCTCTCCATAGTACAACTACAAAACTTGCTTTAAAATGTAATATAAATGTTGTAGGTAAATGTTCCCCCCCCCCCCACACACACACACACACACACAGGCGTGATTTTGTTTTTGCCACATCTGATAGATGTTATTAGAAGTAAATGTAATTATTATAAACGGAGAACACAATCACGATAATGCAAGAAATGTACCAAGTTTTCTAGTAGTAATAATAATAATAATAATAATAATAATAATAATAATAATAATAATAATTTCTAATAATTAGTGTCTCAATCTTTGCGTCTGTAACAGTTGTGCAGCATGATTATTAGTTTCATTATATTTTCTGTGACGTTATCTCTGTACTAATATTGTTATTAATTTACTGCTATATCAACAATATTTTGTAAAACGTTTCTACATTGTCGCAGTATATAGGCGGAACACTATGTATGGATCTATCATATTATATATGTGGTAAATCAAATATTGAATAATTATTAATTAGGAATAATAACTGTATATCGAAGTTTTTCATACTATTTTATTTATAACTTCATGTTCCTGTTTTGGTACGTTCCATTAGACGTTTGTCATAAACGCAGAAAATAAAGTCTTATTTTTACCGTGTGAGCAAAACATATGTGTATCTTATCTGTCGCCTTCCATACAAGATAAGACATGTCGGTGAGATGACCTTGTACTGTGCTTCTATTTATTACGAGCGCATCACGACCGATCTTATCTCACTCGAGGGTGCGACATTCGACTGAGTTCAAGCGAGCGATTTAACTCCAATGCAGCACTCTGGTCTGCACATTGCCATTTCGCAATGCAGGTGGAGTCACGAAGACTCGTTCGTCTGCTGTTTGATGAGTAAGGCAAGGTTCCACCTCCCGCGTACCCACGATTTATAACTTGTGTCGGGATTTTCTCCGGGAGCTCCGGTTCCCCTGTGGCATCCCAACATTTCTCCATCAACATCTCATTGCGGGTGTAGGGTAGACCAGCCTCCAATAATCCATCCTGGGCAACGGCTCTGACGGTAAATTGATCGCCACAACTGGCTTCATATGGATGAATGACGAACAGTCAAGTACTCGCCATTGGCAAAAATACATACATTTCATATACGTATTTATTTAGTCTGTATTTATCTTTACATTTAGATAGTCATTTACTAATTGGTGAAACTTCGATCCCGCTACACATAACATACAGGGGAAAAAAGTATTTAAATCATTGAAAATAACTTCAAAATGTTAGCACACCACTCTAAACTGCAACTTGATAACCGTAGAATACTTCATTCACTGTATTTTCTGTTTCGAGTTCTCCACACTTCTATTCCAAATCTTCGTTCCCGGTTTAACTACTTATCCTCCAATCACAATCTAAACACCATGTCACAGGAGAGCCAGATCCTAGCAATTCCTGCCCATAGAACATCCCACTATTCATCCTCTTTTACTGTCTCAGTCCCCCGTGAATGGAATTCTCTACCTAAGAAGATTAGGGGCTGCCACTTTCAAGAAAAGGCTAAACGATTTCTTACGGGCGCAGTCAAATTGAAGTTGTAATTGTGATCGAGTTTAATAATTTAATTTAATTTAATTTAGTTATGACTATTATTATTATTATTATTATTATTATTATTATTATTATTATTAAAGACACGGTAAGATCACTGCGAAAACTATAAACCCATCCAACTCGCCAATTTTTATTCTTGGAGTGGTATTTATTTTACTTTCAATCCCAGGTACATAATTTGATTTAATATTAAAAGCGTCAGCACGTAGAGCTGAAAACCCGGGTTCGAGTCCCGGTGCCGCGCCGGAGAGAATTTTTCTCTGTTCTATCCATCCTTCATCATATGGCAACGAAGAATTCCTGCACGGAAATCTCATGTGTACAGTAGTGGCAAAAAAACCGGACCGACCCTAGTAGCTGATTTCAGAGCCTTGTTCACTCCAGAGCACGATAGACTGCTAACTAAGACTTTCGTAATTCGAATCCTGCCTGGGAAGGAAACTATTTTTTGTTCCTTATTCAAATTTATTCCCAATACTTTTCGATTGCTGGTAAAATTCATGTTCTGGGAATAATAAGTTAATTAAGTAATAAAATATCGCTGCAATCGAAAAGTATTGGGAATAAATTTGAATAAGGAACAAAAAAAAGTTTCCTTCCCAGACAGGATTCGAACCACGAAAGTCTTAGTTACCAGTCTAACGTGCTTTGGAGTGAACAAGGCTCTGAAATCAGCTACAAGGGTCGATCGGTTTTTTTTTTTTTGCCACTACTGTACTTCGGTACATCAAAATAGTAAAATTATTATTTAGACCTACACTGACTACTTGTTTCTTGTTTTGCTTCGGCATGTTGACTGCCTTACTCATCGAAGACAGACCTGAACTGTATGTCTGGGGTTCAATGCCAATGACCTCTATCCCATACGCAGGACTCATAATTATATCATTTGTCAATTTCCATATTATTATCATATACCACAGCTAGCAGTTCTGCGCGCGAACGACGCTGGTGCTGCTATCTAGGCGGCCGGTGTGGAGATACTTGCGAAACAAGCTGTAATCAACTGCAATGTATATTGTTGCTGGGCTATTTAAGGTGAGAGGATGGTATTTTTTGATGAAAAATGAGTAAATTAAAAAAATATCTTTAAAATACTCTGTGATATGTGTGGAATGCATTGCATAACAATTTGTGGGTATTTGTGCCCTTATCGGATGTTGAGACGTCATTTTTATACTTCCTACGCTATGGATTTTTTAAATCACACACCCGCTTTTATCGGTTTCCAGTAACTTCATTTTTTTTTGCTATATTGCCAGACAAAAATGGATATAATTTCTGAACTATTAAAGATACGTGCATGAAATTTAGAAAACACATTCTTTAGACTATTAGGAAACTTTTCTATGTAATAGAATTTTGTTAATTGATTTCATTTTAAAAATACGTCCGTTTGTTTGCAAGAAAGGAAATCAGAAAATTGTTATTAAATTTTAATTGTTTATTTTACAAACGTAGGGACTAATATCAAAATTCTGTTGGAGACAGTTTGTAGAACATGCTTTGCAAATACATTGCAAAAAACTGTTTCAATCTTTAAAAACGGTTTAGATATTTTTAGTACAATCCAGCATTGGGTTTTTTTTTCAAATTCGGGCTCCCAAATATATATATATATATATATATATATATATATATTTTTTTTTTTTTTTTTTTTTTCAAAATATTTTTATTTGGTTGAGCTGCCACAGCTATGAGCTCTCAACATACAAAAAAATTAATATTTTACACCAAATAGGAAAAAAGTTTTAAAAAATACCATCCTCTCCCCTTAATAGTTTTATTAATTACTGCTGTGTTAACAAGTCAGGGTGTATGTGTGCTGTTTATAATTGCTACAATTACAGCATTACAAATTGCTTCAAATCGTACTTTCAATTTCCGACAGTTCATAAAACGTGAGTCAACACAATTTTTTATTAGGCCTAATGCCTTTGTCTCTATTTGCTAGAACAATAAAAAGTATGTATTTTATTTAGGCCTAATAAATGAATAGAAATTAAAATATATTGAAAATTTTAAGTTTTTAGCAAATTAAGTTTTATTGTTGTCCACATGCCTTTACTAATTATTACAAGCATCAGAATACTACCATTTTTACATTTGCAGTTGTCAGCAATGGGTATATAAAACATTATTGTAAATTCATTCTTAATGTCAGAATTAATTTTGTCTCACTAAAGCAAAGAAAATATACGCAACAATTAATTGAAAATAATATGAAGCATGCAATATTTCTCATAACATGCAGTTTTAATATAAAATAATGTTATATTAAATACGGTACTATTCAACATTTCTTAAGTGTCTCGTATAGTATTCCACATTAGTACTTCACGTTTTAAACAATAGTCCGATTTCCGCTATGTTAATATTTGTAATTTGTGGACGTAATTCCACGCCGCTCCGCTAGATGTCAAGTCCGCGATATTTCGCACTCACGTCAATGCTGCTAGTATACAGCTGCCCGGTATTATTATAGTAATGTATTTGTTATTATCTCACTAATTCTGAACACCGTTTGCAGATTAAAACGCTGTTAAATGAAAGGTATCTGTAAAAGTGTAATTTCAATTCTGGCTAAATTCTGCGTTTTACGCATGAAAACAAGAGCCTTTTAGTAAATTTGTTGTTTGTGTATAAATGTTAACTTTACACTATTAATAAATAATAATGTAAGCTCAGTGTTGACAATTTTTAAAGAGCCTGCGAACATGGTCTCTCTCACAATTAGCCTCCCCCACTCTCAAATAGCCACAATACATACAAGCCACAAAAAATTAACATTATATAACACGTGACAATGCAACAAGCATAATAATTATTCTAGAGGATGTAATTTTTGTAGATTCAGAAAAATACATTTTGCTCGTTAAAATGTGTACAATAGTTCATCCACAACTCCATTACTTATGTACGATGACACGCTTTTAGTAGGGATGTTGTTAATGTTTTGGTGGTTCTAAAAAGTAGATAGAGGGGGGATGTTAGAGAGGGGTACGACTGGGGGTGGAAAGAGACTTTGTCATCTTAATCAACGGCCTCATATACAGCGGTTGGTGACATTTGGTACAGAGAACTTATCCCTTTCTGTTGCTACTCAAAGCGTTGACAAATGAGGACAGTGGAAGAACTTGGTTCCGGAAGTCTGACTCGTGCCAGTATCTTATTAATAATTAAAGTAGTATAAAATTATATTTATTACAAAGGCATTAATTATGGAAGCGCGCGGTATTGTCGCTGTTAAGACGTAACGCTGCAAGACGGAAGGATCGTGTGTACGATTCCCGTCAGGATCATAGATTTTTTCCATTTTAAGCCCTGGGCATTAATACATAAAATGAATCACAGTCGACTATCCCTTAACTCCCCACTCCAACTTCCCTGGCTAAGATACTAATGTTTTGGTTCGATAGGAGTAGACGATAAGTAGAGCCAGGACGTTGGTACCAAAACCGTTAAGTTGTGTGAGCTTGGACTATATCTCTACCGAGTGGAAAGTAATAGAGCGTCTCTTGGTGTCAGTGAATCAGAACGACTAACATTTACAGCCGGTTGGTAACCAAACATGTACTCCAATCGTCCACAGCCTTAGAACAAGAAAATAATATAAAAAGACAGTAATTTGTAATTATAAAGTTCGTAACTACCAATCTAAATTAATTTACCCATACATAGGCTACAAAAATAGCATACAAAGTATACAATATAATATTCTAGCATCATTATAACAAAGAACATTTTCATTTTATCAACAGTAATCTCACTATAGGTTTTGATTTATCTAGAGAAAATCAAAACTCGAGTGGGATTTAATTGACTATTACACGATTAGAAGAAACTATATAAAGATTAGAAGAGACGAAGTACTCCAATACAATAAAATATTAATTGACTTACGAAAATACAACTGTCCTCAAATGTATTATTGTACCATCTCAACATTACAAATATTACGCTAGATGGCAGTGGTGTGTTATGATTAGCTGTTTTCTTGTTATCAGTTGAGCCAACTATGGAATCTTCATTGAACTCTGTGGACGGTTACTAGTCAAGAAGGCTTTGTTGATTCAGTTTCATTTTTATTAAAACAGTTGCATTCCACTTCAATTATCCCGACCCCAGTAATCAACGTCACTTGACATACGATTTTCAATAAATCTTAGTATTAAACAATCTCTGATACGTGACTATCCATAATATCATATAGCAAAAGCTATAACAAACATAACCTAAATAATATAAACAAGTGTTAGAAAAGTTTTAATTAGGGATGATGAAATAAACAAGAAAAGTTTTAATTAAGGATGATAAAATAAAAAATAAACGTGAATAATTTTAAAAGAAACAATTATTGAAAGTACCATTTTCAAAAATTTGAATGTTTTAGTGGTTGGTGTTAGTGTTTTATATTAGACGTGTGTTTAAAAGAAGTGAAACTCGTTGATGTACATAGTGTATCCCTCAACTGATTCAGGATTTCCGAATGGTGCTCTTCATTTATTTGTAAATAGGGTTTCAGGGAAGATGCATAGCTATGACCAGTGATCTTTATTTATTCTTGTTCTTGAATGCCAATGTGAGTCATATTTTAAACTGCTGTGCATCGACTGGAGTGATTTGTGTTTGTTGACGTTCAGACCAGTGCAGTTTGAAATGTTGGCAAACAATGAAACAAATTCTAGGGAAGCGATACAATTAAACAAATGCTAGGGACGCGATAAAATTGTGCGATAAGCAGCCATGATTGGTTGAAAGACTTCCTTTCGTACCGTTTTATTGGTCAAAAGTAGTATGACGTAGTAAAAGTGTAATAGTCAAAAGAAATACTCCTTACAGGTTCAGAAAAAAAGCAATATTTGTACTCTGAAAATATTCGTTCTACGTTACAACTCGTTACTGGAGCAAATCTGAAATATGATGCACTATTTATTACTATCATCAGGTGAACAACTACTTTGTGATGCTAATACTGTATCTCGTATGTGGGACGTAATATTTTTAGTTGGTTATTTAATGACGCTGTATCAACTACTAGGTTATTTAGCGTCGATGAGATTAACGAGATGGTATTTGGCGAGATGAGGCCGAGAATTCGCCATAGATTACCTGGCATTCATCTTATGGTTGGGAAAAAACCTCGGAAAAACCCCAACCAGGTAATCAGCTCAAGCGACGATCGAACCCGCGCCCGAACGCAACTTCAGACTGGCAGACAAATGTCTTAATCGACTGAACTACGTAGGTGGCTGACATAATATTAAACTCATAATTGTTTTCAAGAACATTTTTCGTTTCTATTGTAATAACAGCAAGGAAGTTCGTATCGTAATTCAGATGTTGAACTTGGACTGTAACGCAACCGAATGCATAGCGGCACGAGACTTCAACATTTAACGAATAATAACCCAGAAAAAAAAAAGCCTGTTACACACTCCTGTTTGCATAATTATTTAATAATGAGACATTACAGAGGGGCGAGCAGAAGTGGGTGGGGGAAACCGGGATGCGACGTAGGCAAACGGACGACAGTACCTGTGCGAAAATATGATTCAATATTGAAAGCTCTTTCGTCACTGGAAAACGCGAACATATTTCTGGAACGTACTATACTCACTAACTCAGCACTGTTTACTATGACCGTAAGGCGACTTTGACTGCATACGCGTCCTTGGTTCTGTGTGGTGAACGGTTGAAAGCTTACTAGTAGAGGGGGTGGGAGTGAAGTACATTAAAAAACTCAGGTACAATAAAAATTGAAGTAAAAATAAAATGATGTCCCTATATATTAGAGCACTGGGTTATGAATGTAGGAAAATCACTAGTAGGCCTATATTAATAATACAAAACATAAAATATAGTTTTGTGTAAAAATGTCATTTTTGGCTTCAGCACACACAAATACGTCAAGATTTACAATTTTTTTAGTTTTTTTTTTTTTTAGCAAGCCTGTGTTACCATAATACACTGCTGTCTTAAATGTAATATTGAGAATTAAATCAATGGCTTTCATATAAAACAATTTTTATCTCGAAAAGGAAGCAAGAAACGAGCAAAATTGTATTGAACTTTTTTGTTTGAAATATCTCAAAGAATTCATTCATACATAACGTTCTGCTCAAGGGCAGGTCTTTCACTGCAAATTCAGCATTCTCCAGTCTTTCCTATTTTCTGCCTTCCTCTTTATTTCCTCATATGATCCATATATCTCAATGTAGTCTATCATCTGATATCTTATTCTGCCCCGAACTCTTCTCCCGTTCACCATCCCTTCCAGTGCATCCTTCAGAAGGCAGTTTCTTCTCAACCAGTGACCCAGCGAATTCCTTTTCCTTTTTCTGATCAGTTTCAGCATCATTCTTTCTTCATCCACTCTTTCCAACACAGCTTCGTTTCTTACTCTGTCTGTCCATTTCACAAAGAATAACCCTCTAAAATTAATGATATTACCTTCAGTTCATACTGTATATAATACGAGCCACCTTATTTTGTAGTCTGGTTTCCTCATATGATTATGATGATGATGATGATGATGATGATGAAAGTGTTTCAATGGTTTGCTACCAGATATCGCACTATTTATCTGTTTTATTGGAATGTATTTAATCTCTCCATTTTGTCACTACCTTGTCCACATCCTAAGTATCTTATAGATAAGGCTGTATTTTTAATGCTAGATATCTAACAACTATCAGTCAATTTGACTTGATAGCTTCAACTGTCGATATTCAGAAATCCGCTTTCAAGTTGAATGAAAAACGGAGAAATATCGTTTGTTTTCAAGCAATCTGTCTTTAGTCTACTAGCAAAGGCAGATAATCTGTGGAGAAATGAGAACGCTGATACTGAAACAGCAGTTTTTTTAAATACATTATTTAGCGGCATGGATCGCAGCTTATGTCGTTTATCTCCGTAGAATATAGGCCTGACAAAGCGAGAGATGGAAACAGAAAGGAACTGGTGGCAACGGCAAAACCAGCACCAGCAAAGTATAAGAAGACGTTTTGCATTTGTCAGCAAAGTCAGTCCTCAGTAATAAAGGCAGAGCTGGGTGTTTGTTGGGGATGGAGGGGGGTGGGTAGAGATGGTGGTAGTGGTAGGAATAAAGGATGCAGTACAGAACAGCAGAGCAACCTCTCCACCACCTCAGCACCTCCCCCACTCCAATCCTCCTCTTTCCAACACACCAGTGTTGCGAATATTATAATATATTGTCTTTTTGGAAAACACGGGCATACAGATGTGTAGCCAGGTTTTTTGAGGGAAAAAATAAGCAAGTACGTACAACCAAGTCCAATCCACCTACACAAGCAAGTTTTAATAAATACAATCTATCAGAATATGTTTAACCTACATACACTTTCTTATTAATGATGTATTAATGCTATAGAAATAAACACTACAATTTGTGCTACAATACTAACTGGACGTATCGAAACAATATCATAGAAAATTACATCAAATTTACAACATGGATTTACAAAACACAGTTCAGCAATAGACTCTATCCTTTCCTTCCAACAATTCATTTAAAAAAGAAGAAACTCATGTCGTCTGCTCATTTCTAAAACTCTGTAAGTCCAATAAAATTTCTTCGAATATCGAAATCTGTGTACATTTTCAAAATTCTTCTGCTGATAACTCCTCGTGAGTGTAAAAATGTTTCTATATTTTATAAATAACAAGTGAATAACAGTTATTAGCTTGGTTATAAAAGGAATAAGAAGTTATTTTACTCACAAGTATAATTTCCTCAAATGCAGTTACGAAGTTTTAAAAGTAAGCCAACGATGGTGTTTGTTGATTACGAGAAAGCATATGATAGGATCATATATCTAAAATTATGCAAGCTTCTGAAATATATATGATATCCAACCCATATTAATCCTAGTCACAGAAATTCCCTATACTCATCCTCCTACACTGTATCATTGCCTCGCCTCTAGAATTCGTTACCCAGTGACGTGGGATTGCCGTACACTGTCACAGTTTAAAAGTAAACTAGAAAAATATGTTTGATCTCACGAAATCTGTTTCTTAGAAATTTCTAGATTTATGCTATGCTGAAGTTGTTACCTTTAGTATTTTTACAATAATTTCTTTCTGTTAGATTAACCCTTTCTCTTGTCTTTGTATCAGCATGCTACAACAACTTATTGTCCCTTGGTTAATAATAATGACGTTGAGAGTCACTGCTATTTTGTGTCTATTTTTGTGTAAATTTTACTTTTTGTTTGTTTTTTTTTCTTTTTTGCATTATTGCTTAATATATTAGAATAATTTTTATTATTTTCAATTTCTACTTGCATGTTCAATTGTTTCTTTATATCATATTCATTCTGTCACACGTTATTACATTAGATTATTTGCATCCAGATTTATAATTTTTATCGTAGTTGTATTGCATTTCTGGTGGTGTGGAAGAGAAGTCCTGATGGCCTTAACCCAACCAGAGTAAATGAATAAATAAGTATTATAAAAACAGGACAGTTTAAACCGAAACACAAAAATATTCTAATAGAGAAAGGAAACCAGACTAGTGAAATATCAACAGACATTGGAGTCAGAAAAGACTGGCCACTCTCGCCATTACTTTTGAATATAGATTTTGATGCTTCCATTGTTAAATTACAGAATATTTTAGAAGAATATTTTGTGGTAAATGAAGTTGATCAATAATTATAAATAAATAATAAATAAATTTAGCCCGTACACATCCCGTAAGGGCAAGGGCCTCCTGTTGTCACAGGGAATTGCTCGTAAGTAGGCTCCTAAGGTGAGCGAGTCCTTGGGAGCTTGGTCATATTACTGATATTTCTTCGTTTCACTGTTCCTGACTTCCCTCTTCGATCATTTCTACTATACTCATCCCCCACACTTCCTCATATTACTTCACACGAATTACACTCACTGTCGTTGACTTTCTGTCCTATCTGGTGCTTGTTGACAATAATTATAACCGAACATAAATTAACAAATATAGTAATAATGTGATCTAATGTAATTTAAAAAGTCACCTCTTATGTGAGATGCACGATATGATATTGGAGAAATGTGGATACGGAATAGAAGTAAGGTAGATTTCAACAGATCTGTGTAGAATAAGAATTTTAAGAAATGAAAGGACTAGACACACCCAATTAAAACTTTATAAAACTGTGGCAGTCCTAATGAAATGGAATTTCAGAAAGGGGCGCTACGACCCAGAACTGTGACCTTATAAGATTTATTGCGCCAACCCTCAAGCTAGGAGTATTCCCAAACCCACACCGGTTGACTACATTAAGGTTTTCTGCTTACTCAGGTTTCGGGCAGGCAATCCCCATCGTCCCTAGAACAGCCCCCTCCGATGCCTAGGGAAGCGAAATTCTCGTCACTGGAACTCTCGCCATTGTATCACCTAGTCACTGCAATTTTGTTACCCGGTGTTTTGGTCACTTCGACTTTTTGGTCACCCGATATTTTGGTCTCCAGTACACATTTTCTTAAAAATAAATTTTGACAAGTAGAATATCCATAGGTACATTGTATAAAATGTTATGTGATTAATGTTTCAAAATTGCCACACAGCATAAAATGTTACATGATTTATGTTCCAAAATTGCCGTCCAAATTGTGTCCGATGGTTCTGGGGTATGTAAGATCATCACCTCCTTTATAATCAGGGTATCATTCTGCATCCCACTAATCCTTCTGTCTAAATCCTCCAGTTTCTTCTTTTCACGGGGTGGGGAGTGACTTTCGCAATAACCCTAAACCCCTAATACTTCGAGTGAATCAAAATTCCCCTTCGTGATGCTCCATCAATACAATAAATTTGATAATAGCTAAAATAATAAGAAAGTCACCTTACACCTAAAATTTTTTACCAAATACTTTTATGCGTAACAACGGAAACAACCTTACGGTGACATTTAAATCTCATTATACTTATATGCGTAACCACGGAAACAACCTTACAATGACATTTAAATCTCATTATACTTTTATGCGTAACCACAGAAACAACCTTACAATGGCATTTAAATCATTATACTTTTATGCGTAACCACGGAAACAACCTTACAGTGACATTTAAATCCCATTATACTTAAAGGTATGCGTAACCACGGAAACAATGTTACAATGACATTTAAATCGCATTATACTTATAGGTATGCGTAACCACGGAAACAACCTCACAATGACATTTAAATCTCATTTTACTTAACCACGGAAACAACCTTACAATGACATTTAAATCTCATTATACTTAACCACGGAAGCAACCTTACAATGAAATATAAATCTCATTATACTCATATGCGTAACCACGGAAACAACTTTATAATGACATTTAAATCTCCTTATACTTATATGTGTAACCAATGAAACAACCTTACAATGACATTTAAATCCCATTATACTTATATGCGTAACCACAGAAACAACCTTACAATGACATTTAAATCTCATTATACTTTTATGCGTAACCACAGAAACAACCTTACAATGGCATTTAAATCATTATACTTTTATGCGTAACCACGGAAACAACCTTACAGTGACATTTAAATCCCATTATACTTAAAGGTATGCGTAACCACGGAAACAATGTTACAATGACATTTAAATCGCATTATACTTATAGGTATGCGTAACCACGGAAACAACCTCACAATGACATTTAAATCTCATTTTACTTAACCACGGAAACAACCTTACAATGACATTTAAATCTCATTATACTTAACTACGGAAGCAACCTTACAATGAAATATAAATCTCATTATACTCATATGCGTAACCACGGAAACAACTTTATAATGACATTTAAATCTCCTTATACTTATATGTGTAACCACTGAAACAACCTTACAATGACATTTAAATCCCATTATACTTATATGCGTAACCACAGAAACAACCTTACAATGACATTTAAATCTCATTATACTTATTTGCGTAACCACGGAAACAACCTTAAAATGATATTTAAACCTCATTAAATTGTTCTCTAAAACATTCATAAATTATTAAGTATAATCGATGACGTGAACGGCGGTGACAAATAATGTAATCGGTGGCCAGAACGTCGGTGACTAAAATGTAATCGGTGACAAGAAGGTATAATGACGACATATCCGGTGACGAGAATTCCTAGGCCCAGATACGTAATCTGGGGAAACGGAAGAACCCCGAGAAAAACCCCAACTTTCACCTTGTCCATCACAAGTAGCCTACAGTATGGGATTCTGTTCACCGGCCATAGGAGAACATCACTGGGGAAGCTGGGAGTGGGGATGTAGTCGAACTGATAAGAGGCGACGATAAACTAAAGGTCTGACCATTCAGCTACTGCAGGAGTTAATACAGGTGTAGTGATTCGTTAATGTTTTTATGAAGCTTGTACTGTGAACATTACTAGTACGGAAACTGACGAATAGGAGCGTGGTTTCAAGTAGCTTTGGTGTAGCAGTTGATGCATTCCTTTTGTGTTCTCACAGGGCCGGTGAGTCCCGATAATATAGCTATGTGTTTTGAAATGAAAACACCGGGACTCAAACTCGGACCACTCAGCCACCGCAGGGGATTAAAAAGCAGCCTTACTTGTGAAAGTATACATATATTTCCCCATTTGGCCTGTAAGACACCTTCAAGATGGAGGGTAGGTTTCTATCACATTTATATTTGTTTCCATGTGGCCAACTATGTACTGGTGTTCGCAGGCGGAATTTTCTATCCACTCTGTGTACAACATTATATTTAGAACATACCTTAATAGCTATTTTGTAGGGCTTTATATACTTTATTTATGCTTTAAATTACAGTAACAGATGGCCAAGCACGAGACTTCTTTAACTAGTTTCCTTTTTTTCTCCTGGTCTGGTTAGATTTTTTCCTTCCCACTCTTCTTTCCTTCGATGCTGAAGCCAGACTCTGCAGTCTCGAATCGGTGTCGCAGGTTACACAAATGTTTAGAACCTCAATTATTTCCCCATTGTTTGGCTTCTGTTGCAGCCTGTTCCCCCTTCTGACCCAAACATTACGAAAATGTGTTCAGAAATCTGTTTTGTAAAAGGACGAAGTTTGAAAAAAGAACAACATTGCTTTCATATGCCAAAAGTCTTACATTATTTTGAAAAATATCTCCTTTAGAAAGGATGGATGTCTTTTACTGTTACTACATAGCTTGATTCCAGATTTAATAAACCACTAACAGTTGTAGCATATCAAATTTCAACATAATTAACATTTTTTTTAAATTTCATTTATTTCGAATCTGTCCTTAAGCAAGAATATTTTTCCGTTATCAATGCAGTGTAAAGGTTTAACGTACTAAAGTGAGCTCTAAATTGACAGAGTTACGCAATAAGCGACCAAGCGCCAAAAACTGTTTCGAGATATTGGTCATTGAAATAAATCTGTATATTTTTATAAAACATTTTATGCAATAAGTATCATAATATTCATATTATTACAAAAAATAGCACAAATAATACCAAAAAGGCTAACTGATTTTTAATAAGAGACCAGCAATTGAATTAATATTTCAAATCAAAATAAATTAATTAATTTTATGCAATAAACGAATTTTTGCTTATAAATAGCAGCAAAATTCAGATATCGCATTCTTGATTTTTTCCGCATTAAATTAGCCTGCCATCAACAGATTAGTGCAAATATATCACTTCTTGAAATTGTCGGTTGTTCTATTACTGTTTTGCGTAACTCCGTCCAAATAATGATCTTAAGGGACAATAGGACTAAGTTTTGAAATCTCTACAATTTTAGTATGATTTATTTCATTTTTAACCATTTGTTAGATAGACACATTAAGAATAAGGTATGTGCAAATTTTCAGCTCAATCGCATTGCTAGTTTCGAGCTTAATTTTATTTGAATTATGCAAATTAGTGATATAATTAAAATGATCCATGCGCATTACATTTAAATACAGCAAGTCCGTATTTTTTTAAAAAGCACCCTGATTCACGAGTAATACGTTTTAGCGTTGAGGTATGTATTATAATCTATGCTAGTTTAAGTACAATACATTTTTTAAAATCAGATATTCATTTATTCATGTTTTTCATTTTCATAATAAATTTTAGCTCCTAATTTTCAAGAAATTTAACTTTTCTCAACTTTAAATCTCAGATAATATGGACAAATACGAATATTAAAAATTTATTTTGGTCAAGGCAGCTTGCGCATGGAACATTATGAACATCTACAAGTGTAATTTCGAGAAAAAGTAAAATTTGTGAAGAGAGATAGCTGCAATACTACTTATGAATCAGGTCTCAAAGAATACGTGGAGGCAAAAATCTCTTACTATGAACTTCCTAAGTGTCCAAGAAATATTCTCGTACAAAAAAAAAAAAAATTAATATTCGGCATTTTTTTTTTTTTTTTTTTTTTTTTTTTTTTGTAAAAACCCAGTTCTAGTGTTCCCTAGACCCGGTAAACCCGACAGATCCCTACTGATCTGAGACTCTATTGCAACATGATTAATACATGTCAAAAGATGTCTGTACTCTTACGCTGCTTGCGTTATTTCTTTGCTAGCACACGAAATCAGACCCGACTAAACTCGACCGGCGCAGACCTCTAATTCCTACATATTTCAATTTCAATCAGACTCAAAAAGTTACTACTGCATCACGATAACTGTTCCTATATAGTTTCAATAAAAAGCACAGGAACATTGTAGGTATAGTCTATCTGTAATAAATTTTCTCAAATGTTGAGTATGGGAACTTCACGAAAACAATGTATGTATTTCATAGCAAAGTAATAAATTTAACTTGCACTACCGATCAAAAGTTTTCGATCACCTATCACAACTATGGATTTGTGGTTAAAACAGGAATTCCGTTTTGAATATTCTATCATATCATAAAGCTAGAGAGAGCAAATCTTTATTTTGTTGGTCTATTAGGTTTTCCGATGTGTTTGTACATTGAAATAAAGTATGTAGTTGTTTTCATAGCTGATCGAAAACTTTTGACCGGTAGTGTACATTTAACCCTCATTTAAAAAACATTTTCGATCACAATTTTACAGCAATATATTCTATTTTTTACCTAGGAACACTTATAAAATATATAATATTCTTTAATCACACTGTATTTGAAGTAATATATGAAACTGCAGACATAAATTATCATGCTAAAATTAATGTAATTGTATCTCCAGTACTCCACAAGGAAGAAAGAACATATTTTATGTTTCCAACTTCCTCCTTCATTGCCCTCAAGGTCTGTACTAATTCCACGAGTCATACAGTTCAAGAATTTACTGCTCACTTAGAGAATACATTGCTTCTATTTCAGAGACAGGACTTAAATTTGGGTCATTACTTAGTAGAACAAGGAAATTCTTGTGTTACGATGTATCTGAAAATGACTATCCGAATATATTTCACGCTAATGCATAGCAAATTTAGCTAATGCAATTACTTCAGCCAACCTGAGGCTTAAAATTTCCCATTAGAGCTACAGAATTACAAAAAAATGGCAACAATATACGGCGAAACAAAAGCTAGAAGCTATCCAATAGAAATGTATTGTTTGTATTCATATGATGTTCCTCAGGCGCTTGAAATATCTCATTTCTCCGCAGTCCATTGTCAACAACCTTGTTTAAATAATTATGTAGCACCCATGGAATGGACATGAGTATCATCTATAATGCATTACATTTCATTACTATTTTCAGAAACACCGAAGGCGTACACATTTATGCATTGACAATCCTGTCTCTTTACAGTCCAGAGTCGTGTAAACTGTGCTTCTGAATTGTCACACCAAAAATGTCAAGTACCAGAGAGAAATAGTGGCAGTAATAATACTGACAGTAGCGTTAATGTTACTCTTAGCGTTAGTCTAAGCAGCGGTGGCAACGTTGACAACAGTGGCAGTAAACGTAGGAATGACACAATAATAATAATAATTCTTTATTTATACTGGCAGAGTTAAGGCCATAGGGCCTTCTCTTACACTCTAGCAGGTCACAAAGTATACAAGCAGTTAAAATTTAACAAAACGTTAAAGAACAGAATACTAACATATTACAAAAAAATAATAACAGCATAATAAAATCGACACTAAACAACATGAAAATAATACCATAATAAAAAATAAAGTAAAATACATTGGAATATAGTGAAAGCAACTCAATTAGTGCAAATGGTTAATATGGAAAAACGTAAGGAAGAATATATCAAAATGGAATGTAATAAAATAATAATAAAAAAGAGAAGAAATACGAAATTAAATAAAATTTACGATAAAGAGGCTATGATAATAAATTCATCGTCTGATAAATTCATCGGCAGTAGTGTTAGCAGCAATAGTAGCGCTGGCAGTACTAGCAGGATCGGCAGCAGTAGACGATACTAAAAGCCAGGTTATGAACCGACTAAACCGGAAGCAACGTTCTGTTGCTCTCTTTCTGAGCTCTGTTGCCACAAAGTGGCGCGAGATTCAAAGCGTGTTCAGCGTTTGTCACCGATATGTTTCAAATAACTACTGTATATAGTTCTCGGTAACACTATCAACAATATTAGTAATTAAAATTACTGTTTTTAAGAAAGCACGCGCTAACGACGCTGGTACGAAATGCGACTCGTAATGCACGTGGTACTGCAAATTAACTGGGAAGTTTGGCTACACTGTCTCCGTGATTCCGTTGCTAGATTTTCGTTAGCAGACGACATTTTCACGTGAGGTCCAATGAAAAGCTCCGTTCTTCCTTTCCCCTCCAACCCCCCACACTCAACGTGTCATCGCTGTACAGGCTACCCCTCTAACCCGCACTTTCCTCTCGCCCTGCCAACTACTTCCTGTTTAGTCGGTTCATAACCTGGCTTTTAGTATAGTAGCGACAGTAGCGTTGACAGCAATAGTAGTAACAGTAGGATTGACAGCAATGATAGTAGCAGTAGGGTTGGCAGTAAGTGTATCAGTAGCAGTGGTACCAGTAGTAGTGTTCGCAACAGTAGCAGCGTTGGCAGTAGTAGCAGCAGTATCGTCGACAGCAGCAGCAGCGTTAACAATAGTAGCAGCGGTATCGTCGGCAACAGTACCAATATCGTCGGCAGTAGTAGCAGGAGCGTTGGTAGCAGTAGTAAAGTATTAATAATAATAATAATAATAATAATAATCCGTGGCGCTACAGCCCGTGAAGGGCCTAGACCGACCAGCCGGCTGCTGGCCTCACGCCCATATGCCGAAGCAGAGGTGGACGATCATCCAACCAGACTGGAGGTATCGTGTGGTTAGCACGATGATCCCCCCAGCCGTTATAGCTGGTATTCGCAACCGGATTTCGCTACCTATCGTAGCTCCCCAAGTGCATCACGATGCTGGGTGGGCACCGGTCCCATACACTGGCCGAAATTTCATGAGGAAATGTCTTCCCCCATGAGGACCCGAACCAGCGCGAATTCCGTAACGCGAGTCCTAGGCGGGATGCCTCAGACCGCGACGACACGGCGCGGGACAGTAGAAGTATTAGTGTTGTTAATATAAGTAGTAATGTTGACAGCAGTAACACTAGTGTTGACAATAATAGTAGTAGTAGTAGTAGCAGCGTTGGCAGTAATAGTAGCGTACGTAGTAGCAGTAGCAGCAGCGTTGGTAGAAGTAGCAACATCATTCTTTAGCAGTAGTGTTGACATTACTAGCAGAGTTTCCACAAGTAGTACTAGTAGTAATCATTGGCAGTATTAACATTGACAATATCAATATTATCGATGGTAGTAGTGCTGGCATGGTGGTAGCAGCAGCAGCTGGACTAATAACGACAAGAGTTATAATGAGCGAAGTGATGGCTGAGACAAAAATAGTAGCAGTAGCAGCATAAATCGGAGAAATATGGGGCGGTATTCATAGACATTTTTAGCGCGGGTTTCCGGTGGATGATCAGCGTTTTTCGTATTCATAAACCAGTGTTAGCGATAGGATATGATTTGAATACTGTACAAGTAACCAGTGGATAGCCGGGGCTAGCTTAGTACGCTCGTAGCGCGTGCTGTGAAATGTCTATGAATAGCACCCACGAAGTCTAGCATATCAGCAGTAGGAGTAGTAGCGGTTTCAACTCCAGTACTGTCTAGTTCCTGTATTAAATTAACGGTAGCTTCATGACAGTTTTCTGGAATGAATCTCTCTAATTACGGAATAATTGCTTGCAGTCTGCAAAAGCGGCTTAATGATTTTTCGTAAATGATTTGATAAGGTTTCCAATAAAAAAGACAGATTATGAATACTTCATTTGCTATTTTGTACTGTAATTAAAATTTCTCTGAGTAATTACAGCTTTTTATAGTAAAATTAAAAATGAGCGGAAGGAAACAAAGAGTGGCTCGCTTCTAATTTAATTTGCAACGCCCTCTATAAATCACGTCCCCTCGCAAAAGGCTGACATTCAAGGCAGAAATTCACACAAGAACCGAGAGAAACCTTTAACCTAGTGCAGACACTGAGCAGAGCGATTTATAAATAACATTAGGCAAATTAAATATAGAAGCAAAATGGCTTGGCAAGAAACTACATTCAACTCTGCATATAGTGAACTCGATTATAGTGAACATTCGACTATAGTGAACCTAAATCGTTAGTCCTGACCTGCATACATGAAAAAGTACATTAATATTTCCGTTTATAGTGAACTCTCGCTTCGGTTATAGTAAACCTTAAAAATTGAAGTTACAAGAGTTGTATCCTGACAAATTCTTATTTGAAATAAGAGCTTGTATAAAATTGAAAGATTGTGTTGAGAACAAAATTCTAAGGCCCGATTGTATAAACCATTTAATCTTAGATCAGAGGTTAAATTGATCCTTGTTTCAGCTGAACTTGGAATTTTGTGTTGTATAAAGTCTAACCCGAGATTAATTTGTCTCGAACTAAAGTCAACTTTAGAAAGCATGATGGAATATTCAGATTGTCAATTTCTATAAATGAATACAATATAATATTTTATTTTATTACTCAGTCAATGACAAATCAATGTAAAATTATGACTTATTTTATAGTCATTAAGTTTATATACATGAATTACAAGATTGCGAACGTTTTCGCCTATTCAGGCATCCTCAGGCAGAGTTATATAATATCTCAATGTCACATACGTAGCTATTGGTGGTGAGTACTATTTAAAATTAATGATGTACAGGACATCTCCATTATTAAAATGTAATATTACAGGTAGTAAACTTAAATAATGTTAAAAAATGTTAAAAACCATGCAGTAATTAAACTTCATAATATGTGGAACTCTTGTTCAGTCCAATGAGTGGAGAATACATCTGAAATATATAAAAATACTAATAGAAATGGAAATTTTTAAATGTAAATTGTAATCGGATTTGATATTTAAAGTACTCACGTCGTTTAAAATGTGACAACTGCGTAGTTAGCAACTGTATGGATCACTATAAATATCCTGTGCTTTAATATAAATTATCTGTAATGAAATAATAATTAATATCAATTTTAGAAGAATTTGAAAAATTAATTGGAGGACTAAATTATGGACGTACTTACGTAGACGTGAGACGACCTGCTGCTATTAGGACTGTAACTGGTATGACGTGGGGGGAAGTATGTATTCGTGTAAACAAGTACGCGGAAGGATACTGTGTGGTGACGGGGTTAGAGGTTGTACAAGGGATTTCGGATTTGGGTTAAATTTTCATTAAGAATGCTGTTCTCTATTTGAATCTGTTTAGAAATGTAATATTCTTCTGCAGAATTTATCAATTTAGTAAATTCCTGATTTTAATATTTTTAAGGTTTTATTTGCTGGGCCTAATTCATGTCCAGTATCTATTAGATGAGATGCATATGTAGATTTCTTACGATTATGTTTGAAATCAGAAATGTGCTCATTGTATCTAATTTTGAAATTTCTTTTGGTTTGTCCTATATATTTTTCTTTACATGTAAAACATTCCAATCTGTAAATACCATTATTGTGGAGTTTGTTAACTTCTTGAAGTCTATTGTTTAAATTGTTATTTAGTTTATTAGTTGGTTTGTGCGCTATGGAAATATTTTCTTTTTTAAAAAAGTTAGCTAATTTGCTAGATATATATTTATTATATGTTAAACTGAAGTATTTTTTGTTGGTCTTGTTTTGTTTTGTTAATGTAGATATATTACTTAGTTCTTTTTTCCTTTTATTCTTGTTTATTACATTTAAAAATTTCTATTTCTATTAGTATTTTTATATATTTCAGATGTATTCTCCACTCATTGGACTGAACAAGAGTTCCACATATTATGAAGTTTAATTACTGCATGGTTTTTAACATTTTTTAACATTATTTAAGTTTACTACCTGTAATATTACATTTTAATAATGGAGATGTCCTGTACATCATTAATTTTAAATAGTACTCACCACCAATAGCTACGTATGTGACATTGAGATATTATATAACTCTGCCTGAGGATGCCTGAATAGGCGAAAACGTTCGCAATCTTGTAATTCATGTATATAAACTTAATGACTATAAAATAAGTCATAATTTTACATTGATTTGTCACTGAGTGAGTAATAAAATAAAATATTATATTGTATTCATTTATAAAGTCAACTTTGACTGAAGAAATTTCTCCGATTAAGTTAGATGATCCAAGTTCAGTTATTTCTTTTCTGTTTGAAATATACGAGTGACAGATTGTGCAAATAAAATATCCATTATTATTAATATTAATAGATATGTTAGGTACATTTATATATATTTCTTTCAATTTCTTGCCTTAATACACAAACATTCTTATATTTTATAAGGCTCTATCGTGTTCAGCAGTAACAAATAACATAACCTATAATTATATTATGTTTATAACAACCATTAATTATTAATGGATATGATAGGTACATTCATAAATGTTCAATTAACTGTATTACTAAACGAAAATTGTCGTTTTATAAAGCTTTATTATGTTTAGCAGTATCAAACACCATAACATGATAACAACTTGGAGAACAGTCAACCTTCTTCTTATTGTCCGCCATTATTTACATTGCAAAAAAAAAACAGTATCTCCAACAGAGTGTAATACGGAAAGTCGCGAAAAAGTAGTTGTAAAGTCGCTAGATTTCTCATTATCAACAAAGAAAGATTAAATTTTGTCACTATGGGGTGCTAAAAAGGTCACTAAATCCCTATTTAAGCAATATAAAATTTAAAAGAAATTGTTGTTGAAAAAGAGTTAAAGTCGCTAGATTGGCAACACTGAACAAACCTGTATAACATGGTCCGCGCATCACGTATTTCACCTGTTTATGCGATGTTGCCAAATCCTTTTCACGTGAACTTAGATTGCATTTGAACCAAGGTAATTTGATCGCAGAAAAGTTTTATACAATAGAAGAAGTGTCTGAACTCGGTTCACTTTCCGATCTTCGATCAAAGTTGATCTTTAGTCAGGGAGTTTTATACAATAGGGCCTAAGTTTCTTACCCTTGAGTCAAAGAACAAAGGAAGGATTAGTGATTCTTAGACAATGAGCTGTACTGTAAATTCAGGAAACGCATGACTAACTTGCCTCACTCCATCGTTGAAGGGTTGCCATTCTGTTCTCAGGCTCACTATTCTACTGTTCTTTCTAATTCTCCACCGTCAAAGGATTGCTTTTTGTTCTCAAAAACATTTCCATTATGACAGATAGCATCTAAACAACGGAAAATGAAATTGCCTTCTTTTATTAAACGGGGACGGACATTATGTCCAGATTAAATGAAGGTAAGATTCTGATGGCTTTCAAACTCTATCAACCCCCTCCCAGTTTAAGTGACCCGGGAAATTCCAAGGCTGAGTATGCAGTCACACCATAACAGCGTTTGTCATTTCTACCTGATTAGTAGACACTTCGGATTTAGTGAACCTTGGATATAGTGAACGAAATATGCCAGTCCGCAGAGTTTCACTATATCCGGAGTTGACTGTACTTGCATTAAGGAAAAAGGTAACATTTTTCATAGGATACTTCTGTATGTTTTAAGCTTTGAATTGTTGTTGTTATGTTTTATTTAACGACGCTCGCAACTGCAGAGGTTATATCAACGTCGCCGGATGTGCCGGAATTTTGTCCCGCAGTAGTTCTTTTACATGCCAGTAAATCTACTGACATGAGCCTGTCGCATTTAAGCACACTTAAATGCCATTGACCTGGCCCGGGATCGAACCCGCAACCTTGGACATAGAAGGCCAGCGCTATACCAACTCGCCAACCAGGTCGACTCTTTGAATTCCATGCATATTTGTTGTAAAAATGTCTTAATAAATTAATAAAGCTGTGTGTCCCATGTCATAGATTTAAGGAACGTAAAATAACTCTGTCTCTTACAATATGACTTCAAGCAAAATTCGTCTGCCATTTCACGTTCACGTTGAATTTCTACATTGAATAATCTCTGTAGCTGAAAGCATTGTTAAATAAAATACTATCACTAATTTTTTTTACCAATTCCGCATATATTGATTGTAGCCATTTGCACCCCTGTCTAGTTTTGAACTATTCTCACGAAGAATTCTGTTCTGAGGTTGGGTCACCCAGTAGGTCGAATTCTGTTAGCCCTGTATGATAGGACGGCGTATGAGTAGGTATGAAAGTAGCTGGGATGGATACGATGAAGGTGATAATGACAACGAAATGAACCCAGGATCCGGTACCAAAAGTTACCCAGCATTTGCTCTTAATGAGCTGAGTGAAAACTCCGGGATAGACCTCAACCAGAAAACTTTTCCTAACCAGGATTCGATCCCGGGCCCACTAGTATCGCAGTCAGACACGCTGGCCACTGTTCCAAATCAATGGACTACAATAATCATCTCGTGTGATTATTCAAATATTCATAAAGGGAGACCAGTTTTCTTGATCTTAATTTAAAAACCTATGACTAACGAACATACGTATCTAATTGAAATCAAAAATAAACAAAAGATACAGATAAAACAGTGAAAACAAAAATTAACAGAACATATGGACTAAAACAATTGTAATTCTTTCAGATTCTGGGAAATCAACTTTATTTCAATTCTGCTTTTATATTCCGTCAAGAGATACGATGTGAAAAATGTTTCCACAACTTTTTGCGCTCAGAAAATACCTGGAGGCATTATGTTTTCATAGACATTCAGTGCTTGCATAGAAATCTGCTCGTGAATAGAATTGCAGGTTTGGCTAAATCGAAACAAAACACTGGCGTTACTTACAGAGGTAAGTGTGACGTATTTGCAGAAAATGTTGAAACATAAATGGCGAAGCAAAACAGCGAAATGTAACTCGTTGCGGTTTTATTTATCTATTAATTTTTTCCATCTGATGACGTTACGTTTCAAATAAAGAGAAGATCGTTCTTGATACTACAAACTGATGTAATGTGATAAGCATATATTTTCAATTATTATTTTTAAACCGTGTCTTTTCTTTCTTTTTTTTCGCTTGCAGCCTCGAACACGCGGGAAATCTACCGGCTCGAGGCTGCGCTAAAAACCATTTTTTTAAATTAATGGGTTATTTTACGACGCTGTATCGACATCTGAGATTGTTTAGTGTCTGAATGAAATGAAGGTGATGATGCCGGTGAAATGAGTACGGGGTCCAGCACCGAAAGTTACCCAGCATTTGCTCGTATTGGGTTGAGGAAAAACCCTGGAAAAAATCTCAATCAGGTAACCTGTCCCGACTGGGATTCGAACCCGGGCCACCTGGTATCGCGGTCAGAAGCTCTAACCGTTACTACATAGGTGTGGACAAAACCAGTTTTATCCCTCGATAAACTATGCACGCATTTTTACTCACATAAATTTGATTAAATATTCATTCATTTAGTGTTTTGCCCAAGGGCAAGTCATTCACTGCAAACCCAGCATTCTCCAATCTTTCCTATTTTCTGCCTTCCTCTTAGTCTCCGCATATGATTCATATATTTTAATGTCGTCTATCATCTCATATCTTCTTCTACACCGAACTCTTCTCCCGTTCACTTTTCCTTCCAGTGCATCCTTCAGTAGACAGTTTCTCCTCAGTCAGTAACCCAACCAATTCCTTTTCTTCTTCCTATCAGTTTCAGCATCATTCTTTCTTCATCCACTCTTTCCAACACAGCTTCATTTCTTATTCTGTCTGTCCACTTCACACGTTCCATTCTTCTCCATATCCACATTTCAAAAGCTTCTAATCGCTTCTCCTCAATTCGTCGTAATGTCCATGTTTCTGCTCCATACAATATCACACTCCATACAAAGCACTTCACTAGTCTCTTCCTTAGTTTGCGGTTTTTCTTGGAAAAGGTAAATGCGGTAGCTTCCCGTTGCTTTTCGCACGCTACTCTCTCTTTCGCATCTTAAAAGATCCCAGGGGGGCCCCAGCGTGGAGAGGAGGAGAGTGGATTTGACTAATTAGACCCTCTGAACTTCCCCGAAATTCACTGCAAGGGTTAAATATCAGGGTTTTTGATCCGATCGGGGACCGGGAAATCCAGATTAGCCTTTGCCCCCCCCCTGATTAAATATAGCAGGCAAATATTATACCGGGTGATTCTTAAGTCCATCCAGTGCTTCGAGAATTGATGGCATAACGACCATGAATGCTCATATCAGATCAGAAGATGACGAATCTCTTCAATATTGCATTCGTAATAAACGCCATGTAGTAGGCCTACTTCTAGATTTAGTCGCTATAGATCAATCATAAAAAAGCATGACATTAACTGTTAACAAAAGCACCTACAGACAAAACAATTTGTGCGTGGTATTCCAGAGATTATCTGCCTGTGCGATGCAAATGAAAAGAACGGACGGCACCGTCGCGACGGTCGTCGGCTGAGAGCGTCCAGTTTGTGCGAGAAATATTTGTCATGAGTAATCACTTCAGCCCTCCTGCTACCAAGACGGGTAATAAGATTACCCCACTGATGATATTTCTACTTTCATTTTTCTCAACATTTCTTTTTGAAATTCCATGTATTTACCTCGTTCTAATCTACTAACATTTGAATTAAGAATAACATAAGTAATTAATCTACTTTAAGATGTAACTCATATTATTCTTGTGGGATGAACTTGTTACCCCTCGTGGTAGTCTGTGTCATAAAAATTCCAGGATATAAAATTCAATCTGTATCTTAATTTTCTTCATTTCTGAGTTTGCTTCCAAATTATTTTATTTTGTGTTATTTATAACAATTTTTATATTGTAATTTATATTATTATAACCTTTTGCTCCCAATTTTTTTTAATTTTTTATTTCTGTGCGTTATGGTTTTTGTAAAAGTAATTTTATTAGAAATAATTATTAGTGGAGCATTTTTTCGAGATGCCCATTGCAGTTATACAGTGCGTATACTAACCGACTCCGCAATTAAGCAAGCGGCAGTATTCGATCCGGCAGCGATGTAAATTTGGTATTGTGTAGCGTCTGGTTTTAACACACAGGAATATTACATCTCCTCTCTCGTTCCCTCCATCATTCAATGCGGCCAAGGTCATTGACTCTACCTGCACGATACCAACACAACTCCTCGAGTCTCCGCGTTCTGCTTGCCGTTTCTCCTGCGGAGCCAGTTAGTATACGCACTGTAGTTGGTGTTCGAATATTAGCATTTCAGCAAAGAACTAAAATTTGTTTTTATTAGGTTTATATTCTTATTTATTTATTTATTTTTAGAAATTAAAAATAATTATGATTTTATTTTATTACAACCAAATGGTTTTTTAGATGTTCATGGTTGTATATATGATCTTCGAATATTTAAATTTCAACACTTAATTGAAATGACTTCCAATTTATGTTATAGCACTGTGACTTCCATTCCTTGCAAATGTATTTTCCACCATGCCAAAACTATATAGCAATGAGGAGTTTGTCTTGAAATGGAAGGGAGACAAATTTAAATTTACTATACTGGGTATATGTTCCCTCATAGTGTAGCAGCAGCAGCAGCAGTAGCAGTAGCAGTAGCAGTAGTAGTAGTAGTAGCAGTAGTAGTAGCAGTAGTAGTAGTAGTAGTAGTAGTAGTAGTAGTAGTAGTAGTAGTAGTAGTAGTAGTAGTAGTAGTAGTAGTAGTAGTAGTAGTAGGTGTCACCAGTAACATATCCAAAGTTAATTAAAATTTTCAACAATATGAACAGGACTTTTGGATCACATCATATTTTTAAAACTAGAATTATTACTTTACTATTCAACATTTTTTATAAATCTGTAGTCAATAATACATGAACTGTTTATATTCCAAACGCATAACGAAGATTTGCATTATGATTTTGATGGGGTAATTGTGTTAGCCCCCTTGATAGTAGTAAGTTGTCAAAATACTTGGTTGCAGGAGGGTTATGGGAGTCACGGATGTGTTCGAACGTTACATGGATTTATCAATGTCCCAAATGAGTACCAGTGAACACCATGTTTTCGTTATGATGCCCCTCTAGTGCCTAAATCTATGAGTACGACATAGCGCCTATTATGAATGCAAACTTTGAGAGCTTGTCTATCTACTGATAAGAGCTTTTCTGTTGCGCCTGTCATGGTCATTACGCTATCGACTTATAAAAACTATATAAATATGCGCAATATGCAAAACAGATCTTATTCTCTGTTCGAAACGCAAAGATATACTAGTATTTCGTAAATATAATACTCAAATAAAATTATAAGTTATATTTTCATCCAAATTCCCGGTATATATTCAAATCTAAAGTTCTTTATTCCTGTTTTTGTTTTCATAGTAGTCATTTAAGTACAGCAAAGTCCATATAAGCCAGTTTCTATCGGATGCTTTTCCAATTCACTGCGGGCTAAAGCAAGGAGATGCACTATCACCTTTATTTTTTAACTTCGCTCTAGAATATGCCACTAGGAAAGCCCAGGATAACAGAGAGGGTTTAGAATTGAACCGAGTTACATCAGCTGCTTGTCTATGTGGATGACTTGAATATGTTAGGATAAAATCCACAAACGATTAGGGAAAATACGGAACTTTTACTTGAAGCAAGTAAAGAGATAGATTTGGAAGTATATCCAGAAAAATAAAAGTATATGTCTTGTGATTAGAATACAGTACGAAATGGAAATATAGAAATTGGAAATTTAACCTTCGAAGAGGTGGAAAAATTCAAATACTTTGGAACAACTGTAACAGTTATAAATGACACTCGAGAGAAAATTAAACGCAGAATAGATATGGAAAATGTCTGTTATTATTCGGTTGAGAAGCTTTTGTCATCTAGTCTACTTTCAAATGAACTGAAAGTTAGAATTTATAAAATAGTTATATTACAGGTTGTTTTGTATAGTTGTAAAACTTGGATTCTCCATTTGAGAGTGGAACTGAGGTTAAGGGTGTTCTAGAATAAGAAACTTAGAAATATATGTGGGGTTAAGAGGGATGAAGTTACAGGAGAATTGAGAGAGTTACACAACGCAAAACTGCACTCATTATGTTCTTCACCTAACATAATAGTTGGGAACATTAAATCCAGACGTTTTAGAAGGGCAAGGCATGTAGCACGTGTGGGTGAATCTATAAATGCATATAGAGTGTTAGCTGGAAGACCGGAGGGAAAAAGACCTTTGGGGAGGCTGTGACGTAGATGGGGGATAATATTAAAATGGATTTGAAGGAGGTGGGATATGACACTAGTGACTGGATTAATCTTGGTTAGAATAGGTACCGAGGGCGGGCTTATTTGAGGCGGCAATGAACCTACACGTTCTCTAAAAGCCATTTTTAAGTAATTAAATAGTCACTTAAGGTAATGGACCGTTTTCAAGAAAACAGCCTATCTATTAAGTCATTTGATTTCATAACTTATTTAATGAAGATGGTATCTGAATTGATGTTTTATTAACAGAGTAGCTTTATTGATCAACAGCAATGCTGGCATATCTGCGCTTGGAATAATATGTCCAGATTTGACACAGGCTCCATGTTACACGATGCGATCTGTTCTGGATGACTTATTAAAGCCTAAAATCCCAGCTCACGTGTCCCTGCCACCACTTCGTGTGTGCTGGACGGAGGAGATAAAAATAGTGAATTAAAAGCTACTATAATTGGTTTTGTTTAGTTGACGACTTATCAACTTTAGCGGTCGTGTAAAATAGGATTTCCATTCTATACGTATGACGGCATAAATTTCACCTTTAAACTTACATTATCGTATTATATTGACTATTAATTCTGATCTCTGCGTTGCGTAAGAATTTTGTTATTCGAAACGCTTGACTGTAATTTCATCGCCAATAACAAAACGGTTCTCATCATCTCTAGCAACAACAACAATAATAGACTATTATTTATTTATTTACTTATTCATTTATTTATTTATTCATTCATTCATTTATTTATTTATTTGCTGGACAACAGCCATTGGCCAATAACAGTCCAAGACAGTAATACAATAAATTACTACAATAGTAAAATGAATAACAATGATACAAATTAAGGTTGGTTCACAAAAAACCGGGCATGGAAACGACAACGAGAACGAAAACAGAAATAATGTTAAAGTAAATGTACTTAAATGTGAGCATTCACAATTAACTATTTTGAATGCTCGCATTAAAAAAAAACATATTTTAGCATTATTCCCGTTCTCGTTCTCTTTGTCGTTTCCGTCCCCAGTGAGCATTCAAAATAGTTAATTGTGAATGCTCACATTTAAATACATTTACTTTAACATTATTTCCGTTTTCGTTCTCGTTGTCGTTTCCATGAACGGTTTATTGTGAACCAGCCTTGTATCATTGTTATTCATTTTACTATTGTATTAATTTATTGTATTACTGTCTTGGACTGTTACTGGCCAATGGCTGTTGTCCAGCAAATGAATGAATGAATTAATTAATTAATTAATTAATTAATATTGTGAACCAGCCTTTAACTATATACAGTAACTGTGACAATAATAACTGGACAACATACTTTGCAATATTTAAATTACAACAAACAATACAATTACATTTCAGAGAAGAGTTAAATATTACAGAAAATATTACTGGTTTGTGTAGAAAAAAAAACAATCTTGAACGAAGAATTTTCCTCTAATCTATGATATATTATACTATGAGAATAATAGTGATGATACAATGATGATTAAGTATAATGTATGAAAGAATACATAAATGATAAATCATTGCCAAGAGCGAACTAAGTCTATACATTGAAAGGATCGAATTCGCAGCCATGCATGTTGGCATTTTTAATGCATCTGGAGACCGGTGAAAGAAATTTTGAATTTATATTATAGAAAAGTTTGTGGGCTCTCATATCTTTTGTTGGAATACGTAAGGTAATATTGTTTAAGAGGGAGTCACAGGATATATCACCTTTGAGGACCTTACAAAAGAACAGATAATCTAGCTTACGGCGTCTAGCAGATAGGTTTTGACAATTAAAATATTCACATTTTCTCTCGTGACTATATCCGGAATTAATGGGAAGAAATCTGAATGAACATAAAGATATAAATTTTGTTTGTATATTTTCTAATTTAGCAGAATCTAGCTATAGTTGTAATCAAGTTTCAAAATACAGATTCATATTCGAGTTTCGATCACACCAATGTATAGTAGAACATTAAAATAGAATCAGGCGTGAAAAAGAATAATAATAACAATAACAATAATAATAACAATAATAATAATAATAATGATAATAATAATGATAATAATAATAAATCACCATCATCGTCGTCATTTACAAGTATTTATCTTAGTATAACATAGGGTCCCTAATATTTCTGAAGTATCCTAAATGTTAAAAATGTTTCGCCTACAAGATCAATTAGTCGTCCCCTTGAGAGTGTAAGGTATATCTTATATTAATAGATCAATAAAATAAATTATAAACGATGAAATTCACATTACGATAAAAGAAATTAATTTTTGTTTATAGTAAGAAAGAATATATCATCTTCATGGCACAGGTTTCCTTTATACTGTAAGAGTGATGGGTGCAAACATAATATAGTGTGTCCAAATTTCGCGCACATAGGGAACATCGTAAGAATTCTGGCTGAAAATGAAAATCCAAATGTTAGTGACAAAATTTCTTCCGAATTATTTTTAATTACACAATTGGGCAATACTGCACAACAAGAACTGTCTAAGTAGTCTATCGTAAATGTAGGTAACGCTTACTGTGCCGGTACTTATATTTGCAGCTGATAAGCAATAAAATGGTAAGTAATAGATAAACAATTTATTACGAAATTATGAAGGAATATAATGTGACACAGAAATAATTCTGCATTACAGAAAAATAATTAAAATGAAATATTAAAATGAAAAATCATATTGGAGGGAAGTGGTCAGAACTATGAATGCTTAGTTTCAAAGCAGTATACGCACACCTTGAGGTACGATCACAAGAGTGACACTTATCTTTAAAACACAGTGTTGCCACATTGTGGAATTAAAAATTATTCTGACATAATTTTGTCATTAACATTTTCCTCTCCGTTTTCATCAAAGATTCATACGATGTAATCCGTGTGCGACAATTTTGGAACGTCCTGTATATTGAGGCCTCTATTGCCTACCTCTTCACATCTCGATAAAATTCGCGCACTTCAATGCAGACACCCTGCAAACAAACCTTACGATACGTCCTTAACATAACATGAATTAATTTAAATCTACTTTCTCTGTTTCAATCTACATATTAATGCTGTAGGTACTCAACGAGCGAAACACCCAGCATTCCACTTACGTAGGCAGAGGATTCGCTGTTTTAAGTGTACTTAAGATTGTGTGAAATTTTCCATTGCCTTTGTGTTTGCGTCATGAATAATTGAACTTGAGAACATCAGGTGCAACTAAATCTTGTGAAGATGAGAAGTAGAGGAAAAGCGAGGTCAATAAACAGACCTTCAGTAAATCGTAGGCTCTGACAAGTTATATTAATTCCAGTTTAGCGAATATTCAAATATTAATTCAGTGGTATTTATCCGAAATACAGCGTACATAACACATTTTCTTTGTTCAATGGCAGGGCTGTTAAATTTCGTATATTCGCCATGACTCTTATGAGCGTGGCTCACAGATGTCACTAGTACCGAGAAGCGTAGACATCTTAGTTCGTTAAAGACTATCCAGAGTGCACCATAGGCAGAGGATCTACATTATACCCTAGAACATATCTGTAGTGCCTGGGAAAAGTGACATAAGTCAGTTTCCACACCCTTTTTTTTGATAATTTATTGACAACTTACGGAACATCTGCTCGCTTGGAAAAAGAGACATAAGTATTTCTCTCATTACAATAATTCATACAGAAAAAAATCAAATCGACATAAACCAGTGTAAGTTGTCGATAAATTATCAACAGAGGTTTGTGGAAACTGACTTGTGTCACTTTTCCCAGGCACTGCAGATATATACCCCAGATAGGTCGGCCTTATAGGCTTTGACGTTAACAACTTTTGTCAGGTTTACTACGCTGATATCTAGTCGTTACATAAGGAGTCACGTCATAATTCCCATTTGAATTGCATTAGCGACTGTACTGCCATCTCGTCTTCGTTTACGACGGAGGAGTGGCGATCTTGGCGGTTGTTCTCTTCAAAGTGCAAACGATTTTAACATAGCGAAGACCTATCTGTTACATATATATTCTAGGATTATGCTCATAATAGATGATCAGAGAATTCATATGCAAATACGTACTTTTTTATTTTACTTGGTTATTTAATGACGCTGTATCAACTACGAGGTTATTTAGCGTCGATGGGATTGGTGATAGCGAGGTGATATTTGGCGAGATGAGATCGAGGATTTACCATAGATTACCTGACATTTGCCTTATGGTTGGAGAAAACCTCGGAAAAACCAAACCAGGTAATCAGCCCAAGCGGGAATCGAACCCACGCCCGAACGCAACTCCGGATCGGCAGGCAAGCGCCTTAGCCGACTTAGCTAAGCCGGAATACGTACTTTTACTGGTTAATTTAAAGCCATGAAAAAAACATTTTATGTGTTTTGAACGTCTGTGATGACAAATTTTCAAAGTTAATCGTTGCATATTTTTGCACATTTGAGACTGCATATAACAATCTACTTTGCATATATTGTAGCATATTTTCATAATTTTATTACATAAGTCCCAAAATTTGTGCTCTTTGTAAAAAAAAAAGATTCTTAATTGTTTGTCATCACATAAATTTTTTTTTACTGTATTCGATGACTGCAAATTCCGTTGCATATGACGGGTAGCTATGGAAAAACAAAAATTACCAGTCCCTGTTTTCGTTCAATTGAACTACTGTACAGCGAGAAGCTTTCCCAAACATTCCTAACTAACATCCCTTATCCACCTTTTTTCTGATCCACTTATTCTCAGTTATTCGCCAGCAATCCGAGTGTTAAGTGCTTGATTTTGTTGTATTTTGTGTGAGGTTTGTGCGGGTGCGTCCTTTCGTGATTTCTTCTGCAAAATTATTGCCCTAAAATCTCTAACAGAACACATTTCCAAAGCACAAGGGCCCACTAGTTTTTTTACTCTCAAGATAAAACTATACTTCCAAACATAATGTTTGACAGACAGTATAAACATTGCCGGCAGAGAGAGGGAAAAGGATAAATACTATTCAACCAATGACAGAGGTCTCATTCCACGCTTGTCTTGAAGTTCGGTGGGGGTAGAACGCTTCAGAGCGGCCAACTTTAAGACAGGCTTGGAATGATACCTCTGCCATTGGTTCAATAGCAATTATCCTTTTCCCTCTCTCTGCCGGCAATGTTTTTATCGCTTGTCAGATATTATGGAACGAAGTATGGACATAGTGGTACGAAGAAACCCGGTTACAGCACTGTGATCATAGTAAAGAAGGTCTTGAGCCAAGAAAGTGCGGCTTGTTTGAACCTGCGTCTTACAAACTCACAAATTTGTGCAATAGAATTTTGTCCAGCAACCTCGTTTTATGTTGAACGATCATTTTCAGCATTAAAAAATATTCTTGTAGACTATTTCGTTTATGTGACGTCATAACTGAAACTCAATTAATATATTTCAGTATTACTTGTATTTATCCTGGTAATAATGAACAATTTGACTCGTAGACATTTTGTTTTTACAGCATTAACTTCCCACGATTGTACGAGAAGATTCGAAGAGAACGGCAGTAACGTAGACATTCAGCTCCCCCCTACTACCATTAATGCACAACACAATGTCAATACGGCGGTTGCTGTCGTCTGCGATACAATGAACTTTCCTGTTGATTTTCGAGTTTGGCATTTTTTCCGGTTATTAGGCTATATGCTTATTTAAGTTGTGTTAACTCTCGCTAGTGCTTTTATATTTTATTTTATCCGTCTTAGTATTTATTTTGTTATTGTAAATATTTTTGTTTTATCACTATTATTATTATTATTATTATTATTATTATTATTATTATTATTAATGAATTATTTTTATTACAATCTTTGTATCATTTCTGTCACGATTATTCTATTATTATTATTATTATTATTATTATTATTATTAATGAATTATTTTGTATTACAATCTTTGTATCATTTCTGTCACGACTATTCTATTATTATTATTAATTATTATTATTATTATTATTATTATTATTACTATTATTTTATATCATCAGCATTATTATTTGAACCCTGTAAAATTTATGTAGACTACTGGACTGTACCCGAGCACGAGCATATGCTCATTTCGGGTATCTATCCAAATGTAAATTGTAAATAAATTTGAATTTGAATTTGAAAAAAATTCCATTTTCGACCAATGAAGTGTAATGATATTTTGAATTCCAACCAATCACAGTCAGACATCGCCATAATTTTTGCAGCTAGATTTATCGCTATCAATTTATCGCATGGTCGTTCTTTTGTTTAGTCGTTGTCGCCAACTGTTTCCCCGTAAATCGATGAGCATGAATCCATTAAGATGCAACTACACGGGTAACTTTTCTTTCAACTTTACGCATTAAACCAATGAATGCAAAATTGATATTTAATATTAATTAATACATTTACGCAGTGAAGACGACGTTCAAAACGGCGCACCATGTAGACACAAAATCTTCATGCCTCTTAATTGAACGTACGTTTTAAACTTGATTCTTTCAATACTCTTCCCAGATTGCATGCATACGCGCATGGAAAATTGAACTGTTTAGATGCAGCTTTTCTTTACACACTACAGCGAGAATGTGTTTGTCGATCTATGAAAATCTTTCCTGTAGCACGAAGTAACGCTCGAAATAAGGCATAGTTGACAATGGTCCCACTCCCACAGGCAACCTAACCTAATTTAGCCTATCAAATTTGTATTACGTGAATGAAATGAAACAATTAATAGAAAGTCAGATGTTCAAATTCCATGTCCATTGTAGGCTATCTGAAGAAAATTAGGCCTACACTCCTTCATTCAGATTTGATAACTGTTTTTTCAGAAATTCATTTAATTAATGTATTAATCAGGTTACTTGCAAATAAATTATAAAATGTTTAAATTAAATTATGATTTCAGCAGATAAAGAAAATGTATTTCTGTTATAATAATAAGAGAAAAGCGCAGTATATGTAATTAACATTGTTAAACCTGTATTTCGCTTTTCGCAATAGGCATTACTGAATAACATCCAATTTCTTTATTGCAATAATCGATATTCATCTATTTCAACTTCACAATGTCTGAATGGGTTAAGTATTCGTAAATATACAATTATTAACATTTTGTGAGCGAATTTTAGGGATATATTATTTACATTTTTATTTTATTCACGAAATAGTCCTAATAAATGTCACTCGAGGTCTAAGATTTGCTAGATAAATCCACTCTCTTTGCTCGTGAATTTATCGGGAAATCTCAGACCTCTCGTGACATTGAATGAATGAATGAATGAAATAGCCTTTGGATTTCCCGTGAAGGGCTATGGCCTCCTAAAAAGGGGAGCTCTTTAGAGATCATGCGGTGAGCTAATCCGCATGACGGTAGATTCAGTTCTATATAAGTTTTGTTCATCGTTCTTGTGTGTACACTTGCACGCTCACTCGATACTGGCAAACTGTAGCGATCTCCATTCTTCTCGGTTCTCGTGACATTACTACAGATAAAATACAACAGAGAACCTTGAAAATCTGTTAATTGTACTTTTCAACTAGGAAGAATAAGATAAACAAATAAATAAAGTGTACATATTGAAACTTAATGTTTTTTAGAAAAACAGTAAACCCTAGGAAAAATGGATTTTACATATTTTTGCGACGTATAGAACATTGTCGTGCGGGTTTTCGGCTTTGTGGGCGCTGCTAGTCTTGCTTTCTTGATGTTGTTCATCTCTTGAAAATACACTTTAAAATCCATCGCTCCACCACCACTAAGAATATTCCTACTATTTTTAAGAAACACCTGTGCCCTAGGTTTTCATATGGCATCAAATATCAAAACGTAGAGCCAATATAAAAGAATCCAAAATTCAGTACCTACCTATTCCAAAACGCACGATATTATACCTAGTACAGTATGTTCAATGTTAGTCTACTATCTACCAACAGTTATTAAAAACATAATGGGGTGTAGCTATTAAATGCAGCGTATCACATTAAAACCAATGTTTACACTGCTCACACAAAGTGTTTTTATTACACAAAACTGAATTACGATTTCAGTATCGCTTTAAAATGTTTGGTTGTTTTACTTCCCCATAAAATTACTGCTCTACTAGCGGAAGCTGTAGCAGCCCCAAGCTACAGAAATATTTGTCTTTCAATAGAAAATAATACAGAGTATTTCAAACACGATCATAAAACAGAGGGAGATGGGGAAGACAACTCTGTTTTCAGAGAGTATACACTTCATCAGAATCACTGAACACACAATCGAGACTGGAGGAGAGTTTATTCTGATATACGTCCATCACACAAATGAAAGGAATTGTTGATAGTACACGAGTTTTCCTTTCACATGGCTTGATCAATTTCGAGCATGAAACATTGTCGTATTATATTTACCTGCATACCTTGGTAGAATATCTGCTAATAATTTAACTCGTAACAGCTAACCTAGATCATATATACCCAGATAGGTCGGCCTAATAGGCTTTGAGGTTAACAACTTTTGTCAGGTTTACTATGCTGCCATCTAGTTGTTACATAAGTAGTCACGTCATAATTCCCATTTGAATTGCATTAGCGACTGTACTGCTATCTCGTGTTCGTTTACGGTGGACGGGTGGCGATCCTTGCGGTTGTTCTCTTCAAAGTGCTGCCGATTTTAACATAGCGATGAGTTATCTGTTACATATATGATCTAGGCAGCTACTAATTTGAATCCCGCTGTTTTTCTCGACTAAATTTAACTCTATGTTCGGAATAATAATTTCTTTTTTTCAATAAAAACTTTGCTAACTTATTCATTCATACATAGTTCGCTGCCCAAATATAGGTCTTTCTTTGCACACCCAGCATTCTCCAAATTTTTCTATTTTCTGCCTTCCTCTGTGTCTCCATATATGATTTTATAATATCTTAGTGTCGTCTACCATCTGATATCTTCTTCTGCTCCGAACCTTCCTTCGGTTCACCATTCCTTCCAGTTCCTCCTTCAATAGGCAGTTTCTTCTCAACCAGTGACCCAACCAACTCCTTTCTCCTTCCTGATCAATTTCAGCATCATTCTCTCTTCACCCACTTTTTCCAACATAAATTAATTTCTTAATCTCTCTGTCCACTTCACACGTTCCATTCTTCTCCATATCTACATTTCAAATGCTTCTATTAACTTCTCTTCACTTTCGTCGTTATATCAATGTTTCTAATCCATACAATGCCATAATCTACACAAAGTACTTCACTAGTGTCTTCCTTAGTCATTTTTCCAGATGTCCTCAGAAGAAGCTCCTTTTTCTATTAAAACCATCCTTTGTCATTGCTATCTTCCTTTTGACTTCCTGGCAGCAGCTCATGTTACTGTTTATAATTACGTACCATATTTGAAAACGCTATAGTTTATCATGTATTTTGTACACTGCATATCTATATTGACCTCTAATATTTAATGACATGAGTTTAAATATGCCATTTTTCTTTTGCAAGTATAATCACAAAGGCATTAAGTGTTTAATTGTTATAGAAGTTTGCACATAAAGCGTATTGTTTTAAAAGTCTTCACGCTTTGATCATTTTGCATTGTGTTGGCCACGTACTGGGGTTTTGTAAGAAGGGAGAGCTACTGCGTAACAACAGACACCATCGTGCCCGTACAGCAATTGCCAACCTGCTAAGAAACAGAGGATGGGAAGTACATGAGGAGATTCATTGTGTGTCTGAATATGATTCTCATAGAGGAGTCGATATAATTTCCATCAATAGAAGAACCCAGAAAGCGATGGTCTTAGACCCTACGATTTGCTTTGAACGAGACACAAATCAAACACTGCAGATAAATGATGACAAGAGAGCTAAATATGTACCTTGCCTTCCATACCTCAGTGAAAAATATGGCATTTCGCTTTAGAACTGGGATGTTACAGGCTTACTATTTGGAGCGAGGGGTTGTTTACCAAAATTTACATGTAATATCCTTAAATCCTTTCAAATTCCCTTTTATGAGGTTCAGAAGATTGTAATGGAAATTCTGAAGGCCTCTCTTCAAATTCTACACTATCATCTATATGTTAAAACGTGAATTTTTGTTTTAATGTACAAATCGAATCATTATTTTGCTCGTTTCATTTCCCTTTATCTTTTATATTTGTTAATTCCTGATCCCAGTGGTCAACCTCACTTGAGGACGGTTGATCTGAAATAAATCTTAGTAGTACATAGCCTATTTCTTAACGTTTTCAACATATCACAATTTATTCAACAATTTAAACAAATAGTTTTCTGTGAGGTCCGTTACATGTAGAATGTAACCACTCATGCATGGAATTATTCAATGTTACAAGTTTTTAGATAATTCACATCCAAAAATTAATACAGACTATATGCACAACTAAATTTATAATCGTACTAGCCGTGCCCGTACGCTCCGCTGCACCCGTTAGAAATAAATATAAAGTAATTGCATAATTAAAATAGGACATTTGATCCAGGGAACATTCGTGTTTGATAGAAGGATAAATCGTTTAATATGTTACTTAATTTAAATTGCATCCAAATAATTAAAATGCGATCATTTTGGTCCAGAGACACTCATTTGGTGCAATGACAATTCCTTTAACATGTTTCTTAATTTTTATTACATGCAACCATAGTTTAATGAAGATTGACATCATTTAGATTTAATGTATATATTTTATTTTACTTGTTATAGGTTTCCATTGAATTATGGTAATAACTTAATTTTAACCCTTGTTTTCTACGTATTCAGTAAATGGCGCTTGGCCCACTATGGTTCTGAACCCTTCAAATAACTTAAATTATATTATATTATATTATATTATATTATATTATATTATATTATATTATATTATATTATATTATATTATATTATATTATATTATATTATATTATATTATATATTACTAGCCGTACCCGTGCGCTCCGCTGCACCCGTTAGAGGTAAATATAAAGTAATTACATAATTAAAATAAGACATTTGATCCAGGGAACATTCGTGTTTGATAGAAGGATAAATCGTTTAATATGTTACTTAATTTAAATTGCATCCAAATAATTAAAATGCGATCATTTTGGTCCAGAGACACTCATTTGGTGCAATGACAATTTCTTTAACATGTTTCTTAATTTTTATTACATGCAACCATAATTTAATGAAGATTGATATCATTTAGATTTAATGTGTATATTTTATTTTACTTGTTATAGGTTTCCATTGAATTATGGTAATAACTTAATTTTAACCCTTGTCTTCTACATATTCAGTAAATGGCGCTTGGCCCACTATGGTTCTGAACCCTTCAAATAACTTAAATTATATTATATAATATTAAATTACATATTATATTATATTATATTATATTATATTATATTATATTATATTATATTATATTATATTATATTATATTATATTATATTATATTATATTATATCAGAAGTTACTCTAATAACATTATAGCATTATGTCCATCTAGAGAAACTACACTTTCCAATGGTGAAATAATAATTAATTATACAAATCGGTTAATTTAGCTTCCGATATTACTTCATACAAACACAGAAACATTCTCTGTAGGCTATCTTTTATAGCTTTCGATTGTTGCTGTCCAAGGCCCCTTATAGACGAAGTCATTTGTTTTTTTAATTTATTACACGGCCTTAGATGGCAGTTATTTTAATTTTAAAACTCATTTATCTCATTACATATCAGTCCTATCAAAATTTTTCAATGAATAAAATTTATCGGAAATTATTTTTAAAGAAACTTTTGTTATGTAACATTTTTCACAAAAATCAATAATAAGCGAGATATTTCGATTTATTTAATTCAGACCCCCTTATAACCCCTCTTTTAAATAATGTATTTTGAATGCCATATAGCCTAAAATCTAAGTTACAACGAACTTAATTTATATTCCAATTTTCATCGAAATCTGTTCAGCCATTATCGCGTGAAAAGGTAACAAACATACAGGCAGACAGACAGACAGACAGACAGACAGACAGACATACATACATACATACATACATACATACATACATACATACATACATACATACATACATACATACATACAAACAAAAATTTCAAAAAAGCGATTTTCGGTTTCAGGGTGGTTAATTATATATGTTAGGACCAATTATTTTTGGAAAATCGAAAATTACCAGAAAAATTTCGGCTACAGATTTATTATTAGTATAGATTAACTCAGTATTCTTTCTTTCTCAGAGAAACGCAATAACTTTATGCTGAAAATCAATATTTGATCCTAACCTATAAAGAAGCAACAACTACAGTGTCGCACTCTGTCGTCCAATTCTGCAGTCTCAGTAGAAAAGTCATCTACACTCTTCAGAAGTACATAAATCTGAACACAGGCTCACCAACTTCCGAGAGCAAACTAAGCCAATCATAAATGTCAGGTTTGTCATTTGTCTTCATTTACACAAGCGTTGAGAGAAATATATATAGAACGGCAAAAAAAGCGAATAACAGTTATTTCTGAACTTTATGAGATATCGGAAAACTTCCAATTAAAAGTGTATGAAGGTAAAAAAAAAATTCAACTTGATCAAACTGATAACTTGGAAGTGACAAATGAAGACGGCATTGCTTCATTAGCAATTCAACTTTTACTTAAAAAAAAAAAGAGGCGCGTGTTCGTTTTAACTGTGACAATTCTCAGAATAATACAGTTGGTAATAGGGCCAGTTTAGCAGCATTATGCAGCCCTGGAGAAGTTAAATGGCGTGGAGGTAGAGAGGTGCTCTCCATTGGGAGTAGACAAGTCTCCTCGCGAGAATGGTAACGGAATAGCCTGTCCCTTCAGGCGATACTTGTCTATTTAGTACGCCGAGTGCAGTCGTCTTCATAACGAGAAGGGAGGAGTGGAAGGGGTAGCTCTACACAAGCAAGAGCAACTCTCTCGCCGAGCATAAATAAATTATTGCAAGAACAATTACAATACTATAAGGCACTGCCTCAAGTACGAGCATTTGCTCTTTTGGGTACAAATTATATGTTTTAAATATGTATTTAGATTTAGAAAGGGCAGATCATGCACTGATGCAAGCTTTACCATCAAACAAATATTAGAGAAAAGAAAAGAATATAATCTAGAAACCTGCCTAGTGTTTATAGATTACGAAAAGGCTTATGACAGAGTAGACCGAAAAAAGTTATGGACTATTTTGGAAGAATATAAAATACCAAAAAATTTGATTAATTCCATTAAGGCATTATAGGCTACCACAAAACGAAAATCAGTCTAGCTCAAGATACAACAAAAAAGATAATTGTTGATGTCAATATAGAATTGAGACAAGGATGTGGACTATCGCCAATATTATTTGATCTATATCTGAACAAAATAATAGAAGAGTGGAGGAAAAGGGAACCAAAAGGTATCCTATTAAATCAAAGAAATATCGACACGATATGCTTCGGAGATGATCAGGTGATATTAGCGGAAAACGAAGAACTACAAAGAGCCGTTAATAATTTGAATAAAATAGCAAAAGATTTCAGCATGACTATATCTAATACAAAAACTAAATCAATAGCCCTCAAAGCAAAAATACAAAAACGAATAAAAATAGTCATAAATCAGGAAGTTATAGAACAGGTCTCAAATTTTACATATTTAGGTACAAAAATCTCAACTATGAGCGCACAAACAAATATAGAAGAGAATTTACAAAAATATAATAAATTAAATGGTTGTATAAAAAGACATTTTGGGAAAGGTATGAGAAAAGAAATTAAACTAAGAATACATAATATTACTTCAAAACAAGCCCTAAAATTCGCAAGTGAAACTTGGGTCTTAAGAGCTAAAGATAAATCAAGAACAGAAACAGCACATATGAGGTTCCTGAGATCAACACTGGGAGTTACCCGAAGAGGTAGACTACGTAATAAAGATATTAGAAACCAACTACAACAGGAGAATATGGTGGAAGAGATACAAAGATATCAGAAGCAATGGCAAGAACATGTATTAAGAATGGGTCCTTCAAGACTTCCACGGCAAGCTTTTTTTTACAGACCATTTGGAGGCCGAGACGTTGGAAGACCGGTGAGAAGATGGAGTGACCAATTTTGACTGAAAACACTTAATTAGCCTCGGAACAGGTCGCAAAGGCCTAAACCGTGTTTAGGAAGAAGAAGAAGAAGAAGAAGAAGAAGAAGAAGAAGAAGAAGAAGAAGAAGAAGAAGAAATATGTACATGAAATTTGTAATTTCAATAAATTGAAATTGATTTTGAACTAACCTGAAAATTAAACAAAAAAAATTCTGCGCTGTACCAGACATATACCGGCACAAAGAATGTCACCCAATTTCGGAAATGAAACTCTTGTGTTGGTAGTATGAATGTTTCATTTTTTTTTTCTGTTTACAAATTGAGAGTGTGGGTCTACGACAGTGATGTCAAAGCAAGCGCATTTTTTCTGACCTTGACGTCGTGCCCGGGAATCATGCGCTACGTATGGAAGGAGGAAGAATTATGTATACCTACGAATAAGCAGCCCGTTGGATTAAGAAAACAGTGGTCTACAAACTTCAAACGGAACGTGAAATTTTATGTCGTTATTTTTATATGGCTTCTTTCTGTTTGACATTATCTATATTGTCTGTAAAACAAAAGTACTAACACCAATTTCTTAATATTGCAGTTGTGTTTTAAACGTTAATAACATAACAAAGAGTTAATAAGGAATATTCACTTAAATTCCATAGTAGTACAACTATACTGTACTAAGTGAATGAAACATATCATTCATAAAGAAAGTGATGTCCCAAAAAAAGAGATTGAGTATGACATGATAAGTTGGAATTGATGGTATCTTTAACCTTACAAAATTAATCAATAAACTAATCAAACAATATTATAGTACAAAGCAAAGTTACCTAGGTACTGTATAGTCTATGTTTTAACTATAACTAATACTACATAACAAAACTCTTATCACATTATGCTTTTAAGGTGATGTTGGTGCGCAACTTCATATCAGAATATTAAATTATTTTCTCGAAATCTACTGAAGCTATAGAACTGACGTTTTTATAACACATGGGCACATATCTTTTTTATGATGTATAATAGTAGTTCCTTTGTTAATTTTATTAATTTCTTTACAAACATTTTCCATATAAAAAAACTGACTGGAAAATTGTAGGCTATTATGGTAACAGGATATGAATCTCTAAACTTAAAAAGGCTGTTTATACCCAAATTACATTTCAATAATACACATATCCAAATTTCCTCATCCGTGGGATAATTTGAATATAGTTAAACTTTGGCTTATTATTATTAGTATTAGTATTATTATTATTATTATTATTATTATTACTATTATTATTATTATTACTTTTATTATCATTACTATTATTATTATTATTATTATTACTTTTATTATCATTACTACTATTATTATTATTATTACTATTATTACAGAATAAGAAGGAAAAGAGGCCAACATATACTTGAAAATGCAGTAGAATCATTGCAGAAGGTTACAGTGCTAACATATACAGTAACAAACTGACTGGAAAATTGCATTATGGTAACAGATTATGAGTTTGTAAACTTAAAAAAAAGTCTGTTTTATACCCAAATTACCTCAATCCACCCTTTTCAGTCGAGGAAAACCACGGAAAAATCTTCCCCATATTCGTTCCTACCTGAAAATGAACACAGGATCTGCTGAATGAGAGTGTGTTACCACCATCTCGTTCGGTATTATTATTACTTACTTACTGGCTTTTAAGGAACCCGGAGGTTCATTGCCGCCCTCACATAAGCCCGCCATTGGTCCCTATCCTGAGCAACATTAATCCATTCTCTATCATCATATCCCTCAAATCCATTTTAATATTATCTTCCCATCTACGTCTCGGCCTCCCTAAGGGTCTTTTTCCCTCCGGCCTCCCAACTAACACTCTATATGCATTTCTGGATTCGCCTATACGTGCTACATGCCCTGCCCATCTCAAACGTCTGGATTTAATGTTCCTAATTACGTCAGGTGAAGAATACAATGCGTGCAGTTGTGTTGTGTAACTTTCTCCATTCTCCTGTAACGTCATCCCTCTTAGCCCCAAATATTGTCCTAAGCACCTTATTCTCAAACACCCTTAACCTATGTTCCTCTCTCAAAGTGAGAGTCCAAGTTTCACAACCATAAAGAACAACCGGTAATATAACTGTTTTATAAATTCTAACTTTCAGATTTTTTGACAGCATACTGGATGATAAAAGCTTTTCAACCGAATAATAACAGGCATTTCCCATATTTATTCTGTGTTTAATTTCCTCCCGAGTATCATTTATATTTGTTACTGTTGCTCCAAGATATTTGAACTTCTCCACCTCTTCAAAAGATAAATTTCCAATTCTTATATTTCCATTTCGTACAATATTCTGGTCACGAGACATAATCATATACTTAGTCTTTTCGGGATTTACTTCCAAACCTATCTCTTTACTTGCTTCCAGTAAAATTCCCGTATTTTTCCTAATCGTTTGTGGATTTTCTCCTAACATATTCACGTCATCCGCATAGACAAGCAGCTGACGTAACCCATTCAATTCCAAACCCTCTGTGTTATACTGAACTTTCCTAATGGCATACTCTAGAGCAAAGTTAAAAAGTCAAGGTGATAGTGCATCTCCTAGCTTTAGCCCACAGTGAATTGGAAAAGCTTCTGACAGAAACTGACCTATACGAACTCTGCTGTACGTTTCACTGAGACACATTAGCAGTCGCGGAAGCCGATGAGGGGTGGTCCTCCAGCTTGGAGATTGGGAGGAGGGCTAACAACCCATCACCGTAAAAAACAGGTTGTTACGAATCCTTCAAATAAGCCTCGGTATTATTATTATTATTATTATTATTATTATTATTATTATTATTATTATTATTATTAAAGAAGAGGCCAACATATAGGCTACTTGAAAATGCAGTAAAACCATTCCAGAAGGTCACAGTGCTAACATATAAAAAAAACTTACTGGAAAACTGTGTTATAGTAACAGACTATGAGTCTCTAAACTTAAAAAAAGTCTGTTTTATACCCAAATTACCTCAATTCACCATATTCAGTCGAGGAAAATCATGGAAAAATATATTCGTTCGTTGAAAACGAACACAGGACCTTCCGAATGAGAGTGTGTTACCACCATCTCTTTCGGTATTATTATTGTCGCTTTGAAAGTTTGGAGACAAAATGGACGGACTGTAATTGTATTGAAACCATCTGTACGTAATAAATTAACCACTTGATTGGAATAGTTTTTCTCTCACTATTAAAGTAATTAATTCCGTATAAAACTGGCGCAATATGCTGAAATAACTTCTGCAGATTGAGACATTTAAGCAGGCCATACAATCGTCGCCCATAACCTCACCGGAATCACGCTCCGCAACCATCCTGTCTGCTCAACGAGTCACGATACAGAAAACAAATGAATGGCGGCAAGCGTGCATATAAAATTATAGCTTCAATCCATCATGTATACGTACTGCGGTCAATTTTACGAAAGAACGCCGTAAGAGCGCGTGATAATGGAGGCCTTTAGCTTCTGTTTCGAACTTTTGAATGATTTATATTGCGCCACTTTACCGAATGACATGTTGGACGCACCCAATAATGTAAAACCAGCATGTACATCCCAGTTATGCGGCATAATAAATAGTTTAACAAATGCGAATCGTTTTTCCACACATTAAAAAGTTAACGAATACGACGAGGTTAATTCCAGTCAAATTTATCATATATTTCACGCTTGTTCCGTAGCATGAATGAGTTTTATTTCAAAACCTATAGCTCAAATTCTTTGAAGTCGAACAATATGTTAAGAAATAAATATCAATGCGGCAATTCAGCTCTTATTCCTTTCAAAATATTGAATGATAGCCTGGAAATAAAATTTGTGTATGGTTATTCAATAACCAAATCGACAAACCATTATCTAGTAACACATTATGCATACTTTAATCATTTTTATTAATAGTAATTTTGTGACAAGAGACTTAACCTGTTTTAACCTAGCGTTGCCATATGGTTACAATTGAACAAGGGCAACTATGCCATTTAAATGTTGCTTCCTCAGCAGAAATTTTGGACAGCAACAAGAAGTATGATAATGTATTTGTTACTTTGATTAACTTGATTGTAATGTTTGTTGTGGTACTTCACTTATTGTTGTTGAGTATTCGTGTACATCAAGCACAAGTTTACAATCCATAACATTGGTGTGGATATAATACATTGTTTCTTACGTTACCATATGGTAACGCTAGGCTAATATGTTGCCACTCATTCTTTGTGCCCTCTTGTACTAACAGTAAGATGGAGGAGTTACAAGGAAGTACAAATAACAAAATGTATGTTACAAACAGGTGCGTGAAAGTACATGAGATACTTTTGGGATTAGAAAACGAAAAATTAGAGCATTCTATATAGAGCCACCAAAACCCAACTTTGTATCTGACGAGAACTCTGCAGATGTATAGGGCGGCTTGTTCGACAACCTAAGTGTAAGAAAACTGAGTCCTGAAGCTGAGGTTATTTTTGTTAAGTGACAAAATATGTGGACCAGACGATATTCCCTTTATAGAAGAAGAAGAGTTAAGAGTCATTTGTAATAGGAAGAGAAAGATACCGTCAACATTGCAATGAGTAGAAATGGTGCCATCAATGGATGAAACAGTATGTGACAAATGTTGTTTTGTTTATAAAAAAAATCGCTTTATCTATTTAAAAAACTGTTTTAGCTCATTTTCACATGGTCGTTAGATGTAGCTATACAAAATGCTTGGCAGCCAAGTACAAGATCTGGCTCACCATTGACTGAATCAGAATTCAAATGGAAGATTTGAAGAAGTCGGGAGCATGGGAGCATCTCAAAAGGCAAGTTGTGTCCGTCTACTTACAAATACAGAGTTATTGGAGCTACGAGACGTGTTCAGAAAGTAAATTTCCCTGGGGCCGTTTGCAGAAGGAAAATACAATTTTATGAAAAGATTTATTGGAACATAAGGAATTGTTGAGCTATTTTTTTTTTCAACATATTCCCACTTGAATTGAGACTTTTACATATCGTAGGGTCAACACAGACATGCATACGGCTGTCACACACTGGTTTCGATCCCAGGCGGCAGATTTATACGACACAGAGATACAGAAGTTGATCCTACGATATGACAAATGTCTCAATTCCGATGGGGAATATGTTGAAAAATAGCTTAACAATTGCTGCATCTGTTCCAATAAATCTTTTCATGAAATTGTGTTTTCTTTCTGTAAACCGTCCCAGGGAAGTTTACTTTCTGGACGGCCCTCATAATTGTGCTCGAGTGACCAAAATTTGTACGAACACTTGTCTTGACATTAATAATAATAATAATAATAATAATAATTATTATTATTATTATTATTCTTATTATTATTATTATTATTATTATTATTATTTATAATTGATTAAATGGCGATCTTACTCGTAATATCATATAAATTAGATTTTTATTTTTCAGTCAATCACTTATCAATAAAAAACTAATTTATATGATATTTCATAAAATTATCTGAACTCAACATGACTTTTAGATCTTACTCATGTTAATTATGTAAGCATGTGCGGTTTACAGCTGTTTCGGTGTTACTTGACACCATCCTCAGAGCCTACTAGATCTCGGTGCTATCTCAATTTCGCTGCCTGTTGTGTGGGTGCGTTCTTGTGATGAATACTTGTGTCAAATAGTGTGTGTGACACAACTCTTCATCACACGAACGCACCCACACAACAGGCAGCGAAGTTGAGATAGCGCCGAGATCTAGTAGGCTCTGAGGATGGGTCAAGTAACACCGAAACAGCTGTAAGCGGCACATGCTTACATAATTAACACGAGTAAGATCGCCATTTAATCAATTATTTATATTCAAGTGTTAAAAGTAGTGTACGAAAGATTCAACATGAATTATTATTTATTTTAGCTGGCAGAGTTAAGGCCGTAAGGCCTTCTCTTCCACTCAACCAGCAAAAAGTATACATACGGAAGAAAAAAAATAACTTTTTATCTGCCCCCGTGAGAATGTTTGCTTGTAAGTACAATATGAATATGCTCTGAAGGAACTTGATATTATTAGTTCATACAAATTATAAGCGTAATTAAATTTTATTTTTAAACATTTAATTGACCTCTGTGAGAAGTTTCATACCAATCTGAAAATAACTGTTGAAAAAGAAGCTCTTTTTTTATTCAAGAAATTGCTTAAAATTTTAAAGTCGAGAAAACAGCATAAAAAACCTTCCTGTCAGCTCACTCACGCAACGCGCGTTTATCCATATTTCATTATATAGGATGGCATCTTAGAACGGTGAAGGTTTTGAATTACAACGAGGTTCGTCTGTATAGCCACAGAGGGCATTTTGTAATTTTTTTTAATTTCTTTTTTTTTCTTTATTACAATATATAAAAGTCACATCTCTCAAATAGGAAATGAAACCAAATTATGAAACTATAAGGTTCAAATATAATTACGAACATAAAAACAAAAAATTTGCATTTTTCTTAATTTTTCACCACAGTTCTCCCTTAATAGATTTGTGTTTGCCATTTTCATTTGCAAACGCGCAAAACAGTGACATAAACAGAGAAATTAGGAATATTTTTTTTAGAGAGCGTTGTACACAAATACTGTATAACCTTATTGTAGGCCTACTATTAAATTTTTATTGGTCACATGTTTTTGGTACATCAAGAGATGAAATATTTATTTTAACATCAATTATAAAGTTCCAAGTAACACCGATTTACACCGCTTTGTTCCCTTAATTATGAAACTCTATGATCGATTGGCCTAAATATTCTGATATAAAAATTTTAGCGAAGATAGCGTTGCAGAATAAATGACTTTAATTTATCAAATTGCATGCCATGCAGATCAGAGAGGAAGATTACTGCCTGATATAAAGATCATTTTGTGAAACATATCTACAATACATTACAAATAAAACAAGCAAATAAAACAAAAGCTTATAACCTGCGGTCCCCTGGGAATGTAATGAGAGACTATTATCTCTTTGATGTTTCTGAAAACGCAATCCCTCGAAATGTGAAGTTGGCTGCCCGAGCATTGAAATGAGCAGGGACATAGCGTGCTGGAGAATGACAGTTCTACACACCATGGAATAGCGTGGAGGTAACAAATTCAATTGTTTTAATTTTCATGGCAACAGAAATAGCGTTCTATCTTCTTCCCAACCAACACTAGATGTGACTCGGTAACGTCCTTGTACAAACAAAACAAAGACTGAAGACAAGACGTGCTATTTTCGCTACAAATTAAGTCAAGATTATGGGGTTAGTTAAGGTTTTCTAAAAATAATTATTAATGCAGTGTTTTTGGAAGTTAAATTTTTTTACTTGATTATTTAACGACGCTGTATCAACTACTGCGTTATTTAGCGTCATTGGGATTGGTGATAGCGAGATGGTATTTGGCGAGACGAGGCCGAGGATTCGCTATAGATTACCTGATATTCGCCTTATGGTTGAGAAAACCCTCGAAAAAACCTAACCAGGTAATCAGCCTAAGCGGGAACCGAACTCACGCCCGCGCACAACTCTGAATCTAAGTTAAATGTTAAATATATAAATGACTATTTGAAAAACATACACTGCGGGAGTTACGTAACTCCGCCTTCTTTACACGAAGTTACACAAGTCCACACATTCATTGTCGAATCCTTAATGTTTTCTAGAAACAAATTGTTAATACAGTGTGTTTGGAAATTCAATGTTAAATAATAACAAAGTAATGTTATAAAAACAAATACTGAGCGAGTTACGTAACTCCGTCTTCTTTACAAGAAGTTATGCAAGTTCGTACATTCACAGTCAAATCCTTACGGTCTTACTAATAAAAACTCTATATACAGACGTTTAACTGTCTTATACTTATACAATGAGTAGCTCGTTTATAAGTCGTGTGTAAATTCCTTACTAATAATCACTACATACGTCGTGTATAACAGTATAACTGTTACACAGCTACGTCATAGTTTCGTCATTACTTCGTTACGAAAGATAATAGAATATCTGAGGTTCTCTATTGCATCCGGTAGAGCGCTCTAGAGTGGGGTATTAAGTATCGATAGTACAACTGGCTCTAATCGATTACCATACTATATTTTGGTCAAAGAGTACAAGCTACAGTAATATTATTCTAATTATTCTGTGCTCTTTGGTTTGTTCTTCTTTGGTTACTAGGCAACCATCATCATAAAATGACAGTCGATACGAACAGCTGTTAGAGGGGCGGCCATTTTTTCTCTATATACAATGCTTAAACAAGGGGTTTCGTGTATATAACTATTGCAAAGCAATTCCCATTGTATAGTTACAGGTTGTTTATACGTCCATCGCTTATGCATGGTTTATTAGTAAAGTTTTCTGTCTCAACTCTGCATAAGTCTAGTATAAAAACTATACACTGTTTATTAGTAAGACTGTTAAGTTTAGTAAAAGTAAAATTATTAATACAGTGTGTTTTGAATTTCAGTGTTAAAAATGATAATGTCTGTTTAAAAAATAATACTGAATTAAATAATTTCGAGGGAAAAATTGTTCCGGAGCCGGGCATCGAACCCGGGACCTTTGGTTTAACGTACCAACGCTCTACCACTGAGCTACCCGGGAACTCTAACCGACACCGATCCAATTTTTCCCTCTATATCCACAGACCTCAAAGTGGGCTGACAACCGTCAAGCAACCAACTTCGAGTGCACACTAACTCCGTGTGACTTAAATTGTGGTTTTCTGTTAACAAACAGTGATGTGTATTATGCAAATCAAGATTTCAGGTATAACTCCCTGTAAAGTTGATTTGAATAATTTCGAGGGAAAAATTGTTCAAATCAACTTTACAGGGAGTTATACCTGAAATCTTGATTTGCATAATACTGAATTAGTTAACTCCTCCTTCTTTACATGAAGTTATACAACCCCGCACATACATAGTCGAACCCGTAACACGTTACCCACAATCTGACAAGAAAAACAAAAAGTTATCTATGCCTGGCATATTAGTTCAGTTTATTAAAGCGTTCAACCAATAACGATAAAATTGCAGTCGAATTTGACACCATAGATATTAGGTTATTTCAATGTATGAACTCTTAAATATTTCATAAAGTTCTTTCCCACTCATTCTACACCATTCTAGACTATTCCAGAAATGTCGGAACGTACAACATTTAAAAGAACAAATCACTGCATCTTACAATGCCATTGATGTTAACACTTTCTGGCTTGTAAGATGCAGTATGCTAGAGCGATAGCCTATAAGTTAATTACATAACGAAGCCATCAGTTTAAGTAGCACTATAAAATGTTGCATTTCCAAGAGTAACACTTAAGAACTTTTGAATAAATAAGCATAATATGTGATTCAAATTTATCTGTAATCTAACCTATAATACGTGCTTACTTAACGACATTTTGAAATGAAAAAAGTGTGTAATATCGAATGATGCTAACATTCCTGGGTCATCCAATAATAGACCTGCACAGGGTTTCCTATTTTCACTGAGGAAAGCATATATACCTCATCCTACAAGCATAAAGTTTTTAACGCCTAACCGTGCGTTCAAAACTCCTATAAGTAGGTACCGCAATTTCGAAGACATGCTATAAATATAAGGTTGTAATATCTGTAACGAGCGTAAAATCTTTGGTCCAGTCAATGATTATCAACAATGAACTTCTTAACCTGATTGGAGGTCAAGATGGTGTAAAATTTATAAATGCTCAAAGACTGAGATGGCTGGGACATGTAAACAGGATGCCTGGAACACGCACTCCTATTAGAATGTTAAAGGAGAGATTATTTAACAGGAGGAGAATGGGTAGACCAAAGCTGAGGTGGATGGATGGGGTATCCAAAGATCTTGAAATTATGGGAGTGAGAGGATGGACTAACATGGTGAAGGACAGAGTAAGATGGAAGGCTGTTGTTAAGGAGGCCAAAACTCACCTCGGGTTGTAGCGCTAACTGATGATGATGTCTGTAACGATTAAGACGGGCCCCATTTGCAATTTTCTTTTTCCTTTATTACAATATATAAAAGTCATCTAAAATATACACTTTATTATTTTGTAATTAGTAACTATGCACGAACATATACATAATTAAAACACATTTCAATTGTTTTTTTTTACACTACCTAACGCCTTACCAAGACGAACAAGGCAACTGTCTAATGGCCAGGCGTTAAACGACGTTTCAAAAGACGTAGTGTGATATTGGACCGCCGCAAGTTATGGTGTTATTAGTAAAACTTCTTCCATTTATCTACTATCATTTTCAAAACTTTGTAACAAACTCATTCCAACATTAGAACTGTCTTATAACCACAGTAGCAACTTCTGTCCAAGGCTTTATAACAAGATAACAGCTAAATTCTCAAACATTCAATTTGCTAATGCTCGTTTTTTAACCAATAATTAAAAATTATTGTGTAGGGAGAAAATATACAGTTTCAATTATTGTGATATCTGTGCTTTTCTTTTTCTCATTTTACTACTTATTCTGTTAATTAATTCAACACTTAGTTAAAATTTTGTGGAACGTTCCCTAAGCACGAGTAGGCTTATGTACGCATTCGTTCGTTCGTTCGTTCATTCAATTGTATTACTGTGCTGGGCTTTTATTGGCCAATGGCTGATATCCGGCACATAAATATCAATAAATAGATAAATATATTATCATTTGTCGGCGAATGAAGGGCATTGTGGTATTAACTATAAAAATCTCGAAAAAAAAATTATAGAATCTTAACACTCTCTCCCCATGCTTCTATAAAGAATAAAATATGAAATACAAATTTTGCATATTCTTTGAGAAAACAGAGTTAATCGCTCTCAAGAGCACAGAAAATTAGTAAAAAATATATATATAATGCTCCATATCCTGTGAGAATGGGGGACCATCGTGTAATACAAGTACATACAATCGCAGATAGGAAAACCGTAAGGCAAACCGATGCGCGGATTGAATATTTTCACCCTTCATGAGACCGGAACAAATTTAATGGGCTTAACCCGCGATTGCTAATGATGAAGATATCCTCTGAGAAAAGAGAAGCGCACAACATACCAGTAAAAACCATCATAATTTACTACACGGCCTAGGGACAAAGTTTTTCCGGCTCTATAAAGTCTAGGTTAGTTTAAAAGTGATTTCCCTAGAGATATCCCGATCTCCCAGCACTTCGCTTTTCCCTTGGTTTGTAATTATACATTTAAAATGAGATACGCTATACCTCTAATCTCAATAAGCGTCATTGACGTTTAACCTTTATTCCGTAATTAGGGCAATAATGATTGTAATACTTATTTTCGTTTTAATTTCAGCGTTGAATAGCGTTTACCTACAAGACTGAGCTAGACACATATTACACGTCATTCTGGCCTGTAATGTCGGTAACTTATTACCTGTAAATTATAAACAATATACATATTAAATATATTAAAATTTGTCTGAGCAAAAGTATGGATTATCCAACAAATTTAATTTATACAGATTTTAATGCATAAACTATTGAAGAAATTTATAAATACAGTTTACTAACTTACTACCACATAAATCAAATAAAGCATGAATCTAATCGACATGAATATCGTACTCGAAGACAAAAATCTACTTTCCCATTAATTGAGTCTAAATGTCATACAAGTGCAGCTCTTAAACATGATGCTAGTTTCGGCCCAAGACTTTATAATAAAATTACAAACCATTTTCCAAATTTGAAATATTTTAAAATTGAAGCTTTTAAAGAAGAAATTTATAAAATTATTCACGATATATAATATTAACAAATTTATTTTTTTTTTACATTTTATTTCTGTCTACTATATTCATGTTTTTACTGAATATCACTGACTTTTGTCTGATTGTCAATTAATATTAATTGTGTTTTTTCTCTCTTTTTCTCTCTCTTTTTTTTTTTTTTTTTTTTTGCTCTTGTGTTATTTATTTGTTTGAATTAAGTTACTTAGGTACTGTATTTAGTAAACTGTCCTTGTAAATTTTATGTCATATTATTGGCTAAGATCACACCGTACACGAGCCTGGCTCTTACGGTAGTGGTTAGAAACATCTTTGTTTTATAAATTTAATTTGTACTCACTAACTAGCTAGTTAAATAAATAAAATAAATATATATTAAATCAAAGATTAAATAAATAGCTTCCTATCTATCTATTTTATTTTTAAGTCAAAAGGATTTCCATGTAATTGAAAATCAGTTTCAATTATTTTCAACTGAAGGAGTCTTTTGTTATGAAAATCTATTTGCAGTCCATTCAAGAGGTCAATGTAATACAGGCCTAGTAATTTTATATCTTGTATACAGTATTGCTAAATGAGTGTAAGTAAGGATAATTCAATATGTTCTTTTGTGATAAATTTTTCTTTCATACGTATATCAGTAAAAGAAAAAAATTGATACTGTCATACAGTACATATGAACTATATTTTTATTATGCCCCCGAAGCTACTGATCTAAGTTGTTGAGATGTTCTGGAATTTCGGAAAGGAATGCCAAATCTAAAAGCCAAGTTTCGTCCCCCAGCCAGGGAATTTCTATGTTCTATTAACAGTTAATTATTTATTAACATATTGAAACCCTAGACCAGCGAAATATATTTGAAACATAGGCGACAATTACCCGGCGCTAAAAATTACTGTTATGTGGAAATATATTACTGCACCTTTTCCTTCGTAAAAACAGAAATTATTTTTCCGCGTGTCAAAAATCCGACGAATCATTTTTCCACGGCTAATCAACCTTACAGCTCTATCATAAATATGGCAAATCTGGTATTCTTCTTCCTCCATATCCTGTAGGAGTTTTCGGAATTGCCGTGTTTTAATGACTTCGATTTTATTTTGTTTATAGTGCCAACAACCAACTCCGTAACATTTTTCATATGTGTTATTTTGCTCTTTAGCGCCCCTTGGTGAATTATATAGGATGAAATTTATATTATTATCAATGTTTAATTGTGAAATTACAGGATATGAAGTTATAAGTTTTAACAATTATGATAATAATTTATATACCTTTTACAAGAATCGATATTCTGGCAGAAATTCACGTTTCCGTGGGATTTTACAAGAGTTTTTTTTTAATAATGACATGATACCACAGTCTAGTATATACAGTCACGAAGCTTGAGTTGTGAGGGTGCTAGAAACAGTAGACTGTGCTGGTACTATTTCGCATTGTCTGTAATGAGGAGATATTCGCGATCCTAGTGGTTAGCAACTATCTATGGATGCATATTTACTACGTATTGAGCTTCGTGACTATATACTAGACTGTGATGATACTATGAAGCCAAGTCACCAGCGATATTAGTTACGTTGTGAACTGCAAGTGCGTTGTGGTGGGGTATAGCCTTTACTACTCCTCTTCATTTGTTTCGTTTTCCAGGGGCTGGCTTGCGAGTCACAAAATGCCGACGTATGCTCTAGATCAGGGGTCGTCAGCACAGAGCACGCTGGTGCTAGCCTCTCTTACCCGCGGAAAACGCAGTGCACTATAGTGCTCTCGTAGCTGCTAGCGGGTATGCTCTCTATCTCTCATTAAATAAGTATATAATAAATTTTCAATCTTAAGACATATCAACTTGCAAATGTTCTCTTAAAACCAACAACACACCAACATCAACACATACAAATAAATCTGATGACGCGCAACAGCTGTAATCAATAGGATGTCATCAAATCAGAGTAATTACCAACGTCAAACAACATTTCATAAGCGAACGATTTCTTGAATGATTGAAATTCATACTTAACTTACGATTTATCTACTACGAAAATCATCGTATACTCTACGACATCCATAACCAACGAGCATTCATTTCAAATAATACCTCAACAAATCTGATTGCACGTAACAGTCATTTATAATCAATAAGATGTCATCAAGTCAGATAATAAGTTGAAACAGTAATCTCCAACATAAACTAAGATTCAGTTCATTAGCGAACGTTTTTCAATTAAATACATACATAACACATGAACATCATCTACGCAAATTATCGTATACCCTACGACAATCCTCAACTAATGACTATTCTTAAAATCTATTTTATCAATCATCATTATATAAATTTGAACATTATTGACAAATTTTAATCATAATTGTATAATTTATTTGTAACATGAGCTATATGTATAAAATATCCGTCCAATTTCAAATCTAAAGATTATATCAACAATTATCCTGTATTATTTCACATTTTACATAGAGCTCATGAATCTCATGCATTGCATACATACATTGTTCTTTATTCTTGTTATTTGCATAATTTATTATTATTATTATAGGTTCAGATTATATGTTTTTGTTATATCTGAAGATGCCCTAAACGGCGAAAACGTTCATATACCTTATTAATAGCAAATAAACATTTGCAAGTTGATATGCCTTAAGATTGAAAATTTATTATATACTTATTTAATAATTCACTAGGCATATTGAAATATAAAAATGAATTGTAAATTCTCTATCTCTCCCTGTTGCACGACAGTGCACACGGGACGGCACCGCGTACCCATTGCACATTTCAGCAACTGCTGACGACCACTGCTCTAGATGAATATACAACTTAACACATACTACGTTCAGTTCACAATGCTGAACATTAAACACAATGCAAAATTCATTTAAGATGTCTTGTTCAGCATATATGTATGTAGCTACCCTAGGTTTTTACTTCTCTTTTCACAATCCTTTACTTTACAGACATCGAATACTTTCAATAGGCCTACCTAACATGTCTATGACGATCTGTCCTGATTCTTTTTACAATATAGGCATATAGTAGCTAATTTGAACTTGACATCATAGAAGACTAAAATGTAAACAGTCCATGATTGAAGTAATTTCATTTCTACTGCACCTATTTATCGTGGATATGTATTACAGTAACTTAAATGTTCTTAGCCACAAGCCAGCATCGAAACATCCAAAATGTTATTTTAGGTATATCCCTTTATTTGTGTTTATTAATTATCTCTGTTTATTAATTTTATTACAAAAATCATTAACACAACTGTTAAAATACATTTCCACTGTATTTTAAGAGAAAACAAAGGTAAAATTATTTTAAAACATACAACAGATTACAAAAAATATTTTTTTGGAAAACAAAACCATACACAAAGCTATCCAATTTAATTACTCGTGATGTAACACAACCTTTCATCGCAGTAATTAATTATATAAACAATGCAGCAGGAATGTACCAGATACGTGGAAAAAAGGCATCAAACTATCATTTTAGAAGGATATATTTATAATTATTATATGGTTCCGAATGATGAATAATGACGGCATAATTACGGCAGTTGAAACGAAATTTCTTCTTGCTGTTTAATAAATTTCAATAGAAAGTAGAAAGTTGGCCACGCTCGTACGTTCAGTACTTAAGGGAAATTGCACGTGAATTCATGGAAAAATTATAAATTTGCTAATATTTAGGCCTAAAGATTCAACCATAATTTATGTAATTTTTACAGCCTTATAATAGTAGTAGCAGTATTTATTTACTTAACCTGGTAGAGATAAGGCCGTCAGGCCTTCTCTACCCCTCTACCAGGGGATTACAACTATAATATGAACAATAAAATTACAATCAATATTAAATTTACAATTACAATTACAATAAAAATTAAAGTACGACCAGATTAGCTGATTAATGAAAGCAAGACATTTTATCATAGAAGTTAAGAACAAAGAATATTTCTGTATTTACTGAATTACAAATTAAACCTACAATAACAAAAATCTATAGTGAAGAAATTACCGGATATTGAAATATTTTGTGATAGATTAAGAGAACTATTTACAAGAAACCATGTCTGAACGAGTCTCAATTACTGACCAACTGCTTAGTAAGTTTGCGTTTGAATTCAATTTTATTTCGACAGTCCCTGATGCTAGCAGGTAACGAATTCCAGAGTCTTGGCAGGGCTATTGTGAAAGAGGATGAGTATGAGGAGGTGCGATGGGATGGTATTGTTAGTATTGTTTCATGGCGATGAGTTACTTAGGAATATTTTAAGGTGTGAAACATAACTTTCAAATTCATTATTGTTTCTTTACCTATTATTACATACTATACCAGAAAATATTTAATACATTCTGAAAAAGTTAACATTTTTTTTTTCAAAGTCTAGACTTCTGATCCATAGACTGTAGGTCGTGCTAAAATGTTGTACATCTTTAATCTTGTCTGTTTCTGTACTAAATTAGGTTTGAAAGTCGATAAATTTAACAAAATTAGTTATTTTAATATTGATATCGTTTTTTTTTATATGAAATACGGTACCCTAAATAGTTAAAAATATGTGTTCATTTGTTATAGAATTCTGTTTTCAATACAGATTTTACTTCTTATTGAATATTTACCTTTAAAGACATAAATTTTGCCTTTTTTACAGAAAAGGTCACATTATAGTCTTTTGCAACTATATTTAATGAATATATTGACTTTTGGAGAGCATCTTCTGAAGTGGTCAATAGAACCTGGTCATCTCCAAAGAGGATTTGATTTATATTTGTCCGTCTTTTTATGGGAACATAGCCTCCGTTTGGATTTTGGAAACGCAATTTACACATCGTAGAGTTCATGTAGATTATAAAATGCCGTTTTCCTGGTTAGCTGCATGTATCATATTAACAGAGTGAGGGCGCACATTATCATGTTGCAGCAGCACTTGATGCAGTCTTCCCGGTCGTTTTTCTTCAATTGCGGCCACAAGGCGTCTGAGTTGTTGGCAATAAATGTCAGCAGTTATATTTACATTCATGAGAAGCAATTCGTAGTACACAACATCTTCTTCATCTCACCAGACGCTTAACATCTTCTGTGGACGAACACTAACTTTTGTACGGGATGTTGTGTGTTGAAACGACAGAACCATTTTCTTGCAGTGCTTTTTCCGATGCCATTCTTCCCGTACACGGCACAAATTTTTCGAGCTACCTCCGCTACCTTTGCTTTTATATTAAACTCAAAGAGAAGAATATGTCGGAAGTGTTCTTTTCTTCCCCACTTGGAAGCCCCATTTTCTTTAGCTCACAAGTAGCACAAACTTTCTTCAAATCGGCAAAATTAAAAGCATATTTACAAGCGGAACACTCCAAATAACAAATGACAAGTGACAAACGATAAACAATCTCTTAGCAACGCAGTGTTGTGATGACGAACAAAACGTACGAACTTACGCATAAACCTAATATATGTCATCAACAGGCAGTGCATTTTCGTTCCCAAACGTACAGCGGATCGAGTAGTTTCTTCTGATAGCTACATCTATTACGTCACGTGGATTCATAAGCAGGGTGGAATTGCAAGCAGGTACGCATGGGGTCATTAAATAATAATGATGTAATGTATTATAAATATGCTCCTGTAACGTCATATGACGTAGAAAGAACATTCTCTTAGTTTAAACAAATGTTATGTGATGTTCGTAAAAGATTTGCATTTCATAACCTCACAATATATGTTTTCGTTCACTGCAACGGGATAGGTTTTGATAAACGAATTATCTGTAGGCCTATATACTGTGTAAAATGTAAATATTGATAATTTTTATTTTGATTTTTGTTATTGATAAATGAATTATACATATTGTATAAAATGCAATTATTGTTAATTTGTATACTGATTTTTGTTAGTATTATTATTATTATTATTATTATTATTATTATTATTATTATTATTATTATTATTATTATTTTGTCTTTGTAAGTCATGTGACATAGGAAGAAAATGTTCTTAGTTTAAACAAATTTTGACTGGCAGTTCTAGTAAAAGACATGAATTTCATAATCTCAGAATATATATTTATTTTTTCACCGTAACGGAGTTGATTTCGTTAAATGAATTAGTTGTATATATTATATATAGAATATTTACAGTCAATGTATCATGTTTACTATTATGTTCTATAATACATATTGTATATACTAGTTCAGTATTATTATCGATCTAATTATATTTTCTGTAATATGTAGCACTAATATTTTGTACAGAGATAGTTTCGCAGTGTTAGTGCGTTTATATGGTCAAAAAGTAGCTGGACAGACCATTTCAATTTAGTAGCAATCCCACTTCCAGTTGTCATGCTCCATCATTACTATTACCGAACTAGTTATATATTTCGTAGCGTCCTGATGTAAGCATTTAGGGTCAGAGATTGAACTCTAAAACTCCAGGATATACTAACCGATAACTTTACTAATTTTTTGGGAACGAAAATGCGCTGCCCGGTCATCAATACGTCACTACTAACGTCAATATGGCGTTAAGGAATTACGGACGGGCGGAGAGCGAAAACTCTTATTCTCATCCACAACGGCCCACTACGCTAGGGCTAGCTATTTGTTCTGGAAGAATAAGATGTCGATGCCTGTATTGGGGACACGGGAGAGTCCTTAGAAAACCCCAACTGCGATGTCTTCCGCTAAAAATGTCACTATGGATTTCTCAATACGAAGTACCAGGCCTGACCGGGCTGGAACCTGGACCAACATGACAATTTGGTGGTCTAGAGTCTAGACCACATAGCCACCGCAAAGATCAGATAATGAGAATTATGTGTCAAATTATGCGTATCTATTCTGACAGCTTATTTGAGCTGGAGAGACACGGAAAGAGAGAGGGACATTCGAATGACAGTTGCGTTCACTGTATTTATTCTTCATGCCCGTGTTTAAAAATCCTCCCCTTTCCCTGACCGTGCAGATTGCGTCCTGAAATTTCTTAATCAGTATTAATAAGTACAATGATATTGCATTACCAAACGCTGCAGTTTCGTCCATCGGTGGTGCGTATTTATAGCCCGTAATATCCAGTGGACCTTCGCCCTGTAATGCACTATAAAGCTAATAAAATATATCCCAATCCGTAACACAGCTTTTCGATATTTCTCTACTTTATTTCTGTTCTCCACAATTTCAAAAATAGTATATACCTGTTTGCAGTGTAAAAATTTCAACGACCAGGATCCCTATTCCACAAGAGTATAGCATAATACAAGTAAATTCAAATATGAAGGTTGTGTCCTATGAAATTGTAATATACAATTGTACTTTATTACTCCGTACTTACAAATTACAAATGAAATTACCACTGTTCTGTTCCACAAAAGTATTACAGTAGAGCATCGATTATCCGAAATAATTCAGGACGGGAGGTGTTCGGATAACCGATCATTTACGAAAACAATTTGTACCGGCGGTATCATAGGAGCAGTATGAAACAAAGAAACACTGATATTAAACACAAAACTGTACATACAGTAGCCTATATATTTTGTATCTCATGTCTTACAAATAACACAGATAACTGACTAGCCTAGTTTGACAAGTTCAAAATGGTAATTAAAAAGTAGGCATACAGTTTAGGAAAAGAAGTCTTTTTTTTTTTTTTTGGCGTCAGAGCTGAGACTCGTTTTTTTGCCGCTAAATCTTGCAAACAGCGCTAGCGAAACTTCTAGGCCTACATGGTGCGCGCGCAAATTTGAATTTGCCGACTGGAACTCTTTCGGTTAACCGATGTTTCGGTTGATCGATATTCGACTAATCGATGCTCTACTGTAATATTTAAAAAATATGCACCATTGAATACGAGTTTTTTTCTAAATCGTACGGCTTTACAAAAGTATGGTAGGCCTACAATACATTACAAGTAAATTCACCTGTAATTTGTACAATTATGAGGGTTGTAGCCTATGAAATTGTGGTGTACAGATCCAGAAACAAAATTTGGGACACCTGAATTTACAATCTTTACTGAGCATGCGCAGTACGTTGTAATTGGAACTCGGAAAATTCAGGTGGCTCAAACTTTGTTTCTGGGTCCGTAGAATTTTACTTTGTTGTTTAGGCAACTGTCCGAAGACCGCAAAATTTTTAATATGTAAATGAACCGGTTCCCGCCACTATACGAATGAGAACGCTTGTGTTCTTTCTGGCGGCAAGCTGGTGACACAATTCACTTAGTGGTATTCAATTATTTAGTAGCCTACTAGCCGTACCCGTGAGCTCCGCTATACCTATTAGAAATAAATATAAAGTAATTACATCATTAAAATAGGACGTTTGATCCAGGGAACATTCGTGTTTAATAGAAGGATAAATCGTTTAATATGTTACTTAATTTAAATTGTATTTAAATAATTAAAATGCGATCATTTTGGTCCAGAAAGCACTCAGAAGTTACTGTAATAACATTATAGCATTATGTCCATCTAGACAAACTACACTTTCCAATGGTGAAATAATAATTAATTATACAAATCGGTTAAATAGCTTTCGATATTACTTCAGACAAACGCAGAAACATTCTCTGTAGGCTATGTTTCATTAGCTTTCGATTGTTGTTGTCCAAGGCCCCTTATAGACGTAATCAATTGTTTTCATTTCATTACACCGCCTTAGATGGCATTGTATTTTAATTTTAAAACTCATTTATCTCATTAAATATCAGTCCTATCAAAATTTTACATAGAATAAAACTTATCGGATATCATTTTTAAAGAAACTTTTGTTATGTAACATATTTCACAAAAATCAATAATAAGCGAGATATTTCGATTTATTTAATTCAGGCCCCCTTATAACCCCCCTTTTAAATAACGTATATTTTGAATGTCATATAGCCTAAAATCTAAGTTACAACGAACTTAATTTATATTCCACTTCTCATATAAATCGGTTGAGCCATTATCGCGTGAAAAGGTAACAAACATCCAGGCAAACAGACAGACATACAAACAAAAATTTCAAAAAAGCGATTTTCGGTTTCAGGGTGGTTAATTATATATGTTAGGACCAATTATTTTTGGAAAATCGAAAATTACCAGAAAAATTTCGGCTACAGATTTATTATTAGTATAGATATAGATATAGATAGTACTGGAGATATTACACACAGTACACTGCTAGAGCGGTCTCGTAGACCGCACGTCTATATACTGGACTGTTTTTCTCCGTCCTCGCAATGGATTCTACACAGGCCCTTCGCAAAAAGTTGGTGTTATTGATTAAAACTTTGCCGAGAAGAGCTTGAGTGGACGGAGGATGAGGACAGTGAGGTTGACTCTGCAGGTGAACAAGATTTCGTCCATGAGAGTGATCAACAATAATTGCCTATTGAAAGTGTACTGCATACAAAATAGGTAGTGGTTTGAATTTAGATTTAGATTTATTTAATGATAACATATACATTAAAACGCTACATGAAAGTACATCGAAAGAGCAAAGCTCGTGTTCGGGGACAGTTCCGTTTTGATAGAAAGACTTGAAAATGACGTACAATTTCACATTGTTCACAAAACATACCTATTTTTACTGAATTAAAATTTAAGATTCTGATTACACAGATTATACATACCGGTAATTCACAAAAATAGAAATCTCTACTGTTTCTAAAATAAAATTTAAAATTCTTGCACTAAGATCACATTTTTAGAAGAGTAGATATAAACATCCTCAAATATACATACTTTGTACACAAAATACTTAAGAAAAAAGGTCACATAAATATGATAATAAAGTTAGTAATAATACTAGTAATAAATGAGTGAAAAAAGAGACGATATTGAGATTGGTGATGGATTAATATTAACTTATTATTAGTAGTATAATTAGTACAGGTCATGTTGATAGATAAGATAGAAAAAATATACTTAGGATAGAAATAAACTTGTTTTACAATACATGGTACATATAAAACAGGGAAGTCTGTCATATGAATTGATTAATTCTGGATCTGAAAATTTAATTGGTTAAAGTAGTCAATTCTGGATGAAATTTTATTATCGAATTATATAGACGTGGACCATAATTTGTACTGTGTAGTAAAGCAGCAGATGTGAAATATTTAGGTTCAACTAAATTAAGAATTTAATTTCGTCTTGTATTATGATCATGTGGCTGAGCTACAAATTTCATTCTGTTTTTATGATAGAATTTCATTAAAGAGTATTTATAAATTTGGTCAATTTTAAAAACATTCAATTCGGAATGGATCAAATTTGTTGGGTAATCCAGTCGCCTTTTCAAATAAATTTTGATTATACGTTTTTGTTACATAATGAGAGGAAGAAGAGCAGTTTTTCTAATGCCCCCCATCCAGTTATACCTTATTGGATAACAGATTCAACTATAGCGAAATAAACCGAACCTAATACATGAGTAAGCAAGTAATGGCGAAGGTTTACAAATTTGTCAATTGTTTTACGGATCCTGTTACATAAAAAGATGATTTGTCTATCCCATTTCAACAATAATTTCCATGTATTTCACATCTACAGATTCTTTCAGGCAAGGGCATTTACAGGTTGTAGAGAGTTTACAAAATGAGTGTGGATTATTAACTTTAAATGAGAAATATTTTTACTTTTTGCTTTAAACATAACCTATATTATTTAAGTTGTCATTTAATTTAATTATTAAATGTATGTTATTCCGCTAATTTCATTCAAAACTGAACATTAATATATATAGTTTTGATAGAAGCGTCTATATGCGTACTCATGTATTTCCAAGGAGTAGTCGAGCATTTACGATTTTATAAATAAAATATTGCAGTATATTATATCTCTGCTTTTTAAATTAAGCAAAAGGATGTAAGAGAACACTATCAAAGCTATTTCACATCCATTAATTTATTCTTGTGCCGACGACAATATTAATACAATAGCGGTATCAGAGACCGCACGTCTGTGTTAACGGCTCAAATTACGCACGTCTGGTGTTGAGGGTTAACACCACAATATTGTTAAGCAAATTGAGAAATTGAATAAAATAAAAAAATATTATTATTATTATTATTATCATTATTATTATTTTAGTAGGTTATTTCACTACTCTTTATCAACATCTTAGGTTATTTAGCGTCTGAATGAGATGAAGGTGATAATGCTTGTGAAATGAGTTCGGGGTCCAGCACCTAAAGTTACCCAGCATTTGCTCACATTGGGTTAAGGGAAAACCACGGAAAAACCTCAACCAGGTAACTTGCCCCGACCGGGAATCGAACCCGGGCCAGCTGGTTTCGCGGCCAGACGCACTAGCCGTTACTCCATAGGTGTGGACATTATTATTATTATTATTATTATTATTATTATTATTATTATTATTATTATTAGCATCATCGTACTCGTACACCATGTATGGTACTGCGATAATGTATTAAAACACACCCTATAGCGTACGCATTTATCGGTCAATATTCTCCCCCCCACCGAATACAGTCAAGCAGTTCGAATATTGCAAGAATCCTTAACGACTCATAACTGGTGCAAGGTATGACAATGCTAGTAATCCAAGTACAATCCGGATACAAAAAAACTGAAAAGGTAGTACTGTAGCACTATAAGGTTACAACATTGTACGTAGGGTCTTTTACTAAAAGAGATGACATTGATTTAATTCAAATTATGAAACAGATGATTCATGGAAATATATTTTTTAAAATGAATGCTGTAAATTAGTTACTAATTTTCAATTTTTATAACTAGGCGTGAGTACCGAAACCCATTATATAATTTCATTCAATTATTCCTTAGGCAGCCAACGGATTTTCATCATTGAGAATTTAGGTTCGATTCCGGATGCACATTACGACATTTTTATGAATAAGGTAGTTGTGGGATGGATTTCCTCAAAGTATTTCAAATTCTTCTGATCTTCTACATAACGTCTTCTCAGTATATATTAATTTTATCTGTAGTTGGAGAAGAGAGGTAAATAAAAACTGCAAATCATAGTATTCAAAACGTATAACATATATTCAAATTTAATGTTTTTTTACATTTTAAGAATTATATGTTTAGATTTATGGGAATTCAAATAATACAAATACAAGAATATAACAAAGATAAAATATAACACAAACCCACAACACAATAATAACAAAAAAAGAAAGAGTAAAAATGTTCCGTTAAGGGTTCAAATCATACTTAAACTATATTCGTAATGTATTACAATATACATATTACAATTGCTGTATTAATAAATAGTCTAACTGGGTCACACCCGAAAAATATAAAATCTATTTCATTAAAATTTTATTACATAGGCCTACCGGTACGTTATAAACACCATTGAAACGTTCATCACTTAGAACTTTCTTACATACAATGTATAATTGCACTAAAACATTCCCATATTCGTTCTAAAATTTATTACAATTTTACAATCTTAAAATTTTCTTACATATGTTACAAAACACAACTAAAACTTGTTATAAAATCACATTTAAACGTTTAACTCCAGTAGCGTTATGTCGTAAAACAAATATAATATAATTTTGCATTTTTTAGTGTTTTATATTACAACATAATGTACGATCATTTTTATGGAATTTTGTGACAATTTTATTGCTAAGGAAGATTTATTAATGTAAGTTTCAATACAATTTGTAACGTACGTAAGAAAATTTCAATTTCATCTCGAGAAATACCACCTCGCATCAATTCGATCGGCGCTAAATACAGCGTTGTTAAAATGATCAACTAAAGAATTACTATTTTATATGACTTTTGACTTGGAAATTCAACAATAACTAAAACGTATTAAGTCTGAAATCCTTTTAATAAAATTGTATATACCTTCATTATCACATTTTAATTTTTAACATAACCTAAACCCAAGAATATTTTGGCGATGAAAAGTTCAAATACGATTTTATAACTTATGTAATAATGTTGTAACAGTGTTTTGTAATGCATATGAGCACATATTAAGGAAAGAACATCTCACCCTAAAAACTAGTATATACATTACAGAACATTATTACAACATTTTATCCAAGTTATAAAATAGCATTGAAATATTTCATCTCTATCACTTAAATGTTCTTATAAATATCACAAAGAGCATTAAAACGTGTCTATACACTTTATAAAATCACAATAGAACGTTTCACGGTAAATCGTTCTTAGAAATACTTTATAAGTCGTTATTGAAGTGTCTTATATACCGGTATCTTATAAAATCGCATTGAAAGTTCCGTCTCTTTAAATGTTCTAGCGGATGTCACAAAATTAATTCAAACAATCTTATGTTATAACATCGCTAAAAAAAAAAAAAAACCTTATTAAATTCATTAAACAAAATCAATTAATGTGCTTTACCAGATATTAAAACGTTCGTACATGAGCTATAGAACACTGTTGAAATATTCTCACATACGTTACAATACCATGTTAGAACACTCCAACTACAGTATAGAAGTTTTTACGCTCTTACATATCGGTACGTTACAAAATCGCGTTAGAAGTTTCGACACTTGAAACTTCCTTACAGACGTTACAAAATGCCATAAAAATAAAATTACATTCATTATTGAACACCATTAAATAAAACGTCCCTTCCTTAAAACGTTATAAAGTACGTAGAGCGTCAATGAAACGTTCCAACCTTAAAATTTCTGACCAGTAATCATTAAAATGATTGTATATACATTATAAAACAACATTAAACATTTACGTAAGTTACAACAACGAATTAAAACGTTTTTAGATGTGTTATAGCTCACTATTAGAACGTTCTTATAAGCGTTGCTAAAATGTAATTAAAGCTACCACCTCTGAAACGTTCTTACAAATGTCACAAAATTATATTAAAACAGTATTACACAAATAATATAATACAACCCAAACGTCTCTTTCTTAAAAATGTAATTAATATTTTACAAAAGACTAATGAAACTTTCCTCCCTTCGTTCTCAAAAATTTCAATTATGGTTTATTTAACGACACTCGCAACTGCAGAGGTTATATCAGCGTCGCCGGTGTGCCGAAATTTTGTCCAGCAGGAGTTCTTTTACTTGCCAGTAAATCTACTGACATGAGCCTGTCGCATTTAAACACACCCGGCCGGGATCGAACCCGCAACCTCGAGCATAGAAGGCCAGCGCTATACCAACTACGCTACCAAGGGCGACTTCGTTCTCAATAAACAACATTAAAATGACAGCAATTACTTTGTAAAACAATGTTCACTTACACTACAAAATCGTACTAAAGCGTTTCTTCTTTGTAACGTTTTTACCTCTGTTAGATCTCACAATTAGAACGTTCTTACGTGAGTTCCGAAACCGCATTAAAAGTTTCAACCATGAAACGTTCTTATGGATGTCAAAAAATCGAATTACAACCATCTTACATGTGTTGTTATCTAGAACAAAATTAAAGTTTTTTATATAACACCTCTGAAACGATTCTCCATAACGTTCTTACCATACTTCATCAAAATTTCTTACATGCATAACATACCATTAAAATATACGATTAGTGCAATATGTCACTAGTCAGAAATATATGCAATAGAGGAGGAAAGAAACTGGCCATCCTACCCCATTATCTCTTGGCATAGACACCTTATTGGTGTCACTTATAAGGTTCAAACTGTCTTTTGGACAGTTGACTACACAACAAAAACAACTCTGTATCACGTTCGGTATGTGTTATAACACTACCGAAAACGTTCCTTAAATACCTTACAAAACAACATTAATTTACATACGTTACAAACCTCATTAGAACGCTGTGACATTAAAATGTCCTTATGTACGTTATAGAATATAATTCACATTTCTAATGTAATTGTTACAACGTACACATTTTAGAATATTACTCAAATGTCCTTACATACGTTATAAAATCTCACTGAAACTTCTTACCACTAAATTATTCTCATATTTCTCTCTAAAAAGTTCTTAAAAATATTATAAACACCATTTAAATGTTCTTACATACACCATTAAGACAATTAAATGTTTTTACGTATGTTAGAAACTAGCTTAAAAGTCCCATTCTTAATTTTTTTAAATAGGCCTACGTTATAGAACATTATTCAAATATTTATACGCTTCAGAATAGCGAAAGTTTGAGAACACAAGCCTAAAGTTTCACGACTAAATCATTCTTGTATTTGTTATAAAATCACAATAAAACGATCTTATATGTGTTGTAAAACGCACTAAAATATCCTTCCGTTAAAACAGCATAAAATATGTTCTAAAACACTATTCAACTATTCTTTTATAATTTTTAGAATACTATTCAAACGTTCTTCTATTTGTTATAAAATTTCACTGAAACGTTTTATCACTAAAATACTATCAAAAACGTTATAAAACGCCACTGAGACATTCATGTACGTTAGGAAATACTATTCAATTGTTCTGATATGTTTTAGGTTTTAGAACAATATTCAAACGCAACTTAATTTGTTATAAAATCGCACTGAAACGCAACACTATTCAAACGTTCCTTCGTGTGTTATAAAATAACGCTGAAACGTTGTACCATTCAAACATGTTCACAAATATTATTAAAGTCAAACACAATCATCTTGCATAGCATATCTATTACAAAATGTCATTAAAAAGTTCCACCGTTGAAACATTATTAAATAAGTCATAAAACAATTCAATTACTCTTATATACGTTTTAGAACACTATTCGAATCTCTTTTCAAGTGTTATAAAATCGTATTCAAACTTTTTCCATTACAACATTCTCACAAATATTATACAATTTCAATAAATAGTTCTTAAATATGTAATAAAAGGACAATGAATCATTTCTCTGTTAAAGCATTATTAAATTCTCTATTCAATTATTCTTTAGATCACTAAAATATTATCATAAACGTTGTAAAATTACAACGAAACATTCCTTTATGTGATATAAAACGTCACTAATCTAGTCCTCCGTTAAAATACTATTTACGTACGTTATATAACACTATTCAATTACTCTTATATACGTTTTACAACAATATTCATACATTTCTAGATTTGCTGTAAAATTGCAATGAAACGCAATACTATTGAAACGTTCTTTCATTTGTTACAAAATCGCATTGAAACGTTTTACCATTAACACATTCTCACAAATGATTTAAAATTCCAATAAAATAATCTAGCATATTTAATATAATGCCACTAAAACGTTCCTCCGTTGAAATATTACTAAAACGATTCAATTACTCATATGTTACTTGTCGAACCACCTTTCACTTGCTATAAAATCGAATTCAAATGTTTTGCTACTAAAATTCTAAAAAAATATTATAAAATTCCAACAAAAACCATTTTCCATAAGTAATAAAATACCACTGAAACATTCACCCGTTAAAATATTGTTAAATTCGCTATTCAATGGCTCTTGTATACGTTTGGATCGTATTTCAAACGTTCTTTCATTTATTATAAAATCGCATTGAAACGTAACACTAGTTAAACTTTTTATTTATTTATTGTTTTTGCAAAATTTCATTGAAACATAACACCATTAAAACTTCCTTTCATGTATTAAAAATCTCATTGAAACGTAACACTATTTAAACTTTTCACATTTTTTTTGCAAAATTTCATTGAAACATAACGCCATTCAAACTTTCTTTCATGTATTAAAAATGTCATTTAAACATTTTACCACTGAAATATTCTCATAAATTTTATAAAATCCGGAAACAAAAAACTATTTTACATATGTTTTAAATCATAATTAAAACGTTTCACCGTGAAATCATCATTAAATTCGTAATAAAACATTATTCAAATACCCTTGGAACCCGTACTTTTTATAACAATATTCAAAAACTCTTAATTGTTATAAGATATCATTGAAACTTTTTACTACTAAAGCATTTTCAATAATGTTACAAAATACAAATAAAACAATCTTATGTATATTATAAAAAGGCCACTAAAACGTTCCCTAGTTAAACTATTATAAAACTCATAATAGGACATCATTGAAATGCTCTTACGTATGTTTGCGAACACTATTCAAGCGTTACTTCGTATTTAAATGTTTTTCAACAATCCACATATACAAATTTTATTAAATCCCAATAAAACGATATTGCATATATTGTAAAACACCACTGAAACGTTTTTGCAATAAAACATTATTAGATACGTCACAGAAAACTATTCAAATCCTCTTGTGCATGTTTTAGAACACTATTCAAATATTATTTCATTTGTTATAAAATAACATAGAAACCTTTTACCACTAGAACATTATCATATATGTTACAAAGTTCCAATAAAATAACAGCCATATGTCATAAAATAGTACTAAAACATTCCCCGTTAAAACATTATTAAATACGTAATATACTTCTATTAAATAAGTCTTATGAACGCTTTAGAACAACATTAAATTTTAGAACACGGCTGAAACGTTATTCCATTGTTATAAAATCGCATTAAAACGATCGTACATAATGTTACAGAACATCACTATAAGTTCCCCTCTTAAAACATTATTAACTATATTACATAATACTAGTGAATTATTCTTATATACGTGTTAGAATGTCATAAGCTTTGAAATACTATCCAAACGCTCTTTCCATTTCTTTTTTTTTTTTTTCTTTTTTTTTTTAGTTGGTTATTTAACGACGCTGTATCAACTACGAGGTTATTTAGCGTCGATGAGATTGGTGATAGCGAGATGGTATTTGGCGAGATGAGACAGAGAATTCGCCATAGATTACCTGGGATTTACTTTAAGGTTGGAAAAAATTCGGAAATAACCCACCCAGGTAATCAGCCCAAGCGGGGATCGAACCCGCGCCCGAGCGCAACTTCAGGTCGAGAGGCAAGCGCCTTAAAAGACTGAGCCATGCCGGTGGCTTTTTCCATTTCTTACAGAATAAAATTGCATCGAAACGTTTCACCACTAAAACGATCTCACACAATGACATAAAACACCACTAAAACGTTCTTCCTTTAAAACATTAAAAATAGATAACAGAACACGTCAATTATTCTTATATGCAACACAAATGTCATAAAGTTCGAAAGAAAACATTATTGTCCAATTGCGCTTAACTATGGTTTAGGATATTACACGTCTTAGAACACTATCCGAATGACCTTACATTTGTATTAAAACCGCATTGAAACGTTCACACATGTTTCACAGATATTACATCATTAATACTGAATGCTATTAAAACGTTATTTCGTTAAACATAATTAAATGTCACAGAACACTAATCAAAATACTCTTATGTATTAAACAACATTCAACACTATTCATTGATATAAGTTTTAGAACACTATACAAACGTTCTTCCATTTGTACTAAATTCGCATTGAAACGTCCACACATATTTCACAGATATTACATCACCGATATTGAACGCTAATAAAACATTCTTTCGTTAAACATTAATAATTAATACGTTACAGAACTATTCAAATGTTCTTACACATGTTTTTAAACAACATTCAATACTATTTAATTGATATAATTGTTATAAAACTATTCAAACGTCCTTTCGTTTGTACTAAACTCGCATTGAAATGTTCACACATGTTTCACAGATATTGTATCACCGATATTGAACGCTAATAAAAAATTATTTCGTTATACATTAATAATTAATACGTTACAGAACTATTCAAATGTTCTTACACATGCTTTTAAACAACATTCAATATTATTCAATTGATATAATTGTTAGAACACTATTCAAACGTTCTTTCATTTGTATTAAACTCGCATTGAAACGTTCACACATGTTTCACAGATATTATATCACTGATATTGAACGCTAATAAAACGTTCTTTCGTTAAACATTAATAATTAATACGTTACAGAACTATTCAAATGTTCTTACACATGTTTTTAAACAACATTCAATACTATTTAATTGATATAATTGTTAGAAAACTATTCTAACGTCCTTTCGTTTGTACTAAATTCGCATTGAAACGTTCACACATGTTTCATAGATATTATATCACCGATATTGAACGCTAATAAAAAATTCTTTCCTTAAACATTAATAATTAATACGTTACAGAACTATTCAAATGTTCTTACACATGTTTTTAAACAACATTCAATACTATTCAATTGATATAATTGTTAGAACACTATTCAAACGTTCTTTCATTTGTATTAAACTCGCATTGAAACGTTCACACATGTTTCACAGATATTATATCACTGATATTGAACGCTAATAAAACGTTCTTTCGTTAAACATTAATAATTAATACGTTACAGAACACTATTCAAATGTTCTTACACATGTTTTTAAACAACATTCAATACTATTCAATTGATATAATTGTTAGAACACTATTCAAACGTTCTTTCGTTTGTATTAAACTCGCACTGAAACGTTCACACATGTTTCACAGCTATTATATCATTGATATTGAACGCTAATAAAACGTTCTTTCGTTAAACATTAATTAACACGTTACAGAACACTATTCAAATATGCTTACACATGTTTTTAAACAACATTCAATATTATTCAATTGATATAATTGTTAGAATATTATTCAAACATTCTTTTGTTTGTACTAAACTCGCATTGAAATGTTCACACGTTTCACAGCTATTATATCATTGATATTGAACGCTAATAAAAACGTTCTTTCGTTAAACATTAATTAATACGTTACAGAACACTATCCAAATGCTCTTACACATGTTTTAAACAACAGTCAACACTATTCAATTGATATAAGTTTTAAAACACAATTCAAATGTTCTTCCGTTTGTTTTAAAATCGCATTCAAATGTTTTGCCATTAAAAATTCTTTCAAACATTATAAAATCCTAATAAAACTATTCCGCATATGTTAAAAAACATCACTAAAACATCCCTTCATTAAAAAATTATTGAACACGTTTACTTATGCTTCAAAATATAGTTGCAACTATCGTAAACTAGTTTACGATAAAAGTATTCTTGAAGTACGGAGAGATTTCTGGTATTCCTCAGCAACACAGAAGATTTTATGCGTGCATAAAATTCATTTCACAGTACACAAATAACCAACATCCATTTGTTTTATTTTACGTAGAACATCTAAAAGGGGAATGTAGAAGTAAAGCTTTGATTGGCTGATAATAAATTACAAGCGTCTCTATATTTTTCAACCCTCACTAACCCTGAGTGAACGATTCAACGCTCGGAATCCGTAAGAGATAGCAAGACGAGTTCGATTTTTCAACGCTGTCGGTATGGGACTTGAAATTCCAATCATGTCTGCTACCTCCGCTAATTCTACAGCAGTTTCGGTGTCCTTTTACATCGCAGTGATCGTCAATTCCTTTTATGAGAGAAATAAAAATGTTTCTAGCTTCTACTCTGTTGTATCGGCCTATACGAGCATTTCAACTTATACAATACTTGTGAGAAAATTGTTCAGAACGTGTATAAAACTAAATACGTACAAATAAGGTAGTACAAACTGTAACAATTGAAATAAACGTAACTTCAGTACCGAAATAAAATAGGCCTTCTCGTCGCAATTTGACTTTGATAATAGATTATTGCAAAACAGGTTTCCAAAAGGACAAAGTATTAACTTACAATATACAATATTAACAGTAATGAATGACTAATAATTTAAAAATGAATATAAAATTATATTTTAGAAAAATTAGTTACAACAAAATCAATAATAAACTGCAATTCAAATAAAATTCAATCTTCCCTTATAAACTGTTGTAAAAATTATTTTTAATTGCCAAACCTTCAGAACGGCCCCGAGGTTCACTCAGCCTCCTATAAAATTGAGTACCGGGTCTTTCCCGGGGGTAAAAGGAGGTCAGAGCGTGGTGCCGACCACACCACCTCATTCTAGTGCCGAGATCATGGAAAGCATGGGGTTCTACCTCCATGCCCCCCAAGTGCCTTCATGGCATGTTACGGGGATACCTTTACCTTTACCTTTTTTTATGTGAAAGGTACCCTAATAATAACTTGTACTGAGAAAAGGCAACAGACATTTTACAGAATAAAGTTTCCCGCTGGCCATACGTAAAACAAAGAAAAACGTATAACATACTGTAAGCTTAAGTATCAGAATAAAAATATCATGCTTCTATGTAGTTGCAATAGCATTACAAATAACACAACGTAACGATGCTCTAGGCACGCAATATCTCGTTTACATCATAGAATAATAGGCTTTATAATTATAGTTCGAAATTATTAGAGAATATTTCAAGTCACTAACGAATATGAATTTTTTTACAACGCAATTGCAACAATAGATTTTTATTTTATTGGGTTATTTTACGACGCTGTATCAACATCAAGGTTATTTAGCGTCTGAATGAAATGAAGGTGATAATGCCGGTGAAATGAGTCCGAGGTCCAGCACCGAAAGTTACCCAGCATTTGCTCGTATTGGGTTGAGGGAAAACCCCGGAAAAAACCTCAACCAGGTAACTTGCCCCGACCGGGATTCGAAGCCGGGCCACCTCGTTTCGCGGTCAGACGCGCTGACCGTTACTCCACAGGTGTGGACGCAACAATAGATTATCGATATATTTAACAAAGACAAAATTTTTCGTTCGTCATATTTTGTAAAAGAAAACAAAAACAACATACACACCAATCGTAATTAATGCAATAATATTGCGACACATCCAAGATGTTCGTATTACGGAAATTAATCGCTGATTTAGACCACAGAAGTACGCACTTTGTAATTTTAGTTTAGAATTATAACACTGTTACAAATAATTAATAGTTATTTGTGATACAAATTCGTAAAGTTCTCTTTTTGGCACAAGTGTGTATCATTATAATGTTTTTCCTACGATAGCACAAATTTACATTAAATAAATATTTCAAGTTGGAGAGGCTATAACATCACGATTCCATGGCCGTCTAAACTCAGTGCCACCACAGTCTAGTATATACAGTCACGAAGCTTGTGTTGATGAGGGTACTAGGAACAATAGACTGTGCCGGTACTATTTCGTATTTGTCTGTAATGAGACGATAGTAGCGATCCTAGTGGTTAGCAACTATCTATGGATGCATATTTCCTACGTATTGAGCTTCGTGACTATTATACTAGACTGTAGTGCCACTAAGTTGTTATAAATATCGATGAAATGGCAGACTGTTTTAATAATGATCACGATTTCATGGCCGTATAAACCGGTCATATAATCAACAAAGCGGTTAGGAACAGTTGAACGCTATATATTGTTGCAATGAGTACTACAGATGTAACTTCAGAATAAGACGGGCTAAAATGTAAATACACCATGTCCCGCTTAGAGGGATCGAGAAACACCATTTACAATCACATGAAGATAATGACTAATTTCAAGGAAAAATTGTTCCGGGGCCGGGTATTGATCCCTGGACCCTTCGCTTAGCGCGCGAAGGCTCTACCGACTGAGCTACCCCAGGAACCAACCATACAAGACACCGTCACAATTTTTCCCTTGTATCCACACAACTCAAATGAGCTGACAAGACGCCAGAACTCAACTATGAGTGCACACAAATACTGTGTGACTTAAATTGTGGCTTTCTGTTAACGTACCTCCAGTAACGAATGTGTTATACAAATCTGGCTTTCAGGTAGTAGCTCCCTGTAAAGCAGGTTTGAATAATTTCAAGGAAAAATTGTTCCGGGGCCGGGTATCGATCACAGGACCCTTCGCTTAGCGCGCGAACTCTCTACCGACTGAGCTACCCCAGGAACCATACACGACACCGTCATTTGAGTTCTGTGGATACAAAGGAAAAATTGTGACGGTGTCATGCATTTCAAGTTCCCATTCCCGGGCTCCGATAAGTTTCTCGTTAATTGTGAATGCTCACATTTAAACACATTTTAACTATTTCCGTTCTCGTTCTCGTTTCCGTTCCCGGTTTATTGTGGACCAGCCTTTATTTGTGTTACGTGTCCTAATATTATTTACATAATGAAAGACAGAGGTAATACATTAATTTTTATTGAATAAAGTTTCTACATTGAATAATTGCATTTTCTTTGGCAGTGCGCGAAATAAATAGCAGTGCGTAAAGTGTACTTTTTACGCATTACTGCTTTAAAGGCTCACTTTACGCACTGACAAAAGTGGATAAAATGAAACTTTACGCGCTATCGCAGAAAAATATATTAATGTACTAGCCGTACCCGTGCGCTCCGCTGCACCCGTTAGAAATAAATATAAAGTAATTACATAATTAAAATAGGACATTTGATCCAGGGAACATTCGTGTTTGATATAAGGATAAATCGTTTATTATGTTACTTAATTTAAATTGTATTTTCATAATTAAAATGCGATCATTTGATCCAGAGACCACTCATTTGGCCATAAAAATTATTTTAGGAAATACAGGAAACGAATGTACAGAATAGCCTATCAAGTTTTCTGTGCATAAGAAGCTATTTTAATCTTACCTGTGCTCGATTCACTCAGAAGTTACTGTAATAAGATTATAGCATTATGTTCATCTAGACAAACTACACTTTCCAATGGTGAATTAATAATTAATTATACAAATCGGTTAATTTAGCTTCCGATATTACTTCATACAAATACAGATACATTATCTGTAGGCTATCTTTCATAGCTTTCGATTGTTGCTGTCCAAGGCCACTTATAGACGAAGTCATTTGTTTTTTAATTCATTACACGACCTTAGATCGCGTTGTTATTGTAATTTTGAAACTCATTTATCTCATTAAATATCAGTCCTATCAAAATTTTTCAAGGAATAAAACTTATCGGAAATTATTTTTAAATAAACGTTTGTTATGTAACATTTTTCACACAAAAATCAATAATAAGCGCGATATTTCGATTTATTTAATTCAGGCCCCCTTATAACCCCCCTTTTAAATAATGTATTTTGAATGCCATATAGCCTAAAATCTAAGTTACAACGAACTTTATTTATATTCCAATTTTCATCCAAATCCGTTCAGCCATTATCGCGTGAAAAGGTAACAAACATACAGACAGACAGACATACAAACAAAAATGTCAAAAAAGCGATTTTTGGTTTCAGGGTGATTAATTATATATGTTAGGACCAATTATGTTTGGAAAATCGAAAATTACCAGAAAAATTTCGGCTACAGATTTATTATTAGTATAGACGTTGCGCTATTGCAGCATTACGTGCTACAGATAAAAAAGACAACCTATATGATAACGTTACATTTCAAGTGGTCATTTCACTGTTAAGTTGGTCATTTACATCATAAATAAAATTTTATTGTACAGTAAGGATATTGCTGTAGAGCAAGTTAAAAACCGTTATGGATAACAGATTATTCATTAACGCTCTTTCAATAATAGAAGAGATATGGAGTGATTAATTGCTATGTTAATTATTATAGAGTCAAAGTCGGCCAAATTATAGAATTTATTTATTCATCATATTTTCCGTGATGTATTACATAATATTCAACCCTATTTAAGTAAATAATTAACCATTTTTAATATAAAAATCGCCAAGTACTTCAATAATTAACGGTATTAACACAGCTTTCCACATAAAATATTCAAGTAATATTATATGGGAGACGTAATAAATGATTGTGTGTACTTTTATTATGTGGTTACAAAAATGTTGATTGTAAAACAGAAACTGCTACCTATAGATCTGTAACACTCACAGAGATGGTGATGAAACCAAAAATAATACATGCCTGCAGGCGTAGTTCTCGGGCATTAACGAGTTTCATGGTAATCTATGGGTTTATCGCGTAGGTTAAATTCTGGGTTTTAACAAATACATAAGGTCCGATGTCGATGAGAAGAAACCTCAATGTCTTCAGACTGAAGAAAAAATGAATACCAAGACTTATTACTAGACAGTGGATGCGGGATGACGTGAAATTGTTTCGTATCGGAGTATAAGAGTGTATTCCGAATCTCACCGGTGAGCAATCGATGGCATCACGGTGTTCCGAATTCCACCGATGACGTCATTGATGCTCCACCGGTGTCGCACCGGTGCCATCAACTTGCAGAGGTGGTGGCAGTCTCCATCAGCCGCCATCAGTGAATTGATTGGTTCTTGTGTAGGGCGGGAATTAGCAGACGAATGACAACGTGCACTGTTGTGTCATGGCGGTGTGTTCTGCTTTAGTTCTGCTGTATTGTTTGTAATGAGCACAATGTAAAAACAATATGTTAATGGCTTATGAGCGAACATGTCAACGGACCAGTTATTACTACCGGTTCAAGAAATAAGTTGTTTATGATCACTTTTATTTGAACGAGATGGCAGTACGGAAATTTCGCAAAATTATGCTAGCGTAGCACAGATATCACTTACACAGTCGCCATGACAGCATCGATTCTTCCAACAGTTTTGTTCCTTATTTTCGTTGCAACGTGACGTCATTGATGCCACCGGACCGGTGAGATTCGGAATACGCTGTAAGGCACGTGCCGCGCCGTCCGTCTTTTGTGTACCTGGCGAGTACAGCAGCTTACATAACGAAGGAACCCCGGTCCACATTGCAACGCAATGTGTGTAGTTGTGTTATCCTGCTCAAGTTTTTAGTACGAGTTGAATAATGTAGTGCTGATCCATTCATAATGTTGAAGTCAAAACGTTAAATTCGCTTAGAGATACGAAATGCAATTAAGAAGTATGAGATTGACATTTTATGTATTAACGAAGACAATATCGTGTGTAATGTATGTAAAATTGAATAAAAACCAGAACAACTCAGGCTATAGAGAAACATTGCAACAGTACATCGCACAGGAAATGCGTTAAATGAAATCTGAGGAACCATCATCATCATTATCACCATTTAGTTGTGTGGGTCTAAACGACACGTGCAACATGATGCTCAGTGCAAATATTCCTCTAAAGAAATTGAGTGATCCCCATTTTAGAGTTTTCTTCAGAAATTCTCTCGATGCAAAAACTGTTTAAGCGATAGGCGAAGACGATTCAGCTTCGACAACTTACGAGAATATATCGTCGTTTACTACAACGCTGGTAATTGCTTCAATGATGACGAGGACTGATCTTGCAAGATATGTGCTACACTACTACAGTACGTTATTTTTCTTTTCCTTCTGACTGTACGGAGATACAGTAGCATGTTGACGTCGTCTGTTTACGTTTAAAACCTGTTAAGCCAATGGTCTGAATGAAAAAAAATGTAACATATAGTAAATGTGCACCTACATTCAACGATAAGTCATCCCGCATCTACTGTCTACTTATTACTGTACTTGTGGAAAGGTTTTCATATATTTAATGAGGTTTACAACAGATCTACCCTAGATAGAGACAGGGCGTGTTTTCCGTGACGTGAAATCAGTATTAAGTCTATGTCCGCTTACGATAACATCAAATGTTAAATCGTCTCACCTTAACCATTCAGTAAACAACATTCAGCTGTCATTACTAAAAGAGAAATTTCGTTAACCTGTACGCAATAAATCATATATAATTCATTTTCCTACACAGTATCAGAGAATATCTGTGAGAAGGGGTGGCATTAATCTTTCACAAATTACTGTAACATATTGCTTAGATTATCTGTGGTAGAAATATACATTTCAAAGGAAAAACGAGTTTACGTCCATAATAAAAGCACTTTTCCGAAATAGTATACTGTAATACAATCATAATATGAATTCTGCAAGTGTGTCAATAAATTACAGTAGTATTATTAAATTGTAACAAAACTAACATAATTCAATTTAAGTCCTGCCCAAATACAACCTCGCATATTCCAGGAGCAATAATTAAAAACAGATCCCTAATAGAAACAGTAACAACAAAATTTCTTGGCTTACAAATCGATAATATGTTAAATTGGAAAAATCACATTAGAGAAATTACTCCTAAACTAATTCAGCATTTTTGCTATTATATCTATGCAAGATATAGTAAATATGAATACCTTAAAAATAATATACTTTCCATACTTCCACTCGGCAATAAGTTTTGGAATGATATTCTGGGGAAATTCTACAGACAGTAACAGTATATTCCTTCTACAAAAAAAAGAGTAATTAGAATAACAGTAGGTGCCAAATCCAGGGAATCATGTAGGACCATTTTCAAAAAACTACAAATAATGCTCATGGATTGTCAACCTACAGTTTTTTTTTTCATTAATAAACTTCCTCTATGTAATCGCGAAAACTTCGTAACTAATTCAACAGTTCATAACATAAATACTTGTCAAAAAGGATTTTCATACTCCATCGGAATATACCATCGTGCTATCAAAAGGAATGCGTTATATGGCAGTAAAAATGTTTAATAGCCTCCCTATGGAAATAAAAAAATTAAACTCAAAACATAAGATTATTTAGGGCCAAATTAAATAAGTTACCTTATTTTTCACACCTTCTATTCTGTAGGTGAATTTATTACATTCAACAATGCTGCATGAATATTTCTGTCTTGTATTAATTATCGATACTAACCCCTTGTGTTATGCTAGTATAATGTAAAACTCTTCTGTACGGTATATATTTTAACTACAATATCACTACAATTAAGATTCTGTAGTACTATTAAGATTTTTTTTAATGTTTTATATTCTAGCTGTGAACGATGTACGAATACAATGGAATGTAAGTAACTCCAGTAAAATACACGTTACTTTTTCTAAGAAAGTCACTAATTAAACAGATCAGAGGATGATTTACTGTACATGTATCATAATGACTGTCTTCATATTTCATCTCGAAACGCAAATATAAACAACTCTATTTAAGTAGAAAATTTATAACTCTATAGTCCAGTTTCAATAATTTGCGTCAAAAATAATGGATTCTGGTAATTAAAATGAAACCAACGAATTTACTATTAATATCCTAACATTAACTACCAATAAGAATTTGTAAATCACTGTAGAAATGTTTCTTTGAAATACTGTTAATAAAGTATTTATTATAACAAATTCTTGTGCAGATGGGCACTGAATGCAGATTTCTAATCGGAAATGCTGTCTTTCCATACGTTCGTAAAAAACCTTTTCTGATAATTATATACTTCACTGTAGTTGTCAACAAATTGCATACAAAATGGCGACAAACAGAGTTTTAACTTGCAATATATTGCTTAAATTTCGCAATATTTGGCATTATAATGCAATTTTCTACCTTTATATACACTGTTCTGTCTTCAGATAAATCCAGGATTTAATCACACAGCCTTCTTACTGGCTCGTTTCCGTCATTTGTTTCAGAAAATGTCGGGATATATTTTTAATGCCAGCTAATGCACGGCCTTCTACAACCTCCGCGGTGCCTCATTTGTTACCGTCACAATATTATTTCTGAACAATGCTAAATAATCCTTCATCGTTAAAATAAATCTACAGGATAACGCACTGCGTACATTACCGACTGTAAGAAACAAAACCACATCAATATTCGGATTACGCTACATTTTCAAAATAATATAATCCTTTCTCAACGCTTCCGCACATTTATTCACTCAGCTCTATTTCATGGTTTGCTCCGTGTGTAAATATAATTTATTGTACGCCTAAATTCATAATAGAAAAGTATATAAAAAAACTTAAAACTCATATTCGTGGAAGATAAGTAATTAATATTTGCGATTAAATGCAGAAATCGTATTTCTAAGTTTTAACTATAGGCTAAATTATGACATTGTTACCAATGGTTACTGTTACTAAAGTTAATAAAGTCTAACAAGAAAAACTATGCTTAAGATAAATATGATCCACCGCTGTGGAGTACCGGTTAGCACGTCTGACCATGAAACGAGCGGACCCGGCTTCAAATCCTGGTTGGGAAAAGTCACCTGGTTGAGGTTTTTCCGGGGTTTTCCTTCAATCCATTAAGAGAAAATGCCGGGCAACTTAAGGCGCTGAACCCTGGATTCACCTCGCTAGCATTATCACTAAATATGCTGTCCTGGGTCCGTCTCAAAGAGCGAAGAAGTATTCACTCTCTCACTTTACTCTTCAATATTCTTCAAAACTCTAACCCTAGCTACTTAGCTTCTCGTTTTCAACATTTGTCCTCATATCACGAAATAGATACTCGCTCACAACACCATATCACACTCTCCATTCCTAAACACAGAACATCCTTCTATTCTTCATCTTTCATCGTCTCTGCACCTCATCTCTGGAACTCTCTATCACAACATGTCAGAGATTGTCGGACATTGTCTAGTTTCAAAAATAAATTAAAATTGCACTTTTTCAACTCAGATTCCTTTCAGTTATAAGCCCTTTTCTCTGCGATAGTTATGTAAAAATATAGGCTATATATTTATTTTCCTTCCTTTCCCCTTTTTGTTCCCTTTATCAGCTGACGAATTTATTATCATAGCTTTTTACTGTGAATTTTATTCAATTTTCTTTCTTTTTTTTCTTTTTTATTATTTTATTACATTCTATTTTGTTATATTCTTCCTTACGTTTTCCATATTAACCATTTGTGCTAAATGAGTTGCTTTTGCTATATTCCAAGGTATTTTACTTTCTTTTTTTTCTATTATGGTATTATTTTCATGTTGTTTAGTGTCGATTTTATTATGCTATTATTATTATCTCTCTTTGTAATATGTTAGTATTCTGTTCTGTAACTTTTTTGTTAAATTTTAACTGCTTGAATACTTTGTGACCTGGTAGAGCGTAAGAGAAGGCCCTATGGCCTTAACTCTGCCAGTATAAATAAATTATTATTATTATTATTATTATTATTATTATTATTATTATCATCATCTCCATCTCACCCAGACGCTACATAACCATGGCAGTTGGTAAAGCGTCGTAAAATAATAAATTAAAAAGAAAGATAAATAGATAAATGAACCGTTAGAACAAAATAGAAAAATAATTTAATCCTTAGGGGCCGTGTTCATAGACATTTTTTGTGCGGGTTTCCGGCGGATGATCAGCGTTTTTCGTATTCATAAACCAGTGTTAGCGATAGGATATGATTTGAATTCTGTACAAGTAACCAGTCGATAGCCGGGGCTAGCTTAGTACGCTCGTAGCGCGTGCTGCGAAATGTCTATGAATAGCACCCTTAAAATTTAATTTATGGAATTACTGTTTGAAATTGTGTCAATATAATTTTAATAAAATTTAATCATCATTGCAGTATGCTCTTTAAGCCAAACATATTTATATGGTTTCCCAAAATCTGTTTATGATTGTAAAATAAATTGAAAATATACCTTCATTTTAAAAATCACGATTCTGTCTGGACTGAAATTGATGCACAGGGAAATATATATTTAAAAAAAAAACTTACGGAATAACGAAAAAATTTAAATATTTTTCCTTACTGTATCGCATTTCTAAATTTAGATGTAGAGGTTTCCATATTTCTCTGCAATTTATATTGTTATTTGAAAATTAATATTTTAACAATTACATCAAAAGTAGAGATTAACAAAAATATTTTAGGAAACAAAAAACATATGTCTGAAAAACATTAAATCGTTAAAAAGTCGCAAAATGAAACCAGTAGGGAATAACAGATTACGATGTGTACCGTATTTAGCTTAGAAAGAAATAGTATCACAGGCATTGCGAAAAGAAGAAATTAAAATAATATTGTTGTTTAGTCAACTGTCCGAAGACAGACCTGAACCTCACAAGTAATACCAAGAAGGCACCACTTATGAGGCAACTAGGCAGGGAGATAATGGGGTAGAGTGGCCAGTTTCATTCTCCTCTCCATTGCATACATCGCCGACTAGCTACATATTACACTAATCAGACTTCAGATGCATTCAAAACAATTGTTTTTCCTCTGACACATATCGTCAAATGAGATGTAATGCCTGATAATAGATGTACATATCAGCCAGAACCTCAGAGGACAATGTGATATTGTATATATTTAAATTGAAATGTTTATAAATAAGAATTATATCTTAGTCTTGAAAAAAACTACTTACAGATAAATGTCAAATTAATTTCATTTTTGAAATTACTAGTAACGTCACAGAACTGGGTCTCACAGAAGTGTGTATATGTAAATTTTTCTAATGTGTCCAAATTTCATGTTGATAGCATACATTTGGGCCTACTATGATTTTTCCTTGTAATTTAAGCAGGACTGTTTCGCTTAACATTTCAACGCGTGCTTTGTTAGAAACGTTTACTAAAATATTATTACGCTATAAAATCTCATTTAAGTTAACCTCGATAATAAAGTACAGATAATGAAATTAGGGAACAATTTCACGGTCTTTTTGAAACGGTAGTGTGAACATGGAATAAAAATGTTTCAGAAAATAAAAATTTCAAAATTAACAGTTCCAGTTTTATTATTGTTTTATTTTATTTGGTTATTTAATGACGCTGTATCAACTACTAGGTAATTTGGCGTCGATGAGATTGGTGATAGCGAGATGGTATTTGGCGAGATGAGTCAGAGTACTCGCCATAGATTACCTGGCATTCACCTTACAATTGGGAAAAACCTCGGAAAAACCCAACTAGGTAATCAGCCCAAGCGGGGATCGAACCCGCGCCCGAACGCAACTGCAGGCCGGCAGGCAAGCGCCTTAACCCACTGAGTTACGCCGGTGGCCTAATATTATTATTATTAGTAGTAGTAGTAGTAGTAGTAGTAGTAGTAGTAGTAGTAGTAGTAGTAGTAGTAGTAGTACTATTATTATTATTATTTATATTTAAAACTTTAGGTATTAAGGAAATATTATGTACGTTAAATAAGTACAACAGAGACTACTTTTCTACGCTAATTTAAGGATTCTAAACAAGTAAGATAAAATTATGACGGATAACTAAAACGGGACGTCGAAGTAATGAACAGTAAAATGTAACACACTAACAAAATTGGAAAGCTCTCCTAAATATATTGTACGAAGAAATATATCCATAAAAAACAGGTATAGTATAAACCAGGAGAATGCGACATTAACATAAAAAACAGTAATTCTTGGCATGATTACCCGTGAAGGATCAAAGCCAACCAACCGACTGCTGGTCTCACATCCACATGCCTCAGAAGAGGTGAACTATTTAACCACCAAGATGATCCCATCAGCCGTTATAGCTAGTTTTCAAAACCGGATTTCGCTACCTATCGTAGTTCAACAAATATTGCATCACAATGCTGGGTGGGCAACGGTCTCATATACTGGCCAAAATTTCACGAGAAAATTCCTTCTCCCATGAGGATTTGAACCAGCAAGCATTCCGTAACGCGAGTCCTAGGCATTATGCCTTACATCGCAACGCTATGATATGGTTACAACATAACAGTAACAACGAAATATACATTTCAAATAATCCTATCGTACACCTTTTTCTTTTCGGAAGCGTTTAAATCTCTCGCGTAAATTTTTCATGACTTATTTCATAGCAGAATTATACAAATGTCGCTTACGAATAAATGATGTTGATATTGGAAGAGATTCAGTTATCTAACCTGAAGAAGAAGATTACGAAGAGAATTAAAATGTTATGAATTGTCTGCAACAATGCGGTATTTAAAATTGAACATAAGCTCACTATCATATTTCCGCATCACTGTTTCATATTCAACAGCGCATAACTGACTGTAAATACTAAATAAAGGGCATGACCGTTGTAAACACGATATAAAATCGACATGGTTTCGCAACGCGTCATACTGCAGACAGTTGAGGATTACAACACTTATTCTAACGTAGAAACAATTTTTACTTCTTTCAAGTCAGATAGGACTATGAATATTTTACTTAAAACAAATATTGCTAGATAATAAGAACATACTACCTACTATCTTTATTTAAACGACAAAAAATTATGTTTATTTATAATCGCTCGTATTTTTTAACCCCATTAAAACCATGCAATAGACTTTTTGTGCTTCATAACATCAGTTTACCGGCAATTTCTATTCCTTAACACTAAAATTTTGTTTTAAAATAAATTAAAATCAAAGATTTAAAAAAATTAAAATCATAAAATTAAACAGTGAATATTTAGAATTGTTATGAGCCTTGAAAGCATTAAATTGCTGATCAAATTCCATTCATTTTGTTGAAATTGCTTTGTCTACGTTCTGTAAAGGTAGCCTCTGAATTTAGTTTAGACCATTATTGAAATTCTCTAATCGCGTTCATAATATAGGCCTATAATATTAATTTTATTTTCGGATCTATAGCACTTAATATTTTAGCATGACGATTTTATATTATTAAGCTAACGCTCCAGACTATTGGAACTCAGCCATTAGCCTTCTAGCCTCCCAATATATTTATCTATTCGTCCCGTTTCAAAATTTGTGAAGTGCAGTACATTTCCTAATATGGTCGCAGTTCATGATGGCATTTCTTCTGCACAGCATACAGTTCGGTGAATCCAGAATGTTGAAGCGATGGAAGTGTTCTGTCAAGCAGTTTCCGGAATGATGCTTTTTCAGTTATCAATTTCGTGCACATCTTCCATCTTCCCTTGGCTAATTTCTCTCAGTTTGTTTGATCTTTTCTTTCTAAGCTGGAAATGATTTTTGATTTTGCTGAAAAAAAAAAAAAAGATAGAGTTCTTTCCTGTAGTAGAGGGTAAACTATTTTCGTGCCTTTTTTTGCCAGAAGATCAGCCGTCTCCTTTCCTTTGATTCCAACATGAGAAGGGCTCCATTGGAGTTCGACAATTTGTAAAAACCTTAAAAATTAGGGTGCTATTCATAGACATTTCGCAGCATGCGCTACGAGCGTACTAAGCTAGCCCCGGCTATCGACGGGTTACTTGTACAGAATTCAAATCATATCCTATCGCTAACACTGGTTCATGAATACGAAAAACGCTGATCATCCACCGGAAACCCGCGCTAAAAATGTCTATGAATACGGCCCTAAGATTTCATAATCCTAAGCTGTTAAAAATATGATAAATCAAATTGTATTTCCTGCAAATATTTATATAATATTGCTAAACTTTTAACTTTTTACGAAGCACGAGGAGAAATACAGTTAGGCTACTGTAATATTGAGTTATTTTGATATTTTACATTGTCCCGAAATTTTTAATATCGAGGCCTGAAACTTCAAAAAGGAGAGTTAGTTAGCTAGTGGGGGTTTAAAAAGGGCGCGTCAGCTACTATGGTTATTTGCGCCCTTATCTAAAATTCTTCACAAAACAGAAACACAATACAATAATCAGAATGCTAAAAAGAACTAAAACGCGTTGTCACGGTTAAAACGAGGTACACAAATGCAGTATCCATGAGGTGACTTGTAAAGATTAATAAAAGTGGGCAGTCTTTAGACCCTAGGTAGTATTCGAAACGAATCAAAATAATAAAACTAAGACCACAAGAGATAAATATTGCATAGCACATTTAAAAACAATAAAATTTTATAAAATATTCGGATGTAAAAGGTCCGAAATGTCAAGGTTGTTAAAAACATTATCAAATAATAAAATGTAACCTCCCCATGTAAAGGGTCCGAAGGATAAGTAAAACGAGTCAATAAAAAACTAAATCGCCCTGTCAAGTCCTGTATTCGATAAAAATCTTATCAAAAAGGAGATAATGAAATAAATTTATATTAAATCACGGAATAATAAGATGCTACTCAATATGTAAAACATTATTTAAATGCTTAAGACTTTAATTTCCAAAATTAACATATTTAAATTTAGCTCTGACAGATCATGGCATCAATAAACAATCAACACCAGTATCTTGCGCTAGCCTTTACTTAAAAGCTAAACGATATCACTGAAAATGGTGAAATATCCATAATCTATGCAAATCAAGAATATAATGCAACTTTATATAGCCTAGTGATATATCTGAAAGATTGACTTTTTCATAAATTTTAATATGACGGTCCCCAAGAAAAATAATCTTATTTGAAGAAGAAAAATTCTAAACTGACATCCGTTTATTAAAAAAATAACAAATTCATAGAATCAATAACGCAACCGTAAAAAACTTTCTACACAGTTTCAAATAGTGCGTGCTGTGTTATGAAAGTGACAAATTCCAACATTTATCCAAACTTTAAAACAATCGTTATTTCAAGTCAGATATGATGTTTTGTATTGCCAGTGCAAAACAAAAGAATTGCCCCAACACACATTTGTGAAACCTCGCTGACATGTACGAGCGGTTAGCGCGACGTAGCCACGAAGCCGCATGGACAGATACACACGGCTGTGAATTCCAAAGCCGCCTGGTATATGTTCGTGTTCTATGTTGATGTCTTATGTTGGCTAGGATTGAGACCCAATATTTTTCCGTTTAATGTGCCCGTATGAGTTTGTGAGCTCGATGAAGTAAATAAAACGCCCGGAAAATAAAAGTTTGATATATATCTGTAAAGCATTACTAAACTCGTAACCAGACTCCAAAAACAGCGGAGAATAGAGAATGGAAAGCTATTCAAAAACTCATCTCTGGCATGTATTATAGTCATGTCTGCTATCGGTGAAAACATCTGAATAAACTTTTCAGCTTTCTATTGTTTGCGCTGTAAACTTGTTACGTTAATACAAAGTTCCGTCGTCAATTTTATCGTTTGGTACCTAATTTACAAGTTACATCTGCAAAAACTTTTCTCAAAATTAGTGATGCAGAATACAAACGGAAATTAATAGTAGTCTTTTTTTTCGATTCAGTTAAAATAATTAAAAAGTGTGAAGCAGTGGGGAAAAAAATTATAATTTCTACCTCGACTCACAATTTACGACATTCCACTTAACATATACTGAATGAAAGCAACAATTCTGGTTTATAAAAAGCGCAACATTATTTTTTTTTTATATTACGTACCTATAATCTAAATTTCATCACGATGCGCTCGAGGTAAAGTTTGACGAAAAGTTTACATACTGTACATGTAAATTTTATATTCAATCACAGTTTTCTGTCCAAGAGCACTTCTTTCACTGCAAACCCAGCATTATCCAATATTTCCTATTTTCTGCCTTCCTCTTAGTCTCCGCATATGAACCATGTAACTTAATGTCGTCTATCATCTGATATCTTCTTCTGCCCCGAACTCTTCTCCCATTCACTATTCCTTCCAGTGCATCCTTCAGTATGCAGTTTCTTCTTGCCAGTGACCCAGCCAATTCCTTTTTCTCTTCCTGTTCAGTTTCAGCATCATTCTTTCTTCAACGACTCTTTTCAACACAGCTTCATTTCTTTTTTCTGTCTGTCCATTTCACACGCTCCATTCTCCTCCATATCCACATTTCAAATGCTTCTTTCACTTCTCTTCAGTTCGTCGTAATGTGCATATTTCTGCCCCATACAATACAACACTCCACACACAGCACTTCATTTGCCTCTTCCTTAGTTATTTTTTCAGAGATATTATTTATATGTAATAGTTATTTTATTTATTTATTTTATTATAGGGTCTACATTCTAATAAATTTGTATTATATAATCAATTTATTTATTACAATACTCGTATCTTATTACACACAAACCAAAATCGCTATAAATATCTCAGATAATCTAATATGAAACAACAATAGTCTTAAAACGAAGATAGGATTAATTATTTCTTAGTATTTTGTCATATATCCTAAAAACGCAGTAAATAATAGTGTGTCACATAATAATCCCCATTTAGAACTGCCTATATGCGTAATGGAACGTTTAAAACCAATGAAAACTGACAAATAATCCACAATGCAATGACTTAATCTCTATAATATTCTTATTCAGCATTTCACAGTCAATGAAATTGCACCTAAAATTTTACCAGATTATACAATTTTATTTAAATCCACTTTTCATCACAGTATCTCTTATGTCTGTAATTAAAACATGCCGCAAAATCTGGTTGAAGCTTTAAACTAGCATTATATACAGAGAGATGAACGATATTCCAGAACCCGCATATTTCATCGAAGCGTAACTGGTTACGTGGAAACTGTGTAACCGTCGGAATTTCTACACTGAACCAGTGCTTGGTATATTTTCGTTATGCTGACATAAGTATTTAACTAAGCTTAAATTTTAAAGCCTGCATTTATAGTATACTTCGAGTATTTTAATTGATCGGTCAAAACAGCTCGTAACGCTCTGAATATGTCATAAAATATAAACCACGCTCATCTCCAGCCTGCAGAGATATAATCAGCAACTTTATTATGACGTAAAGAATATAAATAGGTCCACATTATAGTTTCCAAAACATGCAAGATAAATTTCTCATTCCGAAGAGAAGTAGTGAAGGAACAATTTTCGAAATCTGTAAAAACTAAAATAAAAATAAGATTATACCTAAAATGAGGCTTTCCGTCTTATTGTTGAGTCGTATTTTTGCCCTACTTGATTTTGTTTTGAGTCAGGGCAGACCTAGGCGCTGACGGGCGGACTTCAAGGAGCGAGCATGCCAACAGTGGTCCCGGGTAGCAAGAGGAAGAAGTGAGTGGAAACACCTCGAGAGACGTCTGAGTAGCATGTGAAAAGTAAAACAAAGTTCAATACATAATCAAGTGCAACTTCTAACGTGGATTAACTCACCGCGCTAGAAAAGTTGGAGCTTTTCCTCTAGTAGGAGGCCTTTTCCCTTCACGGAATACAATAGACTAGCTTTATCTTTTTAACTTTATCTTATATCGGGTTATTTCAATTACACTTCATGCTGGTTTCCTTTCCAATTAGTATCTTTGCCGTATTGATAAAATACTCGAACGCTAAAAGAAACTTTGAATTATAAAAATAATAAGAAGAATGACGAAAAATATATTGCATTATCACAGTTTTGGGATACTTTGAATAGGCCTACATCAAATTAAAATTATATTTCAGTAATAACTTCAATGGTTTAAATTAAAAATGAGAGTCAAAACGGGTTTAAATTGGTCTAAACTGTGGCACAGAAAAAGAATGAGAAGCGTATGAAAATAAAAATATAATACGTAAATTACCCTTGTGTTGAATTCGTGAAACCGTTTTATAGGTTTTGGACAATGGAGAACAACACTTCAAAACTGTTCAGCCGGGTAATTATCTAAAAATTAACACAGTAAAAAAAAGTTGAAAATTTAATCAGCTTTATATTAATCCTTGTTGTTTTCCTGTCTGATTTCGTTTTGCTGCGCCGTGTTATTTTAGCGACACTTAATGTCAATATCGTTTCCAACGCCTGTCTTTGTCCTTTTGGTAAAATAGCGTACTTCACAAGTGTGAATTAAAGCGTCAAAGGGGGCATAAAGTGGAAAAATGAATGAATATCAGAAAAACATGACGTTATCACGATTTAGTAGAATGTAATGTATATATAGCATTTTTCCTCTGAACACTTGTAAATAAAAACAATGTTAAAAATAATTGATACAGAGAGAAATTTTGAATCGGAACAAAGTTGTTTAAGAAAAACTTAAAGACAAAATAAAACATTTATTCCACAACTAAAATCTTTTATTTTATAATTTTAACAGAACTCTTAGTTTAATATTCAGGGGCACATTTCTTACTGTCTCACAAGCTTCAATTAAAGGTAAAAAATAACAGAAACCAATAAATACATTTTCTTACATGACGTTTTTAAAACCAGAGTTCTCATATTTCTGTATTTATAAAATTAAGGCACTTATTAAATTTTGTTTATATTTTTCTTCCAATATAATGAAAATCGGGTTCCTATGCAAACATTTCATGTTGTCTTACTGAACAAACGTCAAACTGACCCGAAAAGAGAGACACACTATTGTGAGAGTTTTTAACGGGGATATATGACCCACATAACGCACCCCCTGTCGTTTTGATTTTCTGCATGGCTAATGAAAAACACTTCTGTCGAGGTGTTTGGTCTGCACAATCTATCTATAGACGGTCTATGAGGGACACAATGATACCTAACAACTAACATGATGTTACTATGCAAACTGTGTCACCACCATTGAAATATGCTAAATAGAAAATCGAGTGAAACGAAGAAGAGAAGGGGGAAGGAGGTAGGAGGAAAGGGGATGGAAGAAAATTTGCATATAGTTACCACAGAAACAAGGAACAGTTGCCTAGCGAGGAGCAGGGCGAGGTGGTAGTGGGAAAGGATTAATTTCCACACTGTAACATTGCCTCAATTATTTCCTTCTAGCGTTATACCAACAGTCAATGAGCAGGAAATTACAGGAGTCTTAACCTATCATGAGGTTATAGCCTACACTACCTCGTCGGGAGGACGTTACGGCGGATACAAAACATTAAGGAATTCTAATCCTGAATACATGACGATCCTCCCCATAAAGTAGCCATTCCTGTGGGTGTAGTAAAAGAGATAATTTGATAGCCGTAATAAATCTCAGTGCAGGTTGGATAATTTTGTACGACTGTCAGTAATAGCTTTTGTTCCTGAATTATTCACAAGCTTGACAGCGTCCTAAATTCTCAGGTTGTCCACTGCAATCTGCACTCTCAGCTGACACTAGGACATATAATCTGGTTTTAGCAAATTGCGTGATTTTTTATGAGGTACATTTACAGCATCACTGCTACAGAGATTAAAGCTGCCGTCAGTCACGAAATCCGTCATCCTGTTATTCACATTCTGTAAAACAGTATCAATGCACTTCCTAACATGCGCTCGATACGTTATGGTATCGTACAAAACATAGCGCCTACTGCTTAGACTGCCGAGCACGACTTACGAAACGTCAAATGGTCCGATGGCGGTAACTACAGTCCGTGCCGGCACTCCGATAAAATTTTAGGTAATACGAAGCACTTCGCAAAAAAACACAATCGAACGGCATCGTCACACGGAACACTGCACTGTTTCTGTGGGGGGTGGAAACTATATACGGGTAAAAATTAATTATAATCTGGGTTAATTAAAATCGGGGAAGCGCTTACCTCGTTTTGACAGGGGAACGGTGCTCGCCGGCCCAGGAGCTCCCACGAGAGACAGGAACAGTCCACAGTATATCCACAACATTTTTTACGTTTTAACTGCATTTTCCACGGCCATAATGCAATATCAGGATTCCAGTTTTCAATCAAATCACACCGATTTTCCCCACCAAACGCCTAGCCCCGTCACTATCGACCACAGCTGCCGACGCTTTGCAAAGCTCTGACTCTAAGTTCAATAAAATTTGACACATGCTGCCATCTGGTAGAACTCTGCATCAAGTTCTGAACCAGTATGAAAATGTTCTCCGCCAAAAGCACCACCCACTTGATCACCCTTGTACATGCTCAGTTGCAACCCCCTTATTTTCACAACGCCATCTGTGATTCTGCATTCAGCCATTTTGTTTCGAAATGAATCGTAGCGTGATGCGTAACGATTAAAATTTTTCCCATTATGTGTGTACGTGACCTAATGTGTCATTTCACGACTTTTACATGCTATGACATATCCAGTATAAACACACACGCATTAAATGTCTTCCGTTCTAACTTTAACAACAGCTGTTACGATCGTAAATAAACCCTACGTAAAAAAGTCCCATTGAAACAACACGAAAGCCAATCATAGTACATCAACAAAATTTCATATTTTTACCTTACTTCGAGAATATGTGCTATTTTCTATCACACACGTGTTTAGGTTTTTGTATATATTAAAATCTTTATTGTAATATTTGTGTATATTTCGCATAATGCAAACACGCTCTCGAACTATGGCAGCATAAGTTATACTATAGAAATTCATGTGTGAAGTGCATCGATAGGCTACCGTACTTGAAATTCGTGCACTGCTATCGAAGATTATTAAATTAATTCTATCTTTGTACAAAAGTCTGTAATATATAAGTAAATTCTTCCACAAAATGTGTCTTCTTGTTATGGTTTTCATTTACAGTTTTCTACCCAAGGAGAGGTCTTTCACTGCAAAACCAGCATTCTTCAATCTTTCCTATTGTCTGCCTTCCTTTTAGTCTCCACATATGATCCACATAATGTTATTGTTGACTTTTGTTATGGTAATAAATAAAATTACGTATGCAATTTGTGTATGGCGTAGGCTTTTTTTGCACTCGTTTAATTTCAGAATCTGCTTAACGCTCATGCTGATAATCTTTCCACTAGTGTACGAAAGTTCCACTTTCACACAACTTACATGAATAACTATTTAATTTGGTAAAATTACTCTTTAAAAATAAAATAAAATAAAATAAAATCGGAAAAAGATCCATCAGCAGACCTCAAAAGAGATGGACAGAAAACAAGACCGGCCTAATCCTAGTTAGGATGATGATGATGATGATGATGATGATGATGATGATGATGATGATGAAAAATAAAATTCCCATTTTGTACACTAAACAATATTTTCAATACTTTTCCAAAAATGACGGGTACTTGACTTGCGTTATCAACCATATGAAACCAGTTCTTTAGAGCAATTTACCGACAGAATCGTTGCCCAGATGTGCAATAGAAAGCTGGTCTATGCTACACCTGTGATGAGATGAGATAGGATGATGATGGAGATTTGTTGGGATGCCACAAGGAAACCAGAGGTCCCAGAGAAAGCCCCTGTGTTACCTGAACCACAGACTTGCTCAACACAAAAATAATAAATACGAGATACACCGGGGATCGAACCCAGGCCCACAGGATGATAGTCCACTATTCTAGCCATTAGACCACCATGACAGCTATATTTTCAATATAAAAAAACAGATACAAATAACGAATTACAATTTGCCTTGTCATGTACAGTATAACCTGGAGTTATGCATAACCCAGTTAATATATATGTAGTTCTGGTTTGTACGTAATTATGAACAGTATCTAGAGAAAATTACATTTAATTACATATAAATTAATTCCGAATTGTATGTAATTTATTTGTACATCATTTTCTTTTCTAAGTAGAAATTCTTTTTCTTAATCGAGTTTCAATTGTACATATATTTGTTTGCTTTGATATACAAAGTTTTACATGATTTATGTTATGACTTTGAATACATTTTTATCATTTCCCACAATCCTCAAAGTCAGCTGCAGGATACGGGAACATATAAGCCATGCGACAGAGAAGACTGCTGCCTCCTTACATCAATGATCTCATGGTTACAGGACTCGTACCGACAAGGTGGCAAACTCATACAGCCCTGGCGAATATAGAGCCAGCATCCTCTGTCTTTACATAATAGCTTATCTTCTTTCTTACAGAATGTGTCCTAAACATTTGAAAACAGTTGTAGGCCACTCAGCATCTGTCTAGAAATCATGTGTAAACAGTAAAAAGCAGCGGCGGATTTTCTGGGGAGGCAAGGAAGGCTGTGTCTCCTCTAATATTTTACCAGAATACAATTTAACAGTATTCATCCCAGCTGAATCAAGATCATAAACAAGTTATAGCAAATGAGTGACATGTTTTTCCTTTTACATTAATTTCATTATTCAATGAGTATGATGGCAGTTACATCAAGCCGATCACATCCAGTTGGTGATGCCTGCTCACTATAGATAGTACAAATACACTGAACAACAAATTTTTACTTTTTGTCTTGCTCTGAAATAAAAATAGATGAATATTACTAATATGTGTGCCCTAAATACGAATTTAAAATCCAAATTTCCCCATCACGTATCATTTTCCGGGGAAAATGAATTGAATTTTTTATGACCTTATTTGTTTTTAATTTTTCACTGCTACTGATAAAATTACAACACAGTAGGGATTCAAAATTCCTCATAATACTTGAAAAATGTGTACTGGATACAAAAATGATGTTACATAGTTTAAAACACAACAACAATAAAAACATTTCATGCGTATAATGAGAAAAATCTCGGAATTTGAACTTACATTTAAAATAATTTTCTGGATGATTTCTGTTTATAACTAGACCCGGGACTGTATTTTACAAGGAACCAATAATAGCCTGAAAACATGCTGGATGATGATCTTCCTTTATATCGCCTTTCCAGTGCAGATATTTCTTGATGAAATCTTTCCCCATGCTCGTCGCTTATCGATCCAAAGTTAGGAGGAAAGAAATCCAAATGAAAATGTAAAAAGTGTATTTTGAGAGACATATTACATGTGTCATATGCACTTAACATGGTTTCCACAACAAGTTCTATGTAGTTCTCTGTCCTAGAATTTCCAAGGAACTTTGAGCAAATGTCTTTGAAAGATCGCCATGCCATTCTTTCTGTAACAAAGTTTTTTCTCAAACAAAGGGTCAGCCATAACTTTGTGAATTTGTGGACCAATGAAAATGCCCTCTTTTAATTTGTCTTCACTCAAACTGGTAAACTTTTCCTTTAAATACTGATAACCACACCCTTATTTGTTCATTGCATAGACTTCACTTTGAACTGATGAAATTTACTTAATAGAAGGGATCAATATCTATTTATTTATTAGAAGTACAAAAGAACATTCCAACAACCATAATAAACCGGAAATAAGTCATAAACTCACAAAATGCATTAGCTTTTGTTTTGATATAAATACCCCCAAACCGCGCCAGATGTTTCCTGGGGGAGCACTTATCGAAAAATAAAATCATAGTATATCTTAAAAACCTTATGTGATACAAAGAAAAGATATGCATTTTCGGATTCAGCGCACATCAAACCATAAGGAACACATTGTTTTAAGTCGGAGCAAAATTCTTGTTGTTCAATGTAATTGTACCAAAAGAAAACAGATAGCGCTGTAACTGTGTAATCAACATCGAGCAGTCTGCACTGTCTATGCGAGAACAGCACAGCGGAGGCAACTATATGACTCTCCCTTCCGGTAACCATGGCAACAGCAGTTCATCCAATAAGATAGCTGGTTAGCGGAGTGATTAAACCTGACTAGAACCCACAAAAGAAGGCGAATTTGGAGAAATCCTACTCACCACTGATAAGTGTATCACTAGTCTCGGTTGCTTTCAACTATTTTTGGCTGTATTGGCAAGCTCTCTCTCGCTCTTCTTTCTTTTTAGCTTTAGTAAATCGCGTCATGTATTGTTAGTTCTTTTTTCCATGCGTAAAAGTTTTATGTTGGTAGATCTTTTTCTCTTGTTTGCAGATGTTATTGCTATTTTTTCCTTTTGTGTTACGAGATATTTTTATTTATACAGCATATTAAATATATTGATAGTTTAGAAATAAATGCAGATTTATCTCTAGTTTCTTCTAGTAGCAGCTGTTCAGTGATCGGTTTGTGAAGGAAGAGGATCATCGAGTGAATTTGTTGTACAAGTATATAACATTAATGAGGTACGTGACAGGCTCTATATTTTTTTTTACTACATAAAATGCAACCGTTCATCAGTCACGTCTTTGCCTCTTCAACTTTCAAATCCATCGTCCAACACTGGTAAAGTGAAGAGCTACTTGTTAGAAACAAAGTTAGATTTATAAAAGAAGTTGAAGCAAATCCAAACTATGCAAAATGTGAAATTGCAAGAGGTTTGTAATAAATAAGTATAATATACAAAAATTAATAATTAAGATATCTTACAGTCTGAGTCCATGATAGAGGAAACAATTTCATAGTACAGTATTATCCATAATTCTTAGTACAGCTCGACCAAGTTAAGTCTGCGAGCCGAGAGGGAAAGTTGGAGGCAGGTCTGTAGTGAAAGGAGGTAGTAACGAGAGGAGACCAGTACAGTCTCATATGACAGCAAAGTTTTCCTACTGCGCTTCAGTTCATAGAGCGGTAACAATTTAAGACGCTTTGAAATAGACTGTACTTCTACTTCTGCTTGACAGTGAGGTTTGGTGTTCTGATTGGCAAGCGTGGGCATAGGAGAGAAAGTTGCATGGGGGGGGGGAGGCTGGGAGACAGCGTAACTGTTGTCTTTATCTGAAGACAAGGACAAAAAATCCGTGCGCTCCGTAGTGTATTTTAAACGATGTGCACACGTTGAAATCTGAGCGTCAAGTGACCTATGTGCCAACTGTGTTTTGCCTCTACATTCCATCCCGATATCCCCACTCGCAGACTTGACTTGGACAAGCTGTATGCACAATTTAAATTGTTCCCCTTAATTTACGTACAACCCACGTTTTACTGTACAGTCATAGAAAAAAGTTTCGTTGCACAGATACTTTATAAGTCCCAGAAAGGAGGCAGTGCTCATGATCAGAGGACAAGAAACCTGGTTCACAAGAGAAGGACTAGTTCATGTAATAAAATTAGTTTTGTTTCGTTGTATGTCTCATCATGCACACTGCCTCCTTCCTGGGACTTATAAGGTATCTGTGCGACAAAACTTTTTTCTAAGACTGTACATCATAAAAGTGCTACTGAGAAGGTTACTATGAAAAAAAAATTAAATTAGAATTCTATGAATAAACTACTGCGTGTTCAGTTCAAAGTGTGTCATGGCTTGCTGTATGTCGTCATGTGGCTAGTCATTGAGCCTAGAGAATTCAATCTTCCTACACTTCCACAGAGGTGTATTACTTACGTGGCAGAGAAGTTGCCTAGCAAGTACGGCATTCATTCTGAAGAGTACTTACCAATACATATGGTAACACCTGTATTGGCAGGAATGTGAACTGTTTGGAAACACGTACTGAGGTGAGTTTTTTTCTTACTGTCGGGATATAATAATAATAATAATAATAATAATAATAATAATAATAATAATTTATTTAACCTGGCAGAGTTAAGGCCATACGGCCTTCTCTAACACTCAAACAGGGATATGGGGAGAGGGTTAAGATGATTACTTCCGTATTTGTTGACATTAACTTGGACGGTCAACATGGACACGGAGCATTGGATTTGTGTTATGGAATGTTGCCGTACGCAACCGATGATAACAAATACTCTGCGTACGACTTGCCCGCGCAAAACACAGTTCGAAAGAGGTTATGGTAGCACACAGACCATACAGGCCGCCACGACGTTTAAGTTATACCATACACGTTCTCAAGTTCAGATTGAACGCCTTGATTAATAGGCAACTTCTCTGACATAAAAGCTGAAACTCGCTTCAGATCGCTGACTCACAACAGTGACGTCATGACACACTTTGAAATGAACACCCAGTAGTCTTACCTGGAAGTCAAGTATATGGTAACTTACTCTCTGCTCATTTCCAGGTTAGATGCTTTTTATCTTACTACTCGTACATTGAGAACTTAAGTACCTGTGGCAGTGGCAGTGGTGAAGATGGTGACATTATAATAATAATAATAATAATAATAATAATAATAATAATAATAATAATAATAATAATAAACCCACCACAGTGGTCTAGTGGCTAGAATGCTTGATTTATAATCCTGTGGACCCGGGTTCGATCCCTGGCGTATTTCCAATTTATAATTTGTGTTGCACGAGCCCATGACCTAAGTAGGTAACACAGAGGTTTCCTCCAGAAACTCCGGTTCCCCTGTGACATCTCTACAAATCTACATAATCATCTCATCTCATCGTGGGTGTAGCGTATACGATTTTACAGAGCCTTCAACTTAAGATGCAACCCTGGTCATGGCAGGCAGGTGGGCAATAGGCCAGTCCCTATAGCAGAAAAACCAAGCAGGAAAACCCAGCGGTGTTGTATGACCCGGCATGCAGTTAGTGTTAGTGTAAGATGTGTAATTGGTTGGTCAGGTTTAGTTTTCATTATAGTCTTTACCACTGTACAGAGAGTGTTTTTACTTTTGACAAAATTTACGACGACTTCACCAAAACCTTAAGACGTGCAGGCTGTATTGACAGATGGCACCTTACAACTGTGTCACAATATCTACAAGATTCATTCATTCATTCATTCATTCATTCATTCATTTATTTTATTCCATAGATCTTACACGAGCAATGAAGCTTTTAGATGTGGAACAAGTCAAAATTTTACATTATTACAATTACAATTTTTACAAATTTTTATAGTTTTACAATTTAGTAATTTTCTACAATTTTTACAATTTTGTGCAATTTTTTACAATATTTTGGCGAGATGTAGTGAGATGAGGTGAGGTCCGAGGATTCGCCAAAATATTACCCGGCATTTGCCTTTTGGTTTGGGGAAAACCTCGGAAAAACCCAACCAGGTAATCAAATCAAAGGGGGGTAATTTAATCAAAGGGGTTGATGCCAAGGACTCGCCATTGCAAAGGTTCAGTCTTCAAAATCATTCCCAGTATAATAGTAGTAAGCACAATAAGCCCATTATAATAACACAATGGGCCCAACGGGGATTTATTCCCATGAATGGCCAAAATGATAATTTAGGAAACCCTTTCTCCTATATAGGGGAAAAATGGTTAGGTTTCACCCTTACGGTATTAAATAAGCTGACCCGTACTGTACTTGTTATTCCAACCATTGTGTAGGCCACTGCTCTGAAAGTCCATGTTAAAATTGAGAGTTCAAACTTTATGCGATAGAAGTGAAATTTTTGATTGTGACAACTCATTCAGGATCGTTTCATTTCCTTTGCCATTATCCACTCTAACTAAAGTATTAAAACTCAGTTAAAGAAAGATAAATTTGGCCACTAGCTTGAATCTCTAGCTCGGGGGGCCTTAGAACATGTACAACTTTCCATTCTGAGTAGTACAATGGACACATCCAAGCTGTCTACGTCCAAGGGCAATCCCCAGCCCGTGCCCCTCTTCTCAAGGAGACTAATGGATTGTATGTGCAGTCAACAGTTCAATGAAGAAGAAATTCTACAAAAGTTGTCGTCGTAAATTTCGTCAATTCCCTGATGCAACTGTCACAAATAAGGCCACGATTTCAAGACTATTCAGAAAATTTTCTATCACTGGTTCAGATTTGGATAGGAAGAAAAACAAGAGAGCATTATACTAACAGAGGAAAAGTTTCATGGTATCGGAGCACTTTTAGAGGCGAGTCCGAAAAAATCTATCTTGTGTGTAGCTACATAGAGATCATTTCGAACATCTTATGTCTTAAGGTAATAAACACCAATTAATTTTACAGACTATAAACTAACACTATACCTTGACCAAAACTACTTCCGACTTGACAGTTTACAGAGAAGGGGGAGCAGTGTTGTCATGTTGCCCATCTTTCGTGTAAGCGAGTGTGCTGCCGATAGAGTGCAGTAATGAACAGCTGACATGAACACATACATTTCTAACCAATTTGATGAACACATTATTATTTTTATTAGTCTATTATAATTATCATTAGTGGTAGTGGTGGTGGTATTCTTCAATGTAATACTGTTAGAAAAGCGTGGAAAGGACTGTAAACTGTAAAAATAGGTTTACTTTTATGAGTGTCGGTGTTCTTCAATGTAATATTGTTAGAAAGTCGTTGAAACAATTGTAAACTGTAAAAATATTTATGATTAAAAATGTGCACGGCCTTTTTCTTTTCCAATATCGATAACAGTGCTCTTATTAATTTTAACACAAGCAGCAGTTCTCATTATGACTTGCGCCAAAGGTAAAAGAGACCCGCCATTATCTTTTTCCCTCCCAAATTACTCTCTTACATAACACACCATCTCTCACGCTTGACTCTTTAACAGGGCATCTTGTACTCGTACAATATTCTTTGTTCTCTGCCTGTCTTTCCTTCCTTCCAACATTGCACAAGTCACCTGTTTAGAAACTCTCGCAGAAACTAGAAAACACACACTAGCCACACACTCCACCAATGACAATGAAGATAATACATGTAATATAATTTAAACACAATAATTATCGATACACTAAAACAATAATACAAGTAAACAATATTTTTAATTCACACAAAGCACGCGCTAAGCAGCCAACTCAAAGTCATTCCTGGCACTGTATTCACCACTAGACCGTGGTATTCACGTGCAACTTGTAAACATAGACAGGGCAACACCATCCCGTTACTATGGTTACGCGTCTCTCGTGATTGGTTGATTTGAATGGTTGCCATGGTAACATGCTAAAGGTGCCATTTGTCAGGTCGGAAGTTGTTTTGGACAGACCATAAATACGGGTAGAATGAATGCATGTCAGGGCCTTTAGCAGTTTCATTACCGCACAGAGTAAGGCCCGCCTGCCGGTGCTTGGGTTGCGTCTTAAGTTTAAGGCGCTGTATTTATAAAAATTATCTATATTATACATAAGTATACCAATATTACAATTTATTGATATGAATATTATATATTTTGACAGCATGATCAGAAGCACAACTCGCCAACTGAAGAACGTCAGGAATGTCACTATCACAGCCACTTCGAACAGCCACTAGAGGTCGGAACATAAGCTTCTTCACTGTCAGATGATGGCCAGCACTGTGAAACTGGTTAAGGAAAGTTATGCTAGTTACAGAAAGCTCTCTAGCAAAGAACTTAAACACATCTATACTAAAATATGTTTACAGACAGTTGAACACCATTGTTGGCTCTGTAAGACACAATTATTTCAGTAATTGTACAACCATAGAAACATAAAGTGACCGGCTGGGTTTTTTTCAACTGAGCTTCAAAAGGTACAGTTGTCGGCATAAATTCAACATGTTTATAAAGCAGAATAATGCAATTAAAACTAATCCTCATGTTATAATATACAATAAGGTTACCAGATACGTCCGTTTCCTGGGAACAGTACTTTTGCCTCCGGGAAAAATCTGTTCCTGTTTTTTAATAAACTTCCCAAATTGTCCTGTTTTCTTCCTCAAGACTTCAATTGTAACTGAAGTAATTTTCATTGGTGTTGTGTCATCCACTTCATAGTTCTACCAACCTGTGCGTTATTTATGAAATGACCATTGTAATTTAATTTAATTTGGTAATAATATTATTATAATAGGGCCTAATAATAACAATAGCAAAACAACAGCAATGGTAATAGTAATGTAGTGATAATTCTGTGAAACAAAAGGTGTCCCTAAACTGGAAGTAAAAAATTTGGTAACCTTAATACTGGTATATGGATCATAATCAAGATTTAGAATGTATGTGTATCCAATGTCTACCCACTTCACTTGCATGATTGCTAGGGTAAGTGCATGTATAAATGTTTGTGTAAGTGTTGTGCACGGAATGGTTGAAGATAATGATGAAAATAAGGAAAGGAGAAAGGGAACCCCAGTGCCAGCACATAGCCTACTCCTGTCGAATGGCACCAAGGGGGCCTTCAGGCTTAACGTCCCCTTCCAACAGACGAATCACTATCAACAGTGACATATACCTTCTCTTCATATGCACTGTGGAGAGATTTGGAATTTAACCCAGGCATATTGGTACATAATCTAGCGATTAGAAGTTGTGTACCAACACCTCTTTGGTCCTGAGGTAGAAATTTTCCACGAAAATTTCTGACCCCACCGGGAATTGAACCCGAGCTGGCTGGTCTGGAGGTAGACGCGCTACCACAGAGCTAAATCAGTGGACAAATTAGAATGTTTACAAGCTACATTTGAATAGCTAAAGAGAAAAACGTTGCAAGAGCCAAATTAAAATTTTACAGGAACAAAAAATGAAATACTTGATGCTTAGCATTGTAACATTTTCCACAATCTCCTAAGTTCTATAGCCTGTATCAATATTGAAGGTTGTAGTTCCATTTTAAATCAACAGAGTTCACTACAGTATAACACAGAATATGTGTAACATGTTCATATTAAAACACTGCAAGAGGAAATAAAATGTTGCTTGTTTTATCTCTTAGCATTTATATGTATAATGTTGTTGTTTTCTAATGCCAGGCGTTTGACAATAAAGTCATTTGACCTCTTGCACTCCAATATTTTTCAAAGATATTATCATGGCCAGCCTCTGAAGCACAGATTTCGAATCCATTTCTTGGTTTGAGTTGCACAATGGGCAGTTAGGGGACTGATATATTCCAATTCTATGCAGGTGTTTGGCCAAACAATCATGGCCTGTTGCCAATCTAAATGCGGCTACAGACGATTTTCGTGGTAAATCGGGAATTAACTGTGGATTTTGATGCAGAGAGTTCCATTTTTTTCCCTTGGGATTGTGTTATCAAATTTTGTTTGTTGAAGTCTAAGTATGTAGATTTAATAAATCTTTTCACAGAGTAATACGCAGATTTAGTAACAGGTCTGTAAGTAGCAGTGCTGCCCTTCTTTGCTAAAGCATCAGCATTCTCGTTTCCCAGGATTCCACAATGGGATGGTATCCATTGGAATACAATTCTTTTATTGAGTGATATTAATTGAGAGAGCATTTTAGTTATTTCTGCTGTTTGAGATGAAGGTATGTGTTTAGAGACTAATGATAGAATAGCTGCTTTGGAGTCTGACAATATAACTGCATTCTTAAATTTATTGATGTATAATGTATAATGTAAATGCTTGTTAATAGATATCAGATGATATTAGTATATACCAATTAACTTCAACGTAACACTCATGCGTTCCATATCTCCTTGATAGATGAAAGATAGACTGTCAGCCTGCAAAGAAAGTGTTCTGTGTTCGATCCTCAACTGTGACTGTTTTTTATTATTATTACATCTTTGCAATTTCAACCTATGTTACTCAGAACTTTATGTTTCTTGCATACAATTTGGGAAAATTATGTAGCCCTGAAAAGGGCTGTTTTTGGGTGTCCATTCAAAATTAATACCAAAGACATCTGAATAATTTCAAGGGAAAAATTGTTCCGTGGCCGGGTACCGATCCCGGGACCTCTGGTTGAACGTACCAGCGCTCTACCAACTGAGCTACCCGGGAACTCCACCCGACACCGTCTCAACCTTTCCCTTTATATCCACACAACTCGCGAGGGCTGACGAAATGCCAGAGACCCACAACGAGTGCACACAAACTCTGTGTGATTTGGAATTGTGGTTTTCTGTTAACGTACACAGTGACGTATATATTATGCAAATCTAGTCAGGTGGAGTTCCCGGGTAGCTAAGTTGGTAGAGTGCTGGTACGTTCAACCAGAGGTCCCGGGATCGATACCCGGCCCCAGAACAATTTTTCCCTTGAAATTATTCAAACCTGCTTTACAGGGAGCTTTACCTGAAAGATTAGATTTACCAAAGACATCTGTTGTCAGCGACTTCTCATAGTCAACTGCCAAGTACGGTAATTTTAGGAGTAATATGGGATGCACATAAGATCCAGAATGTCAATGAACCTCCACATACCAACACCAATAGCAATCAGTTCATTACAATTGCTTTAAAACGGCCAATATTTTATTAAAAAGGATACGAATTGTCAAGTTCCACACATTTCTTCCAGTTTTCTTCAGTTTCTCCAGCAGCAGACGACCACTTGTACAAGTGAATGTAGCCACTTTCCAGTCCAATAGCTATCAGATATTCATCAGAGGAGACTTTCATTGGAGCCACTGCCAGAGCCGTCACAGATTGATTTGAGAGCTCTAGTGGCTTTGAAATAACGCCGTACTGACCAAGAGCTGACCCAGTCTCAGATGGTGATCTGCTATGGCCCCAGACCACTACTTTACCATCTCGAGATCCAGTGAGGAAGTGTTTGGAATCATGTGTCCAACAACACGTCCAGATAATCCGTGTATGTACTCCTGTCTTCTTATCAGTGCTGGCAACCAGTGTGTAGCTTTTACTGCCTGAAACAAAAGTTTTTATTTATAGAAGTTGTATCACTTATTAGGTTATTTAATGTCGATGGAACTGGTGAAAGCAAGAGGGAATCTGGTGACATGACGAGGATTCGCCATATGATTACCTGATCGCTAATTCCATGGATGATAGATTTATCAGTAGGGCTAGGATTTTGATTACCTATATATCATGAAAAAAATGTCCTAAAAACAATGCATTTATGACCTAAAAATCTTTCAAAAATGCCCTTAAAACTGCTCTAAAAACTGATCTTACATAATTGGCTTAGTAGGAAAAGAGGTTTTGCGCTACTTAATATTTAGACTAGTAATTAAATTAAATTTTACATAATTTTTTCTAAGTAATACACTTTAATTAATTATTTTACCTAATGTAGTTTCCATGTATGATCGTTCACCTCTGCTTCGGCATATGAACGTGAGGCCAGCAGTCGGCTGGTTGGTCTTCATGGGCTGTAGCACCATGGATTTACTTTACTTTTAGTTTCCATGTAGTCTACCACAAGGCCACTCTTATCCGGAATTAGCAGGTATAGAGGAGTCTTTATTGAAGGGGTAGTTGGACTGATCCATTACATGGGCTATACTACGTTAAAATGGCAATATTTGTGTAGAAAAATGATTAAAATACGAGTATTATACAAAATAATGGGTATTAATGGACAAAATACATAAAGAAAATATCGAAGGAAATAAATATTATTTTACATTAATATTGGGGATTTATGGCCAAAATTAAATGAAAATGCCTAAAAAATGATCGAATAAAACAAAAGATGCTCTTATGACTTGAAACAGGCAAAAAATGCAAAAAATATGCCCTAACAAATATGTCTTAAAACACTCAGTTTATCACATAACATACAACAGCTATGTTTCTGGCTTACTATAAAAAAGATGCAATTTTAGATTAGATTAGATTAGATTAGATTTATTTATTTAACCTGGTAGAGATAAGGCCGTCAGGCCTTCTCTGCCCCTCTACCAGGGGATTACAACTATAACATGAACAATAAGATTACAATTAATATTAAATTTACAATTACAATTACAATAAAAATTAAAGTACGACAAGAATACCTGATTAATGAAAGCTAGACATTTTATCATAGAAGTTAAGAACAAAGAATATTTTTGTATTTACTAAATTACAAATTAAACCTACAATAACAGAATTCTATAGTGATGAAATTACCGGATATTGAGATATTTTGTGGTAGATTAAAAGAACTATTTACAAGAAACCATGTCTGAACGAGTCTCAATTACTGACCAAGTGCCTAGTAAGTTTGCGTTTGAATTGAATTTTATTTCGACAGTCCCTGATGCTAGCAGGTAACGAATTCCAAAGTCTTGGCAGGGCTATTGTGAAAGAGGATGAGTATGAGGAGGTGCGATGGGATGGTATTGTTAGTATTGTTTCATGGCGAGAGCGTGTGTTCAGATTGTGGTGGGAAGAAAGGTAAGTGAAGCGAGACGACAGGTACGAAGGAATAGAAGAGTTCAAGATTTCGAAGAGAAAGAGAAGTGAATGTAAATTTCTTTTCTTATCTAGTTTAAGCCAACCTATTGCTTCAAAATCCTAGCCCTATTTATCAGAATTGTGACATGTGATGAAAAATTGGTATATTACCACAACCCTGACACAGTGGCTCGATCCCTGTCAGCTACCAAAGTCATCTTAAACAAAATCGGTTCAGACCCAAAGTAATGTTATATGTCTGGTGGAATTTTGAAGGTGTGATTCATGGGAGTTTGTTCTGAACATACATGCAGTCGATATGGATCTTTATTCTCAACAGCTAGAATGAGTTCATGAAGCTTTGCGACAGAGACACCCAGAATTAGTTAATTGGAATAGAGTTATCTTGCAACAGGACAATGCAAGACCCTGTATCACTTAAACAACCATGGAAAAAATCGAGGAATTGGGAGGAATCGAACTGCTTACACACCTGGCATATAGCCCTGATCTTGCGCCTTCAGATTACCATCTGTTTCGATCCAGTTTCCAAAATTTGCAGCCGTTGAAATAGGTATCACCAAATTCTTCATATCAAAAACCAAAAAATGGTACCATTGCGAGATAACAAACCTCGCTGAAAGGTGGTTCAAGACCATAGACTCTAATGACCTTTGTTTAAAGATTACCATATTTACTTACGTAATAGGCGCAAATTTTTCCATAATTTTTTTATTAAAACTTGAGGGTGTGCATTAGATGCGAGGAAAAAATTTTAGGGGGAAAAAATCATAACCACTTTACATCCCACGTGATAATCACAACTGGTTTCGACATTGGATATTCAAGTAATGTTGAATATGATTGATTGTACGACAGAAGTTTCTGTTTCGTTTTCAATAGTTACGCATATTGCATTTAGACCGGTGGCCCTATTTCTGTGAACTTCTGCAAATTTAATTACATTTAACTTCAAACTTGCCGAGTAAATATTTACACTTATTGAGGTTCATTATAAAGCAACATGATAACAACCACAGAACACAAATGAAGTAAGCAACAATCGACATTAACCTACTCATAGCACGTTGAAAGTTTTTAAACTATTAAAAAGAACCAATTACAATCCATTTTTGCATTTTAAAAGAACCAATCGCAATGAATTAATTCTTTGTTTTAAAAATTTAAACATGAGAAATGCATCCAACATTACGATTGTACATTACCACAGGTAGCAATTGAAAATGTAAAGCATACATTATGCAAGGATTTTTCTTCCTACATATTATTGTCAAAAATTGGGGTGCATACATTATGCAATGAGATTTTTTTTAGTAGGTTATTTTACGATGCTTTATCAACAGCTTAGGTTATTTAGCGTCTAAATGGACTGAAGATGATAATTCCGGTGAAATGAGTCCAGGGTCCAGCACCGAAAGTTACCCAGCATTTGCTCATATTCGATTGAGAGAAAACCCCGGAAAAATCCTCAACCAGATAACTTGCCCTGACCGGGAATCGAACCCGGGCCATCTGGTTTCGCGGCCAGACGCGCTAACCATTACTCCACAGGCGTGGACCATTAAGCAATGACATCTTTTACGTGAGTAAATACAGTATATATTGACAGATTATATCCAAAAGCTAAAATTGAATTTAATATCGCTCCAAATTTATTAAGAATGTTTAATTCACCATATTATGCAAATACTTAATGCCTAAATTATGCAAATCTTTTCAGAGATTCTGCCAAAAAGAAGCATGAACTTTAAGGGGTCTGTGACATTCAAAAGGTTGGAAACCACTGACCTGAACTGTTCTATAGAATAAAAAGACAACTTCATGCACTAACACATATTCACTCACCTAACTCATTATTGTCTAACTGGAAGAGACTCCATCGACGATCACGAGAAACTGACAACAGAAATTGGTCATCAGGTGAGAATGCCATCTGGGTCACTGTCAGCTGGTGAGAGACAAGCTGCTGGGTTTGTTTCCAAGTCGATGTATCCCTATGGAAGAGTCAAGTGTTAAGCAAACCAACATCAACGAAGTACAATAGTTATATATGAAAACCAAAACATTGACTGGTTGATTTCTAACGCCAGGCAGTTGATAATTACGTCAATGCATCTTCTCAAATGTCTCATTTTAACTGATAATCGTGTTCATTTGTGCACCTTGCACTACCATGTCAGTGGGATTACTGCAGACAGCACAAAGATCAGAAAGCTTATGAGTGAAAAGATACAATCTTTAAAGCAACGCTTATCTGAAAACTTTTACAATTTTCGTCCAAAATTTAAGAATTTTAAACTACATAAACATGCCTACAATACTATCATCTGTACAGAATTTGGTGCCATTAGGTCTAATAGTTTTGAAATTATATTTTTTAAATATATTTTATACTGGTATCACTAAAAAGACTCCTTGCGACAAAGTTTTCAAAATTTTTAGTTCATATTGAAAAGCTTGAAAATTGCCATGGTAATAAAGATTAGTGTCTTGAGCTCAGTCTAAATAGAGATTTACAACAATATTTGTTTACCATACATGCCCACAGCTTATTTTTCTGCCTTGAAATATATTTTACTTTCCCCTCTCTATCTCTCTGACTATCATTTAATGGATGTTTTTATGTTAAAGAAGAAGAAATGAAATTGTTCTGCTTCAACTTTCAATTGTAAAAGAAGTTTGATTTAAAGAATATCTTTTGAAGCTCTCACACTAGAAGTACATTTTATCAATCAATCTTCTTAATGTATCCAGCTGTTTGCTGACAACATAAAGTCCACTATAGTCCACTGTAGTCTATTCAGTTGTTGTTTTTCACGAGAAATGAGGGGTATTTTGATCAGTGTTCATTATAGATGCCTGTTGCTAGTAGCCAGAGGTGGAGGTGTAGTCAATATATACTGCAGGGCTGTGTCTTCTGCAACTGGTACTGATGATTTTAATTTACTTCTTTTGTGGTTTATGGATGGACAGTATAGAAGAATGTGTTCCAGATCTTCATCATGATTATTACACCACAGACAAGTAGGATTATCAGAAATGTGAAATCGGTGTAGGTACAATTGTGTGACAATGTGACCTGTTCTGGCTTTTGTTAAAAATGTTTGAACATTTTATGAAACCTGGAATTTGCATCTGCAGTACTACGAGTTTTTCTTAACCATTCCTATGTATGATATGGTTCTGGATTTCAGCGCTGTAGAGGTGGACCATTTGTGTGTATGAACATCAAGGAATATATATCAGGAAAAGTAAGAGATGATCTAAAATCAGTATAGATCTTAATGTAAAAATATACAAGGGTTGGGGCATAAGTCATAGCAACAATTTTTTTTTTTTTGTGAGAATTCGAGCATTGATGAAAAATGTGAAATATACAGATGAAAGGGCAAGGAATGGACGAAATGCACGGACATTTAACAACACGCCAACATTTTGCTCCTCATGTTTATTAGGGTTCCTGTGCCAGAATCAATACAGCACACATATCTGTTCTAAAGGCCCTCAAGGCAACTGTCCGGTATGGAAGGGCATTATTCCCGACAGCTTCTACCAGGTACTCTCTGGCATTCCTCTCATGGAGAAGAGTTATTTTGATATACGAGTGTTGTTCAATACAAATTACATCCATCCTGCATGGTGCTACACTGAATCTGATTTAACATTACTCTCTGTTCTATTACAGATAAGCACAGAGCCATCTTTTGTTGTGGACACACACTTTGACTGCACAGCTTCTGTGCAACATACATTTTGTGATACCAACCCTTACCTTTGAAAAAAAAAATAGTTGCCATGTCTTATGCTCCAACCCTCGTAGATCCCCATGTAGAAAAATTAGGCACTCATATGCTGTATGGCTCCATATGAGTAAAATTTTCTCTTTCCCATATGATTCATTAAAAAATTGCAGGTTCCCATATTCCTCATATGGCTCCCACGATAGCACTGTATATAATATGGCTGTTGAATGGTCCTCTTCCAGAATATGCTTTTATATTCTTAATATATATGGTACAATCCTAATGAGAGCATTTTGAAGCGATTGTATAAGTAATGGGTTGCTAAATGGCTTGTCTTCAAAGTGTTAAATTTCACTATTTCATTTTTGAAGACCCATTATATAGGCGATGCATAATGCTTTTTGGACTGTTGGACTGATAATATGTAATGCACACCAATTCACATTTTCACATGAAGTTTGGCTTGTGTATAAAATGGTATCCACCAAACAATGTGATCAGAAAATTGGGAGCTATATAAGTAATATATATATATATATATCTATTTTTATTAACAGCGAGTACTTGACTGTGTGTCATTCACTCCATCTAGCATAACAATCCCAATAGCTGTGTGTGATGCTATCAGTTGGCTGTCGGGTGTTGGCATTATTACAGCTGCTGCACCACACTATTATCAAATGGTTAAATGGCAAGTTGTAGCCGATTTAAGTGAACACCATATTTTAACGGTTTGGTGGCTACTTCATCCACACACAACTTCCAGAATGTCTGGAGGACCACACCTGCTGTTGGTCGACAGGTCCATTGGACCTAGTTGGAAGATATTGTTGATCACCAGCTTTCCCTCCTTAAAGCCACTGGAGGACGATTTTAATGCCATAGCACGTCAGCACTAGGAACAGAAAGTGCTCATTGTGCAACTCAAACCAAGAAATGGACTCGGAACACCTCAAAATCTGTACTTCAGTGGCTGACCATGATAATATCTTTGAAAAATATTGGAGTGCAAGAGGTCAAATGACTTTATTGTCAAACGCCTGGCATTAGAAAACATTATTATTATCAACATAATAATCATCATCATCATCATCATCATCATTACTACTACTGCTATTATTAATATTGTTGTTGTTGTTGCTTAATTTTAATAAAGAAACGCAAGCTTCCTGCCATTAACAACTTACGACAATGAATAAGAGAGAATGGGTACCAGAGGATAACAGCTGCATGTTCTGCTGTAGTTGCTTTGCATGCAGATGCCAACAATGTCCCGTCATGTCTTGCTGCCAATGCAAACAGTTCGTAGCCATGGCCGTAAAGTTTGTGAACTTCTGGCCACAAAGTATTTTGCAGAAGATTTTCTTCAGCTGGAGGTTCTGAAAAAATCACGAAAATGAATCAATTATTCTCTGTCTTAAGAAAATTAAAATTTACACAAATAATTAAACGAATGATACTGAGAACAAGTTATAAAAATTTACATAAGCAATCCAGAAAATAAACTTAATAAGTTTTAATTATATTGGGTTACAGTTCAGTCTAAACTTATAATTTTTACACAATGAATTAAATCATAGAGTGTAAATATATTTTATTTTATTATATGACGAGCGCTTTCACATTACGGCATCATCAGGTCTCATGAACATAACAGGAACACATTATAAACCATCTGGTTAACAACATATAATATGCATGAGTTATAACATTACGATGAAGACTAGAAACTCTGGTGTATTTTTCATGAGCATGTCAGAATGCATATGTAATTTAAGAAGCATTTGCACATTGTTGTTCAATATGGAAGAACTAGAAATATACAATATTATGCACACTATGTCTTAAATATTAGATAAAATAATTAAAATACAATTCTGTGGCCGGGAGGAAAAAAGTCTGAAGTCAATTTTTTGTGAAAATGAGATTTCTATATATTCTGAAAAGGGAAACAATTCTCTACAATCTGGTAAAACAGCTAAAGTCAAATGAGACTCCTGACTGGATTTATAGACCGTTACCAAATGTCCTAAGTACTTTTTGAATCGAGCACACACAGAATAAAGAACTTAAGAATATTTAATACTTTATTCCTTACAAACCATCACATGTTTACTTTCCATGTTTCCCTATTAAAAAGGTCTAACTTGTATTTTAGCCATTTTATCACACACTGATGCCCTTTTCTTTTAAAACTTTAAGTACCAGGTTAAACAGTCCTATAATTGTTTAAGACCTATTTTGCATTCCTAATAATTTACATTTCTCATTTATTTTGACATGAAGAAGGTCTTATGTTTAAATAGTCCTTTTTACTTAGTTTGAATTCTAGTCTTAAAAAGGCTTAAGTGCGGCTATTTTTGGAAAAAAAATCAAGAAAATTGTTAAATGAACAACATTACCTATTTTAGAGGAAATATAAACAAATAATATCCAAGAAAACCTCTTACTTAAAAAACTCTATAATTGACACCAATTTCAATCTTTCTACTGCTCTCCTGAAAAGTATACAATTTTTACTTAAGACCTTTTTCCTCCCGGCCACAGAATTAAAAACAGTTGGAAAAACATGTGTTAAAATGAACTAGCTGTGGTACATAGTTGTTAAAATTGCATCTATGATATATGCTGAAAATAGTTATCTTATCAGAGAATCTAGTAATTATGTATTTCGTAGTTGTGTGTCCAGGAATGATAGTTTAAACTTATTAACTATAGAAGGCCTAACCCTTGTTGACTATTTCAGAATAAACATAAACTATTAATTAAATTCACTGTTGAAACAGTTTTAATACAATCATATTAGCACTTGTACCCTAGAACATTGGGACTCTGCTTTCGGCTTTCGGTTTCAGAGTAGCAGTGGGATCTTCTATCCTTATGAAAAACAGATTAATTTTTTTTTGCCTTCATTAGGTCCAGTAACTAAAATTCCAGTGTAAAATGCAACTATCTCGCGAACTTACAATGATACATGGACAAAAAAGTTTAAACATAATCAAAATACCTTTCAGATCAATTGGAGTGAAGTAAAATTCTGGATATTCATCTTTGACATGCCTTTCTTCTCGAGGTAACTCCTCACTATCATACACAGCTTTGTTGGAGAGACCCAGTGCTGGTACTGATGCTCCTTCAGGAATTGACAAAGCTGGAAAACAATACAATAATTAACAGACAAGTAATTGCATAATAACTGTTAATTGAGTAAAAAATATTAATGACTACTAAGTAGGGGAAAGTTGGACAAAATGGGGAGGCTAGTGGTGTTTCAATTATTACAAAGAATTTAAATATCAAGGAATAAATATGTTTAACGTATCCTCTTTGTCAAACACTTCTCTAGTGAGTGCTGTATTTCAAATTTCCATTTTCCAAAACTTTTTTTCAGAAAATCTTGTTTTCCGAAACATGTGCTTCCTCCGCATTTAGTCCAACCAGTATGATAAAACAGGGATGAAATAAAATTCACAGATATTGATTTCATTTATAGCCTATATTTAAATTTATGTTATTTTCTATGTATAAAATCACATACAAAACTGGCATCACTCTCCTCGACTCCATTTCAAACTTCATGTGCCCAGTTTTTGCATTCCGGACATTAAATTCATTCTTCATGGCTGGCTGATTTAGAATAGAGTTCATCATAATATAAACATCATCACTTTCCTCCTCTGAACTTGAGTCATCTAAACTTGCCTTTGCTTTTGTTTTAGCTCCTCATGGCTCAACGAAAAGTTTTCTTATCACTTTCTTAGGCATGGTTACATTATAATATTTTTCTGAGCTTTGTTTTTCTGCCATTTTCTTGTTCTTTAAATCCAGTTTCCGTTTTTGGTCTCTTCTGCACCTTGTATCTTGTCCTTATAAGGTACTGAAATCAGAACTGTACATAGAGACCTCTCCGAACACGACAGAAAGTAGTTATCCACTTAGCCACTAGATTTCAGCACTAGTTTCATCAGAACAAACAACCTCCCTGTTTTGCCCTACATTCTCATTTTGTCAAACTTTCCCCATGAATGATTTATGTATTTGTAGTTCAATGTATTTGAATAAATTACTGGCATTAAAATAAATTTATCCTATGCATAGTGAGGAAGTAAAACGATGTAACCTGATGAAGAAACAAAAAGCATGCCAGAAATTTGCTGTTTAGGCCCACTATCATAAGTTGTTGTTGTTTTCTAATGCCAGGCATTTGACAATAAAGTCATTTGATCTCTTGCACTCCAATATTTTTCAAAGATATTATCATGACCAGCCAATGAAGCACAGATTTTGAGATGTTCCGAATCCATTTCTTGGTTTGAGTTGCACAATGGACAGTTAGGGGACTGATATATTCCAATTCTATGCAGGTGTTTGGCCAAACAATCATGGCCTGTTGCCAATCTAAATGCAGCTACAGACGATTTTCGTGGTAAATCGGGAATTAACTGTGGATTTTGATGCAGAGAGTTCCATTTTTTCCCTTGGGATTGTGTTATTAAATTTTGTTTGTTGAAGTCTAAGTATGTAGATTTAATAAATCTTTTCACAGAGTAATACGCAGATTTAGTAACAGGTCTGTAAGTAGCAGTGCTGCCCTTCTTTGCTAAAGCATCTGCATTCTCATTTCCCAGGATTCCACAGTGGGATAGTATCCATTGGAATACAATTCTTTTATTGAGTGATATTAATTGAGAGAGCATTTTAGTTATTTCTGCTGTTTGAGATGAAGGTGTGTGTTTAGAGACTATTGATAGAATAGCTGCTTTGGAGTCTGACAATATAACTGTATTCTTAAATTTATTGATGTGGCATAGAAGATTCCTGAGACTTTCCCTTATTGCAATGATTTCACCATCAAAACTTGTTGTTCCATATCCAAGAGATCTATAAAATGAGAAGAGACAGCACGTAACACCTGCACCGGCACCTTGTTCTCTGGAGATCAAGGATCCGTCGGTGTATAAATGAAGCCAGTTTTGTGGAGGGTACCTAATATTAATTGTCTCTAAAGACAATTGTTTTAGTATTTCAGTGTTTACTTCTGATTTCAGTATTTCTTCTGTTAAATTTAGATTATATTCTATATTTAATAGAGTTAAAGGGTTTGGTTTAATTTGTAAGTTTTCTTTTAAATTCGGGATATTGATTTTCTGTTTTAATTCTTGAACAATGGATATGAAACTTTTTTGAGTTTTCAATCTACAGAGAGGACTGTATGAATGCCAATTGTTTCCTGGTAATCTGATAAGTTTTTCATATTGAATCAGTGCTTTTTCTTCTATTGTCATTTTGATGTTGTTAATGTTAGTGAGGAATCTCATAGAATCTATTGGAGTTGTTTTGATTCCACCAGTAATGAGTCTGAGAGCTTGGTTTTGAACATATTCTATGTCGTTTATGAAAGGTGAAGTAATCAAAATTTCTCCGCAGTATGTCAGCACTGGCTGTATAAACATTTTGTATGTAGTGTTCAAAGTATTCCTAGAGCATCCCCATTTCTTTCTTGCTAGTCTTTTTAGAAGGGAGAATCTTTTACGAGCTTTTTCAGAAATGTATTTCAAACGGTTGCTCCATGTTAACTTACTATAGAAAATAACTCCAAGATATTTGGATTCATAAGTCCTAGGAAGGTGCTGGCCATTGTATTGGATATTGAATTCTCTTTCTTTTTTACCGAGTGAAAATATTTGGTAGTTACTGTTGCTTAAATTGAGTGTCATCAAATTTGATGTATTCCATTCATGTAGTTGATTTAGAGCTTTAAGAGCAGAATTTTGAATTTTGTCTCTATGTCTGTAAGATCCGGAAGTCCACAAAACTATATCATCTGCAAATAGTGCTGTTTTCATGTTTGATTCCTCTAATAGGGAGGGTAAGTCATTTATATAAATATTGAATAAAGTTGTGCTGAGGACAGCACCCTGAGGTAGACCTCGATATGTTTGTCTGTAACTAGAAAGTGGGTTATTGAATTTAGTGGCAATGAATCGTTGACTAAGGAATTCTGATATCGATCTGAACATATTGCTGGAGATACCTAATTTCTGGAGTTTTAGTAATAATTTATTTCTCCAAACAGAGTCATATGCTAACTGAAAGTCAATAAATATTGCCAAGGTATCTTCTTTCTTGTTAAAACTGTCTTTTATTTCTTGGCCGAGGCGTATGACTTGTTCATTGGTAGTGTAGTTGTCGAAAGCCGGCTTGTCGTGATGATAAAAGATTTTGGGATTCTAAATACCAAGTTAATCTGTTGGAGATCATGAACTCCATGGTTTTCGCTATCATGCTTAATAGTGCTATTGGTCGATAACTATTAACATCATGAGCAGGTTTCCCTTTTTTGTGAATTGGTATAATGATTGCTTTTTTCCAAGCTGCAGGAATTGAGGTGTTCCATGATAAATTGAAAATGGATAAAAATACAGACTTGGCTTTTTCCCCCAGATGTTTAAAAAATTCGGAATGAATGTTGTCGGGGCCAGGAGATTTCTTGGTTTTTAAATTTTGTATAGCTAGAGTTAATTCTTTGGAAGTAAAATTTTGATGAAATATTTCAGGTTTTGTACTAGTAATATTATTTTTATTATTTTTATGTAATTCTCTTTTGATAAATTTGTCAGTTTTTTTGGTATTGGGATGTAATCTGTGAGAGTTTGCAAAAGGGTATCTGTCGGATACAGGGGGGAGAGCCATTAATCCTTCCCATTGAAGGCTTTAAGGAGCCAACCTGGACAAATACCCAATGTCCCATCCCTACCTTCCCGTGATGCAGCTGTTAGTAAGAGTAATTTTACAAGCTGAACTAAAGGGAGGGGCTACTCATCAATTAGCACTGGTCAGCTTGATGAGTTAATGACTGAATTTGGTATAATTTTCCTCTAACCAATACCTAATTCCCTCTTTACCCTTTCCTATCCAGTCCTCTGACTGAACTCTTACTTTCTTCAACCCTGACGGCATTAGAGCATTCGAGGCCTAGGGGTTCATTTCCCTTTCCTTCCTCCTCTTTCTACTTTTCTGTTCCTAGTGCTGACCTGCTATGGCACTAAAATCGTTCTCCAGTGGCTTAAGGAGGGAAAGCTGGTGATCAAAAAGATCTCCCAGCTTGGTCCAATGGACCCGTCGACCAACAGCAGGTTTGGTCCTCCAGACATTCTGGGGGTTGTGTGTGAATGAAGTAGCTACCAAAACGTTAAAATATGGTGTTCGCTTAAATCGGCTACAACTTGCCATTTTTCATTTCACTACTATCATAAGTATTGATGCATTTACCTGAGCAAATCGATAAATTAACTTCACACAGCATCACTATACTTAGTGTAATAAGAAAGAAAAGTTTCACTAACCTTTACTACTTTCAATGTCTTTATCCGATTCTATTTTGCATATGTGATGAAAATTCTTAACGAAGTTGCTCGGTGCTTGGAATGCTCGGATGACCTTCTCCTCTGCTCCTGAAGCAAATCTGTACCTTGACAGAACAGCCAAGCAAGCCATGTCATAGCCATGAACCTGTGGTCTGGCAAGCTCGTGCCACGTTACCTATTCAAAAGAAAATCATCACACATTAAAATTGGTATTATTTCTTGCTACCAGTTTCTATCTGAGCTTTTCCAATTCACTGCGGGCTAGCAAAGAGATGCACTATCAACTTTACTTTTTAACTTCACTCTAGAATATGCCATTAGTAAAGTTCAGGAAAACAGAGAGGATTTGGAATTGAACAGGTTACATCAGCTGCTTGTCTATGCAGATGACGTGAATATGTTAGGAGAAAATTCACAAATGATTAGGAAAAACACGGAAATTTTATTTGAAGCAAGTAAAGCAATAGATCTGGAAGTAAATCCTGAAAAAACAAATTATATGATTATGTCTCGTGACCAGAATATTGAACGAAATGGGAACATAAAAATTGGAGATTTATTCTTCAAAGAGGTGGAAAAATTAAAATATCTTGGAGCAACAGTAACAAATATAAATGACACTCAGGAGGAAATTAAACGCAGAATAAATATGGGAAATGCCTGTTATTATTCGGTTGAGAAGCTTCTGTCATCTAGTCTGCTGTCAAAAAATCTAAAGTTAGAATTTATAAAACAGTTATATTATCTATTGTTCTGTATGGTTGTGAAACTTTGACTCTCACTTTGAGAGAGGAACAGAGATTAAGAGTCTTAGCATGCAGGCTTTCACGGCCGGTGTCTAGTTGAAACAGAGCTTCCGGGCTAAGATGCCGTGGTCTACTGGTGCTGACGTTACCAGACGTTTCGTCTACTTCTACGGCAGACATCTTCAGTGGTTAGGTATCCTTGGTCGAAGTCTTCTGCTCGGGATACCTGTAGCAACTGTTGCTACAGGTTGCAGTTGATAAAGCGTCGTAAAATAAACCATCACATCATATGACTGTGTTAAGAGTAGGCCAAACTTGATAATGAGAGCCAAATCTCAAGATAAATGTTTTAAAAACGTCAACTGCAAAGTCTGCCGCTACTAGTGCCAGTGTTGTCTGCAGTTATTAAAACTAAATGTGGATGTTTATGTCGGTCATTACAATAACTCTTAATATGTTGTTTGTGACAATTAAATAAGTGAATAAATTAACACCAGGAAAGTTGTTGTTTTCTAATGCCAGGCGTTTGACAATAAAGTCATTTGATCTAACACCAGGAAAGTACAGATGGGTCTAGCATGGTAGAGATCTGGAATTTGGAGGTTAAGAAGAGGAAACATCGAAAAAGACATATGTCTGTACTGCACACAAAGAGGACATTATGCATATTCTACTATCTTCCCCAAAAATCATAGGATAAGTAAAATATTTATTGAAGAATCAATTCTAAACCTAAATTTAAGGGGGGGGGGGGGATTATAGAGAAAATAAAACAGTCTACATTTTTTTTTAGATACATCTTTCAGTTTTGATACACATGCATGTATCTTAGCAACCTAATAGACTTGCCAAAATGTTACTTTCATCCTACATTTATTTTTTCAGTTACTGTAATCAATTAAAAATAAAGGGGGGGGGGGGGACAAATTAAAAAAATTCTACTCCTCATACAAATTTTGTCCAACCAGTCTGAATATTTTTAAACAGCACCACCGCTGTGGTAGGAAGAGAACTATGCATTATTTTATTTTTTAAATAATCCCAGATTACAGAGAAAAAATATAATTTGTGAAATAACCACAACATTTTTAAAAATAACTTCGTTTGTGCCATACATGTATTTTTTTCTTCTAAAAGTTGGAGAGTTAGAAAAAAAAATTCATACACAGAATTGTTAAGTGTGGTATAGTGAATATATAGAAAAAAATTCAGATTCTTAGCTACAAAACTGTAGAAGCCTTAGTGATTTGTATGAAGAGAAATGCATAAAACATTTCAAGAGCACAGACCTTCGAAGACCTTTAATTAAGACTCATTAGAAGGATTTCCAATCATTTAACATACTTGAAACTTTAACTTGTAGAGAAGAGTAGTAGCAACCATTTACAGAAAAAAGAAAACTCAATCTTTTTTTTTCCAAAAACGTCATATTGTTGCCTTGGAAGAAGATTGTCACAACTCAAAAATCACAATTTCTTATTTTTCCATAAATTTTAATTCCCAAAGATGTAAACTTTTATGTGGAAAACCGTCATAAATTAAACTCTTTTACTTCCTGCAAAAAAATAAAATAATTACACTCTAATAAATAATGAAAGCTTTGCCTTTAATTCACCTAAAAAGATCTTTCATTTATTGGAGAAAAACCTCAAAATACAAAGGCTTTATAAAAGGGATTTATTATTATCATAATACTCAGGGAATAAGGCCTAATGTAGTATCTTCATTTCCTACATAAAACCGTTTTCCAGTATTTACTTTTTTGGACTGAGATATGAGCGCTTATGTAACACCTAATTTTTGAAGCGCTTCTCCTGAAAATTAACACATTTTGAAATATGACGATCTTCTTCCACCAAGGTGACGATATTTTCTCTGTAGGCCTCTCTTAAGAGTAGCTTATAGGAAACCGTGTAGATCACTAAAAGAAGAAACTTAAAGAAATAAGGAAATTTTTTAGTAAGAAATAAATGGTAAGAGGAAACTACTTTAGAAGTACATTCATAATAATGAGGAATAATTATGTAAGGTAAAAGGTATAATTGTTAAATTTAAAATGACTAGCTACGATATACAATATAGATTTTATAGTAAACATTTTGTTAAGATAAGTACCTGGAAAACATAAATGTAACAGGATCCCATAAATGATTATATGTAAAGTGTATATGTTTTGATGACAAACATTCATACAAAACTAACAAGTGGACACGTAATAGTAATTGGTTATTCACCTTATGATGGCCATCCCTAATCCAAGGAGCATGGATTCTTGTAGTTTGATCCGTGCTGACACTAAGCAAGAACTGACCACCAGGTTCCCACTGCATGTCCATTACTTCTCCATAGTGGCCTCCAACTGTCACACCTGGCTCCCACGAACTCAGCTCCTTCAGAAACAAATATTTCAAATCATAATTTCGTGACAGCGTAAATAAAAATGAATAATACATTATGATTGGTTCGTTTTCAACACCTTCAAAGAAACTGACTGCTGAAGCTAATAATTACAGGACAGAAAATAACAATATTGATACAATTCTCTTTGCTGACGACTAAGTACTAAAGGCAAATGGTGAAGATCTACAATATAAAGTAACAAAATTATATAAAACTTTATGAAAATATAATATGAATATTTTCTTTGATAAAATAAGGCAATAACAATGGATGGAAAACATTTGAAAAAAGCCAAAGTAGCCAATGACAACAAAATTATTGAACAAGTCTATGAAGTGAGAAGCAGAAGAAGAGTTTTAATCCCTTTCCTGAAATCAGCACGTAGGAATGGACATTTCGCAAGACTGCTTAAGAATAAAATCAAGATAAAGAACTTGGTTTTCAGTACGGAAGAGTGCCTGGATAGCATAAAGGACCCAGAAATAGGAGCAGAAGCAAGGGAGAGAAACAGAAAAATATTGAAGGAGAAAATCCAAAGTACTGTATCGAAGGGAATGATGAATGACACAAGCACGAGCAGGATGTTGGAATGCAAAGAGTTATGCGGCAGTTCATGAAGGGCAATGGTAGGGAGTATACTGAATATGGTGTCAGCATCATGATGACAGATAGCGAGAAAGTATGAGCAGGGTCAAGTGGAGGAAGGAAGAAGAAGTTAGTGACATCAGGTAATGGTAATCAGAGTGTGATATCAAAGAATAAGGGAGCATGCAGGACAGCTAGCGAAGTGCAAACACAGCAAAGTCAAAGCGAACAGCTGTTGAGGCAATACCGAAAAGAGTAAAGGAGCTGAAACAGAAGGAGCCAGGGATGGAAACTGGTGAGAAGAAAAAGATTTGAGTGTTAAATAATAAGAAGCATTACGATTTAAGGAATTGGCGTGAAGGGTTCAAGTGAAATAGGAAAGGGTCAAGGTTAACAGGCAAGGAGTGAGAGTATTAGGAATATGTTGTTGTTTTCTAATGCCAGGCATTTGACAATAAAGTCATTTGACCTCTTGCACTCCAATATTTTTCAAAGATATTATCATGACCAGCCACTGAAGCACAGATTTTGAGGTGTTCCGAATCCATTTCTTGGTTTGAGTTGTGCACAATGGGCAGTTAGGGGACTGATATATTCCAATTCTATGCAGATGTTTGGCCAAACAATCATGGCCTGTTGCCAATCTAAATGCAGCTACAGATGATTTTCGTGGTAAATCGGGAATTAACTGTGGATTTTGATGCAGAGAGTTCCATTTTTTCCCTTGGGATTGAGTTATCAAATTTTGTTTGTTGAAGTCTAAGTATGTAGATTTAATAAATCTCTTCACAGAGTAATACATAGATTTAGTAACAGGTCTGTAAGTAGCAGTGCTGCCCTTCTTTGCTAAAGCATCCGCATTCTCGTTTACCAGGATTCCACAATGGGATGGTATCCATTGGAATACAATTCTTTTATTGAGTGATATTAATTGAGAGAGCATTTTAGTTATTTCTGCTGTTTGAAATGAAGGTGTGTGTTTAGAGACGATTGATAGAATAGCTGCTTTAGAGTCTGACAATATAACTGCATTCCTAAATTTATTGATGTGGCATAAAAGATTCCTGAGACATTCACTTATTGCAATGATTTCACCATCAAAACTTGTTGTTCCATATCCAAGAGATCTATAAAGGGAGAAAAGACAGTACGTAACACCTGCACCGGCACCTTGTTCTCTGGAGATCAAGGATCCATCGGTGTATAAATGAAGCCAGTTTTGTGGAGGGTACCTAATATTAATTGTCTCTAAAGACATGGAATATGGTTAGTTATGTTGTGTGAGTGAAGTGTCTGGAAACGAGAGTAAATAATTGAGTAGAACTGAGAATGGACCAAGAATGATAATAAGGAGTGGAACTTCTTGTAGTGATTGTTATCATTAAAACGGTTATACTTTTTGCTATATCACTCTCCTATACTGGAGAGCAAGATAGTCAATAGCTCTACTGCCATCATTGGTTAACAACAACAACAACAACAAATACTGTAAAATTATATTAATTAACAAACTGTTTAGAGTTTAACAGTCGTTAAATTTTCTAACAATACTTGGAGAAACCGATCAAATGAATAAACATCTAGAAAATAATGTTAAAAGATACAACAATAGGTCTTTATAGTAGTAGTCAAATGTTCTCAAGGTCTTGACTTAAAGGGAGAGGTACACCATTGGCCTGCGAAAATTTAGTGAAATTCATTTTTTTTTATACCTCAGTTACTATACAAGCTAAATGAACAAAACTTTTCATGCTTAATATACATACATTATGCTTTATAAAACACTATTCAGAATATGTTGTTATCTAATGCTGGGCTTTGGCAACGAAGCAATTAGCGTTGTATTCAGAATATTAAAATAGCTAATATGGAGTAATTACCTGTAAAAATGATATCAAATTTGCATAATTTTATTTAAAACTGTAAAGGATTTACATAATAAAATATATAATTAATGAAATATCTGCATGAGTCTTTTATTGAATTATTCTAAAGACCTACATCAACAACATAGTCTAGGATCTTTTATCTATTCCTTCAGGGAATATTTTTTTTCTTTATCAAAAATTTTAGAAAAATTTAATATTAACGGTAACAATTAAGAAAAAAAAAATTTATTGAAAGAATAGATAAAAGATTCTATACTATGTTGTTGATGTAGGTGTTTAAAACATTCCAGTAAAAGAATAATGCAGACATTTAATTAGTTGTACATTTTATTATGTAAATGCTTTATGGTTGTAAAAAATTATGCAAATTTGATATTATTTTTACAGGTAATTATTAGCTATTTTATCATTCTGAATAGTGTTTTATAAAGTGTAATGTATGTATAATAAGCATGAAAAGTTTTATTCATTTAGCTTTTATAGTAGCTGAGATATAAAAAAAATGAATTTCACTAAATTTTTGCAGGGCAATGGTGTACCTCCCCTCTTAACGCCATGAAATTAGTCTGTTTATTTTCACATTGTTGTTTATTGAGCTCTTTTACATGTGATTTTATTTTCATTTTGGTTAAGAGTTTTTCTGTAAATTTTAATTGGTTATTTAATGACAATACACTAACAACATACTTATCTCGCACTGATGAAATTAATGCTCTTATGAGATGAGAGCAAGAATTCATCATGGAACTACCTGAAATTCGCCTTATACTTGAGGAAACCTTGGAGAAAACTCAACCAGGTAATCAGCCTAAATGGGATCCGAAACTATGTACCCAACCATATCATTAAAGCAAACTAGTTTAATTTACTATTCCTAGATACCTAGACTACACCAATAGTCTGCGTTGTAATGATTTCATTTATATTATGTCTCTTGAATGGTGGTTAAAGAAAATAAGCTATATACACTTTGTAGGATGACAAGAGAAAAGAATTACTGTAAAATAATACGTAAATGATGAAGTATGTATCATCTTCATGGTAGCAATTTATTTTTATTTACCTCAGAGTAGCTCCAGAGATGGAAGGATCCCAAGTAGCCATGTCCCATGATGCTCAGACCATCAGGACCAAACTTGCTTCCATAGAATCCCAGAGTATTGCCACCAACCTCACCAACACGGACAGACTCAAGCCAAACTCCTGATGAGGGATCTGGTTCCCATATTATTATAGTTTTGTCCAGGGATGAAGAAAGAAGCTTCATAGGTTGTGTATACGTCTGCTTCTCTTCTGTGTGACAACACAACAAGAATCTACTTACTGGTACCGATCTAATACAACATCACTGCACTATATTGATGAAGTACATGAATGCACCAATTAAATGAGAGCAAGTTGAGTTCTGGGTGGTTTTTTACATGAAAATACTTACATATATACTGCCAACAGTTTACTTTATTATCTACCCTTCTCCTCCATAACATAGACGAAGTATCTGCTTGAAGCACACAGTTTAGGATTATCTTTGTATTTAGAGAAAAGTTACCTGACACTTCCCTACCCCCTGAGCCTATTGTTACGACATGGGGGACATGATTGAGAGCAGTAAAATACTATGCGAATAACTTTGAACAAATAGCACTAATTGTTAAGGAATTTTCAGAGAATGATTTTCTGTCAATCAAAGAAGCTCAGTGTGTGTTTCAAGAAAAAGGACTTCAAGAAGACTTAGCATATATCGATGCGCATTTCACTTTTGTAGCAGATACCATTCAACAACTGGAATCTGACAGTCTGTCATTTTGTGAATCCATGTCCCTGTTTTTGAATGCAAAGGTGTAGCTCCTGGCAAGTATGCTGCTCAATTGTATGAGAAGCTAAAAAGTGTTATTTCAAGAAATCTTGGATATGAAACCATTAATTCTGTGTATAAAGTTCTAAGTGGGACCGGTGGTGAGCTTCCTGAGGGGTTTAATGTAGCCAGGATGGTACTGTATAAACACGTTCCAGTCACTTCAGTGCATGTTGAGAGATCCTTTCAGCATATAAACGATTTTGTCTGCTAGACGTCACAAGAGCGAGTGTTTTAATCTTGAAAAGCTGCTTGTTGTGTACTGTCATTCAAATTATGAACTTGGAGATAAATAAGTGCACACTAAATTAAACATTCTGTAGGACAAATACCACTTATCTAATTTTTTTAAGTGGTCATATGTTAATTTTCTGTGTATACATAATGAACCAAAAAGTGAATACTGGCATTTAATTAAAACATCGTGTAAGGAAATAGCCCAAATTAATTATTGTGTGTGGAATAAATTTTCATTGGTCAATTTTTCCCTTAATTTTTATTTTTAGTGCCTTTTAGATGCCTGGAATACAATTTTTAGTGCCTTTTTTGGAGCCTAAAATAACATTTTAGTGCCTTTTTAGGAGCCTAAAACACCATTTTTTAGTGCCTTAACTTCCGATTCCTACTCATTATATGTTTTATGTACATGCAACAATTCACCTGTTTATCACGTTTGTAGTCTTATATTTGTGAACTAATATTTACAAGACCTTGCTACTTATACAGCGTTAAGTGACATAGCTTACCTGAATAAACTGATGGATGCCAATCTATTCCATACACCCAACCTTCGTGTCCAGCCAACACAGACTCCAGAGAGACAGCGAAATACCGTACTGGGAATGCATCATCCTGCACTCTAATGTTGAAGAATTTTTCCTCTGGCTGGATGTCTTCTGCCAAAGTTAGTTCACAAATTGGTTTCCTCATCCGGGTAGCTACATGTTCATCGGATGGAGTAATTCTCCAGAGACGAATTAAGGAATCTTGCGAACTACTAGCAAGCAGAAGATGGCCTGAATCTATCAATAAAATAAAACAATAAGGATAAGTTAACAGCATACTTTCAATACAACTGGGCATATAACAGAAGCTATTAGAAGCCATAGTATGGAGAGTTCTTAAAGAAAATAAATAGCTGATTCCCAATGTCCCATGGAAAACTACCACTGCATTTTTCAGATAAACTGATCACGACTGTCTTGCAAAGCAATTACATTGGCTGAGCAGCTATGCCTAACCAAACTGCATTCCTAACAGCAGCAAAGTTTCCATGGACCAAGAATATCTACATAAATGTGATGCAGCACATGAAGAATCTAACATCACTTCCAAGTACCGGAAAGAGAAAGTGCTAATGAGTCATTCTACAGTAACTCACTTTTATTATGAACTTATTATATGAACAGCAAGAACGTGATAGGCTGAGCAGTGTGGTCACTTTGATAATGGATGCATATTTCCTCCCTTCACAAGAACTGTCAATTTTAATAACACAGTAAATATGTTATATAAGCCTTTTGAGTTAAGATAGAAACCTAAGATTGGGTTTGATATAAGAGGGTTTTCATTTTAGGGAAATGAAGAATGGAAAAGCAACAAGAGTTGATGGAATGTCCATTTATACTGAGGATTACGTAACAGTAATTCCTAAAAGACTAATTTGGCAGTCTCTTCAGTGTTGCCAACTAATACTACATATCACTAAAAAGAGGATAAAATCACACAATGCCATATATAATGATGATGATGATAATGATAATAATAATAATAATAATAATAATAATAATAATAATAATGAACGGCACCGAGGTTCACTCAGCCTCCTATAAAATTGAGTACAGGTTCCCGGGGGTAAAAGGCGGTTAGAGCGTGGTGCCGACCACACCACCTCATTCTAGTGCCGAGGTCATGGAAAGCATGGGGCTCTACCTCCATGCCCCCCCCCCCAAGTGCCTTCATGGCATGTTACGGGGATACCTTTACCTTTACCTTTAATAATAATAATAATAATAATAATAATAATAATAATATAGTATTAACAATAACGATGTCTTGCTTATTTACATCCCATCGTTATATTGGGGAAGTATTTTCTAAAAGGTTCAATAATTTGTGAAAGACCATATTTTTCTCATGGACCTTACGCACATTATGTTAGCAGTTAGTAGATTAGTGTATGATCTAATATTAAAATGTATTTTGTCTCACAACATGAAATTCATTGCTTTGATTAAACAGTTTACGAACCATGAGACCTAACCTAAAAATGTATTTTGTTTGAAATACATGTGAAATGATAAGAATGAATTCCGAAAACTAATGTCACTTTGAAATGTATGCTTTAGAATATTACTCCATTACTGTAATAAAAGTCTAAACACGAAAGAAATTAATTAAAATGTGAAATGGTATTTCTATCAATTACCCAAGGGCATGTATCACACGAAATGTGTTATATTTATTTACACTTAGCCTACCTAAGTACTCTAATCTTGAAATTGTAACCACAACACAAAGCAACACATACAATAACTATTATGTATTAATATTAATAATGATATTAATTAATTATTAGTATGTTCAAATTTCACTAGCTTCCAGTAATGGTCTCAGAAATCTAGAACAATTTGAATTTTCAGAATTTACACTACTGACAACTTGTGTCACTCTGCCAACATAACAGTTATAAAATCACTACCAGTTGTAGTATTTCTCAGTACCGAAATTCAAAACGAAGTTGGCAAAAGAAAATTCAACCTGCAAACTATAAAATCACCATAATCCACTAGCTTATGTAGTAAAGGGGGAAAAATGGTTAGGTTTCACCCTTACAGTATTAAGTAAGCTGACCCCGGACTATAATTAGTGAAATGCTTGGATGAAGACAATAATGAAATTTTACCATTATGCAACAAAATATACGAGAAAGGCAAATGACCTGAAGATTTCACAGAGACAGTGTTGCTAACAATATCGAAGAAAAATAATACAGTACCAAGAAATGTAACGAGTTCAGGACTATCAGCCCAATATCACACTCGGCAAAGATTCTCCTGCGAATACTGAATCGGCATTTATATTCTAGGACGGGAGAAGAGTTGCAAGAAGAGGAATCTGGTTTCAGGAAGAGAAAAGGTATGAGAGATGCAATTAGATTCCTGCGAACAATTAGTGAAAGAATGATAAAGAAGTGTTTGTAGTATTTGTGTGCCTAGAAAAGTTTTTTTGACAGAGTGAGTTGGAATAAACTTATAAGGATCCTGAAGAAAATTGACGTGGATTGGAAAGGCAGGAGGCTATTAAGTAATCTTCATATGAAACAGCAAATCAAAGTCAGGATAGAAGAAGAAATATCAGAGGGAAGTATAATAGGGAGAGGGGTTCGAAACATCTACAGTAGAACCTCTATTATCTGTGTTAATGAAGGGGGTGGGCTGAACGGTTAATCGAAAAAATCGGATAATCCGTACCATAAAAGATTTTCGTAAATTTAGTGAATATACTTACATGCCTGTAAGCTCCTCTATGGCCTTGTATTGAATGCGCTAGGTGATGGATCAGAACTTCACTGATTTAAGTCTGATTGTTAACAACAGGTTGTTAAGTTGCAAGGAAATCCTTATAATGGCTGTCTGTCAGAAGATTGGAAGAGTGGACGTTTCATGTTATAGATTTACATACCGGTACTTTATAGACTTTATCCCTGATTATTATTAAATTGCATACACTTGTGATTCCAATCTCGTATTCTAAGATGAGCCACAGTTTCTCGTTCCCCAAACCACTCTATTTGCACTTTTTGATACTTAGTACAACATGATTTCTTTTGATACCCATGGAAGAAATTTTATATAGAAGTTATACAATACGACAACTTGAACATCAGACCATACTGTGTAAGGGCGAAATCTTGTAATAATCCTCTCTCGAAAAAATAACGTGCTAATGTAATGTACAGAACTTCATATATTTCTGTAGAAAAAAGAAGCAAGAGGAAGACAGTCGGATAATCCGACAATCGGTTAATAGGGTGACGGATAATTGGGGTTCTACTGTACTTGGAGGATTTGGCGAAGAACTGTTCTCAGAACATGAGAAAGATGACAGTACAAGGAAGAAGAATAAAGAAGGCTATATAAGATTTGCTGATAATATAGAATTGTTAGCAGAAGAGGTGGTGATACTAAGGGATTTGCTAATGGAGCTAAATGACAGCTGTGAGCAGTATGGGATGAAGATAATTACAAACAAGACGAAGACCATGGTTACAAAAAAAAAGTAAAGAAGGTAAACGTGCGAATTCGAAATCAGGCAGTGGAACAAGTGCACAGCTTCAAATATTTGGGGTGTACTTCAAATACTTGGAGTGAAACATGAGCTGCTGCCAGGAAGTCAAAAGGAAGATAGCAATGGCAAAGGAAGCTTTCAATAGAAAAAGGAGCATCTTCTGCGAACCTTTGAAAAAAGAACTAAGGAAGAGACTAATGAAATGCTTTGGGTGCAGTATCTCATTGTGTGTGACAGAAACATGAACATTACGACGAAGTGAAGAGAAACAACAAAGCATTTGAAATGTGGATAAGAATGAAGCATGTGAAATAGACATAATACATTAAACTGTGCTAGGAAAAACAGTTCAAGAAACAATAATGTTAAAAGTTATCAGAAAGAGAAAAAGAAATTGGCTGGATCACTGGTTAAGAAGAAACTGCCTGCTGAAATATGGTTCTAATAATATAAGTTATACAAGTTACAAAATGTGTTTCTAAACAACACTCTTTTCTATTGATGATATATGAAAAAGTTTTAAGTGGGGAAATGGGATGCAGGCAGTTGTGGTAGTAGTTTGCAGATACAAATGCAATTGGAATATGTAGTAGTAGTTATAGAATCAACATTTAGCAACAGTATGCAAAAATTAGACAAACATAACACTACATTTTCTTTCATGTGGATTGGCAAAAGTCACAAATAAAATTTTGAGGAGTTTCAGTAGCAATATGAATGAACCCATCCTGAACACAGGACACAGTGATACCAGAGTTAATTCTCTTTACTGAATTCACCACAAAACAGGCACTTATTGTTAGAATATTTTTTTCTGACGAATGTTGGAATGCAGGACGGGTATTGGGAAGCACGTGCAAATACCCCAACTGTCACCATTAGAAAAGTTTAACTCTGAATGGTCATTGAAGCAAAGTAACAGAAGATCTTTGTACTCAAGTTAACAGGTAATTGGTTGTACTTTTAGGACACATCACACAAAATCCAGATCGCTCAGATGCATATTACTTACCTCAAAACAATGAAGCAACAAAAATACGAGTATAAGAAAACTGCAAACAAATCGACTAACACACTGGAAGCACTTGAATCAACAGCACAGCGTTAACACTCGACTAACGTTACCGATGTTGCCACTAGACTAATTCACTGAACACGGCCATAGAGCGCTGTCATATCCTAGAACTTAGGTGAGTACCATTACCTACTGCATAGAAATTCCCACTCTCCCCTACATAACAATCCATGCTACAGAATCATTTGTTTGTTTCTCCTTATCTCGTCCTATTTTCTCTGTGACATAGATAGTTTCTGTACAGTACTACATAGTATCTTGATTTGTCGTGCATGTTCACGCCATTCTTTTTACTTAACAGAGACTTTACAACTGGAATATTAAAAATAAGCGAAATTACCGTCCAAAGCAATATCTATAGCTCTAATCCAGTCTTCATGACCAACCAAACTGTCGACCTTCACGAACTGTTTTGGTCTGGAATTTTCTTCAGTGTCTGAGCTTTTATCTTCTGTAACACTCTCAGCAAAGAGGTGAATTTTTGCATCATCTGCACCACATGCAAGCAGCACGGAATTGGTTCCAGGGAGAATGCAGAGGCGAATTGACAGACAGAAACCAGTGCCAAAACCCAGTGTTTGAACACAGACGAAATCATCTGAAATAAAAATTTATGAAATTAATATTGTGGATAACAAAACAATTTGTGGCCAAATAAGCTATATAGGCCTATTTGTTTCTTTTTTGTTTTATCTATGCTGTGGAATTTCGATTATTGTCTTAATTCGTTTCCATAAAACTGTGAGAGTGCGCTTCTGTACGGGGCCAGCAGCATTTCTCGAAGGTTGGAGCCCAGTTTAGGTGTGTGTGTATTAATCGAAAAAAAATGTCATATAAACATGCGTCCTATTCTCAATATTTTCTAGCCCCTAATTTTCGATTAATACACACACACCTAAACTGGACTCTAACCTTAGAAAAATGCCGCTGTCCCTGTACGGAAGTGTGCCTAACTGTGACATGTCTTGCATATGCATTTCTTGATAGATTGGTAACATTCGTTTTCCCGTGTAGTGCAAAATGATGATGGTGTAACTAGGTTTAAGTCATTATTGCCTGTGAAAATGTAGGAGAAAATTAGGCCTATCTGTCAGGTAGCTAAATAAGAAACGAAGGTATGGGAGGATTGGGTGGGTTTCTAGCTTTCGCAGTGATCACATTGTATCAATAAAGTGGTGTGCTACAATTCTAAGATTATTTTCAATTATTAAAGTAGACTACTGGTACGTTTTTTCTGCCATATGTGATGCTTAGAAGGATCGAAGATTCACCTAACTGTGCACAGACACTTTACAGAACCTAGCTAATTTTCATTATCTGTTAGCTAAGTTCAACTCTGGTACCGGTACATTAGATTAAGATAGATTATGTTAGCTTTTTAAATAAAAAAATTACCAGTAAAAGCTATGTTTCCTTTTCTGTCCCTCCCTCCTCTTCCTCACCTTTAGTTAAAAGTAGCCCCACTGTAAGTGATAAGGTTAGGTAGGTTTGATGGGGAAATAAATTGGTGACAAGTAGCCTAACTATCAGTTAAGGTTAGGCAGGGTTTGATAAGAGATATCTAATTATTCACAAGTAGTCCACTGTCAATAAGATTAGGTGGGTTTGATAAGGAGATCATTTTTCTGACAAATGCTTCGCGCACGACACACAATATCTCTCTGTTCCATTAACTATAAATTAAAATAATATTTATAGACCAAATTAAAACAACTTTAAACAGATCAACGTAACTGTAAATTCAATACCTACCTTCGTTTTCACGACGTATCCATATTTTTACTGTGGAGTCTACAGATGCAGTAGCTACAAGAACAGCTTGTTTGCCTGATCCAACATGCCCCCTTGGTAAGTATATGCCGTCAGCAACGGTAACTATATTTTTATGGCCCTTTAATATGGACGTCGCAAGAAAGTTACAACTTTCTGTTCTAGTCCAAACAACAGCTGTACAATCCGAAGAAACAGAAACAAGTTCAGTTTCCGGCGATCCATCATTATGTTTTATCCATCGTACACAATTCACACGGCCTTTATGTTGACATAGAACACACACCACCTTTCCAGCATCGGCATACTATTAACAGAACATAAAATTATTTGCAGTTCACAATACTGGCATTAATATTTACAAACACAATATTTAAACAATCGTAATAATATATTTTAATTATTTAACTTCGATTAAAAACATTTCGCAATGTCTCTGGATGAAATGTGACTACATCAAAGACATCTAAAGGTAAAAACCTACCAAGAATGAAATTAATTCAATTCCAAACAAACCTTTGGGTCGTACAATGCAACTGAATTGGATGCACCGTAACAAATTAACTTATTTCTACCCCAATCAACACAATGTGGAGTACGATTGCACGCACTTGACACATAAACAGTTTCAAATTTATCCATGCTGCCACCTTTTATTCCTATGTTTATGGCAACATAAGGTTATGTTACATAACCTCAATCTTGTGAACGCTATCTTGTGGCGAATTACAAAACTATTAGTCCTCCCTTCCTCGCATAGAAAGAGAACGACAAAAAGAGTGTGGTCGAACTCGAAACGTACAGTAAAAGCTATATTTCTTGTATCAATGTGAGGCGGAATGTTTGAAATAGCAGCTACTTCAAACATGCTCAGACTCTGCGTAAAATTGAGAAGAATAGCCCACCTTACCTGTCTAAAGAATTCCAGTCCCATGCAGTGGCAGCTGAAGCCACTTTGTCTGAACCGTTGCTTACGATAATCTCGTAAGCAACGGTCTGAACAGTGCCAGGACATTCAAGTTATAAACGAAAAGTAACAATAATGTATTGTTTTATATCGTCAATATTTAATAATAATAATAATAATAATAATAATAATAATAATAATAATAATAATAGAACTAGTAATAAAATAATATAATAAATTCAAGGAACTTTGAAGTTTTCTAAACTGTTCTATACTTTTCCTGTCATTTTCAGCAATGAGTGCAATGACTTTCTGGCTACCAGATGTAAATTAAATCCATCACACCTTTCTTAGAATAAAATGTTGGAGTTGTTCATCTCGCCTCTCCAAGTAGCGCACCTCGCCGTTCATCTCGCATCTCGCCTCAGCAGAACATAGTGAAGCAGTTCACCTCACCACGCTTCTCGCTGTTTAATATAGTGGGAAAAATTCAATCAGCACCTTAGTTCCTTCCAGAGAACACAGTAGTAATTAATATATGGGTTGTAAGAAACACACCAGACTTGATGAATTGTGCCACTTCTGTCAGTAGCTAAAGACATTTTCACATAGTTCGTACAAATATTTAATGATGTTTCAGTCAACTTTCAATTATATCTCGACCCTAGCAGAATCTAAAACCCACATATATAAGCAACCATTTACTGCTGAAAAAAAGTTGATAGTATCTCTCAGGTAACAATTATATCTAATAGGAATAAAGTATTATAATTAAATTGTAGCAGTATGAGTTGAAGATAAATACAAATAAGGCGAAGACCATGATCACAGGAAGAAAAATAAAGAAGGTAAACTTGCGAACTCGAAATGAGGCAGTAGAGCAAGTGGACAGCTTCAAATACTTGGACTATACTATAAGCAATAACATGAGCTGCTGCCAGAAACAAGGAGGATAGCAATGACCAAGGAGCATCTTCTACAGACCTCTGGAGAAAGAACTAAGAAAGAGACTAGTGAAGTTCTTTGTGTGGAGTGTGGCAATGTGTGGGGCAGAAACATGACATTACTACGAAGTGAAGAGAAGCGAATAGAAGCATTTTAAATATGAATATGGAAAAGAATGGAATGTGTGAAGTGGACAGACAGAATAAGAAATGAAGCTGTGTTGGAAAGAGTGGATGAAGAAAGAATGATGCTGAAACTGATCAGGAAGAGGAACAGGAATTGGTTGGGTCACTGGCTGAGAAAAACTGCCTCCTGAAGGATGCACTGGAAGAAATGGTGAATGGGAGAAGAGTTCGGGGCAGAAGAAATCAGATGATAGACATTAAGATATATGGATCATATGTGGAGACAAAGAGGAAGGCATAAAATAGGAAATATTGGAGAAAGCTGGGTTTGCAGTGAAAGACCTGACCTTGGACAGAACACTATGAACGAATGAATGAATGAATCTTTCAATTTTCACAGTATATTATACAGCATACCCAATCATTTAGTTGGGAAAAAATATTTACAGAACTCCCTGTCAATTTGCAATCACCAAATGGATTCGTACTGGATGTCAAGTTTGGCATTACGTTTCTGATATCAGTATGCATAAATTTTCATTTTCTAGAATGGTGCTCTGGTCCAACTAAACCACTGAATATATCACATCCGAGGTATTAGATATTGGATATTTGATACTACCACAATCTAGTATATACAGTCGCGAAGCTCAATATGTAGTAAATATGCAAACATTAGGTAGTTGCTCATCACTAGGATCGCTAATATCGCCTCATTACAGGCAATGCAAAATAGTACTGTCACAGTCTATTGTTTCTAGCAACCTCAAAACTCAAGCTTCGGGACTGTATATAGTAGACTGTGATACTACTGTAGACATGTATTATTATGATTTTGCTTCTTATTGGTTTCTGTTCTAAAAATGATCACTTAGAATACCACTAGAGATATACTGCAAGCAAGGGAGGAAACGAAGTGTTGGCAGACGAAGAAAATACTAGAAAGAACATTTTTGAAAACAAATTAAACTTTATGAAGCCGTATATCTTGCAGTTCATGATAATGGTTATTATATGATGCACATTAATTAAATGTTAGTCATTTAACAATAGAGCAAGGTTGCCACTTTTCTATTTAACATCTATCTTAACTATAGACTTACCTTTCCCAGGAAACGCAGATTTTTGTAACTCAGTCAAAATAAGACTTGATGTAATTATAAACACATGAAGTAAGCTTCACTGCTTCATCAAATCACAATTTGCATACATCACGTGCAAGTATTTGACCCTCACCCCAAACTCAATTATTATATCCTTTATGTTGTCTCCCTACCATTCATCGATCTCTCGGCCCTTTCATAGTCTCCCCTACAAACATCCCCATGGGACAATGGCACTATCCACACCACACACACAGCATCAAACAATGCTGAACTTTTAATAATTTATGAGGAAGGTATTGAATCTGTTATAGAGATCTACAGGCTCAACTCCTCATACAGAGTAGTAATAATAATAATAATAATAATAATAATAATAATAATAATAATAATAATAATAATAATAATAATAACAATAATAATAATAGTTACGGAATAAAAGGGTGTTAAATATATGGGGGGGAAAAAACATTTTTTCTTTTTGAGAAAACTATGAACTTACCACCAATATGGTACCAGTATTACAATTTCTTGTTACATACAACATGAGCTGTTCACTCTGAAAATTTGTAGGGTTATTTCACTTTCACCCTACATACAGAATGTCCGAAAAATCACTTACACTAAATGCTTACATTGATCATAATAATTCGTTTCTACAAAATGTGTTGGAAGTGGCTTGACTTCCACCAACGTCCAGACATGACTGATGGTTAACAGACAACAAAATTCGTATAAATTCCATTTCATTCAAATTCAATTACCAGTGACTGATTTCACATACGGTATACTACAAGAAAAAAACAGAATTCATAATGTAGATGACTTAACATAATGATAAAAAAAAAGGAACTGGAAAGAAACTAAAACCACAGTCTAGTATATACAGTCACGAAACTCAATACATAGTAAATATGCATCCACAGATAATTGCTAACCACTAGGATCACTAATATCGCCTCATTACAGACAATGCGAAATATTACCGGCACAGTCTATCGTTCCTAGCACCCTCACAACTCAAGCTTCGTGACTGTATATACTAGACTGTGCTAAAACTACCAGTATATGAATGTCTCGTCATTGCAAAGGATTTCAGGCCTGTGGATAAGAAACTATGTAAACTCAGACCTATTAGCCATTAGTTCTAGTTTAGGAAATGCTGTTCCCCTGAAAAAAAATTAAAGGGAAGTTAACCAAAAGAGAATGTAACTTATTACATAAATTCTGCAATGCTTGGGAAAAGTGGCATAAGTCAGTTTCCACAAACATTTTTTATTAATTTATTGACAACTTACATAACATCTGCTCGCTTGGGAAAAGAGGCATAAGTATTTCTCTCATTACAATAATTCATACAGAAGAAAATCAAATCGACATAAACCAATGTGAAGACAGTTTTTTTTCCTTCTCCTGTAAAATTAACATTTTTGACTTGTGCCACTTTTCCCAAGCACTACAAAATTTAGCTTGACTGCCTACTTTTACAGTGATATAGACTACAATGCAACCAAACCTAATCTAACCCAGCCAATTCTAATTATTTATTTAACCTCAATTCATCACTGCTTAAAAGACAGTACAGTTCATTTCACCTTAAAATATTATGTGAAGTTCATACATACCACAAAAGTCTGTGAAGATTCTGGCACTTCTTTTGTAATCTTCTTTCAAACAAACTGCTTGCATAACATTTCAAGGAATTTTTCTTTCCATAAAAATAAAATCATACACGACTACACGTAAATTACACCACTATGATAAAGTTACCAGACGTCTCCGTTTCCTGGGGCCAGTCCCCGAACTTTGCTTTTTGTCCTTGAACAAAATTCGTCCCCGGAATGTCCCCAGCTTAATAATTTTCCCCCCAGAGATTACGGGATTTTAAGTGTTAATCAATACAAATTTATGAAAATGCTGTTGAATATCACCACAGTCTAGTATATACAGTCACGAAGCTCAATACATAGTAAATATGCATCCATAGATAGTTGCTAACCACTGGGATCACTACTATCGCCTCATTACAGACATGCGAAATAGTACCTGCAGTCTATTGTTCCTAGCACCCTCACAACTCAAGCTTCGTGACTGTATATACTAGACTGTGATATCACTATGCCTTTGGTATTCATTCATACCTGTGGAATGTATATTGGTGAGATCTCCTCCAGAAAGAGACAAATTTGAAGAGACATTCCATTACTTTTCTTCCAATGTAGATGTACTTGACCTAGATGAAATAATTGACTAGGCTTCGGATAATGAAGAATATCACCTCGAAACTAGTCAGCTAGGTAACTTCCTAATGTTGACACAGTAAAGAAGTTATAAAGTTGATCAGTGAAATAATTTATTTTACGAAATTTCGTTCTTGAAGAAATATGTGACATCAGAGAAAATAGCAAAGTGGAATGAAAAAATGCTATTCTTTGCTCAAACTGGAGTGACTTTTTTTTTAATTTTCTCCGAGAAAATGATTTGTATGTGCAATTCCAGAAGTTGATCGAAGTATCTCCGCATTTTCCTGGAAATAATGTTCAGTAAAGAACATTTTTCCTTCTATGAAAATGTTGTGAGATCCAAAAAATTTCAGAATGTGTTTAGAAACTGTTCGAGCTATCTTAACCAACTCCAACATGACCTGTCACAAATTTCCTACAAAATTGGGATCCAGAGAAAACCTACTTAAAAAATTCACTCTTCTGAATATCCCAGCAGTTTAAGTAGTAATTAAGTAGAATTAACTTATTTTATGTGTAAATACAATGAGTATTTTAATTCTTTAAGGCATGTAAAAACAATAGGTCTGTAAGTGAATGACAATCTAACAGAAAATACGAGTATGTTAAAGGTAGTTTTTTCACATATTGATGTCTGTCCCTGGAAATTATGAAAAGACTCTTGTAAACCTTACACTATGTTGAATTTTGGTGTTCTGTGTTTCGCATATAATGCAGGATTGTAGTTTCTATGTGAACAGATTAGGAGGATATTTCCAAAGAAGAAAGAAACTTTTCCTCTATGATGTTTCTGATTATGGTTATAACATAGGATATACAGAAATGAAGCGTAAAGAGTAATAAAATTAATTATTACTACTGGCAAATCTTATAATAACTACAGTAGGCCTACATATATCGTAAACAGCCAACAATAATAGATTCCCATAGGAAAAGGACAACATCCTACAAGATTATTTTATTTTATTTATTTATTTTTTTTTTTTTGATTACCAGACGTCCTGATTTCCCAGGATTGTTCTGGATTTTAATGATGTGTCCCAGTGGTGATATTCAAAAAGTTTAACAACCAGTTCTCTCATCTATGTTAAACATATGTGGTATACGTGGTACATTCATTAAGTTCTGAGACTGAGGGCATAGTGGCGGTGTGGTGCACTAGAACGGATAAGTGGCGCTGTGATATGATACCTTGTCAGTTAGTCTCTCGTCCCAGCATCATAAGTGCATATAGTGTAAGCAGAACTACGGTCATTGTTGTGACGGTGATTTGAATGCGTGCGTCGGAACTCGAGTATGTTGCAGTTTGAGCAACGGGCAAACGTCACGTTCTGTCAGAAATTAGGCGAAACTGCTATAACCGATCATAACTGGAGATGAAACATGGTGTTTTCTTTACGATCCGCAACTGAAGCGACAATCCGCCACCTGGAAAATGCCATTATTTCCACGACAGAAAAATCCGCAACAAGACAAGTCAAAAGGCAAGGTGATGCTTTAACAGTTTTTTTATTCAAATGGAATTGTTCACATAGAATTCATCCCACAAGGTGCAACTGTAGACAAGATCCTCTACAAAGAGATTCTTGGCCGTTTACGCAATTCAATTCGTCGTAAGCGTCCTGAGCTTTGGCATAGGAAGAATTGGCTGTTGCTACACGACAACGCCCTGCACATCGCTCCATCCTTGTCCAAGAGGAACTTGCAAGGCAACAGATCGCTGTTTTGTCACACCATCCATACTCACCTGATCTCGCACCATGCGATTTTTTTTCTCTTTCCCCTCATGAAATCAATCCTACGTGGGCGTAATTTTTATGCGGCCGAAAAGGTCATGACTGCCACAAGAGAAGCCGTACGGCATCTTCCTGCCAACATCTTTCAGCGGTGCTTCCAGCAGCTACACCAATGTTGGCAGACATGCATAGCGGCCAACGGCGACTATATTGAGGGAGGATGTCGATCTGTTTAAGTGTACGCCGTATCATGCGGCATCTTCTGAGACATCCAGATTCTTGTGGGTGCCTACCCTTCAGGCGTCAGTGTCAGAACTTAATGACTGTACCACGTATATCTATGGTAATTGTAAGTATTACCTAGAAATAATTTAACAACCAGCTCGTCACCACTGATGTGTCCTGTGTCCTGTATTGAGGTATGTTTGTCTCGGAATGTCAAAAAGATTGGAAAAATCCTAGTTTTTGCTCATTTCTATAATATTACTTTTAAAATTCTTTATTAATTTTTTGAGATCTTATTCAACCTATGCTCAACGTCATCATTAATTCTGACGCCTTCCATTGGGTTGTATTCAAATAAAAACGATAATACTATAGGTATAATATGTATTAGGTATTATACAGTACCTTTATTCTTTACTGATTAACTTTGTAACTTCTTTACTGTGTTAATATGAGGAATTTACCTGGCTAACTAGTTTCGAAGCAATATTCTTCATTGTCCTAAACCCAGTGAAGGTCCCGCGGTACGGTATCTTCTGGTTTCCTGTTGTAGTGGGGTATGTGTTTTGAAATCGAGTTGAATGTTCAGGATGTGCTACGGGTGTGTTTTTGTATATTTGTAAATTTCATATTGTTCTAGAGAGTAAAGTTTCTGTTTTTTTGTCTGGATGTGTAGTATTTTCATGTCAGTGTCTACGTTGCTGTAGTTGTGATTGGAGTTTGTGATGTGTTCTGTGTAGGTTGTTATTGTTGTGTAGTTTGATTATGGCTGTAATATGTTACTTGTAACGTTTTTGAATGATCTTCCAGTTTGTCCGATGCAGATTTATTTATTTAGTTGATTTATTATTGATAGGATTTAAACCCTGTATCATGCATTTTTTGTGTGTAGATCAGGCTGTAATATGACATTAGGTAAAGGTTCACCATAACTACGAATTGTAAAGTTGGCTGACAAATAAATATCAATATCAATAACAATATGACATTATTTATCCAGATTTTAACAATAATTTCAAAGGAAATTTCATAATCTAGCAAAGATGTATCAAAATTAAAAGTTTAGGCCCTATATAATTAGTTGAAATATATAAAACGAATAAAATCAATTGTATTGCAACTTGAATTAATTCAAATGTGTAGCCATATTAAAGTATGAGTACCATCACCTGTATTTCCCCAGCCATGGGACTGAAGCTGGATGGTCTATGGCGAGTCCTCGGCCTCACTTCATTTCACCCCTTGGTCTGATTATCTGGTTGGGTTTTTTCCGAGGTTTTCCCCAACCTATTGCGACGTAATACTTACAGACTTGACAACTGACCTTTCGAACAAGCTGCAGCGTGTGCACAATGTGTGTGTCAGATTCATCAGTAATGCTCACAAATTTGTCCACATTACACCCTCGTTCAAATCTTTATCCTGGCTGCAACTTAATAACCGTAGAACACTTCATTTGCTCTCTCTTCTGTTTCGAGTTCTCCATACTTCTACTCCAAATTTTCTTCATTCCTGGTTTAACTACTTATCCTCCAAACACAATCTAAACACCAGGTCACAGGAGAGCCAAATCCTAGCAATTCCTGCCCATAGAACATCCCACTATTCATCCTCTTTTACTGTCTCAGTCCCCCGTGAATGGAATTCTCTACCTCAGAAGATTAGGGGCTGCCAGACAATAACCACTTTCAAGAGAAGGCTAAACGATTTCTTACGGGCTCAATCAAATTGAAGTTATAATTATGATCGAGTTTAATAATTTACCGTAATTTAATTTAGGTACTACTACTACTACTACTACTACTACTGCTGCTGCTGGTGCTGCTGCTGCTACTAGTATTATTATTATTATTATTATTATTATTATTATTATTATTATTATTATTATTATTACATAATTATTTTATTGTTGTGAAGATGAAAAGAATTGTCATTGTAATATATTAATTATGTATTATACTGTCTTGTATTGTAGTATTGTATTGCTTTGAATTGTATTGTATTGTATTAATTATGTTCATAGCATTGTATTAATTTTCTATCATACTGGTTGAGTGGAAGAGAAGGCCGAATGGCCTTAACTCTGCCAGTTAAAATAAACCATTATTATTATTATTATTATTATTATTATTATTATTATTATTATTATTATTATTATTATTATTATTATTATTAAATGTCGGGTAATCTTTTGGCGCATCCTCGGACCTCACCTTATCTCAATACATCTCGCCAAAATATTGTAAAAAATTGTAGAAAATTACAAAATTGTAAAACTGCAAAAATTGTAAAATAATTGTAAAAATTTGTAAAAATTGTAATTGTAATATTATAAAATTTTGATTTGTTCCACATCTTAAAGCTTCATTGCTCATGTAAGATCTATGGAATATAATAAATAAAATGAAAAAAAGAAAAAAATTAGATTCCTGAAGAGAGAATCTGGCAACCCTGGTTTGGGACCTGAATACCAAAGGAAGTAAAAGGATTACTTTCTTTAATTTTTTTAATTTGTAGTAAAATTTCATTCACTTAAATCTCCATTTATATGGTTTTATTTTTGTCTGTAAAATACAGAAGATACACCAATAATATACTATTAAAATATAACATGGTACCATAATTTACCCACAAATGCAAGAGTTTTGAGTCTCAGATCACTTCTTGAATAAAGTCTCTGGATGAATAAATGATGAAGACATCAAGACACCATATTACATTGAAAATAAGGTGTTTTTTTTTTCTTAAAATGCGGTTAAGAGGAATCTGAACAACAATCATGCCAGTACATAAAACATTTAAGGCACAAAACTACGTTGCAATTCTCAAAGAACATGAAACCAGTTGTTGTAAAACTTCTCTATAAAGTTTTGAAAAGAAGTTTAAAAAAGCCAAATATATATATCAATCATTTTCACATATATTAATCCAAAAAATGTTTAGGAAACAGTACAATGATGTCTCTATACTACAGTATTATATACAGTTTTTTTTTTCCCTGGGAATTTGAAGAATTCTGAGGCAATATTTTTTCACAACTGTATTTAACAATTATTTGCTTCAATGACATACAAAGAAATTGGAACAGTTTTTTTATTAACCTTCCAGTGGTCGCGTGGATCACAAGAGTGATCCAGTACTTTATTTTTGATTGGTGATCCGAGGTGGCAACACTTATCTGCCATGTGGGTACCATTCCTTCGTATATTTCTGTACCCTCTCAGTTTATCATTGTAATTGACAAGCATTAAGCAAGCCCTTTCTTGGCACGTAATTAAGTTGGTGCACTCTTTGACCACGACTGTGCTCAGTGCAAACTTTAAGTCTCTAAATTTTTAAGTTTTTGTAGCATTTATTGTAATATGCAATTGCAGAAACAATAAATTGTTTTGTGAATACTGAAAAAATGAATACAATTGGACTGTTATTGTGTAATCATTAATAATTGTCCAGAAAAAGTTAATATAAAAAATAAAATTACTCGTAAGAAAAACTTAAAATATGGATCACAACTGTGACTCACACGACCACTACCGTTGCATTTGAGCGCACGACCACTGGAGGGTTAATGTTACAGTTCTGAGCATAGCCAATCACATGAACAGCAAATGTTGAGTACATCTGGGTCGGGTGGTCCCGGAAACCTTGAATGTTTTTCGTGTTAAGAGCAGTGGTTCAGACATAACTCTTAACATAGTCTGGTAGAAGCATAAAACCAAAATTAAATGCATTATATCAAATAGAAATTCTCTATACACAAGAGATAAATGTAAATAATTAGATTTATATACAAAACTCAAAAGCTTATATTATATTATTAGAGGAATTTCAAACAATAATCACTTTATTTTTCATTAAACTCTGTATAGACTTACTACATAACAGGAGAATAGCGTCATATTATCATTAATATTATTTTCCATATATGGCTTCTGGATAAAAAAAAAAAGGATTTCGTGACTTTTCATTCTTATGGCTGTTATTTACTCTAAATATCCTAATTTCAAAAACATACAAAAGCATGACCACTTGTCCAAGACTTTACAGCAATTTATCTCTCTATTGAGAGACCATTTCAAAATAACTCTTGCCTCATAGTTCCTTATATTTTAGCAACTTCCCATTCCGTGTTCAAATTCAAGACTTAGTATCTGTTGTGATTAACCCAAAAAAATTGGAAAATTCACACATAAAAGACGAGTTATATTCACAACAGCATAGTTAATTCAAAAACGCTGTTTCCAAACTTTATGCCGTTTTGAAAACAGATTTTTTGAAAAAAGATTAGGGTGACCACAACTTTTGGAGATAGGTATGACTTATAGTACCCCAAATTTAGCATAACTTGTAGAAAACCTATGCAGCTGCAGTAACTTTGAAAAGTACCAAGTGGCTCAGTTTCAAAACCATTCATTCTAGATACAGTTTTAAATTTCTACGACAAAGCCATCTGGCTTTAGCAGCTGAGTTTACGAAAGTTACTAAATGGAATGTATAAAGTTTTGCCCTAATTCCTTTAACTAGAAACTAGAAAGAACATATACAGGTACACAGACTTGTATAGATATATCACATAAGCTAAGGGCAAGAAATGAGACTTGTAAGAATTGAAAATAACATTACAGAGCTAAAGTAAAATACAATTAGGACACTGAATTATCTTAAGTCTAGGCAAGGTTCATAAAATATAATAAAATACAATAAGCAATCACAACAGTTCTATGAACACATGTACTTGTCAAGCTTCTTTAAATGTTAAAATCAATTATTAATTCATCAGGTGTAGGCCTATACAAATTAAGTTGTCAATTTCCAGATTGCAATATCACGTATTTAAGTCAAACAGATAGGAATTTTGATATTCGGTATAAAGAACACAGAAACATTTCCCATGATATTCCCCATTCAGTTTTCAGTGATCACGTTTACAATAATCAACATCATTTTACAGATATAAACTCCTATATGAAAATCTTGTACATAAACAACACAGGTAAAACATTAAACAATGCAGAATCAATTAAAATATACAAAGATAAATACATAAACCCTCACAATCTCAATAAAAAAGCCATCCTACTTGACCAATAATACTTCAGAATTTAAACAGAAAAAGAACAATGTAGTAACAGAGGCAACATAATCCCTGACACAACTTATGCAATAGTCAGTCCAGGAAGATACACATCTGAAACTGATCTGGTGGGTCAACCAAGTTGTACTATTGCCCATTCTTCTTTTTTTTTATAAAAGATCTTATATAATTTTTCTACATTTAAGATACCAGTAATTCAAAATATATTACAAGATATAAAATTTTAAATCATTTTATATTAGTCGTCACTAATATTGTAAACTGAAAACAATTGTAATTTTTGACATATTTTAATTTTAACAAAATGTATTAAGTATTTATTGTAATTAGTAATTTTAAATGTTTTTATTACAGCCTTTGCCATCACTGATGGCGGGGATGCAATCCCCGAAACATGTCTGATTTTAACAAATAAAGAAGGTTGACAAGTATACATGTTCACACAACTGTTGTGATTGTTTGTTGTATTTTATTATATTTTATGAATTTTAAAATCAATGAACACTATTGATTAGTGATCGAATTGCATATGTTATTGTCTAGGGAAGGTGTAAAAAAGAAGATACCAGTATTCTTTCTGACGCTGGATAGACTGCAGTGCTTAATCCATGGAGAAGAGTAGGAAGGAGAAATGTAACAAAATAACATCATCTTGGGTCGAAATAGCCATGGGAAAATATCAGAAAGCTTTTGATTTCAATCGGAATAAAACGAAGAGAAAGTGAAGACTAACTTGGGAAGAAATTATATGTGTATATAGGAGAAAATAGTCGTAAAATGTAATCGCAATATAAAAATTACATCAACTTACGGGGAAATATATTTATCAGTTGCTACATATTGGAGTACACCAAAATATAGTGGTCACCCTAACTTGGATTCATTAGCTCTTTGTAGTTTAATAGTTACATTAATATCATTCAAGTCTTTTAAATATGACAAGCTGTAACACTGAAGCTTGTCGATAACACAATGTTTGCAGAATAACATACACAAGACATAAGACTCCTGTGAACTAACCACACACTCGAAACTTGCATTACCTTGTATTTTAATATACAATATTAAACTATCTGAACAACTTGGTGAATGTTGCATTTCTCCCATGGCCAATATATTAAAAAAAAAAAAGAAGAAAAAAACAAATCAAGATATATATATCCTACTTTAACAAAGCAACATTTGTAAATTCTTTTTATCTTGGGTAACAGAGATTCTTTCATAATTTTTTTTAGAAATATTAGAAATCTTACCACGAACAAAGCATATCAGTCCTTGCTGAATAATTCCATGTTGTACATTTCAGTTCGATCGTCGTCTTACAGCGACAATGTTTTACACTGGTATATATTCAGTCATGTCAAGAGAACACTGTGTAGTCACTCCAATGACACATACATATACACACACTCACACATATAATGAAGAAATGAGATTTATGCTATGTATTGGCTATGAAGAACTCGAAATATCTACAACAGTAGATAGTTCCTAATCCCCACTACCAAATTTATATATACAACAGATCTAATTATGATGAATGAAGCCATTCAAGGAATTCTAGCATGTAAGCATCATTGTGGCTATATGATTTTTCTTTCCTATACTCAAAAACCAGTGAAAGAGTCAATTTTATTCTTTGGAAGTAAGGTTGTGCAATTGAGCAAAGAAAATTGGCCATGTGAAGATATTTCGATGGTTAAGTTTTGTACAAAATGACAACATGTCACAAATAATGCTTCCATCAAGCAAACAAAATCTTGATAACCGTCTTCTATAGGCCTACTATGTAAATGAGACATCTACTTTGTTTGCTGATAGGAAATCTTTCCTTGCTTTTATTTTTTTGTCCCATCTCCTTTACTTTAACTTCACAGACCACAATCAAATTACAGTCGTGTGTCTTATCTTCCCTTATGACCCAAACACTGGTTGGAAAGCTGCAATAGATTTACATTTAGGGGACTTACAAAATACACTGCACACACATAGTCAGTACAATGAAAATTACTTTCATTATCGAGGGGGGGGAAGAGAATTCTTCACTTGGTCCAACAGCATTGTACATTTGCATCTTTTTTTTTATTTTTATTTTTTATTTTTTTTGGAAGATTGGGTAGTAACTTGACATTTATTCAATTAAAATACCGTACAGACAAAAAGGTACAACAAGTTGTAATCTTTGTTCAATGTACATTCTTTTTGTTCCCGTTTGAGTCTTCCAAGTTTTTATAGCTCTGGTTAGCAAAGCTATTCGTCATGATGGTGTTTCCTCGGTTTTAGCATAGCTTGACAATGCCTTATGTTATGAATTGAGTTAGTGCACTGTTCCCCCACTACAGAGCAAGATGATGCAGGCAGGCAGAGGTTGTTCTCTACAGTCTCTCCGTGACGAAGGTTTTAACCTCGGAGCGGAAAGACTCCCTCCGCACCGCATACGATAGAAGGATTCCCAAAGCTACCAACACCATAGCCAGTGCATTCAGCACTATCCCTTCCTCAGGCATGGATGAGTATTTATTGCTGAAAACAAACAAGAAGAGAAAAATGGGCACACAAGCAATTAGTAGGGGTTATGGTCCCAGTTTCCATGGAAACCAAAGTGTTAACATGCTTATAAACGAGAGCTCAGAGCAACAACAGTTTTTCAAACAAATTATTTGTTACAGATTAATATATCCTGATTTTTATGCTAAAAAAATCAGTATAATTGCGTTTTATTGATTACTAACATTGTTACTGTTTCCTGTCATGAGATATCTTTGCGGTTTTGCGCTGTGTCATATATCCTAAAAATTCAGGGCTGCCAAGTGTCAGCTTTTAAATCTGACATCAGCGTTTTCTAAGATTTGTCAGATTGTCAGGACGCGATACCTGTTTGTCAGGTTTTTTCACAAGTGTTGTGCCAGTCTCTATTTTGTATCATTCAGTTTATTTAAATTTTCAATTTAGATTTTTATAGAGACAACAAAATGAAACTCAATTTCGTTCCTCAATGAAGATAGACAAAACTCTCTCTTCCATTGTATGTTGCAAATTAAGCTATGAGGGAAAGTGCCACGAACAAATGATTGATGAAAAATATTTTTAATAAAGCCAGATGTGTCACTGAAGAGTAATTCATAGTAATGTAGCTGTATTTGTTGTATTCAATGCTGAATAATTTATTATTCCATGTATGGTAATGTATTTACTTATGATTTTCCTTATGAAAACAATACCGTAATTATGGTGTCAGTTTTTTTTGTCAGCTTTTTTTAACATGATTTCCAACTTATTTCAGAATTTTTAACTTGGCAGCCCTGTAAAATACATGTTTCATAGCTGCATATTGCCTTCAACAACAGAAAAGGCAATGAAAGAGACATATATCTCTTGAATCAGTTACCATAACTTCAGTCCTAGAGGAGAGCTCTTAGTAAACAGATCCAACAGATAGATTTTCTTTTTCTGCCTTCCCTGATGGATGTTTCTGTATCTATGTGACCACGGAAAAAAAACCCCAGCCATTATTCGACTAAGAATTTCCTGGACACTATGAAGAATTTGGTTTCTACAGTAGGGACACTAGCAATGTAGAATAACTGATTGCCCCATATGATGGTAGGAAGAGAGGTAAAGTAATAAGTAACAAGAGTTCAGATTTTTATATAGATGAGAGACGGTCAGTAAACTTTGAGGGGAAAGGATTTTTCTTTAAACATACCGGTACCATTACTCTTCAAAACAGACCTACCAACCTCCTGAAATATTTTTATGGCCCTTCATCGTGATTTAACTATTGCATCTCGGGTCTAATGCATAATAATTAATAATCAGTATATTAATATTATTAGAAGACATTTTTCTTAATGTGGATAGTAATTTTAAATTGTTAATATTCTACCTGTCTCTTAGCACGCAGTACTTCTGAAAACTAGTGGATTAAACAAATGAAATAACCTTCTTTAACTATTGTATTCATAGTACGGTACTGAAAAATCCATTCTCTTACATATGGTACAGTTGTGCAAGTGAGAAATTGATTATAATTTGGTATTGGTACAAAAATCTTTTATACATTAAAAGTTTTCAAGTGTTTGCATTTGTTGTAACTCAAAAACTAAAATAACTTTGCCTCAATATTCTTCTGTACATTGACTTAATATTAAAAAAAACAATTATCTCCTACACTTACAGAAGATTAAAAATAAAATAATTATAATCAGAATTTGAAAAGAAATCTAGGAAAGGCAATGATTGGCATTCTTGAATTTTTTCGTATATAAAAATTACAGATATCCTATGTAACATTTTAATAAAATATAAACTTTCAACATAATGATATAATTATACGAAATACACATACACGTTTCATTGACGTCCTATCAGCTAACATTTTCTGTAGAATATATATTGATTTTTAATACTCTGGTATCACACAACGACCACAACGTACGTATTCCTCGTTAGAACCTTTTCTTGGAATATTTAATGAACATATACATTTTAAACAGTTTACTAATCAAGTATAATTACATTACCAGTGTATCAGAATTCAATTTAATTCTAACATATGGCAATTTTTTCTTTCTTTTAAATAAAAGGAAACATATTTCTTCCATGCAGAGCGTCTGACTTTGAGGAAGGAATTATTGACAATAAGAGAAGGCTGCCTGTAGATACCGATACACGTTTTCAAGGGTAGTCAAGACTGAAATTTGGACAAAGAAATTGATTTTTAGTATTTTCTTTCATGAAAGAGTACAATAATTATTCCCTTATAATAAAATGATACCAGTTTCTTGTTACGTCCTTTTTTTAAGTCCCTAGCAGATTTGTTTAAGAGATAAGCACATTGTATTTAATGATCTGGTACCGGTACTGTTTTCTCAGTTCTTTATTTTTCAGCATTTTCTGTGTATAAAATGCTCTCTGTAATACAGTTCTTATCCGAATCAGTTTAAATTTTTTTTTTTTTTAATGTTGTAATAAATACCAGAATTGAAATTTGCTCTGGGTTTTCATGTGTACTGAATTTTAATATAAATTTTGGTACCGGTAGGTTGAATTAAAGGAATTACCGTAATAAAAATTGAAGTTAAAAATTTTTGAGCAGTAAAATATACATACGATATTAAACCCAAACCATTTGTTATTTATACACATGTGACATGTTTTTGGGTAAAATTTTAGCTCAATCCTATAGAAACTGTTATATTGAGTAGAAATTATAAAGCAGGCCTAATAAAAGCTAGTAACTTGACAACGAATAAACTCACATAGTCAAAATCTTGTATAGCATGTACTGATTAGCACATAAACATGTGATAAAAATTTCGTATTATTAACTTTAGAACTGTAAAAATAAAAAAATAAAAAACTCTGTCATAATAATTAAGCTTACCCTTAAATAATATTCGAAGTTTAACAGTGTAGGTTATATTAAATATTTCAATAAAAGAGACTTTATATGATATTTTACCTAAAACAACAATGTTTACTTAAATGGATATTGCAATGAATGAAGTTTTTGACATTTAAAATTCGAATTAATTTTAAGTTACTGCATCCATCAGGAATAAGATATTTCTTTAGTATGGTCCACCAGTACCTAAGTGATAGCATTTGGACATAAATAATTTATTAAATTACAGTAAAACCTCGGTAAGATGCTCTTTAAGGGACTGCATAAAAATAGTGTATTAAACGGGACTGCGTATTAGCGAGAGTGGTCATTTTCGAGTTTTTAAATTTTAACACAAAGATATTAATCAGTATAAACATTTGTTGAAGAAATTTAAGGATTAAATACTGTAATTATGCAGAATAAAAGGTTACCGGTATTTTGTTTTCTTTCCTTTCAGAAAATGTTAGAACAAATAAACTGTCTTATCAATTAAAGTGCCCCTTTATTAAAAAAGTCAATAATTGTTTTCTGTCTTGCACTTGCATTGCATTTTCCACACGATTTAAATCGGAAGTGACTTCAGTAATTCGACTACTAGAAACATTAATGAATCTACTGATTACAGATACTGCGGCAAGCACTTCGTTGCGAGAAGAATTTGGAATGTCTACCGCTTCCACTTCCTCGTTGTCAAGTCTTCACTGACAATGTGATCTAAAACTGCCAGCAAGAAGGACAGGCTCTGAATACAGTAGTCTTGCAGGTATTCAAGGGTCGCATTTCATTCTATTATAGGCTATTCACCAAACAAAGACTCTACAAATCCTTGAATATGCGGGCGCTAGCAGTAAATGTAGAAGTCCAAGAAAATTTTCTCAGAATCCTTTAAAGTACGATATTTTAGGATTTTCAGCAAATGAAAGAGTGTATTAAACAGAATTATGAGCATATTAAGTGGTCAATTTTACACGGTTTTATATAGGGATGTCAAAGGACCGGACGAAAAGAGCATATAATGCGGGATAACGTAACAAATGGACGTGTATTATAGGGGTTTCACTGTAGTTGAATGGGATAAACTATCCAACATTAAAAATGTATAATTATGGAGTGCACCATTAGCTAAATGTCTAGAATATTGGCTTTCCATGCTGGTAACTCGGGTTCAAATCCTGGTGGGTCCAACTGCAATTTGTGGTGGACAAAGATAGTGCTTAGTGTTAGATTTTCACGAGGTACTCCCGTTTCTCCTACCGGCATTCCGCGATTGCCTCATTAATCATCTCATCATACAGTCTTACATAGTTCGCCTCCTCTGGTGCAACACCTTCATGGAGGCTGAAAAACTATAAGCTTTGGAGCATCGCCCACTAAATGGTGACATTTGGGTGAATGACACAAGTCTAATGCCCGCCATTAATTAAAAAAATATGTATATTCAATTACAAAATCTAATATTTAATGTATGATGATTGGATCAACAAAAAATAATTTAAATGTTGCTGTTGCTATGAGATCTCCAGCATATGCTACACATCACTACAACATGCATGTACACACACAAATAAAAAAAAAACTAGACAGAGAGAGCATGTTAATGAGATATTACATTAATTAAAGATGTGCAAAGAAATCAACATCTAAACAACTACATATAAACTACTCAATATCTTACTACCTCTACTACTAACACTAAACTTACACTTTTATTGTCAAATAAAAAATTAATTAGTTATAGTTTGTTAAAGCATGAAAAGCACAATAGAGATTGCATAATACAGCCTACTTTTAACTTGTTATCAAGTACACTGCTTTCTCAAATCATGAGACACTGCTTGCTTATTTCCGATCCCTTGAAAATAGGAAATTGTCCTTCTTTAATCTACATTAAGCTATACTTATCTACCGAATTTTTATGTTTAGACAATTCTTAAACAAAATTAAATTAAACATAATTAAATAATGTATAGGAGACAAAGAGGAAGGCAGAAATAGAAAAGATTGGAGAATGCTAGGTTTGCAGTGAAAGACCTGCAGAACACTATGACTGGATGAATAAAATTCACGAACTATTCACAAAATTAAGACCTTTTATTGTTTCATCATACCATGGTTCTATACAATTAAATAAATACCTAGTTTAAATTTGTTTGCATCTAATAGCTGAGGTTACTTTCTATTCCAGGGATAGTTTATGCCAATCTGTCATGTTAATATATTTATTTTAATTGATTGACATCTCGTTAGTATATAGTAAAACTGTAACTTATTCCAAGAAAACTAAATAGATGTATATCGCATTGCATTATTCATTATTGAGGTGTGTTATAAGTAGTAACATGAGATGCTGCCAGGAAGTCAAAAGAAGGATAGCAACGACAAAGGAAACTTTTAATAGAAAAAGGAGCATTTTCTGCGGACTCTGGAAAAAGAAGTAAGGAAGAGACTAGTGAAGTGTTTTGTGTGGAGTGTGGCATTGTATGGGGCAAAAACATGGACATTATGACGAAGTGAAAAGAAACAACTGGAAGCATTTGAAATGTGGTTATGGAGAAGGATGGAGTGTGTGAAATGGAAAGACAAAATGGGAAATGAACCGTACTGGAAAGAGTTCCTGGGTGAAGAAAGAATAATGCTGAAACTGATAAGGAAGATGAAATTAAATTGGCTGGGTCACTAGCTAAAAAGAAATTGACTACTGAAGGATGCACTGGACGTAAATGTGAATGTGAATGGGAAAAAATTTCGTGGGCAGAAGGAGATGCAAATGATAGACAAAATGAAGATACATGGATCATATGCGGAGACAAGAGGAAGGCAGAAAATAGGAAAGATTGGAGAATGCTAGGTTTGTAGTGAAAAACTTGCCCTTGAGCAGAAAACTATGAATGAATGATAATTTAATAGTACCAGTAAACGTTTTCTAGAGAGCAAAGCATTTCTACTAAACACGAAACTAAAAAAAATAACTACTGCATGCTGAGAGATAAAACATTCTTTGAACATACCGGTAAATATTACAATAAAATTAAAACCAGTCATAATAACTATGAAGCTAAACTAAACAAAACAAAATCTGCAGAGACTTTCAATACAGTGTATACGAAATGATTATGCATTGGTTCTACAACGTAAACATTCAGTAACTAGTAACTAACTGTATACCATACCTGTCATGTAACTTAATTCTACTTGTAACGAATTAGATGAATGCAAGCAGACTACTTAGTAACATTTTATGCTAATTATCAGAGGTAACCTGGGTATAAATTCGACGTTTACACAAACGATTTCTTATTGTACAGGTACCAGGTACAGTAGTCAAAATGTTCATTTCTGGTTTCCATAACTGCACATCTCTAATTAATTGTAATAAGCTCACAACTGTTAAGACTGCATCAAAGTTATATGAAATTAAATTAACCATTAACAAAAACATGATTATCAGTATATGTTGAACATTGCAAGATTTTTTTCTATTATTCTTCTCATAAAAAATGAAATCTTTTCATTAGCATGTGCCTATGGACGTCGAAATCCATTACAAAATATAAGATATTTTCTGTCAATTGCTATCCTATTCTTTTATAATACTAATACACTAATTACCTATATATTTAAATAATAATTCAGTATGCACACCTTTTGCTAGAAAAAAAATTAGTAAAATTCAAAATTTAATTTCTACTTATTCTGAAATAATTTTCTGCTGTAATTTGGTATAGTGATTAGACAATGCTTCTAGATTAATAAAAAAGTTTTTAGAATGACGAAGTTTTTATTGTTAAGGGTAATTATTTTTTTTAATTGGTAGATGGGTTCAATATCTATTGGGAAAGTTGGCTTCTCCGATATCTTATACAATTTTAATGCTTTCTTCTTTATGTTCATCTTTGATGCAGTCTGTTAAGACAAATTTACAAACTAAGGTACCGTAAACTGGGCTTACTTTGAACACAGAGGAAACTTTGACCATTTTTTCAGAAAATCATATTTAGGCTTCTACATGCTGCACTTGTTATAGATGGAGGTAAATTTGGTATGAGAATGATTTTATGATAATTTACCTCCATCTATAACAAATGCAGCATGTAGTAACCTAAATATGATTTTCTGAAAAAATGGTCAAAGTTTCCTCTGCGTTCAAAGTAACCCCAGTTTACGGTAAACAATTTATGCTGTTAATGTGCTAACACTAAAACTAAATACAGGGCGTGTTGAATGTGCATCATACAAAGCAATACAATCTTGGCAGTGCACGTTAGCATGTGTATGTAATACTTCACTGCAAAGCAAAATACTGATATTAATGTTAGTCCTTTACAAAGTTATCAAACAATGCTCTTTCAAACAACATGGCTGACTCTTGTACAAACATTGGCTACATTACGTATATGGTTCATCTTATGAAATTAATTACCGTTCATTCTTCCTTGGAATTAAAAGTATATTTTACCTCAGTTAAAATTAGGAGTATTTTAAATGTTCACACTTTTTAATTCACCAAGAAAACTCCAGTATTAAAATATTGAGTGGTCTTTCCTTCATGCCTCCAGAATAAAAAAAAAACATTCTTATGAAGCACTGAATTTTCCTTTATAATATGTCAGTAAAAACATTCAACAGAATTACATTGTTATTTACCATCAAGAATGCTAAGATTTACAAAAACATACAAGTTACCTGACAGACATATGCTGACAAAATATTTGTCTGATTATTATTCGAAAATAAAGTATCATATGAGTTACATACAATACATTATTAAAGAATTGTTGACTTGTTTACTTTCATTATCTGGGAATTCGTTTATAATCAGTATCTTTAAATATCTAAAATGTGAAAAGTAATTACATAATGTGACTTTATAGAATTTTAATTAATTATGATCAAATATATTTAATTTTAATCTCAAAATTTAGTGTGTTAACACTGAATTCACCGTTTAATAAAGTATTTAAACCTTATAAAATATCACAAGTTCATTAATAATTTAATATTGATCAATTTTTGATTAGCTGTAACAATAGCAGTTCATAAGGTTCTGCAATTCAGTTATTTGGGAATTACATTCAAAATTAATGTTTTCTCAAAATATCACAACATAAAGTCAAAACTGTGTAACATCCATGTTTTGAAGTATTAATTATGTGTTAAATTTCTCAATCTAATGTTCAGATATTAATGATTTAACACAGCAACAAAAGAAATTTCCAAAATGTTTTACTCAATTTTCAATGATTTGGTTAATTTACTCTTAATCAATCTGTGAGAGTTAAATTTAATCATTTGATTATAATTTAGATAATTTATTTCAAGAAAATATGGAAGATTTCCATTACATTTAATAAAATAAGGAAAAATGTTTAAAATATTGATGTAATTATGATAAATAAAGAAACATCATTTCACTATGTTATTAGCTTTTATTTTATTTCTTTTCAATTCTTAATCTTCAGTAATCAACTGCGGAAGATAATTGCAACAGAACATAAACTCAGCTCAGAAATAAAATAAAACCATGTAGAGGGACAAATGGAAATATAATATTTATTATTTTGGTCAGAAAAAAACACTGATTACAAAAATAAATCTCTCATTCATTTTCAGTAAATGTCAAATGAAAAGAAAACAAAAATACATTTACAATTGATCCAATACAGTTAACGTCACTACAGTTCACACTAATCTCCTTGGGCGGTGATGAGGATATGTCCTCTATATTTGAAGTCATCTTTCATAACAATGTAGGCCACGACAATGGCTCCTGCCGTTAGAACCATGGCGAGAGCATTCACTATAATTGCTTCTTCTGGCAAATTCTTATAATTTTTGCTGCAAGTGGAAGCAACGACATAAGCACATGAAATTTCTTTATAGTCTGAGAGCTTGTTAAAGAGTGCAATGAGGCATAACAATATTAATATAGCAGGACTGAATTTAATTTGTTATGGTGAAAGCAGGACAGGGCGATCTGAGTGTGGGTGGCAATGTGTGTAAATCGGAAAGCTACAAAACACATTGTTTTAGGTTTATTTTAATAGGTACAGTATATGCGAGAAATACAAGAAATTAAGGTTTGTTTACTGAGAAATATTTTTATACGAGTGAAACACTCTGACGTGACTAACTTGATTTTAATTAAACTTTAAGTACCTTAATGTATTTTATTTACAACCATAACAAAAAGCAAGACTTTTTTTTTCTAAACAGTTTTGTGTATGAAAAGTAGGACTTTTCTACGGACCGTGAAATAAAGCAATTGAGAAGCTCACTTTCAAAACGTCTCTTGTCCACCTGCTAACGAAAATGGGTTAGAGGATATTTCGTCCAACGTTTTTCATCCAATGGTACATTTCGTCCAGACTTACTTTGTCCGCACTTTATTATATTGATGGCCAATTTATTACGTAATATAATATAATAAATAAATAATGTAATATAATAAAAATGTTGACAAAATATGACTTATGTTCAAGTTCTGATTCAGGGTCATGTTCAGCTGGATTAATAACCACGCTGTAACCAACTCCTTCTCAGGTAGTCCTTCACACGATCGTGTTCTTTGTAATCTTGGTAATTGCGTACCATTTCTTCAATGCGTTCTTGATTTTGAATGCATACTTCTTATTACGAGGTGAACGCGCCTGTATGTGGTCTCTTTTATTACCGTTATATTTTCCAAATCAACCGTTGTATAAAAAAAATGTCGCGACGCTGTTATTCCCGGCGTGACTCCTCCTCTTTACTTACGTGTTAGGAAGTGAAGGCTTTTTAAAGTCTAGGTAGGTTGTATCGTTCGCCATTTTTGTTCTTTCGTTGCCGAGTTATCAGACGAGGAATCTATTTGCCACACCGTTAAACATTATCATGTCGTAGCTCCTATGATAATAAATCAAACGCACTGTAATTCAGCAATAATTGAGCGGCAAATAACGTCCTCGTGTGCTTTCTGCGAACGCCAACGAAAGAGCCAAATTGGCGGGTGGTTATATTAAGTATTTATCGAGCCTTAGGAAATGCATGACGTCATCATCAGCGAATCACAAGACGCACACGTTTAAATGTAGCCGATCTGAAACGTGATTGGCTGCCGGAAATAAAAGCGACGGGACTAGTACAACGGGCATTACATAGTACTCTTTGTTCGCATCTCCAGTAGCGTCTAGTGGCATTATGTTTCATCGAGTGGAAGTGGTAACAAAATGAATGTAACAGAAGCATAGACTTTTCTTTACTCGTGTAGATAATTTCTGCCATTTCCCAAAGTGTTAAAATGAAATGATACTTAGAAAATATATAATAAATGAAAGCGTAACATTACTAGGCACCATCAGGATGCGAATTAACGGGGGGGATGGGGGGAGATTTCTCTCCCTGGTGGAAAGTTATCCCCCCTCATAAATTCATATTAACATTCCTGCCTGGGATAACTTCTATCCCCCTCACAAAATATAATTGTTCTAATACGAGTATTATGTACTTTATAAATTAAAAGTAAGCAAAGAAAATACCGGCAAGCTGACAACAATCAATAATTTAGGAATTACACATCTTATCTTAAGCCTGCTCATGGACATTATTATTATTATTATTATTATTATTATTATTATTATTATTATTATTATTATTATTATTATTATTATCAAGATGCAAGACAAACAACTCAGTGCGACCAAGCGTTGAGTTGTATCGAATGGGGATAATTATGTATGGTATCCTCTATCTAGGATTCTATCTTCCCTCCCTCATCAGAAATCTTAATTAGCACTCTGGGCACCACATTCAACAAAGTGGAATAAATGGAATAATACCGTTACTAAGCAACTAGAAATGTCTCATTGGATGATATGCGCCATGGACGAAGCTTGTTGGACGAAATGTCTTATTGGACGATAACCGCTATGGACGAAGCTTGTTGGACGAAATGTCCTGTAAGGACGAAAATAAGCTTCTTGTGTCCATGTATTCTTCAATTATAAGTCTATAAAACTGTCATAATTTGGCTTAGAACGCCCTTCAAACCACAAAAATCTTGTGTTAAAAGTGACTATTGGAATCAAACTGACTCTTGTTAACAGCAGAATCTGCGACAAAATATTAGTTCAGCTTTGGAATCGAAGAGTCTCATGCTCTCATTTGATTCTACATAAATGCACCCAACCTCTTTGGTTTCATAATGTCTCTTGCCTAGCTGGTAAGAAATTTTAGACCTAAAAACGTTTTTCGTGATTTCCCACTAAGTTATAGGACTGGACAAGGGTCGTTTGGAAAATAAGCTCCTCAATTCATGGCCTGCTCTATTCTATTATATCACATCATTTGTCACCACAGAAACAATGCTATTACTATTCATGTTGAAAATCGAACCATGACCTACTATAACCTACTAGAGATTGTTCTCTTTGGACACCGCAAGCTAGGACCTTTTTTATCAAGAAAGTAAAATAAATTTTTATTTCTCCTAGAAAATGTGTCATTTTGTTATGATAATAAATAAAATTATGTACTATGCAACTTATATGTGGCGTGAACTTTTATCCATCCGTGTGAATTCAGTTCTCCTCTATGGCTCGTGCTAAGAATCTTCCCATTCGTGAAAGAAAGTTGCATTTAACATACAAGTTGCATAAATAACTATTCGTTTTTTAAAGTTTAATTGTAAATTGTTTTAATACTGAAAATAAATGAAATAAATTATAATAGTATACCGGTAGTTATATTATATTTGGCGAAAACCATTCAAGTTATTGATTAGATAAATTTATCTCGACAAAATACTATTATCATTAACTGAATGTTATCATAAGTAATTTCTGATTTACTATAAAGTGATTTAAAGAACCATTACTTGCTTACGTGCTTTAGTTCAAAATTTATTCTAGAAGTAAGTCCTTAATTGCAATGTGTTTATTTTCTCGGAATATGTAATATACCGATTCAGCAATTATTACAGGATGTACTGAAGAATGATTTTTTCTACCAAGAGAAATGTTCTTATATATTTTATTTATTATTAAAAAGAAACAGTGTTTATTATTAGTACTTATTTCTCTCCTTCGAAAGGTCCACGTAAAAAGTAGGCTACATAGTTTTGATAATATGACAATCATAAATATGGGAACAAAGTGTAGTAGTGTAGTTAGTTGTATGGAGAGAGTGCAAATAGAGAGGAAGGGGCTGAAATAGATGGAAAGAGTGACATGAGCGAACAGATTATTATTATTATTATTATTATTATTATTATTATTATTATTATTATTATTATTATTATCTCTTTCACCTGTCTCCAGAAGCATTAAAACTGCCAACTAGCACAGCAATGAATTCGATCCACTTAACTTACAGAATTAGTTCTTGAGTACTGGTACTTGTAAATTACCATTATTATTGTTCATCTCTATCATTTTTTATTATTTTTGTATCTAATGTGCTTCCTTATTATTAGCTAATCGCTGTAGGTTAGCACATTAATATGAACAATAAAATAATAAAATCAAAACAAATGAATTATATTATATAAATTTATACTGTATCCGAAAAATTTAAAACGATATTTTCAATAGACAATTCTATATTGGCAATATATTGGTTTTATACTAATAATTACCAGAAATAGTCGCTAATTAACTATTAAATGGTTTAAAGAATTATTTCTTACCTTATCATCTGATAATTGTCTTATCTTTGAAATTCAAATTAAATGAAACAAAAATTAAATTAAAAATTTCAAACATAAATTTAAAGTTAAATTAAATAGACACAAAAATAAAATAATATTTTAACATACTTAAAATGACAGCTAACATAAACGCATCAAAGACAAAATAAAATCTCCCTTACTATTAGCAGTAATAGAATAAACTAAAAGTTGACATAATAAAAAGATGAATTATTATTATTATTATTATTATTATTATTATTATTATTATTATTATTATTATTATTATTATTACTACTACTACAATTACTACGAGAATATCAACATTTTCATTTTAAAACTATTTTCAATACGCAATTTTGGCTTTAAAAGATATTGTTTTAAATCAATACTTAGGAGAAGTAGTTGCTAATTTACTGTAAATTGGTTTTGGAGACAATTAAGCCTACTTGCTTTGAAACATATTATATCTATCTTATCTTTGAAATGCAATTTAATTAGAGCAAAAAATTATATTTTCAGACTCAGTAGATATAAAAATAAAGTAAAGTACAATTTCAACAAACTTAAAATCGTTGTACCGGTAATTATAAATTCAACAACAAATTAAAATCTTCTTTACTATAAACAGTAATAAAACAACAAACTAAAACACTGAACGTAATAAAAACACGAATTGTAAATGTAATATTAGGCCTAATTATTTTCATGATTAAGTAATGAAGTGTTAATGTTATGATAAATATCAAGAGGAAGATGATAGAGGAAGGCAATAGTTGTAAATATTTAACTAAACTTACTGTAGGTCACAGTATGTGAAATACCCATTAGAAATTCGAGTATTTAGGGCTAATTACTTAGGATTAACTAATTATATACTTATTAAAGAACACTGCACAAACAAAAAATTAAGCATTTCCAAGAACATGAAACAAAATAATTACCGGTAAATCTTATTATGTAGATGTAAGCAATAAATAATATTAAAATGGGATAAGGTAAGGGTATGGATCCCTCATATTAAAGTACCGGTAGTTAGTAAAAACCGAGACAAACAATAGGTGCAGTGGCGGCTGCCACAGGGGAGTACTGAGGCACTGCCCTCCATGGAAGTAATTTAAGACTTTTCCTGAATGAAGTACCATTTGAAATAAGTAAGAGAAACCCGATTTATCATGGTTTGTCATTCTAAAATTCCAATGTATTTATACAACATATTGATTTTTCCTAATTAAGCCTCTTCATTACTGAACTCAACAAGTCGCCACTGAATAAGAGCAACACTTAAAGATATATGAAGCATTTTCACGGGGTGTGCCACAGCTTCCAGATTCAGTTGCACTCTGCTGAGTAGAGCTGAATGAATTCACAGTACATTAGCTGATCCTTGAGTACAAGTTCAAATTCTGTAGTACTGTATTAAAAAAGAGCAAAGCTAGCCCCATTACAGGCCGTGGAGACCACAGGTGGCAAAAGGTTAAGGCTCCCACCTTTGCAGACAATAGGCATTAGTAGCAGTAAGGATTTCAGTTCTAAATGCTTGCCACCTTTACCATCAAGGAAATAACCCGTAGCACTCATTTCTTTTGAGAGCCTGAATCGAACCCCAGTGCCATAGTGCAACCAGAAACGCTAGATTAATCCATGGCCCCATCGGGAATCGAACCCGCGACCTTTCTGCTTGCAGAATTACGCCTTAGGTTACAGTATATATTGGATGTTCAAAATGTGAAGTTAAACAAAAATATAACAATCTCAAATAAATAAATAAATAAATAGATAGATAGATAGATAGATAGATAGATAGATAGATAGATAGATAGATAGATAGATAGATAGATAGATAGATAGATAGATAGATAGATAGATAGATAGATAGATAGATAAATAACTAAAAAAATTAATAGATAAATAGATAGATAGGTAGGTAGGTAGTTATTTAGGTAGGTAGATAGATAGATAGATAGATAGATAGATAGATAGATAGATAGATAGATAGATAGATAGATAGATAGATAGATAGATAGATAGATAGACAGATAGACAGATAGACATAGATAGATATAGATAGATAGATAGATAGATAGATAGATAGATAGATAGATAGATAGATAGATAGATAGATAGATAGATAGATAGATAGATAGACAGATAGATAGACAGATAGATAGATGGATAATTGGATAAATAGATGAATAGATAGACAGATAGATAGATAGATAGACAGACAGACAGACAGATAGATATAGATAGATAGATAGATAGATGGATAATTGGATAAATAGATGAATAGATAGATAGATAGACAGATAGATAGATAGATAGATAAATAAATGAATAAATAAATAAGTAAGTAAATAAGTAAATAAATGAGTAAATAAATAAATAATAAATAAATAAATAAATAAATAAATAAATAAATAAATAAATAAATAAATAAATAAAAAAATAAGTAAATAAATAACAAAATCTGAGCACTCAGAGTGAAGAGTTGTCAATTTCTGAAACAGGTTATGAGCGGTTATTAGTAAACCGTAATCTCATCTTATTCACCTGACTCCCTTGAAGAAGTCAGATCTGAACTATTTCATATATAATCACACGTTATCCGTCAGTCCCTCTGCGGTAATATATTCTTCGTCGCATGTTTTGCATCTGACAGCTGCTTTTCTACAAATTTCTTTTTTAAACATACTTCTTGTGATGTCAGCTTGATTTTCTGGATCAGAAGCGATTCCAGTGTTGATGTGCTTAACGTAACCCTGAATAAAATTCTATTTGACTATCTCACACTGTTACTATGGGGCACACTCAGTACAGCAAATACAACTTTACATAATGTTTTATACATATTCTACTTGTCGGTCTAATTTAGAGACACTCTGTATAGTTACATGAACAAATTGTGAATGGTCGCAATCTTGAGTAAATGTTTCACATTAACACTATATTTTTGTTTTACTTTTTATGTGAATTATACCTTGCAGTCACAGAATTTGATCTCTTATTGAGGGATCAACAAAGACACAATGAATGCACCCAACTTTCTGCCCAGCAGAAACGCGTCATTTCCCGCCGGTTTTACTTTTTATGTGAATTAGACCTTGCAGTCACAGAATTTGATCTCTTATTGGGGGATCAACAATGATACAATGAATGCACCCAAACTTCTGCCCAGCAGAAACGCGTCATTTCCCGCCGGGCCGGCTTTGGCAGCAGCGGAACACCGCGTAATAAAACATACGTCATTAATATGTTAAAATCTACATATTATCTATAAATAAATCGATTATATTATCTATAAGGAGTGAACCGTAAGTAATTAATGACATTAATTTCAGGGGGTTATTCTTTGAGATATTTCAAACAAAAAAAGCCTAATACAATTTTACTCATTTTTGCTTCCTTTTCGAGGTAAAAACTGTTTCAAGTGAAACATTTCATTACATGTTTTGGGAAAGTCATTGATTTAATTTCCAATATGCTCAGTCAATTTTTGAGAGCAATGTATTATGATAATAAAAGAGTAAAAGAATGTTAGTTTTGTCCTTTAAGTGTGCAGAAATTTGATCCGAACAAATGCACCGTTTTCAAATTATTTTTCAGAACAAAAACTTATATCTGTTAGGGTCAAATTTCCCCTTTTAGAGGACAAAATTAAAATTCTTTCAATAATTAATTATCATAATACAATGCTGTCTTATATTGACTGAGCATATTGGGAATTAAATCAATGGCTTTCCCAAAACACGCTATGAAATGTTTCATATAAAACAATTATTTTCTCGAAAAGGAAGTAAAAACTAGAAAAATTGTATTAAGCGTTTTCGTTTGAAATATCTCAAAGAATAATTCCCTGAAATTAATGACATTACTTACTGCCCAACCTGTATATTATCAGGTACCTTTAAAATTTATGACAATGAATCTTATAAAAATCTACCAAAAACAATGCTAAACTAAAAGGCTTGACTACAAAGCCAAAACTAACAGCACTAAAAGCAAGACGATAGGATTTTAGCTACATACCCGATTTCGAACAATGCTTTCTCTGTAAGTCCTGTAAGACAGGTGGCGACAGCGAGCATGAAGGTGGTTATTCCAAACGTGGCATGAATTGGAACCAATGAAGCACGGAAAGCTGCAGTAGCTCCCTCGCAACACAGCAGGATCAGGAAACTGAAGAAACCTACTACAAACTAAGCAGGAAAGAGAGATGTCAATGCAAGTATAAATTCCAATGAAATCAATTTTGAAGAGTTCATGTAACTAAAAAACATGCTAGTAGTGCATGTTTGGTACCACACTTTCGACAGGGCCATCCATAGAGGAGCAGGGACCAGGCACTAGGGAGGAGGCCCGGCCCAATTTCTAGATTTTTTTAGGGAGAGGGCATAAAACATTCACTAATTTTTTTACATTAAATAGGAATTCTGATAAATCACATATCATTGAAATAATAATTCTATATATTATTTTAATGTACCGAAGTACATATGATATTTCCACGTAGAGCTGAAAACCCGGGTTCAAATCCCGGCGCCGGAGAGAAAGAATTTTTCTACGTTCCATTACTCTTTCATCGTATGATGACGCAGAATATCTGCATGGAAATATCATATGTACTTCCGTACATTAAAATAATATATGTGATATGCGTAAATCACTTCGTGATTTAAGACGGCGCTTATTCCGTCGGATCCCGGCCAACTAGTCACTCATTACGAGTGCACCTCAGCATATGTGTGGACTTCGGTCCTAGGTTCATAGATATCTATGACGTAGTGCAGAGGGCGGCCACTATAGGGAACCCAAGAGTTGGAACTTAAAACCGAGACGATTCTGTCCGACGCCGGGGTGGAATCCGGTGTGGCTAAAGCGTCAGCACGTAGAGCTGAAAACCCGGGTTCAAATCCCGGCGCCGGAGAGAATTTTTCTCCGTTCCATTACTCTTTCATCGAATAATAATTATGTTTGTTTAACAAATTTTGAGAAGTAGGCTAGTATTGAAGTATTGAAGGGTTAATTCCTTCTCTTTAGAGAGAATGTAATAAAATGTCCTTAATAATGTGTTTAAATTACAGAAATTTAACATTCACTGAAATATTGGCGAGGGGGACCCTGACAAATGTTTGTGGGCGGCCCTATTTCCGACGTTCTTATACTGTGCAGCAAACCTAGGACGAAAATGTAGGAGTTACAAATTACAAAAATAATTGTGGAATGTTCATTATTTAACCGATATTGTAATTAAGTCTGCAGAATAGTAGAATCAACGTATCTTATGGGTCCAAGATATTGTTAAGAGTCCTTGTTCAATGATTTATTGGTTCATATCGACGATGTGAAAATAGGTACACATTTTTTTAGAATTCATACTTCCATAGTGACTGTGTTGTTTACAAGTGAAATTTGGTATTACACAGGATATTTGGAATTAATATATCCAACGTTTCAGAACTATTTACGTCAGGATAAAATAGTACCGCAACCGAATAAACTCCCAGAATGATATTACCCGGTAATATAGGGCTATTCATAAGTCCGTGAAACATTTTAAAAACTCATGACTACAAAACTACACAACGAATAACAAATTACTTTACTCCCAAAGTTTTGTTACATACCTCACAGATGCTCAATGTGTTCACCTATGCTAATACGGCAGACATCTATGCGGTAATCCATCTCGCTCCATACACGCTCCAGCATGTCACGGTTGACCAGAGCCACGGCAGCTGTAATGCGATGGCGAAGTTCCTGGAGATCAGCGGTGAGCGGACGCACATAGACAATATCCTTCACAAACCCCCACAAGAAAAATTCACACGGAGTTAAACCCGGTGATCGTGGTGGTCACTTCATTAACTCGTCATCTTCTCCTGTGCGTCTGATTAATCTCTGTGGAAAATTTTGATTAAGATACTCTCGCACGTTGTTGTGATAGTGACAGGGAGATCCAACTTCCTGAGAGATGTAATCATTGCTGTCTTCATTCAGCTGATGAATCAGCCAGTTTTGTAACATGTCCAAGTAAATCAGTCCAGTGACGGTGGGCTCTACAATGAAAAATGGCCCATACACCTTCTCTTTCGAGGTACACAGAAGACATTCACCTTAGGTGAGTCTCGCACATGCTCTGTGACTGCGCGGGAGATTTCAGTTCCACATATGCGCACATTGTGCCGATTTACTTTTCAGGAGAGATGAAAAGTTGCTTTGTCGCTAAAGATGAGCAAGTCAGCGAAACCGTCTACTTCAAGTCTTTGACGAGGTCCTTGCATATTCCAACACACAAAACGATTGCTCACGTTTAGTAAACGTCATTTTGCCATTATTGATAACTACTGCCACCTAGCAGTGGCATGGCAACTAAGAGCGGGCTTTTATTATTAAAAAAAAACTTGAAGAGTTTCTCTATCGGCATGTCAATTACTATGATATGTTGCGTACTTTATTTGTTATTAAACTTTAAAATGTTTCATGAACTTATGAATAACCCCATATATTATTCTAGTGATGGAACCTGAACGTAGTTCGGAAACGTTGGAGTCATTACGTGCTGACAAACTGTTAAATTAAAAACTCATCTTCTAAGTAACAATTCGTTGCCATGTTTTGAGTTAGTAATATCAATGCGCGAGTACTCTTAACATTATCCAAGATCAATGATAGTCGATATTTGACTGAACCACAAGAAATATTTATGTAGATTAAGTCAAGTTTTGAATCAAAAAAATAAAATTCTGAAATTTTAATTTTATTTTTAACATTATCCATTCTAGATAGGTATTAAGCAAGGACATTGAAAGTGTGGTATTAAATGTGCAGTACCCTAAAAAAGAATTCTTAGCTACTTTAAATAAATCAATTATAAGGAACTTAAGTATTATCAATTCAATTCAAATTCAATCTTTCTTTGAATGCGAGATGACAGAAAGTTTCCAAATTTCTATACGCCTTGCTATCGCGACCACTTCACTGACAAGGTCGTTTCGCAGGTTGTCGTTTATGCAAGGCGCTGCACAAGTGTAAATGTACTCCGCCTTGCTCAGGCGGCAATTTCTTCAACTCATCTTTAGTGTCTGTTGCAGTCTCGACAGGCTTAGAGAATTTATCATATTACAAAGCACACATTTAATTATCTGAATCCTGGACTCAAATATTAAATTCATGCTTGGCAGAAAATCCAAAAATGTAATGTATTGATAAACAATGATAATATTATGAAATAATTTGTTCAGCTATTTCGTAGTTTGAACATAACATTTTATGGCCACAAAAGCCTTACTTTCTAACTCTCTACCAATTCCTAAGCTGAAAGACTACACCCGTTCCAGAAATATATAACTCCTTTAACTTAGTGCACATAATTTAAGAAACTCTCGAAGTTTTCATTGGCACGTTATGAACACTCAATGTGAGAACTCCTGTCACACGGCATATATCAAACACGACAAATTCTTGCCACACTTTCTTCAATCTATCTTTGTTTACAGATGCAATCGCAGCAGTGATCCGATATCTTACTTCTTCAAGATCTTTGGGTAGCGGTAGCACATAAATTGCTACCTTCATTTACCCCCAAAGATAAAAGTTAGTGTCAAGTCTGGTGACCAGGGAGGCCGAGAGAGAAATGCCAGATCAGCGGCGGTAGCATGTCTAATCCAACAATGTGACAGATAGTCAATTGTTACTGAATTAGTTTTCCCAAGCTCCGGAACCAAAAAGACTTATGTTATGCAGTTGCCAGGTTCACCAATGTCTCCCATGGGAACAGTAATAATACGTTTTCCGAAACCTAAAACTTGAAACTATGAGAGTTTGACTATCAAATGACGTGTAGGGTGTTAATTCTTTGTACTTAATAATATTCATACGAACGTGTTACAATTATTTTGAAACATGGTGTATATTTACGATTGTACGATGACATTCTTTGTTACAAAAGTTTAGTCTCTTGAAGATAATTATTAAAGTGTAATTTACTCAAGATCTACAATTTCTAGTGAATATTAAATAACATACTAGCAATAATAAATTACACATTTCTGGAACAGATATTCACACCATTATCAACATTCGAAATACAGTTAAGCTTTCTCTCTTAATTGAATCTTCTTTCTGTGACAGCGTGTATGAAAAGAATTTATTTTTATTTAAATTCCACATACATAAAACTCAATGCGTATGAAGTGAGATCCTACTGTATGGTAAAATTTTATGTTTAATTCATGAACTTGGAATTCTGTGAAGGAATGATTTTTTTAAGAGCTGTTATTTATTTACAATTACATCAGAATACGAAGATAATTCTAAATTTTGAATATTTTAATACTACATTTCACACTGTCCCTGTAAAAATGATATTCTATACATTTCCAATCACGATGTTACGGGTTCATTGAGATTTGGAATTTAGGAGTTAGCTGTTTTAAGGAAATTTTCAAACGTATTACGGTTTGGTAATAGGAAATAGTTTCTAACATACATGTACACAGCAACAAACATCCCAGGTGGTTCAACAACATCAATAAAATTTCAGTGTTTTATTGACAACCCGTTAATTGTTCTACTAATTCAAAATTTTGTCTGTACACAGAATATGATTCTTCCTTTCTCTGAAAAAGTCTCTGTCAATAAAAATACTTTATTTACAGTGGGATACTAAAGATATGCTTCCAGGTGGTATTCTATGAGTTATATTATAATTTTCATTACACACACATGATTTACATAATATAAATCTGAGATTATATACTACACACAAATTATTTTAAAATATTTCAGAATACGTGCACTGGTTCAGGGCCATATTTTACATTTATTTTCAATGGATTGGGCCATGCATTAAATGCTGCAAATCTACATACAGTATTAAACACTGAATACGTGGCGCGAAAGTTCTGATGGTCCAAGGTCATCAGCCGACATAATCAGCAGAGGTTAACAATCATCCAACAATTACGTGGGTAACGTATGTTAGCTCACCAATTTCATCACGATGCTGGATGGGGACAGGGCCCATACACTGCCCGAATTTTCATTACAGAATTCCCTTTTCCCATGAGGACACGTTTCCATACAGCTAATCTAAGACATGAGGCCTTAGACCACACGGATACGGTACAGAAAATTATGGAAAGCAATTATTTAAACATGTTTTGTAAAAAGAAAAGCGTAAGCGAATATGGAAATTTGTTTCACAGAGATATGTTTACCTTCCATTTTATCAAGGCGTTTTACTTAACTGTAATTCATTGATTACTACTTGCATGAAAGTGTAGATTGACCAGAGTGCATGAGAAATAAATGTAACAATCGGCCGCCTCAAGGTATGGCTCATGTCGGTCTATGTGTAAATACAGCCCTGAACTAAATATTTGCTAAATTTGTATTTAATTGCAAGATATTTACAATACCAACACATTTGAATAAGATAATATGAACATATGTGCAATTTATTTAATATTTACGCTGCAAGATTGATTGTCATGATAATACTGTATTGTTTCATAAATTGACTAACGAATGTTATAACTACGGCTTGGATAAAGTACTAGGTACTATCCGCGCGCTATGTAAACCTCGCATTTTCTTAGAATTAGATCGGACCACAATTTGTAGAATTTCTTCCATTCTCTAAAGGCACGCTTCCACTTAGAGAAAATGAATCAAATTGAATCGAAAGGAATGTGTCGCGTCGCGTCGAATCGAATCGAACAGAACAGAAATCAGGAGCTGGAATGTTTATTCCACTGCCGAAACAGAATTTCTTGTTTCGGGTATGATTGTAAGTGCTCGTGAAGCCTTCGTGAAAAACAAAAGAACCACATTCATTCTTGGCGGCTTCATTTGTTTACTATTGAAAGTTATTCCTGAAATAGTACGTATACAAAAAAAAAAAACAGAATTTAATATGAACGAAGAAAAATTAATAAATATTGTGCAGAATTGTCCTCTTTTGTATGACTAGATGTGAGCGGCAGCAGACTTTTCGTTTCGATTCGATTCGATTCCGCTAAATGGGAGCGGGCCTTCAGGAGAAATATCCAATGACAACAATAACAATAAACAAATGAGCGAAAAAAAGAAATGAGTGCGAGAAACAAATTTACCGAACGTCACACGTTATTGTGAAAACTCAATTTTACTACAGTCTACTATATACAGTCACGAAGACTGTGACGGTACTATTTTGCATTGCCTGTAATGAGGCGATATTAGCGATTCTAGTGGTGAGCAACTATCTAATGTTTGCATATTTACTAAGTATTGAGCTTCGCGACTGTATACTGTATAGTAGACTGCGATTTTACCATACGCAATACGTCACTACCAAAGAAAATAAAGCATTAACGTATTTTGGACGGGTGGAGTGAAAAAAACTCTCTAAAATATTATTTACGATAAAATACATTACATGAGTTTATTGGAGTTGCGTAACAAACGTTCGTGGCGAACAGAATCTTTCAGAAACCTAATTCCACTTTTCATATACTCCCATGGTTTCCTAGGAACCTAACCCCGGTAAATAACGAGAACATTGTATATTCGATTCTGTTTTGTGACAAACGATAGTTATTATTTGTATTTTTAACTTCAATGTACAAGAAACACAGGAAAATCGCAAAATATTTATATTAAAACCTGCCACCATATTATTACTGTATTATAAATGTCCAATAATTCTGCAATTTATACAAAACTTGGAAGGAAATGAGCAATATCAATTTCGTACAGAATACATGCTTTATTTATAAAATATTTTACTATATTACAAGGCTATGGAAGTCCATTCATTATCAACCAATCACCATAGCAACTAAACTACCAATTATCTTAAACCAAGCGACACCAAAAATGCATTTGTGTTGTGCAATACAGAAGATAAATATGTCAAGTGGCACCAATGACTAAGCACGAGTCTTACTGCCTCTACAGAAGGCCATGATTCAAACAGTTCTCCCAAGGGGAAAGACCCTCTGAGATAAATGTGGCTTACACACACACCAGATGTGTTCTGCAAACTGTGTCAATGTGAAAGAAAACCAAACATCTTTCGCTAAGTCATCAAATGTGAATTATTTATTTGTGTCTCGCATGTTTTATGATTAATTTGAAACGATGATTCCTCATCTATTCGAGATGGTGTTTTCTTAGTAAAAGTTTTCCATTTTGTTATCTCGCCAATTTACACTGTCTTCTCTGGAGACAATAAAAATTCAAATTGTATTGAGACTTTTCCTCAATATGGTAACAGTATACTACAAAACTGGTTTATAATATTATACCACAGTCTACTATATACAGTCACGAAGCTTGAGTTGTGTGGGTGCTAGGAACAATAGACTGTGCCGGTACTATTTCGCATTGTCTGTAATGAGGCGATATTAGCGATCCTAGTGGTTAGCAACTATCTATGGGTGCATATTTACTACATATAGAGCTTCGTGACTGTATATACTAGACTGTGGTTATACTTCACTGCATGGGTCAATGTTTAGGAAACGAGCGAAGCGAGTTTTCTTATTTTGACGAATGCAACAACTTAATAACATGATAATCGTGTTTTATATTACTATTTTTGTACAGCATTATAAAGCAATTAATAAAGAAATAACATATACAATTTGTAATGAAGGGTAGTTTGATATCATGGTCTATGAAAAATGAGTTACTATGACAGCAGTGATGTATAAGCAAAGGATGTATACGCAGTGTGTAACTATACATGGAAATTGCTTTTCTGTAGTTATATACACGAAACCCCTATAAGTGTTGTATACAGAGAAAAAAATAGTCGCCTCTCTAAACAGCTGTTCGTATCGATTGCCGTTTTTATGATGATGTTGCCTTGTAACCGCAGAACAAATCAAAGAGCACAAATAGAATAATATTACTGTAGCTGTACTCTTTGATCAAAATATAGCGCGGTAATCGTTCAGGCCCAGTTACACTATCGATACTTAGCGCGGCACACTATCTGATACAATAAAGAATCTCAGTTATTCTGTTACCTTTCGTAATAAAATAATGACGAAACGATAATGTAGTTCTATAACAGTTGCATTTTTATACACGACGTATATAGTGATTATTAGTCAGGAATTTACACACGACTTATAAACGAGCTATTCACTGTGTAAGGCAGTTAAACGTTTGTGTAAGAGTTTTTATTAATAAGAGCGTAATAATATTAATTTATGGTACAAGTCACAAAGTCATTATAGAAGTATTACGTTTTAGTTGGCAAGGTAATATTTTACGGTACTGTGGCATATTGTGCACGATTTTCACTAATGATAAAAAATAATTTAAATATTCTAATCATGACTGTATATTTAAATTTCAACAAAATACGAATATGTTATCTTTCTCATCGTATTAGACAAAAAGATAAAATTAATTTTGTATTTTAAAAGCTTTTATATTTTCGTAGAAATAAACGTTTTCAGTATTCCTGATAAAAAGTGATTCTATCTTATTCTTAACTATTTGACGATTTTGTTCATACTCCATTTCTACGCATCTGTTTATCCGAAAATGTTGCATACGAAAATAATTTTTAGTAAAAAAAAAGAATGGATATTTATGTAGATGAAAAACACAATAGGGATCCAATTCCAACCGAAGATCTTTTTCAAGCTTCTGAAGTAAACGAATCGAACGTTTTAAGAGGGCTTAGCATATTGTTGCTATGAGATTGTGTACGTTGCTATGTTATCGCGTAAATAAAGTCGTTGATGTTTAGGCCTATAGTGGCCACCAATTTACACAAATTAATGCATAATTTAGTGGATGTGGGACTGCTACCGGGCAATACATCTTCTGTGTAGTGTTGTGACGTTACACAGTGCAAACCAGTGAGTGAACTCGCATTGTTGATAAGCTTTTTGCCTAAAAATATGTCGAAATTATGGGCTGAACGAATGAGAAAGTGGCGTGAAAGAAAGCGTGTAAATTAACCACCGAAAACAGAGCCAAAAACGAAAAAGAGTAGACTGAAACGAGTACGAGAATGCAAGGCAAGAGAAAAGGCGCTTTCTGACCTCGCGTTTGTAGTTCAGTTACAAAGTGTTAACGATTCAGTGAATGTTCCTACACCTTCAACAATCAAAGAGTGCCATGCCTGATTGAACTGATGTCAGTGATCTAGAATTTAACCGTAATTCGAGAATAAACACTTCAAATCCAATTAAAATGCTCACCAAATATTTGAAAAGCAATTTATATAACTTTGGTTTTGTTTGCTATATTTTTCATACTTTATTTTACCTATCATAAACTAACTACTTTATTTTTATAATTCTGAAGAGTATTGAATATAAAAGTGTTAAATTATTAAATCTACTGTAACCAGTCACATAATTCTATTTAAAATAATACTTTCTAAGTCATTCTAAAATACACAGCATTAAGCTAATTCTTTTCACCATCACCAAAAAATTAAACCGCCCGCCCACTTAATAGCTTCATACCTGCTACTTTTCCAAATTATTCTACCACTAAAAGCAATAAGCAATCATTACAATACTATAGCAACCTGCATCCATTACTGCAGTGTCATGTGTCTTGCGTGAAAAGAGTGAAGTATACCATAGGCTACATAAGATCAAAGGGAGTGCAATGTGTTAAAGGTTGATTTCTGTTCATCTGAAAACTTTAAAATAATTTCTTACAGAAATAAAATTAGAATTTTTTTTTAAGTAGAGAGATAAGTCAGTACACTACTTCTCCGTTATATCTCAGAGTCCCGGAAGGGAGATGTTAAGTTGTAACACAAGAGCGCTATAACCATGTCTACATTGTTTTTGATGCAAAGTTCGTCTTTCCCCGCATCGAGAATGGGTACACCGTTCAGGAATCCGTGGTGAAACAAAAATGCCAGAATTTCAAATGTTTAGACCTACATTACAACACTATATGCCACAGCCGAATTCTAACGTTATTAGTAATTAGGCCATGAACCAATGTAATTCATGTGACCGCGTCCAATGACTCGTCCTTCCGTCCCTAAGGACACGGCAGCGTCGAATTTCCGTATAAAATTAGCCATGCCGCGCGGACTCTCTCAGTAACATCTCGGCATCGAGAGCAGCTACAGACCTGTGCCTCCACTCATTTCATTTTAAATCGCGAAGACTACAATATTAAAGTGACAATAGGCACATAGATACATTTTGAGTGAATCACAGTGAAAAGTTTGTTGTGGAGTGGAACTAATTTCGGAATGTGGTTCCATATGAACAGAAAATCCTGTATATTGTATATAGTTCATTAATTACCTCTCCATTTGTAAACCGAACCAAAATAAAGTTCAAAACAACACATTCGTAGTTTTATCCCTGAAACTTGGTGGCGAATCTACAAGGTGGTGTAACCTTGATACAGCGCAGAATTCTTGCAATTAATTATTCTCGCTCCGAACACTTTACGCGAGTGAAATCCAACTATGTTTACGATATTCACCGCTCTACTTCATGATCCGATAAATTAATTTTTTTATCCATTCTAAAAATATCCACTCCAAAGGGACTTTTCTTTTCAACGACAGTTTTAAGAACATAATTCTCTCTATATCCGTAGTACGGGAGGACACTTTTAAACCGATTATTGGAAAAGAGAGTCTACACGTAACTAGTTAGGTTAGTCAACTTTGCGACATGGAAAAATTTAATTGTTATAAGTATAACATTCCCCCATAAGGTTATACATAAATATACTTGGACTTCTCCAGATGGATTGACACACAACCAAATAGATCACATCTTGATAGATAAACGGCAGATAGAGTATAACAGACATTCGAACTTTCAGGGGGACAGACTGTAATTCCGACCATTATTTGGTAATTGAAGAATTAAGAATGCAAATAATTCTTCTGAATAGTGAATAAACTCGATTTAATCATTTTATTATTACACCTGTTGTCTAGGTAATGAAGCTTCTAACCTTCATCCTAGACAAATATTAAATATTTTGTTTAAAAAATATGCTATCGTAATGTTCATTTAGGGTATCGTACAGAGGAGACGCCACAGAAACAAAAAATAATACAAAATGACATCAATCTTATGAACAATTTCAGTTATCTGAAACTGAATCGGCTGTAATATTTTGCATGTCGAAATAATATTACATTTCATGTCCGATTTTTTTTTTGAGTGCACACTGTACAGAATTTATAAATGCAGGTGAGGCTCCTCAGTAAGATAAACGTTGATAACTACAACACTGCTGATAAGAACGGTATTTTCTAACTAACAATAAGAGTATTTAATGATATTTTCAGGTTGTTACGATATTATTGCAACCCTAATTAGGTAATAGCAACCTCCATGTAATAGAAATCGCATCATAATACCATTTCTGTTCATCTGAAAACTTTAAAATAATTTCTTACAGAAATAAAATTAAAAATATTGTATCTCTGAAACTATGCCCAATTAAAAAAAAAGTTATTTATATTTTCTGTTGCAAATAGCCATATCTTTCACCACTTAGCCTGTCACAAAAATCTTTTGAAACACCCTGTATAGAGGAGCTTGTATATTTTTAACTTTCTGAAACAAAACTATGCCAAGAATGTTCGCATTTTAACATATAAATAACTATAGAATTAAGGATGTTAAAGCTTTTTACTTCGTTCATTATAGTTAATACAGAAACTTGTAAGATAGCCCCATTTAATTATGAACTAAGTTTTTATGTAACGAAATCCCTTTCACAAGCACGTGGACTTTGCGCAACACTCAAACTATTACCGCGTTTCTTAAGTGTATACTATAAACGCTTTAAAACAACGAACGGAAGGTGAAATTATATTAGCAACCCAAGTGCAGTTAGCCAAGCTATTGTAGCCTCTTGTGTGGTCTATAATAAAAACAGGTTGCAACTTCTGCATCTGTATAACAATAACAAGGCTTTGGGCTAAACATTAAAAACTCTTTTTTGTTTCACCCTGTCTCCCATTGACTTGGTATCATGTCAAGAAAAACTAACTCATTTGCTCTAGGCCATATACTGCGTATAAAAAACGCCATATGTTAACAGAAGTGTCTTCTCGAGCTGTAATCAACCGTCCTCTTTTCATCCTTTAGATTTAGAACATGCTTAAAAGGTCTTTGACTTCGTATTAAAAGAGAACCGATAGTTATTACGAAAATATTAGGACATGACATTTTACAGTCTTCTACACCGAAACATTCAAATTTAATTACGTGGCTATTACCTCCGTATAATACGAAATAAACCAGACGCTAACTACATTTTAACGGTGAAACTCTAAAGTTTTACCTGAAACAACATACAGGGATTTTCAAAAGTACCGTAAAACTGAATGGGAGCTCAGACACGCTGAACCTTGTATTTAGAAAGGAATATTTTCATTTTCATTAAATTTCAAAATAAAAAAAAAATAGTACGTTATTTCTTTACAAGTATGGTTCCCAATGTAATTTATTGAAATACTCAATAAATGGAAATAATTATCATTACTTCTTCATAAGTAAAAGTTTCATTTTTACAACAAAAGTTATTAATTTTACTGCTAGAGAAACCGATTTTCTTATTAATGTGTAACAATCTATTTATTTATCTTTTGTGCAACGACAGGGTCCTTAACTTGTTAATATTCACTCCCGACTCTACGAGCGTGGCTCATAGATGTCGCTACTTCCGAGAAGTACAGACCACTTAGTTCGTCAGATACTATCCAGAGTGCACCATTGCAGTTGGAGCTACGACGAAAATCTAAATCGGTCTATGGATCGATTTTTTATTTGCGTCATACCTATCGTAGGTAGAATTTCTATTACTACGCGTTAAATACGTAGTTAAATTGAGACTAGTAAAGTAGTCTCAATTTATGGAAGATCCGCAAAAAATCTAATTATAATGAAATTCTCTCTTTTTATGAATATATCTTACTTAAAAAGTGATAGGGAACGTAAAAAGTACGGTGATGTGCTGATATTTAATAGAGAATTTCTTGCAGTTTGACGAGTAAAATACTTTCCTTTGTGGTATAATAATCTTCATTTCTCGCTCTTTAAAATGGTAAAACTATAAAATGTTTTCAGTTTTAATGCAACTGAAGAACAGCTATAATGAGAAGATGTTCTGTTGTTCTCCTAAGCCTACTAAATTAAAAAATACAATACGTATATATCTAAGTCATACCTCTACATTTTTTATATACAATGGTTTTCAAAAAGTATGGAAAATTACTCATAACTTCTTAAATTTTAATTTCACAAAAAAAAGTTTTATACAAGAGATAAACCATGCAATATGATACCAACGTTCGAAAAAAGTTAGTTACTCAGGCATACAGGGTATGACAGTAAACTTTATTTTTTTAAATGGCACCCTATTTTAAGACTTACATAAGCTTATTCCGAATCTCCATTAACTTTTACGTACGAATGCGTAAAAATCTTACCCATTCACCCGTTTCATGTCATTAAATTTGTTTCATTCAAACTTGAGACAAATATATATGTAAAATCGTGTTGAGTAGGCTATAAAACTAATGAAAACTGATAATTGTTGATTGATGTTAGTGACTTGTTTAATTTCATGGTCTACTGTGCATGATTGTAGATAAGAGATGGAAGAGATCAGTCATATAACTGTGAGAAAGACAATGAACTGTTTTCGTGATAGACTGGGACATTGTTTGGCTGTGAATGATTCTAATTTTGAGCATCTGTTGTAAAGTTTGGTTAGTTATAGTGTTTTGTTTAGTTTTATGGCCAACTCAACATGATTTTACATACAGCAGAGCATCGATTATCCGAAACAATTGGGGACGGGGGTGTTCGGATAACTGATTTTTCGGATAACCGATCATTTACGAAAACAAATTGTACCGGTGTCAGAGGAGCAGTATGAAACAAAGAAACACTGATAGGCCTATTAAACACAACACTGTGCATAGAGTACATATTTTGTATCACACGTCTTACAAATAACACAGAAAACTGACTAGCTTAGTTTGACAATTCAAAACGGCCATTAAAGTAGGCCTACAGTTTAGGAAAAGAAGTCAAAACTTTTTTTTTTTTTTTTTTTTTTTTTTTTTTTTTTTTTTTTTTTTTCAGAGCTGAGACTGCAGCTAAATCTCGCAAACAACGCTAGCGAAACTCCTACATGGCGCGCGCGCAAATTCAAATTTGCCGACTGGAACGCTTTCGGTTAACCGATGTTTCAGTTGATCGGTATTCGGATAATCGATGCTCTACTGTATTTATTTGTTTCAAGTTTGAAGTCCACGAAACAAGTTTAATAAACAGTTAAATGACATGAAACGGATGAATGGGCCAAATTTCTAAGTATTCATACGTAACATTTAATGCAAAAAATATGTAAATTTTAATATAGGGTGCTATGTAAAACAATTAATTATTAATGTCACACCCTGTATACCTGAATAACTTTTTTTCGAACAGTAGTATCATATTGTATGGTTTATCTCAAACAGCTTTTGTAGGTCCATAATAGTACATTATGCAACGAGCCTATAATGGTAGTAATTAAGACGCGAGGATGTTTATGAAACTCGCTAGCGCTCGTTTCATAATTTTCATACGAGCGTCTTAATTACCATTATAGGCAAGTTTCATACGACTTTTTATGCTCGACCATATTTCTAACTTGAAATTATTCATAAGTATTCATGTTCTTGTTATGTGAGTGCAATAGCCTACCTCATACATTGTGAGATGTGCGCAGACGCGAAAGTATTGATTCTTTCCGGGAAACGAATGTCGACGACCTTGATATAATCTAGAGAGTAAGGTAGACATTAATCTTGATATAACCTTGAAATTGAATTCGACATTGAAAACCGAGATGACAAATTGAATTTATTTGATTATTTACAATTAACGCTAATTATTATAGTAACAGAACATAACCTTCTGCGACAGTATTGGATTTCCAGCCTCCGTGACGTTTCCCTAGTTGTCTTTCGATTGCATATCCGAGATTAATCGAAAACCTGAACTTTAATGAATAGGTGTACTTTAATGACATGCATTAAAGGACTGCTACCAGGTGTATAATTACTACATTTCGGCATGGTCAAGCATAAAGCTATTTTTTGTACAATTAAAATTGAAGTTATGAGTAATATTCCATATTTTTTGAACACTCTGTATAAATTTTAAGAGTCTGTGTTAAACCCCTATGCCATATACTAAGAAAAATGCCCGATATAGGTCTATTGTACATACCTCTTCATGAAAATATTACCAATTAGGATCGCAGTAAAGAAACCAGCCTTCATTTTAAAAGGATTATACCTCATCGTAAACCTTTTGTTACTATCTTAGTATGTAATCCCTGGTAAGTACCTTCTCGTACAATATCTCGTCATCATTGAATTATTGTTAATAATATAATAGTTATATCAATTATTAATAGTTCTTGATTGTATTGGTGAAACTGGCCCACACCAATATACAACGACAGTTGTGAAGAGAAGCCCTGAAGCCAGTGCATGTATTGGTAACCCATGGCCAAGTACCACCATATGACAGAGACAGGGAAGAAGCAGATTCTGCTCTGGGGATGTCTGTTACCGGTATTTACCACTTTGAATACCTGGAGCGCGAACAGTCCCATCGTGACGAGACCCATCCAACTGTGGAGCGAGTAGAAATTGGGGATGGCTCCACCGGGGTTGAGGTTATGAGAGTCGAGCACTGCGATGAAGCCCACCACGATGCAGGGGATGGCCAGTGCGTGGAATATCGTGTGGAACAGCTTCACGTAGATTCGGCGACAGCAGCGACACACACGATACAACAATATCGCTGAGGAGAAAAAATGAACATCAACTTCATGTTAATAAACTCACATCAACAGAATTAGACCGTGTCTCAAAGGTCAAGTCTATACTACATGATAATGACTAGCAACTAGCTGACTTATAAACTACCGTACGATTAATAACATATATCAAAATATAATTAATTATTTATTCCGTCTTATGGCTTAAGCATTGAATTACATATAAAAGAAAGACATATGAAAGGAAAACATTGAAGTGTTACATCATATTTATTCTTAATACTAACGTTTTTGCCCTTTGTAGGGCATCTTAAGGTACGAGATACAACAAAATATCATCTAAAATCAATTACAAAACTTGCTTTACATTTGGAAATGACATGACTGGAGTAAAATATGACATAGTGACAATATTAATCATCCACAGCAACATTAAAATATCCTGTCAAAATATTAAAAACAAATTTAAAACGATGTGAATTTGCATAGCTATGAAATAAAACTGAATACGTGATGTTGGCATACAAAGTAGATCTCCATACATGGTGTCCTAAATATATTGTGTTGCCAATAACTTGTTGAAAGTAAATAGAAAGCATACAGAACGTGGAAATCAATGTGGTGATCACAACGAAATCAATAAAATACTAGAAATATAAAAGCCTGATATTATTAAATGTGGAGTCATAAAAGCGTATATAACTAATTTCATGGAGCGAGTAAAATTCTTGTTAAATGTTCACTCCATGAAATTAGTTATATACGCTTTTATGATTCCACATTTAATAATATCAGGTTTTTATATTTCTAGTATTTTATTGATTTCGTTGTGATCACCACATTGATTTCCACTTTCTGTATGCTTTCTATTTACTTTCAACAAGTTATTGGCAACACAATATATTTAGGACACCATGTATGGAGATCTACTTTGTATGCCAACATCACGTATTCAGTTTTATTTCATAGCTATGCAAATTCACATCGTTTTAAATTTGTTTTTAATATTTTGACAGGATATTTCAATGTTGCTGTGGATGATTAATATTGTCACTATGTCATATTTTACTCCAAGTAATGTCATTTCCAAATGTAAAGCAAGTTTTGTAATTGATTTTAGATGATATTTTGTTGTATCTCGTACCTTAAGATGCCCTACAAAGGGCAAAAACGTTAGTATTAAACTAAATATGATGTAACACTTCAATGTTTTCCTTTCATATGTATTATTTTTTTAGGTAGTGATATCAATTCTATACTTTTTTATTTTAAGCTCTCTTTTATTTCTTTTTTATTTATTGAAACTTGTTGATGGATCAAATACTGAAAATAAGTTACTCATCATTTTCAATTTATAATTTTTATACTAATTGTATGTAATTCAATGCTTAAGCCATAAGAAGGAATAAATAATTAATTATATTTTGATATATGTTATTAACACGAGGCTTAGCGGACTATTTTCCAACATGAATTGTAAATTACAGTACGATTATTTAGTCCTGACAGTCGCCGACAATGTGCGCCTGGGTCAGGCGAGTCCATTAGGTTATGCCAAGGGATGTTCAGGTTAGTCAGTCGCTTGCATTCAGAGCGATCGGATGTCACGCGTGCGGTAGAACGTTGTGTTTTCTGTACAGTTAAGCTGTACTGCATTTCTTTACTGACGGCTCGCTCCTATCTCTATTCCGGAGCTCTCCCCACTACTCCTATTACTTCCCCTCTTTCGCGTCGCCAAACTGTCAGGACTAAATAATCGGTCTCTACATGTATGCCGGAATCATAGCCTCCATCATAGACTATTTTTCTGAAAACTATGACATTACGGTATAATACAATTAAGAAGACAGTGCTCTCATACTGCTTCATTAAGAGTATCAGCTGTTACTTTTTAGAAATGTTAATTCTGTACTATAAACAGTTTCTTAGTGAACAAATTCTTGATTCTCAGGTTTACGAACTGAATGGAAGTTTCCTCAGATCCTAGAAAAGAAGAGCAGAAAGTTGTAGACACGTAAAAAAATGTTCAAGAGATATCTATGAAAATTACGTTTTGCTATCAACAATCGAAGTATGTCGAAAAGATAAGGGCCTGAAATATTACAAGATTTAAAAAATGAACGCAGGTACTAACAATGTCAATGTTCAAAGTTAACATATTCTTCTACATACTGGCATTTTATTTCCAAACCACCTGCAGATTTCATAACCCCAATTGCTAATGAGGTATCCATGTTTGTTTAGTATACAAGTCAACAATCAAGCAAGCATTTTCGTTTATTAACTACTACGGACTTGATTGCTATGCATTATGTAGTTTTGGATTGTAATTTCTGACGTCATATCCGGCTATTTAGTTAACAATCTAGTTCACTTCAATTGTAAATGTAGTTTGAGACACGGCCTTACAAGAAAATATTGACTCTAATATTACATCTTGTGATTTACGTCCTATGCAATTAATTTTAAAGATTCTATTAAGGCTGGTTCACAATAAACCGGGAACGGAAACAACGAGAACGGAAATATTGTTAAAATAAATGTACCGGTATTTAAATGTAAGCATTCAAAATCAACTATTGTGAATGCTCACATTTAAATACATTTATTTTAACATTATTTCCGTTCTCGTTCTCGTTTCCGTTCCCGGTTTGTCAACCAGCCTTTACAGGTACAGAGTCATCCGTATACGATGACATGGGACTTAGAGAATGTTACCTCAGTGTGCTTATCGTACGCGCCGAAGTTGAAGAGCGTTTGTCGGGCGTTACATGCATGCAGTTCACCTCAGTCTGTTGTGAGAAACTCAAGGGATTACTCATTCGTGCGTAGTGTGATGTAAGCTGTTGTGTTTTTTTTAATTGTTTGAGAACAATAAAGGGATTATTAATTCGTGCATAACGTAGTGCAAGCTATTAGAGAATTTTCGCACCCCGCTATACGACTAACGCTATGTTGACGTCAGTAGTGACGTATGTTCACGTTCCTACAACTTCGGAAAGAACTGTAAGGGATCGGTAAACACTGCTTTAATGTGAGGCCCTATTATACGGTATTTTCCGCTTCGTTAAACATTTATCATGTCGTAGCTCTTACAATAGTCAATCAATCGCGCTGTAATTTTTTTAATTAATAGCTCAGTTCGAAATGAAAATCTTTTTTGAAAAGTGAGGAAAAAGTAATAACATCGATGTGGCCTGTTCAGAATAGACATTTACATCTTGAAAAGTAGGTAAGTGGCAAACTTTTTTATTTTTCACTTTAGATAGGAGGTCAAAGAGAGAAATATTGAGATAGAATGGAAATTACTTTAAAAGTGGTCGCTACTCAAAATTGTTTCCTGTTTCCAGAGTTGCGGCGAGTTGAACAAAGAAGCGTTTTCGCTTGGTGGAGTATTTTATTGTATTAGAGTATGCCTACTTTATTTTTTGTAATCTTTATATACTTTCTTCTAATCGGTAATAGTCAATTAAATCCCACTCGAGTTTTGGATTTTCTCTAGATAAATCAAAACCTCTAGTGGCATTACTGTTGATAAAAAGTTACCCAATTGTATATTGTGAATTTTCAGTATCAATCAATACCCATTAGCACAATGACTTCGTTACCACTGTAATGTGAAGTTTAGATTTTCAATTAAGCTCGACATTTTAGCTTTTAGATCATTTATGAAATACGTAATCAGGAAATGAGTTATTGCTAGAAACACTGCTAACCACGGATTAGCGAAATGCGGTTTCTCAGCTAATAAAAGCAAAAGTTTTAATATGTTTCAAGCCTTTCCAATTCAAAGTATCGTAAGTTTAATTTCGTGAAATTTTCTGTATACTCTAAAATTTTGACTTTAAAATGAATTTATTCGAAATTAGTGTTTTTCAAGACAAATTTTTATTTTCTTCACGAAATTTTTATTTAAAGTTACCAAAATGTAGGGGAGATTCGGCTAATTCCGCAATATTAAGAAGTTAATCTATCATATTTTTATCAAAATGTTTATTGAAAAATATTATCAAGGTATGTAGACATGGACGAAACCTTTCATTACCAAATGAGATAAAGAGACCTATTAAAATGCAAATATATTTAGTTGTACATACATTGCAGTTGAAAAAGAACAACTCTGGTAATTCCGCAATAGGACTTGGTTAATTCCGCAGTTGTAAATAATGATTAAATACACTATGAAAGTAACATAAAAGGAACAATTTATATGTAACAATGCTCACTTTCTTCACAGTTGTGTAGCAAAACACGAAAAACAACCAACTTTCGATGTTTCACTGTATTGCCGACAGACGTATCGACCAATAGCCTTGATTTTTTTCTATAGCACTGCAGAGGACATGCCTCCTGTTGACAGCCTCTCAAAACTTACGTTCACGCTATTGCAAAGCCGCAGTAAAGTCATATATGCACTACTGCGGAATTATCCGTACTGCGAAATTAGCCGAGTTTCCCCTATATTATTGGAAGTCACATGAATATGTGCGTGAATTAATACAATAAGCTCTGGCGAAGCTAAGTTTCCGCACCACTGTATTGTTGGCAGGCATGGCAATGATTTGGAGTTAGCTGGGTTTACGATTTTGTTTCAATTGGGTAGAGAAATTTCTTTTGAAACTGTAAGTGATTAAAATGTAATCTGTTTGGCATTGATATTATTTTATGTACAAAATTTTGAATACAATATTCACTCTATTCAATACAGAATTTTGAATTTAATATTCGAACAGCATTTCGAGTGAATTTATTTTTAAATGTAAAGCAGAAATAGCCTGAATTATATATTTTTAAATGTAGACCATAAATAGCCTGAATATTTCTGATGCCTATTAATTTATATTATTCACACAAAGTATACGAGACTGTTACACTAATTTCTATATACAACAGGTTAAGACCGATAAAAAATTGTAAGTACTGCTAAAATACAGAACAATCCTTGAGATTCCCTTGGTAATACAGACCTGTAGTCTTTGTAGGAATATTCAGTAATGTACTTTACATGTCGAAAGTGAAGTAGTTAATTTTTAAATGCGAAAAAAAAAATAAGTTTTCATTTGGGCGAAATAATACCGGAATTAAACAAATTCTTACACCAAAATTTAAAATTTTATTCGCCGTAAAACTGGATCCATAGTTACTGCACGGAATCATTATTCAAATACGATATTTACTGAAAAATCCAATTAAATGACATCACTAAAGAGAGATGTACCGTACAACATAAACGTTCCAGGAAATTCTGAAATGTCACCTCGTATCCTGTCAGTTGTTTATAGTCACATGTGTGTGATACATCAGCGTTACAGACATACTCAATTTTATTTTTTCCTAGTTTAGTCATGTTCACTCTCGTTGTGAAGATAATACCGGTACTCCCACAGAATATCTAATAATAAATCTTAATTAATTTTCTTTGTATAGAAAATGTTAATTGGAATGATTATTGGTTATTAAAGCTTATAGCATTTTCTGAGGTTACTGAACCTTAACAACTGATCTTTCTTCCTATTTAAGATTCATGCTACAGTGCTTTTATGGAGCATTTCTTCTTATCTGCTTCCCCTCGTACTTTCTCTCCTAGTTGGTCAAGCTGCATGGTTAAGCATCTGTCACAGTTTGCCCCAGTATTGATGTAACTCTCACTGCCGTTTCCAATGTAATATCATCACAGCCCGAGACTGGCACCTATTTTCTATCAACATCTTTCGACACCAAAATTTTGCATAAAGTTTTACAAAGTAACTTTCAAAACATGAACAAAAACTAGCTTTAATATTTTTAATATTTGAGGAGAAAAATTCGCTTCGGCGCCGAGGATCGAACTCGGGTCTCTTGGTTTTACGTACCAAGCGCTCTGACCACTGAGCTACGCCTAATTCAATCCACAGCACCGGACCAAACCTTCTTCCTTCAGTGTTTCCCTTTGTGGCCGGACCCCAAGTTAGGTATATAAGCTTACGTTGACGTTTTTTTATGTCCAAGTCAATATGCCATTATTTTTCTCCTCAAATATTAATTGTCAATATTACAGATATTATTCTATAGGACAAATTAATAAAAAAACCTTTAATATTCTCATAGCTAACAGTGCATATTTCTATACAGATTACTGTGCACTTAACTGCGGAATCCCGGCCAAACAGTCACTCAGTTGAGTGCGCCCCTTGTATAATGGCAGTTGACTTGGACATAAAAAAAACGTCAACATATATGCCTAACTTGGGGTCCGGCCACAAAGGAAAACACTGAAGGAGGAAGGTTCGGTCCGGTGCTGTGGATTGAATTAGGCGTAGCTCAGTGGTCAGAGCGCTTGGTACGTAGAACCAACAGACCCGAGTTCGATCCTCGGCGCCGAAGCGAATTTTTCTCCTCAAATATTAATTGTCAATATTACAGATATTATTCTGTAGGACAAATTAATAAAAAAACCTTTAAAAAAACTAGCTTTGCTTTGTCAATAAAAATTGAGCTCTGATTGTAACGGACTGGAAAAAGTGACACAGGATTTATGGACTCCCTAAGATCAGGGGTATATTTCAGGCCTGGCGGGCCCTGCAAGGGGAATACAATGACAGCAAGGAGAATACAAGGAGAGCAAGGGGAATGCAAAGAGAGCAAGGGTATACAAGGAGAATATTTAAGTAGAACAAGTGGAATACAAGGAGAACAAGGGGAATATAAGCTGAACAAGGGAAATACAAGGAAAATAATGAGAATACAAGGATAACAAAGGGAATGCAAGGAGAAGAAGTGGAATACAAGGAGAACAAAGAGAATACAAGGACAGCAAGGGGAATACTAGGCGGACAAAGGAAATACGAGGAGAACAATGTGAAGACAAGAAAAAGAAAAAGGGAAGACGAGAAGAACAAGGGGAAGGCAGGGAGAGTAACGGGAATAAAAAGAGAACGTGGGGAATAAAAAGAGAACGAGGGGAATAAAAAGAGAACGAGGGGAATAAAAAGAGAACGAGGGGAATAAAAAGAGAACGAGGGGAATAAAAAGAGAACGAGGGGAATACAATGAGAATAAAGGGGGAGACTTGCATTTTTATGTGAAAATGAACTAATAATCGTATTGAGAACGTTTTCTAAGGTCATTCGTATGTTGGTGCGGTAATACTCACAAAAGCCGCTGAAAGTGATAAATCCGGCGACCATGAGCACGGGGTGAAGGTTGAACTGATGCTTGGGGTCTTCGGTCCATGTGAAGCCGCCTCGGTAATACAGCACCCAGAAGAGCGTTAGGGTGAGGGATCCCAGCAGCAGGAGGCTGGCCAGCACCACCACCAGCATGTACTCGAACCAGTTGGTGCACGCCCACTCGTTTTCATCCTCATAGTGGCGATGTCTGCAAGCACATTAATTCATCATGTGGCGTGCAATCTTGAAGCAACAGTAACGAATATAAATGATACTCGAGAGGAAATTAAACACAGAATAAATATGAGAAATGCCTGTTATTATTCGGTTGAGAAGCTTTTGTCATCCAGTCTGCTTTAAAAAATACTGAAAGTTAGAATTTATAAAACAGTTATATTACTGATTGTTCTGTATGGTTGTGAAACATGGATTCTCACTTTGAGAGAGGAACAGAGGCTAAGGTGTTCGAGAATAAGATGCATAGGAAAATATTTGGGGCTAAGAAGGATGAAGTTACAGGAGAATGAAGAAGATTACACAACACAGAACTGCACGCATTGTATTCACCATCATCATCATCATCATCATCATCATCATCATCTTCCATGGCGCTACAATTCATCTCTGAATCTGGGCCTACCCAAGAACTCTCCTCCACCTGTCCCGATCCAATAATGATACAGCATCCCCATTCACTCCATATATCCACCGCAATTTTCGCCTTCCTTTCCCCCTACTGGCCACCCAATTGTAGTGTCATTATTTTCCTTACAATTTCTTCATCCTTCATCCTCATTACATGTCCTGCCACCTCAATCTGGATATCTTGATGTACTTACAGATATCAGGATTCTTAAAGAGTGTATACAGCTCTTGGTTGTACCTCTTCCTCTATATGCCATATTGTATTCTTAACCTAACATAATTAAGAACATTAGAGTCAGACGTTTGAGATGGGCAGAGCATGCAGCACGTAGGGTGAATCCATAAATGCAAATATATTGTTAGTTGGAAGATCTAAGAGAAAAATACCTTTGGGGAGGCCGAGACGTAGATGGGAGGATAATATTAAAATGGATTTGTTCTCTAAAAGCCATTTGTAAGTAAGTATGGCGTGCAATGTAAGTAGAAAACGATAGGTGCAGAAGACGGAATGTCAAACTGTAATTCGCAATAGAATAATTTCATATTTTGTCATATTAAATTCTAATACAGGTTGTTTCAGGAGGAAGGGGCCATAGGTTGAGGAGAGGTAATGTGAGCGATTCTAAAGGAAAAACATTATATAAACATATGTATTATTCTCAACGGTTTTGGACAAAACCTATCGAAACTATGAGGAACGGGAACAGTGCTAGCGATAGTAAATTAAGAGATCGTTACCTGTATAATTGTGCATTTCTCTTTATATAACATGTTCAAAAATGCTACCGCGTGGCGCATGTAGCCAGATCCCGTGTTGCTAATTTTAGCTGGTTGGGATACTTCTTAATTAGATCACAAGCATTTAAAATGCGAACAATCAATTGTTCCCTTATTTCCACTTTGCTCTTCTAAACTTCGCTCTTTAACCAATCCAATGCTCTATCATGTAAGGTCGGGTGACCTTGGTGGCCAAGAAATGACACCACCACGACCGATCCAATGTCCAGGATATGTTTCATTGAGCTACTGGATCTCCAGCCTATTTTTACTATTATACATTATAGATGAAATGAAGGGAGATGGAGATGTTCGTGGAATGCTATAGGGAACGGGAGTACTCCGAGAAAATCCCTCTGAAAAATCTGCTTTTCCCATAAAAAATTCCATCACGACCTAACCGGACATCGAATCCGGGCCGCATGGACGGAAGAACACTTGAGCCACAGACGCGGCATCCCGGTTCTAATACAATGCGGACTACAAATGACCCATCTTTACGGAGGAATTTACTATCTCTGGCGCTGTCATTAGAATATAAATTAATATATGCAGAATAACATGTTATCGTTCAGAATATAGTCAAAATGTTTCCAAAACTGAATGATAATTTTCTCACGCTTCAATTATCATAAAATTATTGAATGATCAATTTATCAATAGTAATAGGTCATTATCTTGTATCTACTACACAGCCCAAAAAAACGGTAACTCTTCTTGTTCGCTTGTCGCATTATCTTAATCCACAGAATTTCCCCTTTTCACTGGATATTCGTTCCTCTCCAGCCATTCATTTAGGAGTATCTGATACTGTACGTTCGCACAATCCAACCCTTCTGCGTCTCCATTCAGCTCTTCTTGTGGCTAATCATTCATTTGTCGGATGAAAACTGCACATCTGCGTTGCGTCATTGTTTCTTATAGCGTCTGTGCTGGTTATTCTGATAACTTCAGACGTTTGTGCATGAATGTATTATATCGTAGTAACACAATATCACGAAATTAGTGCAAACAAATATAATTAAATCTTAGTAAAGAATTTTTATTACAACTTCTTAAATAAACCATGACATATATATACATGTATATTAGAACATCAAGAGTTTTTATAGATTTCAAAAATTATATAAAATAAATGAAATAACATTAAGAAATTTTACTATTTGCCCTTAGAAAATTATCACTACCGGTACTAAAAAGTTACGTTAGTCTTACATAAATTACAATTTCTTTCTCACATTGTTTACACGATCGCAAGTAAAAATTGTACGCTATGTACACTGGCGTTCAAAGGTAACTGACCACAACTAATCGATAGTGATCGATAATTACTTCGTGTAAGTGTGGCTTCTTTAGTTATTACTTCTATGAATAGATGGCGAAGGTAACAGTCAGTGTCACCAATAGTACATAAATATACCCATATTACAAAATTCTAAATTCCATCTCTCTCTAATGATTAAACTATAAAAATACTAGATTTAGCGGGAAACTGTTGATATTGTCAATTATGAGAACAATTGATACATAATCCACGTGAACATTTTTCCAAATACTTTTTTTACCCGTTCCAATAATAGTGCCACCTATTGAGAACTAGCGGAACTATTTCAAAGTTTGTCAATTTGTTATATCTTTGGTTCTGACTCTTCCTGTGGTTAGAAAGTTCGCTTACACGATCAGAAAATTGGAGGTCAGATATCTTTGAATGTCAGTGTACACATTTTCATTTTGCACCAAATATTCTTCTAGTGCGATCCATGAATTTCGGATCGGTCATTAGCATGAAAACTGCTAGACCACCGAAGATGATTTTTAAGGTATTCAAATAACCATTGCAGTTAAAGTGGACAATTAAACAGTAACATAATTTAAATCAATTTCAGCCACCGGCGTAGCTCAGTCGGCTAAGGCGCTTGCCTGCCGATCCGGAGTTGCGCTCGGGCGCGGGTTCGATTCCCGCTTGGGCTGATTACCTGGTTGGGTTTTTCAGAGGTTTTCCCCAACCGTAAGGCGAATGTCAGGTAATCTGTGACGAATACTCTGCCTCATCTCGCCAAATACCATCTGGCTATCACCATTTCCATCAACGCTAAATAACGGAGTAGTTGATACAGCATCGTTAAATAACCAAGTAAAATAAAATAAAAAGATAAATCAATTTCAGATCACAATTTACAGTATTACAGAATGTAATTACATCTTGTACAGCCCTGAGCAGGATGAAGAGGTTGCTGCTCGGTGTAACATAAATAAATTCCACAAGAAACTTCAAGATCGATGATTCGGACCTGTCAGTAAATATACTGAGAAGTCACAGGGCAGAGTGTTTGTTTTCAAATAGCCGAATGAAGTCGCTGCTTGCACATCCCCCACTGACAGCAGAAGCGCCCAAGAACTGTTCAACAAGCTGTGAAAGGCCAAGGAACCAAACTCAACATACAGTAATGTGCTTTTAAGTTTGACTCTACAAAGTATTAGAACAGTCTAATATAGACAGTCACGAAACTCAATACGTAGTAAATATGCATCCAAGATAGTTGCTAGCCACTAGGATCGCTACTATCGCCTCATTCCAGACAATGCGAAATAGTACCTGCACAGGCTTTTGTTCCTAGCAACCTCAAGCTTCGTGACTGTATATACTAGACTGTGGTATTAGGTAGATTCATCGCCATCTTGATAGCTAAATTGACAGAACAGCGGCTTACGATGGCTGCGGACCCAGGTTCAAATCTCGGTGACGGCGATGTCATACTTGTCGTGGACAAAGACAAAGTTGCTGAGAGGTTTTTTTTGGGGGGGGGGGGTTCTCACATTTCCTTATAGGTATAACTACATTGTCACCTTTCATTTCAATATCCATGGTCATTATTTCAATAGTATCTACCTCAAAATTGTAAGGCGTGATGTAGTATTGTTACCGGCGTATAGATGACATCAGTCTGAGCAGACATAGTAAGTTACGCTTTCGGTGGGCGAAAGGGTGCTCTAGTGCGACTTTATCAGACTTTGATGGCACCACATAGCTGAGCCACGATAACTATAAAGAAAACGGCCATTCGGACTAAAAAAAGAATGGTAAGGCACAATAAGAGTTCGGAGTCTGCGGTGTTCGCTTTCGAGCCCTTTCTCATACAAAGAAAAAAAAAAACTATCTTTCATCGTAGCGACCCGGGTTCAATCTCCATGACTCACAAAGAAATTTGTGATCGACAAAGCAGACGAGACGGGTTTTTTTTACGGAGTTCTCCCGTTTTCTCTCACCATTATTATCATTCCACCAATACTCAACAACCACTCTCACTCTACAAGGTCCCGAGCCAGGCCTCTGGAACAAATAAAAATGACTGAAAGTTGTAAACATTTGTGTTTAATAAAGTCTACTGTATTTGAAGAGTAGGCATATAGGGGAAAAACCTGATAAGTCACGTTTTACTGTTTTTACAGGAGAGCACGTTAAAAGTTTCAAGGCCCATTATATTTTATTGTCATTGGGTTATCATTCTTTTAAATTTCTTTGAAGTAATGAGGTTGTTATTCTTTACAGTCAAACTACACAAATCCGCACTACCTGAACTATTACATGGCAATCTGAAACATAAAATCAATAATTTTGAACTTATCAAGTTTTTTCCCTGTACTCTTCATTTGTCCAGCGCCGTGGCGTCGATGTTTAAGGCATCCTGCATAGGACTGGCATTACGGAATGCGCGTTGGGTCGAATCCTAATGGGGGAAGAAATTTTCTCATGAAATTTCGGTCAGTGCATGGGACGGGTGCCCATTCAGCAACGTGATGCACTTGAGGAGATACGATAGGTAGCGAAATCCGTTTACGAAAGCCAGCTATAATGGCTTGGGGGATCATCGTGCTAACCACACAATACCTCCATTCTAGGTTAATGATCGTCCACCTCTGCTTCGGCATGTGAACGTGAGGCCAGCAGCTGGTTGATCTGGGCCCTTAAAGGGCTGTAGCGCCACGGATTTGTATTATTATTATTATTATTATTATTATTATTATTATTATTACAGCAAAAATGACCTGTATTTGCTATTATTTTAATCGCTTTTAATTATTACGTTCGTGACTAAAAACTATGCAATCAACATTGTTCTACACACTACATGTTATCCTACCAACTATGTATTTCTAATAATGCACCACGTTAATTATCGAATACACTATAACTTACTTTTACGTCTCCAAGTTATGTTTCAAAGAGACAAGACAACTTGTAGACGCAGTTACGAACAAAAAACGAGTTCTGGAATTATTCTATTAACCAACATTGTGTGTGTTAAATGTCCCTGGAAGCAATAAAACTAGCACGACTCTGCTACGGTTTCTAAGGAGTAGGATCATATCTTGCAGTATGTGCAAAAAGCTGGTTGTCCCAAGCAATAGCAAGTCCATAAAACTCCTTCCTCATTCTAATGAAATTTTATAGGAATACTTCTTGAATTTTACATCAAGAGGTCATCTATCTCTCTCACTAGCTCTCTTCTTTCCACCACTAGACTGACAGCTGCATTTTTGTAAACTATACAGAAAGAACCGGTCTATAATAAAGCCGTGAGGAGTGCGAAGCACATATGTCAAAGTTGCAGCATACATCAGCACCTACTGTTCAGTTCTCACGATACTGAAGTTGTAATTTCCTTCGATGAGTATGAAAAGATGAAACAGATCCTGCTAACAAGCAAATATTCTCATGGGGGCAGGTAAAAAGATTATTTTTTTTCTTCCACCATGTTAATAATGTCAAAATAAGTGCTTTTACAATTTTGGCTACTCGAGCGCAATTACGAGGGCAGCAAAAAATAAATTTTCCTGGGAACGTTCACAGAAAGAAAACACAATTTCATTAGAAAAATTTATTGGATCAGATACATCAATTGTTGACTTATTTTTCAATACATTTTCCACTAAAATTGATACAGTTGTCATACCATGGGATCGACAGAAAGGTGCATATGGCTATCACACACTGGTGAAATAAGTCCAGAGTCCAGCGTCGAAAGTTACCCAGCATTTGCTATTAATGGGTTGAGGGAAAATCAAGGAGAAACCTCAACCAGGTAACTTGTTCCAACCAGAATTTGAACCCGGCTCGCTCGTTTCACGGTCAGACATTCTAACCGTTACTCCACAGCGGTGCAGAGAATGTTCACGTATCATCTATATATATAATTTGAACCGGTAATGGAAATTACTGGAAACCGGCTGAACGGATTTTAATAAAGAACTCGTCATTTTGAAGCTTGGCATCCAAGGATTTTCAGAAAAATAGTAACTTTCAGTGAACAGTTAGTTTTCCTACATAATTTTCCTATTTTCCAAAATCCATCTTTCGTCAGTTTTGAGAACTAATTGTATTTCAGAATGAAACAAAACACACACTACAATAAACAATAGACTATTACACGAAGGCCATCACCTGCAGGATTGCTGACGTATTTACAGTTCAAATTCAATTGGTTATTAAAAACTTCAAGACTTACTAAAAATAATTTACAGGTCTGATTCTGCGGTGTGTAATTTTCTGAGTAGGCTAGAGCTGTGTATTGGATATTAAATTCTACAAAACTTGAGATGGTTTGATGACATTATTACCATTAGAAATGAAATATTATTATAGTTAATGCAATGATTTTAATATACATATGTGTAAGATAATAATATTGTTATTAAAAATCAAATATTTTTATAGTTATTAATCAAGTGGGGTTGAGTCTTTTCCATGGTGTAGATACTTATATGCGTCATTGTCTTCAGTATTGGCTCGAGAGAGCTAAAAAATTACAGTTCCTAAGGAAAGATGGTATTATTTACTGATAAAATAAGAAGCCTACAAACTTATGTAGTCTCCCGATCATTTCAGCAAGATCTCTTAGCAGGATAAAATGATTTTATCCTCTACATTTCAAGCTCTACGTGCAGCAGCTATACCAAGATGCTAAGCAAGCATAGCAAGCAAACCTGACCTTTTTTAACTTTCACCTACAATTCACAATGACCTGAAATAGCTATTGCTTTACTCCCACACGAAAAACCCACTGATCTTCCTGACATAGTTACTTGCGTTTTCGCGCTGAAACTCAAAAACTGAAGGTGGATAGGTTCAAGAAAAAGTGTTTGGCATAAAAAAAACATTCAGAGGGGGTATGTTTCATTATTATGGAAGCAAATAACTTTCAAAATGTATGGTATTTTTCATTGAAAATTAATCTGAAAAATTTTTATTTTAAGGTCTAATGAACTTAGTTTGCAGCATTTGATGCACAAGCCACTAGTAGGTTTTATGAAGCTATCTTGAAAATTGAAAGGGTAGGATTTCTAGGTAGTTGCTTAGCAACAGATGGTCAACAAGGAACACAAAATTTCCCCAGGTAACAGAATGAGTAAATAGTTCTCATGAAATGTTTCACACTACGTAGCAATTATTGACTGATAAATATTGTAGGCTATAGATATTTATGAACAAATTATAGCAATTGGATACAGATGTTCACAAATAATATGAACAGCATTTGGATCAACAATGTGGGAAGCCATTAAACACTCAAGGATTAAGTAATTGGTTTCTGATACTTCAGCTAGCATCAAAATCATCACCATCATCATCCACGTCGCGATAATCATCGATGTTACAATAATCACCGCCATAACAATGATCGACGTCATGATACTATCATAAATCGTAACTGACGTAATCACAATCATCATCGGCGTAATCGTGACCTCTATCGTCGTCCCATAATCACCGTCGCTGTGATCATGAACACTGTTGAATGACTTTTCTCGGGTTCTCAGCCAGGTGAGTTGGCTGAGAACCTGAGAAGAGTTATTCTATATCAAACGCCGGGAAAGCCTCAAGTCATACAATGAACATTGTTGTCACAATCAACATAATATTTCTTTCCATAATCACCAGAGTTTCATAATCACAATAGTTTTCGTGACCAACGTGGTTTCCATAATCTTAGTTTTCGTAATAAACATGAGTTTATAATAAGTTAAATAGCCTATAATTTTTATAATCAATATGATTATTTTTTTCGACGGAGGGAGACCCCTAGGCTAGCACCACAACCCGCAGCTTATTGTGTTTACCATCCCTATTCGTGAATGATATTTGTCTCCGAACGGTCGCGCTCTTGTATGAACACAGCACGCTGAGCTGCATCCTGAACTTAACCCAGGCTATGATAATGATGACAATGATATTGCGTAAGTGATGACGAAATGAGTCTACGATCCAACGCTGAAAGTAACCCAGCAATTCCACTCCAATTATATGAGGAAAAATTCCACAAAAAAACAAAACAAAACAAAACAAAACCAGGTAGGCTAACTTGCCCCAACCGATATTTGAACCCAAGCCCGCTCATTTCACAGCCATACATACTGACCGTTACTCCACAGCGGTTAACATTTCTCTGGAACTACTTCCATGAAATTTTTACACCGTTTTCTGCAGCCTGTGTTCTACAAAGTACACTTGAGAGTTTGAGAATAACACACAAGTACCATTAAGAAAAAAATATATATTCATTGATAAAATAATAAAAAATGTTAATCAAAGTTTAATATTTATTTTGTGTCACTAAATGTGAAACATTTAACTAAATTTTGCTTCACAATTTACAATACACAACACTTAGTAACTTAAAAAAATACAAGGTAGATGAGTGAAGATTGTAGCAAGTAATTTGCACCTAAAGTTTGAGGTACATTTAGCAAAGAGGGAAAACAAGTTATCAGTCAGGGATTTTCTATTACACTTTGATGAGAAAGTAATTAGTTGTATTTTATACCACTGAATTCAGAATGATTCATTGTATTGTCATGAAAATTTTTATTCCACTCTGAACACTGAAAGCCAAGAAATATTCAAAAAAACTTTTGTACTGAAATTATTTAATCGTAAAAGCATCACTATCCACTCCCTTTAAACGGAATGTAAAATTAGTTATTTAAAAAACTTGGAAAGTAAACAAGCCACAATTTAAATAGGTCGCCTCAGTCTCCCTAATGAGAAATCTTGTGATTCCAAGCGAACTTGTCTGGGCCCCAGCAACTCGAATATTGTTACTGCCGCCGCGCTGCATGCTAATGCTGTCAGTGCTTCCCCCGTGCAGTTTTAGCATAACACGCAGCCAATCATTATTCGCTAGGCTTGCGCCTGCTTACACATGCCTGCAGTGTCTCGCATGATCTCGCCAGACGTGTGAACAATTTCATTATTTGGGGAAAGGAAAAGAAGAAACTTGTCTCCACTCTTGGGATCCGGCGAAACAACACAGGGTGCATAAAAATTGTTTTTATGCGTCACTTGTTGAAAACCGAATATCATAGGAAGTACAAGAGTATTTAGGAAAATACTTTATTCCACATTTCAATTACAGCATAAAGAACAATAAATCCGATGTTTCCATATATATCCAGCAAAAAAAAATATTATATTTGTTAATCTAAAATGAAGAATTTGTTCATTTCCTTCATTTTATAGAAGATATCCGGCAAAGAGTTTTTATTTTTGAAACTTGTATTTTCCAAACTATTAGTAGGCCTACACTTAGTAAAAAGATTATTTGAGTTATATTTAAAAAACTGTTTAGTCTGTCTCATATTAATAAAATTAGGGAATGTATTTTGTACCACGAGGCTAGAAGTTTAAGTATTGCTGGAGTTCTTAAGTGAACGACGCGATACAAGCAAAGTAATCGACTGACTACTCAAACGACTCTTACTTGATAAGTAGGTTATTTTACTACGCTGTATCAACATCTTAGCTTATTTAGCGTCTGAATGAGATGAAGGTGATAATGCCGGTGAAATGAGTCCGGGGTCCAGCACCGAAAGTTACCCAGCATTTGCTCACATTTGATTGAGGGAAAACCCAGGAAAAACCTCAACCAGGTAACTTGCCCCGACCGGGATTTGAACCCGGGCCACCTGGTTTCACGGCCAGACACGTTAACCGTTACTCCACAAGTATGGACCCTATTTGAACCCGAAAGTTACCCAGCATTTGATCACATTTGATTGAGGGAAAACCCCGGAAAAACCTCAACCAGGTAACTTGCCCCGACCGGGATTTGAACCCGGGCCACCTGGTTTCACGGCCAGACACGTTAACCGTTACTCCACAAGTACGGACCCTATTTGAAGTTGGGCAGAACAAAACATGAACCACTTGAACAATATTACAGTAATATTTACAATTTAAACTATGTACGCTAGCATACGCTATTTTTACTATTTACACTATCATAAAGAATGTAGCCTATATTATTTACACCATTATGTACGCCTACAGTGTTGTGTATTGTAATGCAAGGTATTTTATTTAATAACACTACAGCCTACTTTTTTTGTAAATAGTGTATAGCAGAGTACATATGAGCCGTTCAGAGCAAAAGTGGTGTAAGTCAAAATTGGGTAATGAGGATTAAAGTAAAGTTCTGTAAAATACAGTGCAAAGTAGTAATTAATATGATCTTGCTATTCACTGACTACTAATAGTTTAAATAAATTGAATATTAATTGCTACTTTGCGCTGTATTTTACGGAATGTTTATTTTAACCCTCATTACTCATTTTTGACTTACACCACTCTTGCTCTGAACGGCTCATATATTCAATCAATGTAAGTCAGTACAGGACATAACAGTAAAAATAGTGTCAAGGGGCTGTCAGGCATTGACTACTTTCAAAAGCCGGTTATCAAAAGTTGCTTTTCTTCTCTAGAATATGATCTTTCTTCAAATATTACTTTTATATAATACGATTTTTATTATTAATGTATCAATATTCCTTTATTATGTTAATCATATCTTTGGTTCAAATTATCTTATTTAACACTAAAGTCTAATTGTTTTACTCTTAGATTTACATGTATCTAAACACATCTACATTTTGCTATTATTATTATTATTATTATTATTATTATTATTATTATTATTATTATTATTATTAAGATTATTATTATTACTATTATTATTATTGTTTGTTATTTATAATATTTGCTATGTAGTTTTATACTGGTTGAGTGGAAAAGAAGGTCTTAAGGCCTTAACTCTGCCAGTAAAAATAAATCAATGAAATTGCTGAATAAAGAATTTAAATTGTAGGAAAGATCATCGTAGCGCCATTCTTTATCACTAGAATGCATTGTGAACAGTCTGAGGGGTCTAGTTTTAAAAAATGAATAGAACGTCAACTGCACACAAACAAGATGCAAATGTTCCCAAATAGTACCTGTGTCGCGCGCGAAACGTGACGTCACGTCAATATAGCCTATAAACAACTAACCTTATCTTCATACGAGCTGGGACAGAATACGGCCCCTAATAATAATGCTTCCCTATCACATTTATTAAAATATCTCAAATAAATTAAAATTACTCTGACTTTTATTATAGCAAATGCATGTGTTTAATGCACAACGTGTCTTAACCAATGTCCAAAATTAGCCCCATTGACATTATGGCAAGAAACACAGAGCCGCAACAAGGATTGATGCTTTTTCTGAAAGATGCCAGAAGCGGTCTGCATCATTTCTGTTGCAGCCGTAATGCGCTGTGCTCAAGTTTCTTCAACCTCAAGATGGCGGTGAGTCATAAATTGCGTCCTTCCTGATATTTCAGACGAAAAAACAACTGACCTGTGTCAACTCAAGTGGCTAACCACAAACTTGTTCAATAAATGCAGCTTTAAAAGGTGACGCATGGACTGGATTGCTTTAATAATAATAATAATAATAATAATAATAATAATAATAATAATAATAATAATAATAATAATAATAATAATAATAATAATAATAATAATAAGCTGAATGCATTAGAAATGTAAAGATAATTGCTTCAGGACTATCATTTACAAAGTAAAAATACAACAATAATTATTTAGATATTTAAATATAATAACTGTTCAACATATTAAGAGAAAATCAATTCAGTAAATTAGACTGAAAAAAACTAAAATTATTAAACATTCCTTATGAATATTATTTACACAATTTAAGAACGAATCTAATGTACTAGGTCTTCTAAATTAGGTCTTCTTCTTCTTCTTCTTCTTCTTCTTCCTCAGCTACAGGGATTAGGCCTATTGGCCTGTTCCGTCTTCAAGGCTTAAATCATCTGTCCATCTTATTTTCGGTCTTCCAACATTTCTATATCCTGTTGGTGCATAATCCATAATTTGTTTTGGTAATCTGTCATTAGTCATTCTTGTAATATGTTTGTACCAATTTTGTTTCTGATTTTTAATCTTTTCTTCTAAATTAAAAATATTTAATAATTGTCGGATATTTTCGTTTCTTTGATGATCCAATTAAGTATAACCGGCAACACCTCGTAGGAACTTCATTTCACTTACTTGGATTTTTCTTTTTGATGCGCGGTTTAATCACCAGTTTTCTGAGCCGTAAGTTAATAATGGAACTGCTAGGGCTTTACAGAACCCTGAATTAGGTAATTGTGCATTTTAATTTTTAAAGACGATACCGTCCAATAGGTTCTAATATCGGCAGGAAGATTATTCCAGATTCGAGAGGTGTAGATTGTAAATTATTGACATTAAAGGCATGTTCTGTGCTTAGATATAAGAATAATAGTTTCTTGTTGAGACCGGGTGCCAAGGCTGTGAAGAGATGAGAGATTCTGAAATCGACATAACAGGTAAGATGGACAAAAGTGTGCATGATTTGATACAGCAGTGAGAGTGAATGCAGTTTTCTGCGTTTCTAAAGTAGGAGCCAAGAAGGCTGTTCGAAGTATGGTGAAATATGATATTTTCGAATATTGCATATAAATCTAATGCACATATTATGGACACGTTGTAGCTTTATGGCTAATTTTAACGTTACATCAGTTAATAAAACATCGAAATAATCAAATAAAGACATCAGAGTCTGGATAAAGATTTTTTCTTTTCAGAGAAAAGGGGAGAAGATGTTTTATTCGTATGCAAGTTAGGAAGTGAAAAACTGGACACACTATTTTTTTGTAATATTTGTAACCTGATTGTTCCAACTCAAGTTTTCGTTAAAGTAGACACCTGGGGCCGTATTCATAGACATTCTTAGCCCGGGCTTCCGGTGGAAGATCAGCGAACTAACGTTTTTCGTATTCATAAACCAGTGTTAGCGATATGATATGATATGAATCCTGTACAAATAACCCGTCGATAGCCGGGGCTAGTTTAGCACGCTCGTAGCGCAGGCTAGCGAAATGTCTATGAATAGCACCCCTGGATTTTTAATAGAAGAACTATAGGGTATATACACTACCGGTCAAAAGTTTTCGATCAGCTATGAAAACAACTAACCTATATACTTTATTTCAATGTACAAACACATTCGAAAAACTAAATAGATCAACAAAATAAATATTTTCTCTCTTTAGCATTATGATATGATAGAATATTCAAAACGAAATCCCTGTTTTAACCACAAATCCATAGTTGTGATAGGTGATCAAAAACTTATGACCGGTAGTGTAAATGGTATGGTATGGTATGGTATGGTTTATTCTCACTCAAACTTTTGGTCCTGCTGGCCCTTCACTTATATAGTAGTGTAAATATTGTTTATCTGTGTGTCCAGAGTTTATGATCACTGTAGAAATTAAGAACGTCCGACTTTTGTTCCATGTTATAATAATAATAATAATAATAATAATAATAATAATAATAATAATAATAATAATAATAATAATAATAATATTACCAATTGCAACAATAATAATAATAATAATAATAATAATATTACCAATTGCAACAATAATAATAATAATAATAATAATAATAATAATAATAATAATAATAATAATAATAATAAGCTCGAAAGGAAATTCTAACTTTCAGATTTTTGGACAGCAGACTGGATGATAAGAGCTTCTCAACCGAATAATAACACGCATTTCCCATATTTATTCTGCGTTTAATTTCCTCCCGAGTGTCATTTATATTTGTTACTGTTGCTCCAAGATATTTGAATTTTTCCACCTCTTCGAAGGATAAATCTCCAATTTTTATATTTCCATTTCGTACAATATTCTGGTCACGAGACATAATCATATACTTTGTCTTTTCGGGATTTACTTCCAAACCGATCGCTCTACTTGCTTCAAATAAAATTTCCGTGTTTTCCCTAATCGTTTGTATATTTTCTCCTAATATATTCACGTCATCCGCATAGACAAGAAGCTGATGTAACCCGTTCAATTCCAAACCCTGCCTGTTATCCTGAACTTTCCTAATGGCATATTCTAGCGCGAAGTTAAAAAGTAAAGGTGATAGTGCATCTCCCTGCTTTAGCCCGCAGTGAATTGGAAAAGCATCAGATAGAAACTGACCTATACGGACTCTGCTGTATGTTTCACTGAGACACATTTTAATTAATCGAACTAGTTTCTTGGGAATACCAAATTCAATAAGAATATCATATAATACTTCCCTCTTAACCGAGTCATATGCCTTTTTGAAATCTATGAATAACTGATGTACTGTACCCTTATACTCCCATTTTTTCTCCATTATCTGTCGAATACAAAAAATCTGATCAATAGTCGATCTATTACGCCGAAAACCGCACTGATGATCCCCAATAATTTCATCTACGTACGGAGTTAATCTTCTCAAAAGAATATTGGACAAAATTTTGTACGACGTCAACAAAAGTGATATTCCTCGAAAGTTACCACAGTTGGTTTTGTCCCCCTTTTTAAAAATAGGTACAATTATGGACTCCTTCCATTGTTCTGGTACAATTTCCTTTTCCCAAATAGCAAGTACAAGTTTATAAATTTCGCTATATAATGCGCTTCCGCCCTCTTGTATTAATTCTGCTGGAATTTGATCGATACCTGGAGACTTGTACTTTTTCAGATTTTCTATCGCAATTTCGACTTCTGAAAGCGTGGGTTCGGGTATAAATGGCTCAGCAGTTTGTATTTCAATTTCGTCCCGATCATTTCTATTTGGCCTATGTACATTTAGTAGTTGCGCAAAATAGTTTTTCCATCTGTTTAGGATTGATGGAGAGTCTGCAAGCAAGTCACCATTCTCATCCTATTATCTTCCCATCTACGTCTCAGCCTCCCCAAAGGTCTTTTTCCCTCCGGCGTCCCAACTAACACTCTATATTATTACTATTATCTCATTATTATTATTATTATTATTATTATTATTATTACTACTACTATTATTACTATTATTATTATCATTATCATTATTATCATTATCATATCATCATCATTATCATTATCATTATTATTATCATCATTATTATCATTATCATATCATTATTATTATTATTATTATTATTATTATTATTATTATTATTATTATTTGGCATTTTCCTTCTAATGAAAGCGGGAAATTCTAACACGACCATGAATTTGATTTATGGACTACGACTTTATACTCATGTCATCTGTTATTATCAAAAGCACACATCAAGACCTGAGACGGCCATCTGGAATCTTTCAATGCACACTGCACAGCCGGTGTCGCACCGTTCCAGATCCCTGTTCCACTTTCGTTTCGAAACTTCACAGCTGTCGGATCGGCGTGGTTCACAACTGCAGATGTCAATAATGATGAATAATGCATGCTGATCTGCAGGGGAAGTGCACCACGAAGTTTTCTGCTTGCCCATCGTTCTCTCATTACATCGCTAACGTCCATGGCAACCCAGTCACAGCCCTTTTAACTCCAAACAACACGCGATTGTTTTATTAAGAAAAAATGCTGTGCTGTACCAGGGATACATCGGCACGTACAATAGTCACCCAGTTTCGGAAATTAAGGGGAGACTTCACTGAAAATCATGAAAATTTTCAAAACAAAATTTATTGCCTATTTCACTTCTTTAGAACATATATTTTCATACCAAATTGGATTTACTTCAATTCTGATTACAAATATGTTGAAAATTTGTTTTTAAATTAAGGCTTTATGGGGGAGTGGCAGTTAAAGAACTGTCAAAATTATTTTTCCATCAAAGAATTTTTTTTTTTTTTTACAAATTTGTTACAAATCTAGTAACTTTTTGTTCTAAAGTTGGCTCCCTGAAGTTACTAGGTTAATGTAGCGGAGTGGAATTGTAACACACACAAATATTCATTTTACTTTCAAATCCATTTTTCCGTAAGTTTACTTTTCTCGGTTCAACACAAACTTTTTTATGCTCAATATTAATCAATTTGGATTAAATTTTTACTGTAAGTATTTATGATGTAACTGCATGTTTATATGCATTTATTTTGTGAGAAATGCTGTTAGTTCATTTTATTAATATTTTCTTTTATGAACTATAGAAAACATAACGTTTTTAAAAATTCAAAAAATGTTTGAAAGTGAATAAATAAGATATTCCGTAAAATGAATGCATGAAAATGTTTCTCTATGTCTTGTGTGTGTAACGAAAAAAAAAACGAAGCTTCAAAATTGAGATATTCTACTAAAAACTTGAATTTGAAAAGATTTCTAAAAAGAATAAAAAATAAATAAAAAATCAAAAGTAAAAAATATTTGGGAGTTAAAAATGAATAAATAAGATATTTCGTAAAATGAATGCATGGAAATGTTTCTCTATGTCTTGTGTGTGTAACGAAAAAAAACGAAGGTTCAAAATTGAGATATCTACTAACAACTTGAATTTGAAAATATTTCTAAAAGAATAAAAAAATAAAAAATCAAAAGCCAAAAATATTTGGCAGTTCAAAATTTGGATTTTGTCCTTTACATTGTAAACATGCTCTCAAAATTTGACTCAAAAATGATTAGAAAAAAAAAAGTTGTCGTTTTCAGCGAAGTGTCCCCTTAAAATACAGATGTATTGGCTTGAATGATTCATTTTTGTTTTGGTTTACAAATGGAGTCTGTGGGTCTATGATAAGAGAAATAAGTTTACACAATATACAGGGTGTTCTGAAAAAAAAAAGGTTCCAATATTTAGAGAGGCGATAGTATGCATCAAAACAAGAAAAAAAGGCCTAAAAACATGGGTCCTAAAATTAATATCTTCTGAGAAATGAGCAAACGTTTACTATCACTGTACGAGCAGCATATCTTCCACTGTGAGCTCTTTGGCAAGATGAAACAGAATGCAACCGTTTGTCACTACGTAATACACAGCATACCTTTGTGTGTATTTGCATCACGCTTAAACATAAAATTGTGCAGGGTGGGCACAAAGTCCCGTTATCCCCTATAAATACCTCAAATATACACACTATTTATGTAATTCCGGTCATAATGGAGATATACATCCACTTTACACTAACTGTGTGTCCTAAGTGTCCAAACGGTCAGTATATCCCCCATCATTCTCCTCACAAAATAATGCGTCGCCAGGTTCGGTGTGGCATTCGTCTCAGCATTGCTGGTGTAATCTGTTGGAAAGCGCATCGCACGGCATCCTTCAATTCATCAATGCTGTCGTACTATGCAACAATACTCTTGATGAAACCCCACAGTGCATTGTCACAGGTTTCCACAACGCTGGATTGGTTGTGAATCACCATCTTACCAGCTCCTCTTGACTGGCCACCTCGCAGTCCTGACCTCATAACCTGTGACAATGCGGTGTGGGGTTTCATCAAGAGTATTGTTCAATAGTAAAGGTACGACATCACTGATGAATTGACGGACGCCATACGACGCGCTTTCCAGCAGATTATACCAGCAATGCTGAGGCGAATTTCACATCACCGGTGCAAGAAAATATGCAGTGGAGAATACGTTATAATAACGAGCCATATAAATTATATAGAAGTTTTGATATTGTTACTTTCATCAAATTAAGGAGGCTTGAATGGGCCGGACATGTCTATCGGATGGAAGGGAACAAAATACCAAAGATCTTAGAAGGGAAAATACATGGTAAAAGATCAATTGGAAGACCCAAAAATAGATGGATAGATGCGGTAACGATCGATTCTCAGGACTATCTCGGAACAACTGCCTGGAGGAGATTAGCACAGGACAGGGACAGTTGGAGGAAGAAAATTGAGGAGGCTAAGGCTCGACTTTGGGCTGTGATGCCATCGTAGTAGTAGTAGTAGTAGTAGTAGTAGTAGTAGTAGTAATACAGGGACATCATTTTATTCTTACTCCAATTTTTATTATACCTGAGTTTTTTAATGTACTTCACTCACACCCCTTCTACTAATGAAGCTCAACTGTCGTCCACACAGATCCAAGACAGCAGTCATAGTAGCCTTACGGTCATACTAAACAGTACGTTCCAAAAATATGTTCGCGTTTTCCAGTGACGAAAGAGCTTTCAATATTGAATCATTTTCGCACAGATACTGTCGTCCATTTGCCTACGTTGTATCCCGGTTTCCCCCACCAGCTTATATTCGCCAGTTAGTAGCTGGGCTGTCTTAACTCTTTTCTGAGAACATTAATTTCTGTTACGAATTGGACGTCTACGTAATATTATACAACTGTTTAAAATAACTTAAATAAAATGGCCTCGTTAAGTAATTAACTGTCACATGATTTCCCCCCTTTCTACGATCCTACGACATAACCACTTAGACGGACAGTAGATAGTATGTCTGAGTAATTTTATCTTTTCGGATCGGGCGGAAGTGAAGATTGAATTTACAGTGCGTAAGGTACTCTTTTACAGAGTAGGTACAGAATTATTTCAACATGAGTTACTAGTACGAAGGACGAAACTGGTAATTGGGATTAGGTACAATAGTCTATAACGCGATAATATGCACATTAGAACTGAAGCCTGTATCGAAATGAACGGCCACCATTTTAAAAAATGTGTTTAAATATCCATATTATGATTATTTTTCAGTTTAACTTCATTCTCTATATTGTATGCTAATGTTCTGTAGACAGTAAAAAAAAACAATGCATAATGAATACGTCCACATGGACAGCTCAGTTCGTGAGTAAAAATACTCATTGTTAATACTGTACTATATTTTGATTAAACAAAAACCTAATGAAAATTATCAAACTCAAAATCGCGATATTTCCTAGTTTATGTAAATGGATGAACTACTTTTCTTCCCTCCTATACCTAGTAAAGTGATTTGTTTGTACATTCCGCCAGTATCATCGAACTCCAGTCGTGGAAGGGGGGTAGCAAACGGCGTAGATCTAAAGGTATAGCCAGGTTAATATTACAAATGTTGGTAAAAATAAAATGATGTCCCTGTACTTTTGTGGAACAGAACAGTGGTAATTTCACTTGAAATTTGTAAGTATAGAGTAATGGAGTACAATATTGTACACAATACTTCTGTGGAACATAATCCTCACAAATTGTAGGTTACAAATTATAGGTAAATTTATTTGTACTATATTATAGGCTACCATATTTTTGTGAAATAGAGCTCTGCTATCATGATATCCCAAAATAGAATTTGAGGTAGTCTAAATCTTCTCGCCACTGCTGTGTCTTTCGAGCGTGCACACGGATGCACATGGCTTAATTATGTAGCAGAATATAATCACTACGAATATGGGCACCATGCTGGGGTCACTTACCTCCTCACTACTGCCTAAAGCCTTGAATAGTTGATATAATTTAATGGTTGGCGGCGAAGGTCTCATATGCATCACCTAACAAGGTCTGTAATAACAGGGTGAGCTCTTCTGCAAGAAGATACTTAAACAATAAAGAATTGGTAACTAAGTGGCGGCTTCAGAGGCGGATTAACCGCGTAATGGCAGCAAATTAACAGGCCATGTGGCTGAATGCCGGGTGCGTGAAGTCGTGGCCAGAATTTGAAAGACGTTCCTACTAATGATCTGTTCATGCATACCTTGTGTTCTCTTTAGATGCCTCCATCATTTTAGATGTCATCTTGAGGACCAAGTTTCGCAGTCTAATCTCCATGTATTCATGTTCTAAGAGTACCGGTGAGCCATGTGTGTGAATCTCGGTGAGGATTATGTTGAGAAATAAAAATGGTTTCAGAATAATCCTAGTTTAAATTCTGTGTCAAGCTACGAACTTTTCAAGCAATCCTCGTACCTATATCACTTGATTTTTTTTATAGTCCAGCAGTAGCATCACAATTATGGTACTGTACTACAAGCAGGAAAGTCGCGGGTTTTCTCCACTGATACAATTTTATTGTGTTTCTATTTCTGGTAGTGTGGAAGTGTAGGCTATTGACCTTAACTCTGTCAGAATAAAATAAATAAATAAATAAATAAATAAATAAATAAATAAATAAATAAATAAATAAATAAATAAATAAATAAATAAATAAGTAAATAAGTAAATAAATAAATAAATAAATAAATAAAATAAATAAATCCGTCCGACCGTACTATGGCACTGAGTTCATTCAACCTATAACAGAACTGAGTACCAGAGTTATTTCCTTGGGAACAAAAGCGACTAGCACTTGGCACTTACATCCCAACTGCTACTCAGTGCAGACTGTCTTGTGAGATGGGAGCCTTAACATCCCGACACCATAAGGGTCTTTCTGGGATTTATGCTAATAGGTTAGTTTTCCTTTATTTTTGACGTCAGTCGTCTATGATTAAGATACAAGGGAGAAAATTTGTAATGTTTTGACATGAAAGGTTTACTCTGACGTCACTCGTGGTACATGGAAAAAGAAGTGTCTCCTCGTTTTCCCCACGGACCGTCCGGCTGCATTTTTCTATTTAAGGTTCAAACATGTTCTAACTCAAGTCTCGTCAGTGGAACGGTATGAACGAAGTGAGACAAATGGCCTTAGGCCAGGTGTTCCATCTCACACTCAATAAATTCATTAATACTCTAGAAAGGTCTTACAATTAGCCATTCGTGTATATACATTTGTTCATATGCACGTGTCAGCATATCACGATCGATCAGTGCCACAGCCGCGGTGATACGGTTGCGAAGTTCCTGAAGGTTAGCGGGGAGTGAGGGTACAAAAATAACGTCCTTCACATATCCCCACAAGAAAAAATCGCAAAGTCTTAAATACGGCTCCTTGTTCAATTGTGCTCGAAATCGTTGCTGCAGAATCGCAAGGATGTTCTTGCGTATTCGAACACATAAAATTCTTCTTCATGTTTATTTAACGCCATATTGACTGCTACTAAGAGTCTCTTAGCAACTAATTCACTACCACCAAACTCCTTCTAACGGTAAACAGCGGAAACAATGCGATACATGCTTTTTCCTAATAAAACACGTTCTATCGCTATACGAATTACAATTTTCCTTTAGTTAGTTTAGGCTATTCGTTGTGAACTCTTTAAATGTTTCAAGGACTTATAAAAGACGGTGTATAATGCGCAAAATTCCCTCCGAAGCGGAACGAGTTCAATATGGGCGGGTGAATGGACAGAGAGACGACATTGTATTTCATACACGATCGAATTACACTAAAATAGCTAAGGAAAGAGAACAGTGATACGACCACGCTGTCAAATGACTCGGTTGTTTTGCCGTGATTCAGACGTCAAACGAACTACCTGGCTCGGTGTAATTGATTTCCGAAGGTTACACACATACACACGCACATTTTAATTAGTGTATCTGCCAATTGTCGAAACGCAATCTCTCCGACTGGCCGCGATCAAGTCATTGTCCCATTTGCACATAATTACAGAGCGTGTCTGCTCACTGAGCGGAAACCCTTTTCTTCCGGGCGGTTATGCCAAGCCGACGTGACGTAACGACCAACAGTTCGTATGGAAATGACATTCAAATGATGTTACTTTCGACCAATCACACGCTACGATAAACTGAGAATACTACCAAATCTAGCATAATGATTTTTCAAAAGTAAGAGGTAAGCCTACTTATATTGCTTAAATTTGCTTCATTTTCTACAAAATCTTAACAATTCTGATACCGACTTCGGTATTACATTACGGATGACACAGGATTTTTTGCATCACTATGACAACGAGTTTGTTTGTTTCTGATTTTTCTGGTGGTCATGCTACGATTAGACATTTTGGCACTTTCATGCAACTTGGCCTGCAAGATCGCCAGATATTAAACCAGCATATTATTGATCGCGGAGCTATCTGAAGGAAAGACTATTTTTGAGCAAACCTACGGCAATTGATGAGCTGAAGGGCTCCATCATACACACATTGTAATAGATATGCCAGAACACGAACTCAGAGCTGCTGAAGAGAGGCTGTTACTTGTACAAGAACAAAATGGTGGACACATACAACATCTACGGGCATCATATTGATTTTCGCAGAAGCCTATACCACGTAGTGCATACGTGAATGTATATTTTGACATGTTAATGCGTATATGGATGGATATTTTATGTTTTTTTTTGTGCATGTAGGTCAAATTCTCGCCTTCTTAAGGTGTTAGGTACAGTTCACAGTAAAATTTTGGAAAAATTCAACTTTTTTTTCCTCCATAACTGTATCTTGTACAATAATGAAAATTAGTACATATGTGCAAAACGCTGTTCTTCTGCTATATGAAAAAAATACTTTACGATTAAAAAAAATTATTTATATTTATGTTTTCAAAATTCAGTTCACTGTGCAGTGATGATGCGTTTCCGACATATAACTAAAAAACTATCCAACATTCCGAGATGAAATTTTTTGTGTGTATTTATGCACGCCATATCTACAATATGATGTAAGATCACTTCTCTACCTTTGATATATTGTCTGATAAAAAAATTAATTCATTAAAAAAATGGTCTAATATCAGTATTTTCTATTACACAAAATTAAAAAAAAAAATATTTATTAAGTAATGTTGTTGAAAGATCATGATATTGTAAACATGAGTTTCAGTAATAAAATAAAAGAAGAAAACATTAAAAAGTTAACAAGTTTTTGAGTTATGAGGGAAACGCTTCATCACTGCACAATGAACTGCCAACATTTTGAATTATGAAAAAAAAAAACATATATATATATATATATATATATATATGAATAATTTTTTATCCTAAAAATATTTTTTTCATATAGCAGAAGGGCAATGTTTTATACATACCAATTCTCATTATTGTACAAGATACAGTAACGGAGGAAAAAAATGTTGAATATTTCCAAAAATTTTACAGCTGTAAGCTATACCTAACCCCTTAAGGCTTGGTATGCCTAACATTCAAACAGTTGTATCTCCATACCCATTGATAATTCGACACATGTTTCTTGTTAACTGGTTATTTTACGACGCCTTTTCAACTGCTATGGTTATATAGCATCTGAGTGAGATGAAGGTGATAATGCCAGCGAAATGAGTCCAGGATCCAACGCCGAAAATTACGTAGCATTTACTCTTAATGGGTTGAGGGAAAACCCCGGCTAAAACCTCAATCCAGTAACTTGTCCCAACCAGGATTTTAACCCGGGCCCGCTCGTCACACGGTCAAGCATGCTAACCGTTGCTCCACAGCGGTGGACTGTTTATACGAACATTTTTACTCGGGAAAATCTATACACCACCTTATAAAACATTTTCTATTCCTCCTGAAAATTTGTATATTTAACTGAAATAATGATTTTATATGTCCCTAGTCTATTCACTATTTTTGGTCCAATAAAAGCTATTATATAATAAAAATCTGTAGGCGACATTCGCATAAATTTTTTATACTGCCAACTTGTCTGCTGACACTTCAAATCCAACATCAATTATGAAATCCCTCCCTTGTTATTATATTCGCGTTTTCCACTAACGAATATGGCTCTGTCATTTATGTCCACATTCGTCCGTGAATAGGCTACATCAACACGAAAATACAAGCGACAATCGTAGTAATAAATACTCGTATGTTCGGCATGTTCGCTCAGACTGAACAGATTCAACAATAAAATACCAGATGGCATTCTTTGTGCCCGTGCAATGGCTGCACAAATTCACGTTACATTACGCATTACATCAGTGATTTCAAAGCAAGCGCATTTTTCTGACCTTGACGTCGTGCGCGAGCATCAAGCGTTAAGTACGGAAAGAAGGGTTGTGTATATGAATAAGCAGCGTGTTGGATTAAGAAAACTTCAAACGAAACGTGAAATTTTATGTCGTTATTTTTATATGGCTTCTTTCTGTTTGATATTATCTATATTGTCGTAAAACAAAAGTACTAACACCAATTTCTTAATACTGCAGTTGTGTTTTAAATGTTAATAACATAATAAAGTGTTAAGAAGGAATATTCACTTAAATGGATGAAACACGTCGTTCATAAAGAAAGTGATATCCCAAAAAAAAAAAAAAAAAAAAAAAAAAAAAAAAAAAAAAAAAAAAAGGAGATTGAGTATGACATGATGAGTTGGAATTGATATTGATGGTACCTTTAGCCTTACAAAAGTAATCAATAAACTAATCAAAAACAATAATACAGAACAAACCAAAGTTACCTAGGTGCTGTATATGTTTTAAGTGTAACTAATATTACATAGCAAAACTCTTATCGCATTGTGCTTTTAAGGTGATATTGTGAGCAACTTCCTATCATCAGAATATTAAATTATTTTCTCGAAATGTGCTGAAGCTATAGAGCTAACATTTTCACAACACATGGGCACGTATCTTTTGCTATGATGTAACAGCAGTTGCTTTGTTAATTTATTTCCTTACAAACAATTTCCATGCGAATATTTTCAAAATTTTCAATACACTATCTTCAGTAATACGTATTTACGATATATTAGATTTACGAAAACATTCTGTAAGGCTACTAAATAAATAGGCCTATATCTGAAAATTTCACTTTTCTATAAGAAGAAGTTGAAAAAAATATTTCTTTTGAATAAAAAATCAAACTCGTGAAAAATGAGCATTAAAATTAAAACTTACATTCTTATAATGCACTTATACTTCTCAGACAAATCTAAAAATTAACATGGATACAGTTTTAATAAGTTCTCTTCCCTTTATCCATTGAATCAATGCTGGCCATCCCTGAATATAGCTTGATCAAGGGGCATATACTACCTCTTTCGTCTATCTCTTTCCTTTCCGCTGTAAAGCGCTCAGGCTCTCCTGAGCTCTAAAGCGCGCCCTTGCTCCTATGGGCATTAATTAACATGACTGCATTACATTATTCGTGTCTACACAAAACAAAATACAAGGGACATCAACCCACTCTCTATGGGAGAAGTCAAATCTCTACTTCCTGTCGAGAAATGAACCGAGGTCAGCTGTGCCCGTAGCTACAAACATCGCCGACTGAGGCACGGCGGAAAGGAAAGAGATGACCTTTCAAGTACGGGCATAGGACAATGGAATGTAACACAACATGTTAAAAGAGCTGATGACAAACAGAGGCCGAACTCGTTTAATGTTGATTGTGTGCACAGCTGGGTTGTACGTGTGTGTACCCCAGTGTCTAGTTCCGCCCGTGCTTACTGGAGTATGAAGGCGTTGGCTGTCATCCCGACTTCTTCAGGAGGGAGTTGCAGCATGTGTGTACTAATGGGTGGTGATTTTTCCTTGAGCCATATGTTGAGTGTAACATTAACTCTAAACAATGCGTTACACTGCCCCGACAAGGAGTCTACGCCAGGGGTGCCACATCCCTCTGCTCTCATATCAAAAATAACCCGGTGGAACATGCAACAAAACTATTCTTCTAAATACAGAGGCTATTCGTAGACGAAGGAAGGAAAATAAAAAAGAAGTAACAGAATGGAAGACAAAGAATAAAAGACAACAAAGCGACAAGAAATTCAGAAAGGAAAAGAAAATGAAAAGAGAAAACACAATAACAAGGAGTGACAAGAAAATGACAATAAAGGTACCGTCCTTTCCCATAACTATGGTCCTGGAACACAACTATGATACAACTATTCAAAGAACACTGTAGAAGTAACGTAGACTGTTCGTAGATAGTTGCAGTGACTTGAATTCAAACTACAGGACAGCAAAAATATAGATAAACGAAGTACTACGTTATGGAGTACAAAATTTGAATGGACTATAGTAGTGTTCCAGGACCATAGTTATGGGAAATGACGGTACCAGACGAGAACAAGAAAATAACCAAGAAGGAGACAAGAAATAGACAAGAAAATTACAAAAAAAAATGACAATAAAATGACAAGGGGACAAGAAAATAATAAAAAGGCAAGAAAATTGTAAGAAAGAGATAATAAAATGATAAGCAAGCGACAAGAAAATGATAAGCAAGAGACAAGAAAATGATAAACAGGCAACAAGAAAGTGATAAGCAAGAGACAAGAAAATGATAAACAAGCAACAAAAAAGTGATAAGCAAGAGACAAGAAAATGATAAACAAGCAACAAGAAAATAATAAGCAAGAGACAAGAAAATGATAAGCAAGCAACAAGAAAGTGATAAGCAAGAGACAAGAAAATGATAAGCAAGCAACAAGAAAATGATAAGCAAGAGACAAGAAAATGATAAGCAAGCACAAGCAAGAGACAAGAAAATGATAAGCAAGCAACAAGAAAATGATAAGCAAGAGACAAGAAAATGATAAACAAGCAACAAGAAAGTGATAAGCAAGAGACAAGAAAATGATAAGCAAGCAACAAGAAAGTGATAAGCAAGAGACAAGAAAATGATAAACAAGCAACAGGAAAGTGATAAGCAAGAGACAAGAAAATGATAAACAAGCAACAAGAAAGTGATAAGCAAGAGACAAGAAAATAATAAACAAGCAACAGGAAAGTGATAAGCAAGAGACAAGAAAACGATAAGCAAGCAACAAGAAAGTGATAAGCAAGAGACAAGAAAATGATAAGCAAGGGACAAGAAAGACAAGCAAATGAGAAGAAATACAAGCAAATAACTAGAACGGGACAAGAAAATGACAGGAAAGAGACAAGAAAAGAGATAAGAAAGTGACAAGGGACAAAAAATGACAAGCAGGGGACAAGAAAATGACAAGCAATGGACAAGAATATGACATGCAGGGGACAAGAAAATGACAAGCAGGGGACAAGAAAATTACGAACAAGGGATAGGCTACTAAAATGACAAGCAAGCCACAAGAAAATAACAAGAGGCAAGAAAAAACAATAAAAGGATAAGAGATAGGAAAATGACTAGAAAAGGAGAACAAAATAACAAGGAGGACAGAAAATGACAAGTCGAAGCCAACAGAAAAACGAGAAAGAGGACAATTACAGAAAAGGAGAACGTAAGACAAAGGAAAGAAGAAGTAAGTGACTAAGAAATGAGAATGAATTAGCAATGAAAGAAGAAACAAACGAAAAATAGAAAAGACAAGAAAAGAGGAAATAGACAAAAATAACGTAAAAAGGACAAAGGAATAGCAAATATAAGGACGAAAGTGAATGCAAGATAAAGATTAAACGAACGCGAAAAAGAGAAGGAAACGAGATTAAATCGAGAAGAAAATGAATGAAAAGGACAATATTGCGGCAAAGGAAGGAAAAGGCAATAAGAAGAAAATAAAAAAATAGCTATAAACGTTCGAAATGGAAAGAACTGACATAAATAGAAGTGAAGGAGTACGAAGTAACGGAAAGACAAGGTAAGATTGTGAGAACAAGAACAGGACAGGAGAATAAGGAATAGACAAGAAAACAAGAAGGAAAGGATAAGAATCAGAAAGGGAAAAGGAAAAAACAAAAGACTCATTAAAAGACACTAAAAGCAGTATGAAAGAAAACAAGGAAAGGGGTGAAAAAAATAATTGGAGAAAAAAACAAACAAGAACACGAAAGGATTTGAGACTACAAAAAAATTTATAAAGAGGAAGGGGAAACGGAAAGGAGTTTTTACTCTTATCATTAAGGATTAACACAGATGATAAATATTGGTTTACAGTTCCGTTTCTAGTGAAAAATCAATAAATAAAATAACAACTCTGAATAGCATAAAAATTACTTACCCAGCATTATTCGGAAAGATTACATTTCTCGAAGATTATTAGAGAGCAAATATGAGACACAAATTAATTTTACTAACATTTAACAATAAGAAAAAAAAAAACTTAAAGCACCACAACAGTTATTCTTATGTAAATGTGAATCAAAGCGCTCAAAGCATAAACAAGAGAAAGTGTTATGGCATACGTTTAATGCGTACATATTTGCTATATTCGTTAAGATTATAAAAAGGCGTAGAATATTACGTAGCCAGCAATTTATTTTCACAAATCCGTGAGAAAAAGTGTGTAATCATAAGACGGTAGGTGACCAATGGAAATCTCAACGCGGTTTCGCACGAACTATTCTTAAACGAGAAAGCACGAAGATAGGCCTGCGGTTATTCAGCAACGGCGTCTTCACTCTTCAGTTATTCCACCATGTTAGGATCTAATTTATTTTGTGGATGAAAGTTATTTTATTAGCGATCTTCGAATTTATGAAAACAGTTCAGAACTGTGTAAAAATGATGAATCAATTAGCCTACAGATGGATTCTTCACTCCAAAAATATTATTAAAAAACAGTGTAAATTTAATACGCACACGCACACACACCTTTTATGGAATACAGAAAGCTATTCTTAATACACCGTGTCCCGCTTAGAGGGATCGAGAAATAAGTGCAATTTAAAGTATAAATAATGGTTTTCTAACATAATTTGTTTATATAACTTGAAGTAAAAACTCTCTCCGAGTTTCGGAGTAAGGTCAGTGCAACTCGATGTGTGCGCCTCGAGCTACTCTGAAGACATCCAAGAGGTACTCAGCCTTCTGCCAAGTGTTCCATAACATTTGTAAAGTGATTAGCGCAGCTGCATTTATAATGCGCTGTCTCAGTTTTTCCAAAGTGTCAACTGTACCACGTTAGTACACAACACTTGTCACAAAGCCCCAGAGGAAGGTCAATGGGCGTCAAGTCGGTTGACCTAGATGGCCAGGCAAGGGTTCTCCTTTTCCGATTAACCTATTGTGAAAGTTTGCATTCAAGAAGCCAAGCACTGCTCCAAAGTAATAGGGTGGAGCCCCATGTTGCTGAAAAACCGATCCTGGGAGGGAGATGATCATCAACAACAAAAGTTCTGCACTTGTCCAGATACACATTCCCTTTGATTGTCGCCTCGATGAAGAAGAATGGTCCAATGACGGAATGTTGTACTGAATGGCTTGTTTCCACGATAAATGTTAGTGCGCATGCGCATGACCATGCAACTGTTTTTAAACCATTGGTGCATAAATTTGGACAGTTTCTGCATCTTGTCAGATGTAAATCAAAAGAATATCTTCATCTGATTTTAAATAGTGAGCATTTATTTCTCGAGCCCTCTAAGCGGGACATGGAGTATTGTAATTGGACAGAAAATTATTGCTTTAAAAAAACACACATCATAAACATAATAAATTAGGTCCGTCAAACCTGTTTTCAGTCGCAACTGCGTATCTTCTATCTAGGTGGCTCAGATTCCATCCCGGTTGGATCGTGATGGAATTTGTGATGGACAAAGCACATGTGATACAGAGTCTTCTTATGGGGTACTCCCGTTTCCCTTTTTCATTTCACAAGCGCTCTCCAATTCCTCTGATTTCAACTGTCATTTGCAATATTCTTAAAAAAGCGATGGGATTTGGGAAAATCCTTATGATTGTGTGTTGTGTCTACACAATAATTAGATCAATTAATCTTTTTATTGTTATGAGCATGGACATAGCTATAAACATCATCAAAGTTCAATAAAATACAATATAGTGTAGACCTATAATTCAAATAATAAAATAACAGCTAAAATAGCTAAAGAGTCATAAGCAGGGAACGGATTTATATGGACTAAAAATATATGAAATATGTAAATATATATGTAGTTATTTTTACCAAAATATGGAATTAAATATGGATTTTTACCAAAATATGGAATTAAATATGGACTTAAAATTATAAAAAAATGACTATGTACGTTAAATATTGGTACATTTTAATCAAACTAAACAAAAAATATAATGGACGTACCTTATCTTCCAATGTAGTTTCAACAAAACACAATTTTTATTGTCTGTTACCATAACAATAGGTTACAAACATTTCTTTCAAGTGCTGAAAAGTGAATCTTCTTCTATTGTCTCTGAGGATAGATTTATACTGACTAAAAGAGCGTTCGACGTCACAAGAAGTAACTGGTACATAATTCAATTTCACAATGTCTGCTGGGGATAAGTCCAAGTTAATCTTCACTGTTGATTCACCACTCATCACAGCAACAACCTTTTGTAGTTCTTCATATCCAGGGTTTTTTGAAAGTACAGTGTCCACCTTAGCTCTTACTGCATCTGCAACTTTACCTCTACCACGATTCAGTTATTCCACAGTACTATTTATAATTTCAAAACTTTCAGATAGTGAAAGGTGCCTATTTTGGAGACTTTTGAGCGTTTTTATGATGCATGAAAATGTATGCTGAATGTGAGCTAAGTCATTCTTCACACTTATGTCACAGGTAACTGTTTTCGCAGTATCAATTGAGACTGCATCTTCAGAGTCCAATGCAAGGAGAACATTGTTAATAGAGTCTATATGTTCGGCATAATATTCAACTGCTTCTAGCCATGTACCCCATCTAGTTAAAATTGGCTTTGGTGGCAATGGAATTTCAGGGTACATTTCTTTCAACACGTTAACTCTACTGGGAGCTTTGAGAAATACTTTTTTCACTGATGAAATCAACAAATCTACTTTAGGGAAATTGTCTCTGACCACTTCTGCCACACGATGAAATGCATGCGCCACACAAGTAAAATGAGTCAATTTAGGATATACAACAGATAATGCTTGTCCAGCTTTGACCATATAAGGGGCAGCATCGCTAATAAAGAATAACACATTATCGTACATAATACCCTTTGGCCACAGGATACCCATAGCTTCGTTGAACAGTTTAACTATAGTTTTGTTATTGCACTTTTCTAGAACATCACAATGTAAAAGAATTCGTTCAGAATATTGTTCACTTAACAAACCGATAACTACATTACCAACAAGTCTACCTTCTTTGTCGGGAGTCTCATCAATGGAAACCCAAATTGAACTATCTTTAATTTCATCTCTTATCTTCTGTATTGTCTCATCGTAGATGGATGGAGCATACGTCTTCCTAAGTGTTGACTCATCCGGGATTGTATGTTGAGTATATTTTTCAAGGAATTCCCTGAAGACCTTATTCTTTAGTTTGTAGAGAGGAATATCAGCAGAGATGAGAGAACGGCACAGGTCGATGTTAAACTCAGATCTTACATTCGATGTTGTTGGTTGTGTTAAAAACAATTGTCTCTGCTTGGAATTTAGTTGTTTGTTGGCCTGATGTTTACTAGTTGTAATGTGTTGTTGCACCAGGAACTTTTGTGTAGATGATACTGCACACTGACACAAATTACAAAATAATATTTTATTGTCAGTTGATAAACCATCTTCTTTAAATTCTGAAATGTAACTTGTTAGTTTTGATTTTAAATTGACTGAATGACGTACTTTTGGCATATTTACCGTCTTTATAGTATGATTTACAAAACTGAACCTATGTGTACTCTGACTGGCATTTAACTGTTGAGCTGCACAACTGAAGTCTGTTAAAAATTTTAAATTAAATTAATACAGTTTTGTAACTTACTTTCCCATTGTTGATAGGACTGCTAATTTTCAAATAACTCTGATGTTAAAGGGATTACTGAACATGTGTTTAAATCTCTATTGTTGAAATGTATTTTTAAAAGTTAATGGAATTTTGTTTTGTTTTATTGTTAAACCTAATATAATATGGACTGTTTTATATGAAATATGGAAAATATATGGAAATTAACGAAAATATGTACTAAACTCTAAAATATGGAAAAATATGGAAAATAAAAGTAGGATTTTTCAACCCTACACATTGTGAAACATAAAGATAATGCAAAATATAAATTATATTAGCTTTATAAGTAAATATGTATTTACATATAAATCCTTTCCCTGGTCATAAGAATGAAAATACAAATAAATTAAATTAAAAGCATTTACACTAATACCAAAATATTTCCTATATTGTAAAAGGGATTGTCAATAAGCCATTTATACACCAAATTCTTAAATACATTGAAATTTAAACTATGCGTTTCTTGAGGCAATAATTTGTTAAATAGTAAAGTGGTCATCGAATTTTGACAACTCTTCGACTTGGTTAGTCTAGCATAAGGTTCAACAAAATAATAATAATTTTCTCTAGTAGAATATTTGAAGAGTGAAAATGGCAAACGTTCTAAGTGACAAAAATATAGACATCGATTCTATAGACTGCGCAACTTGTATAATTTTAATTTGTTTAGTTTGTCCCCAAAAAATTAGCATAATGTATCAATATAACATATAGTTTAACTCAATACTACAGAACCCATAACCAGATTAAACAGCCAATATAGTGTTCAATACAAATAACAATAACAGGACCTGAAGATATTTTGTGTAAAAGCGAAAACGTTAGTCCAACTATAAATATGTAGGCCTATAATATGGTGTAACACTAATGTATTCACCTAATGTGATAAAATATCTAGTAGTGCGGAAGAGAAGGCCTGATGGCCTTAACTATACCAGAATGAATGAATGAATGAATGAATGAATGAATGAATGAATGAATGAATGAATGAATAAATAAATAAATAAATAAATAAATATAGAATCAGATTCTTACGAAAATATTTGGGGCTAAGAGGGATAAAGTTACAGGAGAATGCAGGAAGTTACACAACGCAGATCTGCACGCATTGTATTCTTCACCTGACATAATTAGGAATATTAAATCTAGACGTTTGAGATGGGCAGGGCATGTAGCACGTATAGGCGAATCCAGAAATGCATATTAGAGTGTTAGTTGGGAGACCGGAAGGAAAAAGACCTTTGGGGAGGCCGAGACGTAGATGGGAGGATAATATTAAAATGGATTTAAGGGAATAGAGACTGGATTAATCTTGCACAGGATAGGGACCGATGGCGGACTTATGTGAGGGCGGTAATGAACCTCCGGGTTCCTTAAAAGCCAGTAAGTAAGTAAGTAAGTAAGTAAGTAAGTAATAGTTTTTTATTAAAAAACGCTTTGAACTACCGAGGTTGTTCAGCGTCAAATTCAACGTAGGTGAAAAATTATCGATAGGCTATATTTTTCTGAGATCCTCTATCACCATAAATCTACAACACTGACTCATAGTTTTATTCCCTGCCGAAGACAGACACGCTCAGAAAATTTATCGCCTGTTAAAATCCATCGCCCTCAGCTGGGTTTGAAACCTTGAACTTCGTATCCCATGGCCAGCATTGTTACCACTTCACCATTGAAGACCACACATTTGTTTATACCAGTAAAATGTGAAGTACCATCTCACCGGAAGTAAGTGCTTAATGATATGAGGAGTATAGTATCAAAGTTAGACAACTCCATTTTTTGCGATTTCGAGATATTGATTGTTTCTCATAAAATTTTGTGTGCTGAATGCCATTCTTGAACTGTTTAGGTTCAAAAACGGACAGAACAGAGCGAAAATAGCACTTAATTGTGCGCTTTAGAATCAAAATGTAGACAAATCCTCTGTGGCTTGGTTTCAAATTAGGACAATTCCTACAATAGCCAATGAGAAGCCCACAATCGTACCGTCTTTTCCCATCACACATCGCGAATCCAACATGGCTGATTGTTTATATAATCGGTTTGTGGATTAATAAGTGCTGTTTTACGTAAATTTGCTTTAAAACCGGTTTAGAAGAGGCTTAAATTCAAAAGTAGACAACTCCACTTTAAATAAGATTTCGTTTGGTTTCAAAAACAGACAACTCCACTTTAAATATGGCTTCATTTGGGACATACCGAGCTACCATGTGGGACCCCCGCATAGGAAGGAGACTTCAAGGCAGACCTCGGCGCAGATGGGCAGACTTCTTCCGAGAACAGGCAGGTCAACAGTGGTCCAGAGAGGCAAGAGACAGAAGAAAGTGGAAACTACTCTAGAGACATTTGTGCATAGACAGGAAGTTGTGGAAAGGCAGTGAGAGAACAATTGTTAAAGGAATTCAAGTTCTTAGACTTAAATATCACGTCTAACGTGAACTAGCTCATCACATTAACAAATAGGGCCGTATTCATAGACATTTTTAGCGCGGGATTCCGGTGGATGATCAGCGTTTTTCATATTCATAAACCTGTGGATAGCCGGGGCTAGCTTAATACCCTCGTAGCGCGTGCTGCGAATGCCTATGAATAGCACCCATAGAGCTTTCCCTTATTTAAGGAGGCCTTTGCCCTTCATGGGACACAATAGGCTATCTTTATCTTTATCTTTTATCTTATCATTTGGTTTCAAAAACAGACAACTCAATGACTTAGTTTCAGAGATGGACAACTCCACTTTTTAAACTTAAATTTCGACCTAAATATTAATTTTAATCACATTTTGAGACTGAAAAAATATTTGTGCGAGATCGTGCGTATTTGCTTGCTTTCCGCACAAAACCAATACGCGGTAAGTGTGAAATACCACATTCAGTATTCCCAACATAACACACATAACAATTTCCCTATTCTTACCGCTTAAGCGTCATATTCATTTTACTGCTTTAGGCTTTTAACATATTGTTTTTAAAGACGTTCAATATAGTAATAATTATAAATTGGAAACTTACCACTGCAATTTCACCTAAATTGCACTGTTAATTATTATTTTTAAATATTTGCAAAAATTAAGTAAACTCTACAACACCACAAAAGTTACTGCATTTGTAATGCAAGTAACATTAAGGAAGCCGTGAAAAAAATCAACAAGATTCCAGACTCATCATAGACTGGGGGAAAAAAAAGACAGACGTATATCACGGCCTGCTGCAGTATAGTAAACACAGAAAACATTTTATAGGAACAATGTTGAAGATAGATACATTTGTTTTCCAAAGTTGCCGTCATTGAACAGAAACCAAGATGGAGATTTCATTGCAACTAATTAGAAATTCCTTTTTCAGGTATGTAATAAACGATCTTCGCACAAAATAATGTACGATACACGAGCGGTATGTTTGTTTTCATGTTCTCGGAAATTAAAAAAGCACAACTACGTTTCGCTTTTTCAATCTTTTCCTCGAACATGAAAACGTCAACATACCGCTCTTGTAACGCATATTACTATTGTGCGAGATCGTGCGTATTTGCTTGGTTTCCGCACAAAACCAATCCGCGGAAAGTCTAAAATTCCACATTCAGTATTCCCAACCTAACACACATAACAATTTCCATCTTCTTATCGCTTAAGTGACAAATTGATTTTACTGCTTTAGGCTTTTAACATATTATTTTTAGAGACGTTTCAATATAGCAATCATTATAAATTGGAAACTTACCACTGCAATTTCACCTAAATTGTACTGTTAATTATTGTTTTGAAATATTTGCAAAAATTAAGTAAACTCTACAACTCCACTAAAGTTCCTGCATTCGTGATGCAAGTAACATTAAGGAAGCCGTGAAAAAATCAACAAGATTACAGACTCATCACAGACTGGGGAAAAAAAAAGACAGACGTATATCACGGCCTGCATGGAGTCTAGTAAACACAGAAAACATTTTAAAGCAACAATGTTGAAGATAGATATTTTTGTTTTGCAAATTTGCCGTCATTGAACAGAAACAAAGATGGGGATTTCATTGCAACTAATTAGAAATTCCTCTTTCAGGTATGTAATAAACAATCTTCGCACAAAATAATGTACGATACACGAGCGATATGTTTTCTTTCAATTCTCGGAAATTAAAAAAGCTCAACTACGTTTCGCTTTTTCAAACTTTTCCTCGAACATGAAAACTTCAACATACCGCTCTTGTAACGCACATTACTATTATATGACCCATGAGAATGTTTAAAAAAATTACATATAACGGTAACATTGGTTTCCAAGGATGTAGTTTTTCGCCTCTCCTGAAAAAAAAAAAAAAAAAAAAAAAAAAAAAGTAAAAGTGGAGTTGTCCAACTTTGATGCCAAGCTCCTCATATATATCATATACCAGTAACATTCTTACGTGAGATGAAGTTTAGTTACACTTTTACAGAACTCTAAATCATTTTTCAAACATAGAAGTGCATGCATTCTTATCTTACTACATTTACACGAACTCGTGAACAAGGAATTACATCCGGAAGGTATGGAGGTGCTCTTATTTTTCGAGTCATTAAATAACACAAAAGAGAAGTGGGTTTGTGTGTGTATGTGTACACATCTCGTGATTTGCGAGTGCCAGTCAGTCTTATCGCACGCTGTAATACCCTGTTCCGCTGACTAATAACCATGTCATGATAAGATGTTTTACTAAACTGTATCTAGACGCAATTAAGAATTCAGAGCTGAAATCGTGACTGGAATAGATATCTCTTAACACTTACATGACCGCAATGGGGGGAAAAAGATCCATGAATTCACAAACACGCAGATACCTTCAAAATCTCTCATATATTACACGTATACGTGAGTTGCTTGAAAAAGTTGTGGACTGGACGAAGTACTAGAACGGGGAATTAAACAGAAGCATTAAGGTTCCTGCGGATATAGCCTACTATATGTTCTGAGTTCATTTGTTTCTCGATTCCAGAAGTTTAACAATATTACAGCTTCAGTTTTTTAAGTTAATGTTGGGAAAACATACGGTTTTCGGACTTAACCACTCCCAATGTGTTGTAATTCTCCGCCGCTAACAACAGAACTCGCAACGAAGACACAAATTAGAGCCTCTATTCTGGTCTAAATACTAGGGCATTCCATAAGTAATGGCAACAATGCTGTAAATCAGTGTTCCGAGCGGTGACCATTGAGATCTTGTACTACGTAATAGAGAAGCGATTGTTCCATAAATTTGCAATATTTGAAGTCTCATACTTACTTACTTACTTACTTACTGGCTTTTAAGGAACCCGGAGGTTCATTGCCGCCTTCACATAAGCCCGCCACTGGTCCCTATCCTGAGCAAAATTAATCCATTCTCTATCATCATATCCCACCTCCCTCAAATCCATTTTAATATTATCTTCCCATCTACGTCTCGGCCTCCCTAAAGGTCTTTTTCCCTCCGGCCTCCCAACTAAAACTCTAAATGCATTTCTGGATTCGCCCATACGTGCTTATTTTAATTATACAATACATTTATAATACACTGTCCCTAATACAGGACTATAAGCAAAGTTAGTCGGTCATTTTTCGCAGTTGAAAAAAATTTTCCCCTACTCTAAATCCCCTACTTAATCTCCTCCTATTACTAATTCCATCCTCCTACTTCAAATTCCCCTGGACCTTATAATGTCAATTCTCCCATTTCCAGTTCTTCACTTTCTACTCATTTCCTTCCACCTCCTGCTCCTAATTCCCCTCCACTCCGTTCTCTTAATTCTCCTAAACCATCTTACTCCTAATCCTCCTCTAACTCCCCACTCCTAATTTTCCTCCATCTCCTACTCCTAATTCTCCTCTACCTCCTACTCCTCCACTTCCTACTCCTCCACTTCCTACTCCTAATTCTCTTCCACCTACTCCTAATTCACCTCTACCTCCTACTCCCCCACTTCCTACTCCTAATTCTCTTCCACCTACTCGTAATTCTCCTCTACCTCCTACTCCTAATTCTCTTCCACCTACTCGTAATTCTCCTCTACCTCCTACTCCTCCACCTCCTACTCCTAATTCTCTTCCACCTACTCGTAATTCTCCTCTACGTCCTACTCCCCCACTTCCTACTCCTAATTCTCTTTCACCTACTCGTAATTCTCCTCTACCTCCTATTCCTCCACCTCCTCGTAATTCTCCTCTACCTCCTACTCCTAATTCTCTTCCACCTCCTACTCCTAATTCTCTTCCACCTACTCGTAATTCTCCTCTACCTCCTACTCCTAATTCTCTTCCACCTACTCGTAATTCTCCTCTACCTCCTACTCCTCCACTTCCTACTCCTAATTCTCTTCCACCTACTCCTAATTCTCCTCTACCTCCTACTCCTCCACTTCCCACTCCTAATTCTCTTCCACCTACTCCTAATTCTCCTCTACCTCCTACTCCTCCACTTCCTACTCCTAATTCTCCTCCACCTCCTACTCCTAGTTCTCCTCCACTTCCTACTTCTCCACCTCCTACTACTAATTCTCCTCCACCTCTCGCTCCTAATTCCTCTCCACCTCCTACTCCTAATTCTCCACCACCTCTTGCTCCTAATTCCCCTCCACCTCCTACTCCTAATTCTCCCCCACCTCCTACTAATTCTCCTCCACCTCCTACTCCTAATTCTTCTCCACCTCCTTCTAATTCTCCTCCACCTGTTGCTCCCAATTCTCCTCCACCTCCTACTCCTAATTCTTCTCCACCTCTTGTTCCTAATTCCCGTCCACCTCCTACTCCTTATTCCCCTCTACCTCCTACTCCTAATTCCGCTCCACATCCTACTCCTTATTCCCCTCTATCTCCTACTCCTAATTCCCCTCCACCTTCTACTCCAAATACTCCACCTACTCCTAATTCCCCTCTACCTCCTACTCCTAATTCTCCTCCACTTCTCCTAATTCTTCTTCACCTCTTGCTCATAATTCCCCTCCACCTCCTACTCCTAATTCTCCTCCTCTTCTTCTCCTAATTCTCCTTGACCTCTTGCTCCTAATTCCCCTCCACCTCCTACTCCTAATTCCCCTTCACTTCCTACTTCTAATTCTCCTCCACCTCTTGCTCCTAATTCTCCTCCACCTCTTGCTCCTAATTCTCCTTCACCTCTTGCTCCTAATTCTCCTCCACCTCCTACTCCTAATTCTCCTCCACCTCCTACTCCTAATTCCCCTCCACCTTCTACTCCTAATGCTCCACCTCCTTCTTCTAATTTCCCTCCACCTTCTACTCCTAATACTCCACCTCCTACTCATACTTCTAATTCTCCTCCTGTTACTAACAATACCACTTCTACCTTAACGATGAAATCTGGAAATAGTTCAGAAACGCTAGGATATTAAATCTCAACTCCTGTTTGAAAACCCTAATATAGAGATTCTTTTGATGTACCGGTATCACGAATCTGGGTAGTACTTGCGATCGCGTTAAACGATTTATAGAGTAGAAGCTTTCAGCTCGTAAGTAGGCCTAAAATCAATATCCCACAACTTCACAGACTAGTTTGGTGTTAAGATTTATTCAGACAGGGCTCTATTTAAAGAACATGGTCCATGTACAGTACGCACGTCGCAGAGGTCAGTCGCGCTTCTCGGAACCGAGGAGCAATGTAGTTTGTAGGTCGTAAATTTAGCACTTGCAAATGTTTCACATGGCTTAGTCTATACGTGGCAAGAATAGCTTAAGAAACTTGAGCGGGACTTTAAATGCCTTTTTCATCGACGTGCAACTCTTCAAAGAGAGGTCAATTGCTCGTCTGCCAGTAGAATTCTCTCAACGAGATCTCAACAACTTCTGACTCATTCCATAACTTGTAACTAGTGTTAAGAAGTGGAGACAGTCTTGAACACCGAGGAAGATGCAGAAGGTTGTTGCAACGCTTTAAACGTGGGGTTTAGTACGACAGGTGTGTACACACTGACAGAGAGCTTTGAGGAAATAAGTTAGTTGGAGTAGACTACGGTAGTAGACAAGAAAATAAAAAGTTGAATTACATATAAAATAAATTAAATAAAATAATTTTAGTAGAAAGCAACGACCAAAAAAGGTTAGGAAATTAAGAGGAGAAGGAATATTGATTATTAACTTTATGTTGATCTTTATAAAGGCTTATAAAACCTTGCAACTCGTATGTTACAAATTGTTGAATAGTTTTAATATACAACAGAGTTGAACGAATATATAATCTTTCATTTTAATAAATAACGATGTACAAGAATCTTTACCATTTTTGTTTAACATTATTTTTAATGCTTTCTTTTGAGAGAGTAAATGCTAAAAACCAATTTAAATTAATTGGGATCACCCTAAAAGTTTCTGCAAACTGATAACTCCCTACTCCACTTTCCCCGGCTGAGACAGTAATATCCTGGGGCGGTACGAGCAGACAGGAAGGTCAGTGACGGATTGTATCAGGTGGCATCATAGCTTTTACGAACTTTCGGCTATCGCTGGTCGCCTAAAATCCATCACTGATGCACAGAGCCTACTCTGCGTTTGTTTATGAGGCAGTGTAAGCGAAAAGGACATGGGCGGGGGTTTCTCCGTCCCTTTCACTTCTCCTCTTATGCACAGGACTGGTGTATAGCAATAAACTACGTTGTCATTGTCTTTTGTTTGGTAATAAATTAAATTCAGTTTCCAAGACAACTGTTGTTTACAAATAAAAACAAAATTTCCTTGTTTAGCTGCTACATATTTTTGAAGTTAACAGTCTATGAAATTAATGGATTTAAGTGATCCGAACAAATCTAATACTTTAAAATTCCTTTCCAGAACGATCAAATTTCTGTTCATTTTAAAGAACGAAAGTAAAATTCTTTCAATCATTTATCATCATAATACAATGTTCTCTTAAATTGAATGAGCATATTTGGAATTAAATCAATGGCTTTCCCAAAACACGCTATGAAATACTATATATAAAACAATTTTTAACTCGAAAAGAAAGCAAAAACGAGCGAAATTGTATTACAATTTTTTCTTTGAAGTATCTCAAAGAATAACACCCTGAAATTAATGACATTATTTACGGTTCATTTTTATATATCACTGTACTATCTCTGAAATGGCCACTAATCTTCACTAATTAATATTGTTTAATTATAATGATTAACAATTTCAAATGTATTAGAAGTTACTGCAAACGTACATTCATTAAAAATATCCTATTGAATTAATTGTAATCCATTTAGATGGTTGTAATATTTTGAATATAAACCGAATTCCACACGTGCGTTCTACACCTGAGGCACTGAAATTATGTGAGAGAGAGAGAGAGGGGTCTCATCATCAAAAAGCTTAAGAAATACTAGTCTAGAACAAACAGAGTGGAAATGAAAATCCTGCATATTGCAAGGGGCGACAGGGTACACTTAAATTAATAGAAATAGTGTATTACGATACATTGGGAAATGCTTTCCAAAAAAAAAAAACAAAAAAAAAAAAAAAAAACGAGGAAAAGTTTGAAGAACGAACAGAGCGAGTTTTCAATTTCCGAGATTTTGTAATGCACTTCACAAACGTATATTGTAGGCTACAATATTTTATGCATGATCACATTTTTAAAATTGCAAATACAATATATTTTGCATTAAAAATGTAGAGCAATATTATTCCAAAGCCTTCGAAAAACTGCACTGTATTTGTAACTAAGTAACAGTAAGTTAATCGTCTATTTCAATATAGTTTTATCACAGTCTAGTATATACAGTCACGAAGCTCAAGATGTAGTAAATATGCATCCATAGATAGTTGCTAACCACTAGGATCGCTAATATCGCCTCATTACAGACAATGCGAAATAGTACCGGCACAGTCTATTGTTCCTAGCACACTCACAACTCAAGCTTCGTGACTGTATATACTAGACTGTGGTTTTATGTTATGAAGAATGGTTTCCCTAGCAACAAGTTTCTGTGTGGGAATTCTAATTTTCAACAGCAGTAGCTGTAAATTACAACAAAAAACACGATTGTGCAAAAACCTGTATTAGTCTACCCTTTGTGATTAAATGCACGGTTAATTAGATAATTGAGTTGGAAGTTTCAGCAGTCTGGCAACATCGCCGCTAGCACGCTGCACTTTCTTCTCGTTTTACAGAAGTAAGAGCTTAACGAACTTAGGTCTGCCTCCTAGGTGAACCTTTCCCTCTCTGACTACAACGTTGCAATCTGTTCGCATCGTTTAGTGGCTTGAAACTAGTGGTTTTTAAATGAAACTTAGACGAAAACCGTCCATGCTATTGAAACACGCCAGAGGGATAAATTATTCTTTATTAGATTTTCTATCGATAGGGATAAAAATTACAATCCTATTCGCAGTAGTTACCGAATAAGAGGGTGTTAAATATTTGGGGGGGGGACTTTTTTTCTGAGAAAACTACGAACTCTCCACCAATATATTAGCTTACACTTTTTTATTAAATATAACATGAACTATTCGCTCTGAAAATCTGCAGGATTATTTCACTCACTTCCACCCTGTATAAACACCGCAAGAGTGCATTAATACGTGTAAATATTATTTTAATTCAAGAAGGAAACAAAATCTGGACGAAATTTGAACACATGCATAGTTGAGACTGAAGTTACAGCATAGTTGTATTTAAAATTACAATTAAATTCAGCTGATTGTAACTATATAACTGTGTTGGATGAACAACGTAAATTATTTTAAAACATGTTAATTAGACTACACAGGTTTGGAACAAACGGTGCCTGACACGTACACAAACTTGTGCACGAGTAATGAAGGCAATGAACCCTACGCTACGCAGAGTGGGGGGGAAGGGAATCTGGAAAATGGATTTTATGTTATTCGCTAGGCTTTTATATAAAAAAGTATAATGAAAAGTATTACAATGGCAGAATGCTGCATGGGTATGAGTCGATTTTGTTGCTGTCTCTCCCCTTTCTGTCAGATTCCAAGCGAAAATCTAATCAATGAGGATGAAAACACGTGTAGAGGTGCAACTGCAGCGAGCTGGCGGCTGCCGTATGTCCTGCCGACTCATTTAAAACAAATGCTTCCGGTGTGGCCTGTAAGTGCCCCTCTATTTACCCCCTGCGTAAAATTTCGTTACAGACAATGCAATTATGTAGGGGTTGATTACTCTGCACGTGAATTTGTGCGCCCCTTGTGCGCACTCCGCCATATTGAACAGTGCGAAAAAAACTGCCGCATTATGAACTTGTTTGCATTTATTTTAATGGGTTATTTAACGGTGCTGTTTCAAATGCACTGTTTCAGCGTCAATGGAATTATTGATAGCGAGAAGATGTTTGGCGAGATAAAGCTGAAACGTGAACAAAGTAATTACCTGACATTCACCTCATAGCCTGGGATAACTTCGAAAAATACCCAACCAGGTAGACTGAGGATTAGCACAACAGATCGTGAAAGGTTGCAGTGTTTAGTCGTAGTGTCCCCCCCTTCCGAAACTTCATTCCATTGAAGTCCCAAAAAGCTGTATCTTTGAATTTTTTAAGTTATCTACCGGTTCTACAAGAGCACTAACATATCGGCAGCCATTTTTTTTAAGATTTACGAGATTTTTTATTGCAAGCAAAAATTAAATACAAATATTTTACAATATTATTGTAATACTCGTATATGAACATTCTTCAAAATTAGAAATTGATTATCAATCTCATAGTAAAATAGCCTACATATTACAATTTATTGTATAAATACAATGTAACTGGATCACACCCGAAAAAGCAAGATGCTTGAGGTCGGGTGTGACCAAGAATGAAAACTGGGTAAAAGAAAAAAATAAATGAAATAATAGGCTAATAATAATAATAATAATAATAATAATAATAATAATAATAATAATAATAGCCTATAATTAGTACATTATGCAACGAGCCTATAATGATAGTAATTAAGAAGCGAGGATGTTAATGAAACGAGCGCAAGCGAGTTTCATAATTTTCATACGAGCGTCTTCATTACCGTTATAGGCAAGTTTCATACGACTTTTTATGCTCGACCATATTTCTAACTTGAAATTATTCATAAGTATTCATGTTATTCTTATGTGACTGGGGAGCGAACTGACCTTATGCAATCTCGTAAATTGTGAGATGTGCGCAGACGCGAAAGTATTGATTTTTTCCGGGCAACGAATGTCGACGACCTTGATATAATCTAGAGAGTAAGATAAACGCTAAACTTGATATAACCTTGAAATTGAATTCGACATTGAAAAACGAGATGACAAACTGAATTTATTTGAATATTATTTACAATTAACGCTAATTATTATAGTAACAGAACATAACCTTCTGCGACGGTATTGGATTTCCAGCCTGCGTGACGTTTTGCTAGTTGCCTTTCGATTACATATCCGAGAATAATCGAAAACCTGAACTTTAATGAATAGGTGTACTTTAATGACATGCATTAAAGGACTGCTACCAGGTGTATAATTGCTACATTTCGGCATGGTCGAGCATAAAATAGTAATCACAACTGTGATTAAACTGTTAAATGTAATTACACATAACGTTTAAAAAGAATAAGAATAAAAACAAAAACAAACAAACAAACCAACGGTACCAAAGCCTACAGTATACATAAACATACTAAGTTAAGAATACAATATTGTTAAGGTGACAGAAAAAAAAACCATAAGAATTTACATGATTATAGTTTTAAAAACAGTTGAAGCACTTGATTCCTCTTTAGGATTCCTAATTATAAAATCATTATATAATCTTGGACCGTAATTAGAACTGTGCCTTAGACCTGCTTCAGTCTTACATTTTGGTTCAATGAGGGGGAGCGAAATATTGTTTCTTCTTGTGTTGTGGCCATTGCTTGTTAAATGTGGAAATCTCTTAGAGCAAAAACGGTACAAGTGAATTCTCTGTGCCCATTCCTACCTAGAACACTTGATTACAGGTAGCTTATGTTACTTATGATACATTCTCTACATAAATCATACTGTATAATATTTCTTTTGTGACAAACTCAATAAGCAATTTTTTTCTAAAGAAACTCGATTTAAGTCTTACTGATACACTTTTTTATATGTTGTGTTCTAACTACGGCAGAGTATATTGATGCCATGCCCGTGCTGATATAAAAACACTGAGCTTTGTTTTTGACAGGTAAGAGATTTGTTGTATGTTCAGTACATGTCTAGCTGTCATCTATCCTCTACTGGCTGATACATTTTCGTTAAATCCGTTACATACACGCGTACGTGAGGCCTATGGGAATATTTTAAATACATAAATTCTCCAGAGTAGACTCCGATAGTGTCACTCGATGCCCGTATCTTTTTAGTAGGTTATTTTACGACGCTTTATCAACAGCTTTGGTTATTTAGCGTCTGAATGAGATGAAGGTGATAATGCCGGTGAAACGAGTCCGGGGTCCAACACCGTAAGCTACCCAGCATTTGCTCGCACTGGGTTGAGGGAAAACCCCGGATAAAACCTCAACCAGGTAACTTGTCCCGACCGGGAATCGAACCCGGGCCACCTGGTTTCGAGGCTAGACGTGCTAACCGTTACTCCACATCGGTGCCCGTATCCATGTCTCGGTAAGGGTATATTGATATTATGAGCTGTAACTAGAAACTGTCAATACATTTCTAAGTTCAATTAATACTAATTGTAATTTTATTCTTCATATTATAGTTGGAATCCCCCGGTAGAGGGGCAGAGAAGGCCTGACGGCCTTATCTCTACGAGGTTAAATAAATAAATACTAAAGAGTGCTCGAGTCTTCTATTTCTTCCTTTCAAATCCAGGGAAAAGCGCGTTATGAAAAGAAACGCATGATAAAAAAGTCCATTGCCAGAAAAGTTATACATTTTTTTACATTAATATCAACAGAAATACTAAAATAAGCACTACTCTTTTTGCAAAACAAGTTCTTTTAGCTAAAAGTGAACATGAACCCCAAAGAACAACAGACATACTAAATGTAATTAAAAAATATCGATATTTCTACAGATAAATCCAAAATTATGAATTTCAAGGCAAAGGAAACGATGAAAAGCAAAATATACCTTGACAATACTTCAGCATATTCATTCATTCATTCATTTATTCATTCATTCATAGTGTTCTGCCCAGAAAAACCGGAAACTAAACACTCTAGAACAGCCGCGGCGAAAATGCGACTCACGAGCACATTGTGGCTCGCAGTGCTTTTCTCTCGCTCCCTACCTACAACCCCCAGCCTCTCAATCACTGGAGTCAAACTCCGTTCTATTTGTATTTGTCTCGGACCTGCGAGTGGCGTATCGTCGCAATATCTCTCTCGAAACCATGTACCTCTATAAAAGACGAAAGTTTCAAGTAGGATGGGAGGATGCATTCTTTTGCTTACAATATGATGAAAATATTAAATGTATGATTTGTTCACAAATATTACTAGGAAAACGGTTGTATAACATAAAACGGCATTATAAGTTACTACATGTTACTGATGAAACATTAAAAGGTTAAGTGTTATTATTATTATTATTATTATTATTATTATCATTATCATTATCATCTCTGTACGTCGATTCTTTTACAGCAGTTGTACGAATAATGCGGTTAGATTTTCAATTTAAACTCACAGATTTACAATGTTACGTTAAATGAAAGCTAGATTGTAAGGACTTGACAGATAGCCTATTGAACTTTTCAAATCTTTGGAAAAAAATAAATATTTGAAGCTTCATTCTCTCGCTTGCTCTGTTGAAGCCATGTTCGCTGTAACTTACGTTAGTGAAAAATTATTTTCAACAATGAAAATAGTAAAAATCAAATTTAGATCACGATTGACAGACAAATACCTTCGTGATCAACTACGATTGGCAGTAAGTGACATAATTCCTGATTTTGAAACTTTGTCGCAGAGACATTCTGAAGACAGTTAATTTTAGGTTGTGATAATGTGTCCTATGTTTTCTTGTTCATTTCTTTCTTCGTTACACGTCCTAAACATTAACTTCCCCTTCGGTTGTCCGCCTCCTTCCATAGGTGCTATGCACGTTGCAGCTTACACAGTGGCTCGGCGCACCATGGCCTTTTCGCCACGGCTGCTCTAGAACAATACGAAATAATATAGACACACAAAAACACATTCAAATGACATTCTCAACACACAACTCAATTTCAGAACACACACAGACTCTGAGTCCACATTACACTACACAAACACACCCCCACAGGAAACAAAAGCCGTCAAGACCAGTTCCGAAGATGGTCCATAACAGGCTGAAACTAGTTAACCAGAAACTGTAATATTTAACACGTGACAGATATACAATACATATTCCGAAAGTAAATTGTATTGTATGTTGTACAGTCATAGTTTGTAAACACTATAGCATTAAATTGAGTTTCAGTTCAAATACCCCCATTTTTTTTTTTTCATTTTTTGTCTTCTTCTTCTTCTCTCTCTCTCATATTCGGATTAGTGGGGTTCTGACTACCGGGATTCTACTGTATTATTATCCTATAATGAAAGACTGACTCTATGCTCTCCGGGAGACAAAATAAATGATGGCCACACAAATTATTGACGTAGAATATGCATAAAAACGAATAAGTTATAATAGCCAAGTGCGTTTATGTGGTTACGTTGAACTCCAAGACTTTGGGTATTACTAACTCAGTACAAAACCAGTATTTTCAGTCAAGTGGAAGGGTTATCTGAACAGTGTTTGTAGTAATCACTATCTACGTGGAACACTTGATAGCGAACCACAAAGAGACCTCTTTGTCGGTAAACATTTGACAAGTGTGTAAACAGATTAGTACTATATTAAAATGCCGTTACTCTGGTCAGTTGCAGCAACGACAAAGTAAACATTATTCTCTCATAATAAACATGAACATAGTGATTGAACTGTACAAATGAAGGCGACGACCAAACAATAATGTCAGCAAACAACTGGAGCAATGACGTGCACGAAATCGTAACATCCACCACCGGTAACTTAAAATTTTTGCCTTATTCTTTACACAACATTAAATAAAGGGACATCATTTATTTTTACTTCAATTTTTATTGTACCGGTACCTGAGTTTTTGAATGTACTTCACTCCCACCCCTTCTACTAAGGAAGTTCCAACTCCACACAGAACCAAGACCGCAGATATTAAGCAGTACTGAGTTACTGAGTATAGTACGTTCCAGAAATATGTTCGCGTTTTCCAGTGACGAAAGAGCTTTCGATATTGAATCATATTTTCGCACAGGTACTGTCCGTTTGCCTACGTCGCATCCCGATTTCCCCCACCTGCTTCTGCTCGCCCCTCTGTAATAGCTGGGCTGTCTTAGCTCTTTTCTGAAAACATTAATTTCTCTTAGGAATTGGAAGTTTACGTAATATTATACAGCTGTTTAATTTAACATAAATAAAAGGGCCTCGTTAAGTAATTAACTGTCACGTGATTTCCTCCCTTTCTATAATCCTGCGGCATAACCACTTGGACGGACAGTAGATAGCATGTCTGAGTAATTTTATATTTTCGGGTCGGGCAGAAGTGAAGATTGAATTTACAGTACGTAGAGTAGGTACAGAATTATTTCAACATGAGTTACTAGTACGAAGGACGAAACTGGCAATTGGAATTAGATGCAATAGTCTATAGTGCGATAATATGCACAAAAGAACTGAAGCCTGTATCGAAATGAACGGCCACCATTTTCAAAATTGTGTTTAAATATTCATATTATGATTATTTTTCAATTTAACTTCTTTCTCTATATTGTACGCTAATGTGCTGTAGATAGTATAATATACACTGCATAATGAATACGTTCGCATGGATAACTCACTTCGTGAGTAAAAACACTTATTCTTAATACAGTACTGTACTTTGATTAAAGAAAAACCTAATGAAAATTATCAAACTCAAAATCGCGATATTTCCTAGTTTACGTAAATGGATGAAGTACTTTTCTTCCTTCCTATACCTAGTAGAGTGATTTGTGTTTTACGCCAGTATCATCGAACTCCAGTCTTGGAGTGGGGAGCAAGCGGTGTTTCCGGTTCTCTAAAGGTATAGACAGGTTAATATTAAAAATGTTAGTAAAAATAAAATGATGTCCCTGTATATTTTCTTAATGCTTTCTGCTGTTATAAAATAAATTGTGTAGGTCTAAATATGCAATGTAACGAATTTAATATTAATATTAAATTTAAGTTTAAATGATTATTTCATCAATGTACGAATTATGAATATTGAACAAGCAGTCGCGGACAGCCGATGAGGGCTGGTCCTCCAGCTTGTGGGTTGGGCGAAGGGCTAACAACCCATCACCGTAAAAAACAGCTTGTTACGAATCCTTCAAATAAGCCTCGGAATGGGACTGATTCTCTGCCACGACCACAGCTAATAGGCCTAGAGTGTTAGTTGGGAAGCCGGAGGGAAAAAGACCTTTAGGGAGGCCGAGACGTAGATGGGAAGATAATATTAAAATGGATTTGAGGGAGGTGGGAGTAAGTAAGTATTATATTATATTAAGTTCAAACCTGTCTTCGGACAGTTGACTGAAAACACATATAGTACTGCATTATATGTGCATATTCCTGAATAAATTAACTTGTTGATACTAAATGTGAACAATATCCGTCCAACAGTTCTGAAGATATCGCTGACCACATGATAGAACCCACTTTCCCGGTATAAGAAATGTAGGAAACATATAGTACGTAATGTGCCTATTTCTGCGAAAATATTGAAATCGATTTTTTGCAGCATTACAATAATTTCTCACGTTCACAAAACAAAAATGAAAACCGAAAAGGGGAAAACAAGAAAGACAATGAAAAATTGACAGCGAATGTGCTTTCTATTTAGTTGTCTTGCTTTCGTTTTCACGGATTTAGAGAAAAAATAAAAAGTTTCAAGTTTACTACAATAACTAACTACAATTCGTCAGTCCAAAGACAAGATCTGAAAATAATTTGCTCAGTTATTCATCTATTCAACTTCAAAATGTTTTATTCACAGTTGTTTATGCTGTAGAGTTCAAGCAACTTCGCGTTAGCTACTTGTGTTCTATTTATAGCTACATTCCTATTTACAAACACAAGTTTCACTTGCATGTAGGAAACTAACACTGTAACATTTTACGGTGCTTACCTACAATTAGCTTTAATGCTGATGTCACGTATATTTACCACTTAATACAGTGATGATGCAGATTTTTCAGTCAAGTCTGGAATGTAGGACAAAGTGTCGCTATTGTTTCTTTCGTTTTTGTCACCAAGCCAATAACTTTCTCACAAAAGCATGATTCTGGAGTTCCGTTTTGTAGGTACGACATGCCAGCAGAATGGACAAAAGAAAACACTTTAGAGAACGCAAGACATTATTTCAATAGCAAATTCTTTCAGCATGATTTACATGTTCAGATACAGAGAAAATCCAGTTCATTTCTGTACACAGAACACGTTTTAAATACGGCAAAAAATGTTTCTCGCCTCGTCCACTATAAAAGGTTAGGAGTCAGCTGCAACTCTTCCGCTGCGTGCGCAATGCATTGTGGGAGTGCCCAGCCTTCGTGTTTCTGGCGGCCTAGTATTACATGTTACATGGCTAGAAAGTGCATCACGTTGAGATTCGTGATCCTGCGTATTGTTGCTTTTGAGCCTGTTACTATGCAAGGAAAACAACCTGATCACGGCCATGCTGTCTGTCTGTATGTCTGACCAACCGACCGGGAGTAAATGACTTTAGAGCCCGGAGCAAAGTGGGAAGACCACCGACTACTATAGAATGCAAAATATAATGTATACTCGGCGCTTCAAACTTACATGAATTGGAACACAGTTTATTAAGATTCAACTGCATTCTTGATATTTAATATCCTGCATTCTTGCAGGTCACTAGGTTAAAAACAATCTCACAGAGTAGACTAATATTACTAGCTTGAAAGGAAAATCTCTGACAAAGAAATATAAAATGCTGTAACAGGGTAACTTATATGCTGTCATAAAATTAGGGATGTTTTTTGGTGAAGATTCTATATCTTCCCATATCACACATGGAGGATAAAACCTGTTTTAATCAATAACAACTTTAAAATTTTAACATCACTCTACAGACACGCTGTGATCACTGCAAAAGTGACTGTGTACAGAGAGTCAAAAAAATAAACCGACGAAACTTTTTGGGTTGTTATTTAATTAAAAAAGAAAAGAAAAAAATATACACACAAAAGCAAAAGGTTTCAATTTTCGAATTCAAATAGTTAAACAGAAGTCAAACATTATTTCTGATTAGGCAGTGTGTTGGTGTTATTTATCCTATAGCAAAGTGTTTCGTGCAATAGTAACATATCTGGCATTGTTAATAAAATTGTTATGGAGTTCCCCAGAGATCAATATTGGGTTAGTTTTTGTTTTTGTTAGCTACTAATGACCTAGTTTATAATATAAAGGCACATACAATACTGCATGCGGACGACAATATCTTTTTAATTAACCACAAACATTTTCATTTCTTGGAACATTTTATGCAACATTGAAATTATGCTAAAATTTGGTTCAATGATAATGGCTTTTTTTTTTCGAACTAAGCTGAAACTCATTTTATGCTTTTTACTTTTAAGAACGCTAATCGTGAACCAAATTACTTTAATAATGACACGATGAAAGTCACAGGTTTTTTTCTATTAACTGGAATTTTTAACTTGTATCGAATTTAAATAAAGTTAACCACAATATTTATGTATAGCTCGCTGTAAATATTATCTTCAGAGCATACAAAAATTATTTGATCTTCATACAATAATGTATTAAATCTGTATTTCCCATCATGCACTGATTTCCATTGTTTAGTGACTTCATTTGAATACAAATTGAACAGTTGCGGTGGTAAAGAACACCATTGTTTCATCCCTTGATTTATTTAGATTTTAGATTTAGATTTATTTAATAATAACATATACATAAAAAACGTTTTGATAGGAAGACTTGAAAATGACATACAATTTTACATTGTTCACCAAACATACCTATTTTTTCTGAATTAAAATTTAAGATTCTGATTAGGCCTATACAGATTATGCATACCGGTAATTCACAAAAATAGAAATCTCTGTTTCTAAAATAAAATTTAAAATTCTTGCACTAAGATCACATTCTTAAGAAGAATGGATAGAAACATACATAAATATACAGACGTTGTAGACAAAATACTTATGAAAAAGGTCATATAAAGATGATAATAATAAAGTTAGTAATAATAATACTAGTAATAACTGCGTGAAAAAAGAGACGATGTTGTGATTGGTGGATTAATATTAATTTATTATTAGTAGTATAATTAGTACAGGTTATGTTGATACAGTAACCAAGATAAGGTAGGAAAAATATACTTAGGATAGAAATGAATTTGTTTTACAATACATGGTACCTATAATGCAGGGAAGTCTTTCATATAATTTTTTTAATTCTGGACCTGAAAATTTCATTGCTTAAAATAGTCAATTCTGATTAAATTTTATTATCGTATTATATAGACGTGGACCATAATTTGTACTGTGTAGTAAAGCAGCAGATGTGAAATATTTAGGTTCAACTAAATTAAGAATCTAATTTCGTCTTGTATTATGATCATGTGGCTGAGCTACAAATTTCATTCTATTTTTATGATAGAATTTCATTAAAGAGTATTTATAAATTTGGTCAATTCTAAAAACATTCAATTCGGAATGGATCAAATTTGTTGGATAATCCAGTCGCCTTTTCAAACAAATTTTGATTATACGTTTTTTCAACATAGAGGAAGAACAGCAGTTTTTGTAATGCCTCCCCATCCAGTTATACCATATTGGATAACAGATTCTCAAGTGATTACTTATGCTATTATTATTTATATTGACTTTTGTTGTGTTTAAGTACATGCTCTATATGGCTTTAAGTGGATGTCTTAGTATTCCATTTACATTCAATATGTTTCAAAGCATCGGTTATTATTTCATTCATTCAGTGTTCTACCCAAGGGCAGGTCTTTCACTGCAAACTCACCTTTCTCCAATCTTTCCTATTTCGGTCATTACTACTTTTATTATTATTATTATTATTACTATTATTATTATTATTATTATTATTATTATTATTATTATTATTTCAAGTTTAGCTTGAAATATTGGCCACCCAAGAAGAGAGAAGCGTAGGGCAGTGCGCCTTTTCAGACCACCTAGAATTATTCCCCCGCCCACTCTCTTTACAACTTCGTTCTCACGAACACTAAAGTTAAACCCAGATTGGTGTTAATAAAAGGCCGTCATTTATTCATGAGATTATTTAACTAACTCCGAGCACTTACGTAGTTTGTTCCATTTCAACACGTAGGTCGGCAGGTATTTGTTTTGAATGCCTCCCGGGGACAGAGGATTGGCCAAAGGTCGACCATTCTGTTACACAAATTTACCCTGAGTTCCTCTACCGGAGGCGTAACGAATAAGCTCTTCCGCTAGGCCAGCTCGGTTGGTGGCCCTCGGCAACAGCTAAACTATTACAGTACAGATTTGGAACTGATGTGCACAGTTATAGCAATACGGCTTGAGCATTACGTTTCTAAAACGGAATCTCTGTTTAAATATATCGTCGAATTCGTGGTGAAATGAAGTCAGAAAAAGAAGTCAACGTCAAAGAGTCAGAAAAGCAAGATGACGAGTAAGGAACACGAGATGACGAGTCAGGAAAACAATACACCGAGTCACGAAAACGAAATGATAGGTCAGGAAAGCAAGACAGCGAGTGAAAAAGATATATGTGGCAGGAAGACAAGATATCGAATGAAACAGTCAGACAGTGTCAGGAAAGCAAGATAGCGAGTCAGATAAGTATGTCAGCGAGTCACGTAAACAAGATGAAGAGTCAAGAAAAGAAGGCGACACAGAAAAGTAAGACAAGTGAAGAAAGAATGCAAGTCAGGAAAGAAAGACTGCTAGTCAGGAAGAGAAGACTGCGAGTCAGAGAAGCAAGGCAGCGAGTCAGAGAAGCAAGGCAGCGAGTCAAAAAAGCAAGCAAGATTGCGAGTCAGATAAGCAAGACTGCGGGTCAGAAAAGCAAGACTGCGAGTCAAAAAAGCAAGCAAGATTGCGACTCAGATAAGCAAGACTGCGAGTCAGAAAAGCGAGACTGCGAATCAGAAAAGCGAGACTGCGAATCAGAAAAGCAAGCAAGATTGCGGGTCAGAAAAGCGAGACTGCGAGTCAAAAAAGCAAGCAAGATTGCGAGTCAGATAAGCAAGACTGCGGGTCAGATAAGCAAGACTGCGGGTCAGATAAGCAAGATTGTGAGTCAGATAAGCAAGATTGCGGGGTTGGAGAGCTAAACAGCGAGGTTGAAAGCTAGACAGCGAAGTAGGAAAGCAAGATAGCGAGGTAGGAAAGGAAGACAGCGAGTCACAGAGACGTACTACCAAATTAGTCAGCTAGTCAGATAATGTGTACCTAACAGCGAGTCAGTCTGATGATAAGTTCGTCAACGACTCACATTCTAACAGAAAGTGAATTACTATTTCAATAAGTCAGTTACTCTGTTATATCAATCTGACAATCAGTATGATAGTCAGTGAAAGATTACTCTGAAATAATCTCCGTTATATTATTGTCAAATCCTTTTTCTAAGCATGCTCTTGTGTGGTTACGTTAATTAGAATACTTGGAAATATTGCGGCTTGGTTTTTATTACTTAGCAGCTCGATGGCATGCCGTCCGTTAATCTAATGAGCACGTCCAAATACCAACACGTCTTTACGAAATATTCTCACATACAGGGAACATATTTTTAATGTTCTTGTTTTCTCCGCATGTTTGTGGTTTGGAAACTGTAAGGCAGGTATGTGCATTGATTCACGCTGGCTTCCAGACAGAAAATCCGCCTAGTACCGAATTTCTGATGTTTCTTCCAAGCAGTGTGGAAGTCAGAGTCGCGGGTTCGAATCACTCTGGGGGTACTGGCGTTTGTTTTCCGAATGCGAAGCCCGAGTTGTTCTGTTGGGGACCAGCGTTGTGTCTATCCAAAGTCATAGCACTGCCACTTGTGAATTTGAAGTTTAAGTCTGAAATTGCTTGAAAGAGGCTAGCTTGTGATATACAAAGCGGTTAGTAAATGTGTTCGGGACCGTCAGAGCGCGGCTCCTTGGAATGTACTCAAGAAATGAAATAGACACCGAAAGGCGCTGAGTCACGCCGCAGTCAGTTTCGTCTATGCAGACGTGGGCATTTAAAGAGATGCGCCGTACTACTCTGATTGCTGCAACACGCATCACCTGTTAACGTAATACTCAGCGGTGGATCGCGTGAAGTATTCAAAAACGGAACGTTAAGTAATTAAGCAGGACAAAAAGATACAGTTTTCTGCAAATGTTATTTTTATGTATAATGACAATGAAAGAAAACAAATTTTCCAAAACAAATACAAACTATTTTACAAAAAGCTGAAACATAACTGTATTTCTAATTTAAACAATTACTGTAAAAACCTTATAAAATGGTATAAAACGTACAATTCTACAACAGTTAAAAAGTAATGCCATAATCTGAACCTATTTGTTTTGAAAAGGCCTCAGTGACTAATTTGCATCCTTTAAAAATAAAATTAAGAAACTAAGGAAAAATAGATTCTTAACAAAATACCAAGCAGATTACTAAGAAACAGAAAAACAACAATTAGGCTATTTTTTAAACTTCTTACTGTAGTTCTTTGTTGTTTTTGTCAATTTACGTCAATTGACTCATGCCCTTAAAAGAAAGGATTCGTTTATTCTTCTTCGTCACGTAAATCAGCAAGTGTTTCAAAATTTGGAGTTATGTCAGACATTGCAATTGTGAGCTGATAGAATAAATTTTTGTCTGAAATGCGTGATCTTGATTTGGAGTTTACAATGGCCAACTGAGAAAAAAACTGTTCACAAATAAAGGTTGAGCCAAACATAGAAGCAATTTTCATAACAAAACTCCGAAGATGTGAATATTTTACTTTGCAAAGTTGTTTAAGCTTATATACATCTAAACCAGCCATATTTGTGCACTTGCACTTGGGGTTTCGCGGCCAGACGCGCTAACCGTTACTCCACAGGTGTGGACTACTATTATTATAACAAATAAAATAAAAAAAATTTATTCCATTAAAACGAGTCTTTTCATAATGTCGCTCAACGTGCTAGTAAAACTTTGTAGCATAATAAGCACCTAACGCTTTCCCCTTCTTCGCAACAAAAGAATTCATTTTCCCCATTCTTTGTGGAAATAATATTTTTGGACTTTTTTACTTCAGGAGCTTCCTTAGAGAGCGACTTTTTTTTTTTTTAGTGAAATCCATCGCTGACTGCCACTACATCAACCGGTCGGACAGGTACCCCAGCTAGAGGTGTGGAGGGAGGGAGATCGCGTCCTTGCGTTCGACTCCGTTCGACATGTACTACTGATGCCCTATAGTTGCTTGGTAAGTTGAGACGTGTTACTCAGCTCTCTGTTAGAACTTATCAATGTGCGTTTGGTTTTGAATTTGTTATTTAATTGAAGTGTTACTCAGATCTATGTTAAGATTCTAATCATTGCGCGAAAGTTCTATTGTACATTGCTTTTTACTTGGTTATTTAACGACGATGTATCAACTACTAGGCTACTTAGCGTCGATAGGATTTGTGATAGCGAGATGAGGCCGAGTATTCGCCATAGATTACCTGACATTCGCCTTACGGTTGCGGAAAACCTCAGAATAAACCCAAACAGGTAAACAGCCTAATTGGGAATCGAACCTATACAAGAGCGCAACTCCGGATCGGCAGACAAGCGCCTTAGCCGACTGAGCTACGCCGGTGGCTTTGTACATTGTTAGTCATGTCAAAACATAAGTAGGCCTATAGTTCAGAACGAAGAGTTTCATATACGGTACTCATGTAAAAACGAACTCCTGGGATATAGTTGTAAGACGATTTGTAAGAAAATATCCTGACAATCCGGTTTCAGGTGGGGAAACTGTTCGTCAATTTATTAAAATGTTACGACAAATAGGATTACTTAAAGACAGAAAGGAACATACAAGTTTGAAAAAGTAAAAGAATTTACATATCTCGGATCAATATTGACAGCAAATAATGACCTAAGGAATGAGGTACAAAGAAGAATAAATCTGGCTAACAGGGCATATTATTCACTTTTACCAATTGTTAAAAATAAAATAATATCTAGAGAAATCAAAATCAAGATTTACAAAACCCTAATAAGACCCATTATAACATATGGTACAGAAACATGGGTTCTGAATAAAAATACATGCAAACAACTAGCAGTATTTGAGAGGAAAATCTTAAGAAGGATATTCGGAGCAATTGAAACAGTGGATGGATGGAGAGCCAGATATAATAATGAGATATACGAACTGTACAAGGAATCGGATTTGGAGGCGCACATAAGATGTCAAAGACTGAGATGGTTGGGACACGTCACAAGGATGGAAACAACAAGGAAAGTGAAGATTGTCTTCAATAACAACCCAGATGGAACCAGATTGAGAGGAAGACCGAGAACAAGATGGTGGAACTGTGTACGAGTGGATGTGAATAGATTAGGAATAAGGAATTGGAGGGAGTTGGCGATGGATAGAGAAGGATGGAAGAGAGCCATAGAGGAGGTTAAGGCCCACCTGGGCTGTAATACCAAATAAGAAGAAAGACAGAAAGAAAAATTAGATCTCCCTCCGTGAGGTTTATTTGTGGGGTAACTTAAAAAACAAAGTTTATATTCTTGTAACATAGGTTTGTATGTACCTATGTTTAGTCAGCAGTCCGAAGGTTGGTTCGAACCTCTTAAGTAACACCAATCAGGTATGATTCATGAGGCTCTTGAGCCAGGAGATAATGAAGTAGTGTGGCCAATTCTTTTTCTCTTCCATGGTATACATCGCTGACTACAAGTCTATACAAAACTATACCTTATTTTATTTCATGGAGTGCAGTTCAGTGGCTCCTTTGAACACCCACTTACAGATTTATGACTTTCTACACAAACACCTCTGACAATTCCATCCTGTCCCCCTCGTGCCAACATTGCACAGTTGCCACAATCCTGGTGACCATCGAAGTCAGACTGACGGGATTCTTGGAATTCGGAAAAGATGCGACAACTCTGCCTCCACGTGGATTTGAGGGGAGCCTGTCAATTCTTCTGAACGAAGGTTGTGATTGGTTACTGACAGGAGAAGACAAGATTTCCGTCACAGTAAGGAAGACATTTATTTATGACAACCAATTAGTAGGGGGCAGTAGAAGGTCTGTCGGCAAAGTCCTTTCCATGGATAAATATATAATAGGATGCGAAACTTAACGAATTTCCCGTAACACATACTAGAGGCGCTGTTGTAGAAATTGATCTTGCTGCCATATATTTTTGGGAGAGACGTTACTACAAATAGCAGCGCACCAAGTAACGAAAAGAGTAATTACTCCATGCATTTAGCAGCGCACCTGGTGACGAAAATGTTAAAGTGTGCAGAAAGTATTCCCTCCCACCCTCATCGATATTTAAAACAAACCCAATCTAAAATAAAACATTTACAGTTTTATTCCTCATAGCATATTCTACTGAAAATTCTTACCGGAGCCAACAGGAAGATAAAAGAGACGATGTGTTTTACACTACCCGATTAAAATATAACCAGAGACAAAAAAATAAAGCTAAAGGTTAGATAATTGGGATTGTATTCTTTGGGTATTTATTGTACAGCACAATGGAAAAGTCTGCAAGAACTACGTAGATAGTTCAATTTATTATATTACTCTTACTTTACAATGCATTCAACACTATTTTTACAACGTCCATAAACATCACTATTTAACATACACTGCTTATACACACAGTATCACTTTATGTTCACTTATTAGTAAGTTTCAGTCCGCCATCTTCTCTCCTCGACTCTCCCATACAATATCTCGAACGGATAAATAGAGAACTCTCAGTAATGTACCCAACACGTCGTTCTAATGTTCACCACCTACGACGTCGGGCGCTGATCACCTTATTTCAGAGCACCAAATCTAGATGGTGCTGACCGCAGTTTCGCAGTTGTATATTTATCCATGTCCTTTCTATGAAACTGCACTCCATGAAATAAAATAAGGTATACAAAGGTATCGACAGTACTCTCTCTCGGTCTCTCTCTCTCTCTCTCTCTTTCTCACACGCGGGAAGGGAGCGACGTTGTGAAGTTGTGCGGTAGTGTAGTGCGGCTGATTGGGACGCCCGCCTGCCGTGTCAAAACTGAAGCAGCTGACGCAAACTCGTAAATGTGTATCATACGCACTCTGTGACTAGACAAATATTATGATGATGATGATGATGATGATGATGATGATGATAATAATAATAATAATAATAATAATAATAATAATAATAATAATAAAAGAGTGAGTGAATGTGAATATGGCACAGTGTGCAAACGATATGTATTATAAACCATAATCAAGATTTCATGCTATAGGCCTAAATATGAAGCTATAAGAAAAAATTACTCTAAAATCTTAAATTCATTTTACCATCACACCAGGGTCATCGTTGTATGTACATTAACACTTGGTTGTTATGGCCTGTTTCGAGAGGAAAACTAAAAACTGGTATTCCACTTCTTTTTCTTCTGGTGGATTTACTATAGTAGAATTTCCTCAGTAATCTTGCGTATACATCCCTGAGGGGTTAGGTACAGTTTACAGCAGTAAAATTTTGTAAATATTCAACTTTTTTTTTCCTCCATTACTGTGTCCTGTATAATAATGAAAATTAGTATGTGTAAAACACTGTCCTTCTGCTATATGAAAAAATATTTTCACGATTTAAAAAAAAAATATTTACACTTTTTTTTTTTCAAAATTCAGTTCACTGTGCAGTGATGAAGCGTTTCCCACGTAACTCAAAAGCTATCCAATATTCTGTGATTTAATTTTTTGCGTATATTTATGCATGTCATATCTACAACATGATGCAAGATCACTTCTCTACCTTTGATAGATTGTCTAATAAAAAATAAATTCTTGAAAAAAAAAATGGTCAAATATCAGTATTTTCTTCTAACACAAAATAAAAAAATATATTATTTAATAAGGAATGTGGTTGAAAGAGCATGATATTGTAAACATAAGTTTCAGCAATAAAATAAAAAAGAGGAAACATGAAAAAGTTAACAAGTTTATGAGTTATGAGGGAAACGCTTCATCACTGCACAGTAACCTGCTACCATTTTGAATTTTGAAAAATATATATATATATATATATATATATATATATATATATATATATATAAATCGTAAAAATATTTTTTCATATAGCAGCAGAAGGACAGTGTTTTACACATACCAATTTTCATTATTGTACAAGATAGAGTGGCGGCCGGGTAGCTCAGTTTGTAGAGCAGCTGGCTACGGATTGGAAGGTCCGAGGTTCGATCCCAGGTGGTGACAGGATTTTTTCTCGTTGCCAAACTTTCAGAACGGCCTCCTATAAAATTGAGTACCGGGTCTTTTCTGGGGGTAAAAGGCGGTCAGAGCGTGGTGCCGACCACACCACCTCATTCTAGTGCCGAAGTCATGGAAAGCATGGGGCTCTACTTCCATGCCCCACAAGTGTCTTCATGGCACGTTACGGGGATACCTTTACCTACCTTACCTACAAGATACAGTAATGGAGGAAAAGTGTTTAATATTTCCAAAAAATTTACTGCTGTAAGCTGTACCTAACTCCTTAACACATGTTCCTTCGGTTGGGATGTGTATATTTTCGTCTCTTGTTTCTACACCCAGCAGCTGTACAGAATGTTGGAACCAAGAATTGTGAATGGAGTCGTAAATCGAAAATCGTAATCTCAGCGTTTATTGTATCGTGATTCGGTTTATTGATTCGTCTGCTCGTGTTATATAAACGATGTGAAACCAACTGTCAGGGGGCAAATGAACGATTGATGCGTGCTAATATTTACAAAACGAAACAATTCCGACTTTACGAAGTAATAAGCTTATAGTTATGCCAAACCATCCGCATCCTTTACTAAATACATGTAACGTTAATTTTGTGGTATATACTCCCATGTTCAAAGTAGGGCTTAGGCTTGGTTTGGTTTGGCTTAGCTTTTCGAGGACCGGATTAGGGACGGATTTGGTGTCCCGTCCAGGCGGCCCGGATTCGATCTCAGGCTAGGTCATGATGGTATTTGTGATGGACAAAGTAGATGTTGCAGAGGGTTTTATCTGTTTTGTATACAAAATATTCTATCACGATCTAACCGGGAATCGAACCCTCGTCGCTTGGATAGAAGACCGGCGTACTATTGTTTTAACCACAGAAGAGGCTTTCAAAATATGGACTATAACGAGATAATGTAACTACTATACTGAAGTCCATAATGTCTGACAGGCAAAGTAAACATTGCCGGCGGAGGAAGAGATAAAGTTAATTGGTATTCAACCAATGGCAAAGGTCACATTCCAGACTAGTTGGGAGGAGGTAGAAAATGTCCCACCACTGACGATGGACAAGCCCTTAACATAATATTGTATACATGTTTAGATGATAATATACAAACACATAGTATATACACACTAGTGCACACAATATACATTATATTATATACAGACTAGATACGAAATAATAGGTTCTGCAGGAAGAGTTAATGGCATTTTCCTAGACACTCTTTTATTCTTGTGTAACTAAAAATAGATTATGATGACTCTTACACTTTTACTACGTCATACTACTTTTGACCAATAAAACGGTACGAAAGAACCTCTTTCAACCAATCATGGCTGCTTATCGCACAATTTTATCGCGTCCCTAGCGTTTGTTTAATTGTATCGCTTTCCTAGCATTTGCTTGTTTTTATCAATACCCTAGCATTTGTTTCTTTGTTTGCCAACATTCCAAACTGCACTGGAAGTAAAAAAAAAAAAAAAAAAAAAAAAAAAAAAAAAAAAAAACAGAAAATTACCTCCAGTCGATGCACAGCAGTTTAAAATATGACTCGCATTGGCATTGAAGAACAAGAATTAATAAAGATCACTGGTCATAGCTATGCATCTTCCCTGAAACCCTATTTACGAATAAATGAAGAGCACCATTCGGAAATCCTGAAAAAGTTGAGGAACATACCATGCACATCAACGAGTTCCACTTCTTTTACGCACACGTCCAATATAACATCAACTGACCACCAACCACTAAAACATTCAAATTTGAAAATTGTACTTTCAATGACTGTTCCTTTTAAAATTATTCATGTTTATTTTTTATTTCATCATCCTTAATTAAAACTTTTCTTGTTTATTTCATCTTCCCTAATTAAAACTATTCTAATAATTGTTTATATTATTTAGGTTATGTTATAGCTTCTGCTGTATGATATTGTGGATAGTCACGTATCAGAGAATGTTTAATACTTTGTAAGATTTATAGAAAATCATCTGTCAAGTGACGTTGATTATTGGGATCCGGATAATTGAAGTAGAATGCAACTGTTTTAATAAAAATTAAACTGAATCAACAAAGCCTTCTTGACTAGTAACCGTCCACAGAGTTCAATGAAGATTCTATATTTGGCACAACTGATAACAAGAAAACAGCTAATCATAACACACTACTGCCATCTAGCGGAATATTTGTAATGTTGAGATGGTACAATAATACATTTGAAGACAGTTCAGTATTTTCGTAAGTCAATTAATATTTTATTGTATTGGAATACATCGTTACACCTAATCTTTATATACTTTCTTCTAATCGTGTAATAGTCAATTAAATCCCATTCGAGTTTTGATTTTCTCTAGATAAATCACAACCTCTAGCGAGATTACTGTTGATAATACGGAGACTACGCTTCACAAGATGATATTTAACGTAATTAGTAATTAAATGAAATCACTAACAAAGAACGATGACTAATAATGTCAACATTTGCTCTCGTCATTTAGCAAAGCTTACTGCCTCGATTTCTTCATAGTTTTGTTGGTAAAAAGAAGTAAAGAAAAATAAAACAAGTTATATGCAAGAACATTTCGCATTACAACAGGAGAACGTGTTTTTGCCGTATAGTGTTGAAACGACTAAACGGTACTTAGTGCTGGCAAGTAGTTGGCAAAAGAAAAGGGAATCATTGCTGCAGGTTGCAACAATTTCATAAATGTGACAATCTCATATTCTTTCTTGGTAATGGCCATTTGGAGAAGCACAAGAATTAGCTGGCAGGCAAAGTTGAGTCCGAAGAAAAGTCTTAAATCCAACGGACGGTAACGAGACAGAGGAAAATAAGAACCAAATAAAATATATATAGAGCAGATAAAATGAAAGATAAGAAGAAAGACAAAACAAATATGCGAGAAAAGAAAGAACAAAAATCTAAAGGAAAAGAAAGAGTGGATAATTGAAAGAAAATGCAGTGAGCTAAAGGGGAAAAAAGAACGTTACAAATACGATGAATCGAAACTAGATTAGAAAAAGAAAAATGGAGAGAAATTGGGGAAATAGTGAAGAGAGGCGGGATGAAGATAAATAGACAAAAATTATACAAATCTTTCATTTCAAAACTTCCCAGTCTAAGTAACTCTTTATTTCAATTAAATTTAATTAAAAAAAAACACGTCGATTTTGAGGGGGAAGTTTAAAACGAGTGCTAATTTCATCTTAGGTTTCACGCCCTCACCCCCACCTCTTTGAAATTTACAACATCACAAGATACCGACTTCAGTTTCAAAGGGTATTCAATAATTTATACATCTCATTCATTTATTTCACATCTTTTGTTTTCTATCGTCGCCTGGCAACCTGGATTATTGTTAATGTCGACTAGAGCTAAAGAAAAGAAATATGACTATTCCTGATTTTATAGATTATTTCAGGTAGCAACACAAACTAGTATTAAATAATATTATGGTTGTATATTATAAACCCATTCTTTAACATTTTAAAACAGGATAGGGATAATAAAAGCCGAAGGTTGGATTTATGTTATTTATGTATGTTCTGATATCATGACAATGCCATGTAGAGGAGTTACGGAATATGTTACATTATCGTCTAGCCAACAATGGAGCACATTTTGAACATTTGATTTAGCAATTTTTTTATTAAATTTTGGAAATTACCCAAAATAAATTGTTTTCATTTCACGACCAACTCGCAATAACAACTATCCAGGTAGTCAGGCGACGATAAAGAACAAGAGATGCGAAAAATAATAATAATAATAATAATAATAATAATAATAATAATAATAATAATAATAATAATAATAATATTTTATTGCTAGAACAAAGATATATATTTTTATATATAAACGTTTCTAGCACCTTCAAAACAGTAGGCTACATACTCGTGTTCTGAGGGAATTCCATAAAATTTTAACAAATATTTTATTAATCAGCACAATAAAAACTAAAAAAATACAAATAAAAATAAAAACATAGATGTCATAATAATTGGAACTTTATCTTTTCTCTCTGAACAAAAATTTCAATTGATTTTTAAATGAATGAGGTGTATAAACAATTGAATACTCTTTGAAATTTAAGTACCCTATCATAATAGACTTTAATATTCTTAAAATGAGACAAGTTTATTATATTTTATTAATAAAATTCATACACAAAAACCGAAATAATTTTGAATTGTATTCTCATATTTATGAAATAAAAGATATGAATTCTTTAAGATTGTTTGAATCAAAATGCAACACTGCTACAGTATTTAATGATAGTAGTAATTTAGGTCCAAGAATATATAACAAATTTATATTTAAATATCCTAATCTTGTCAATTCTAATAGTTGTAGTATTCAACTAAAAAAGTTATGTATGGATTTTATAAATAATGAAAAATTGTGAATTTAAATTTATATATTCCTATTGTGCAGTAGACATAAGACAAATTATATTATATACTTTTTCATTTCAATTCAGGAATCCGCCCCTGATCACGAGTTCTACTCTTTCAGTGGTGAGCTAAAGTTTTTTTCTGTTTTTGTTATATTTTATGTCACAATTATTAGCAAAATAAATAAATAAATAATATAGAATTGTCATTGTAAATTTTAAAAGGAGGGAGATGGGGATGACGTGGTGAAACTTGAAATGTAATTAACACTGGTTTTAAATTCCCCCCTTAAGACCGAAATTGACGTGTTTCTTGTTTGAATTAAATTTAAATTTAAATAAATAATTATTTAGACTGTGAAGTTATTAAATGAAAGCCCAGTATAGGCTAATTATGTAAATAGAAAATTAGAGAAGTACCGGAAGAAAATTGTAAGGGGAAAGAATTTTATTAAGCAAGACAGAGCAGGTTAGGAAGGGAAGAAAATATGAGTGTAATGGAAATTGTTAAATAAAAATAAGAAACAAAGGAGGAGAGAAATAATAAAACAGGAGAAAGTAAAAGAAACAAGAAATGACTAAAAACGAAGTTTATAATGTTTTCCTCAAATCGTCTCAGCTTTGTTGTTCACAGGCCTTAATACATGCAACCACGTAAGCGCGCCAGCAGTATGAACACGGTTCCAGTTTCATGTTCAACGTTTAAACTTCTACAAAGCGTCTATTCGATGCTTCACTACAGCAACTTCCACTGACTTGCTTTTCCATCATACTCGTATGGAAACTAATACCTCCACAACTTCTGCCTAGCAGACTGTTACAACAAGCTAAGACAACGAGAAGCGCCATATCTGCAGCTACAAGGCTGGTAATACGAACGCATGCATCTAAAAACATAGAGTGAAAACTTGAACACTACGAGTTTCAGGGTATAAGAGGAATGTTACGCTTATTTCTTTCGTCGTTTGTTTCATCAACATCTAAACTAAATTCCAGCTAACAAGGGAAGTATCACATCCTGCATGCCGAAACTGGCCTCGAAACTTTGGTGACATAACCGATGTGCTACGAGAAGACCGAGGAATATGTGAAAATATTTCAATGATTTAAGATGATCCTCGGCTTCACGTCACATAGCTATCCCCTCAACTAACTCACTAATCTTGTCACATATCTTGTAAAAGACAGCGCATGCGCAGTGAAGAGAACGAAGGGTGATTTATCTATAAGTGAGGATCGCGTAAGAACAGTTCCTAAAATGCTAATTTGGCCGTCTCTTCAGTGTTGCCAACTAATACTAGACATCACCAAAGGAGGGTAAAATCACAATGCCATGTACAATAATAATAATAATAATAATAATAATAATAATAATAATAATAATAATAATAATAATATAGTATTAACAATAACGATGTCTTGCTTATTTACCACATCTCATCTTTATGTTGAGGAGGTGTTTTATAAATTGGTTCAATAATCTCTGAAAGAGTACATTTTCCCTACTGTGCTCATAGCACATTGTGTTAGTAGTTAGTAGATTAGTGTATGATCTAATATTAAAATGTATTTTGTCTTATAACACAAAATTCATTCATTGCTTTGATTAAAAAGTATACGATTCACGAGTCCTAACCTAAAAATGTATTTTGTTTGATCACGTGAAATGATTAGTACGACTTCCGAAAACGAATGCCACGTTGAAATGTATGCTTAAGAATATTTACTTCATTACTGTAATAAAAGTCTAAACACGAAAGGAATTAATTACAATGTGAAATGGTATTTCTGTCATTACCCAAGGGCCTGTATCACACGAAATATGTTATATTTATTTATACTTAGCCTACCTGACTATAATCTTGAATTGTAACCACAACGCAAAGCAACATATACAATAACTATTATATTAATATTAATACTGATATTAATTAATTATTAGTATGTTTAAATTTCACTAGCTTCCAGTAATCGGCTCAGAAATCTAGAACAATTTTAATTTTCAGAATTTAAACTACCGACAACTTGTGTCACTGCTGCCAACATAACAGTTATAAAATCACTATCAGTTGTAGTATTTCTCAGTACCGAAATCCGAAACGAAGTTGGCAAAACAATATTCAATCTACAAACTAGAAAATCACCATAATCCACTAGCTTATGTAGTAATGGACGAAAAATTTTTAGGTTTCACCCTTAGGGTATTAAGTAAGCTGATCCGGACTATACTCGTGTGTCGCTGTTCGAAAGGTACTTCCGGTTGGACACAAAAATCTTCCTGCAATAAGAAAAACGTTGCAATTTGGTAAGACTATTATTTTCATCCGGTGTAGGTGTTCCGCCAGACAGTCATGGTGCGTTGTTACGCGGAATGTTATAATATTTTACTCAGTGGTAACTCTGGTATGCTATTGTTATTCACAAGTACCTCCACCCATTGTTCCTCTTTACTTAACTCATTCAAATCTGCAAGCCGTTTATATTTTTAAAACCGGATTTTATTTTGATTTTTTAAGAATGGAAGGATATATGTTCTTTTGAATTGCCTAATATTGTAGTTCCCTTTTTCGCCAAGTAGTCAGCTTCTTCACTACCTTTTATTTCAATATGGGAGGTAGTCCATTGAAATGCAACTTCTTTTCCCATTTTGTTGAGTTCTACAAGTTTATGTCGTATTTCCAGCACTTTGTAAGTCAATTACAACTTACTTACAAATGGTTTTTAAAGAACCCACAGGTTCATTCTCGCCCTCACATAAGCCCGCCCCCCGGTCCCTATTCTGTGCAAGATTAATTCACTCCATATCATCATATCCAACCTCCCTCAAATCCATTTTAATATTATCCTCCCATTTACGCCTCGGCCTCCCCAAAGGTCTTTTTCCCTCCGGTCTCCCAACTAACACACTATATGCATTTCTGAATTCCCCATACGTGCTACATGCCCTGCCCATCTCAAACGTCTGGATTTAATGTTCCTAATTATGTCACGTGAAAAATACAATGCGTACAGTTCTGTGTTGTGTAACTTTCTCCATTCTCCTGTAACTTCATCCCTTTTAGCCTCAAATATTTTCCTAAAAACCTTATTCTCAAACACTCTTAATCTCTGTTCCTCTCTCAAAGTGAGAGTCCAAGTTTCACAACCATACATAACAACCGGTAATATAACTGTTTTATAAATTTTAAATTTCAGATTTTTTGACAGCAGACTAGATGACAAAAGCTTCTCAACCGAGTAATAACAGGTATTTCACTTTGGAAGTCAATGGATATTTTATGCTCGACCATGCCGAAATGTAGTAATTATACACCTGGTAGCAGTCCTTTAATGCATGTCATTAAAGTACACTTACTCATTAAAGTACAGGTGTTTTCAGCCAATGACAACTCAGCTTACAGGTGTTCAGCCAATAACGAGTCAGCTTTGTACCGTTATAAAACCGCAAGTATCGATTATTCTCGGATATGCAGTCGAAAGAGAATTAGCGAAAAGTCACGGAGGCTGGAAATCCAATACTGTCGCAGAAGGTTATGTTCTGTTACTATAATAATTAGCGTTAATTGTAAATAATATTCAAATAAATTCAATTTGTCATCTCGTTTTTCAATGTCGAATTCAATAACCAAGGTTATACCAAGTTTAACGGGATTACACAAGGTCAATGATATTATTGTTCCTCGGAAAAAATCAATACTTTCGCGTCTGCGCACATCTCACAATTCACGACCTAGAACAAGGTCACTTCCGATCTTGTCAGATACAAATAAAATGTATACATATGAATTAATTTCAAGTTAGAAATATGGTCGAGCATAAAAAGTCGTATGAAACTCGCCTATAATGGTAATTAAGAAGCTCGTATGAAAATTATGAAACTCGCTTGCGCTCGTTTCATAAACATCCATACTCGCTTCTTAATTACTATCATTATAGGCTCGTTGCATAATGTACTATTAAATTTGTTATCACTTGTACAGCGGAGGTTGAGTCAGAATATGACGACTTTCTGAAATGATTCCATTCTAGTGCGCAATTGAGTGAGGGCAATGTGCATGGCTCCTAGAAATGGTAATAGTGTTAAATGTGATAGGGACAGGTTTCGAAAATTTGCAAACAATTCCAAGGAGTTTTGTAAGAAAACGAGAGGGAAATACAAACACACACATATACACACAAATAAAAAAAAAAAAAAGCAAATACCACTAGGTTATGTAATTTACTATTCCATCCATCATTCTTGATTACTACAAAGTGGAGAGTCATAGAAGAGGAGTGCTGGAACAATGAGGACTTCATCGCAACGGAGGAGGTCTCCTGGGCTGCAGTGGAGAAAGGCCATTGCCGTCTCGTTCAGTAATGATAGGGTTATAATGAATAGACTTCAAGATAACGGGACCGAGGAAGCCACAATGGCGCCTTCCACATCCGAGAACAGACCCGCGTACCTCGGCGGCACGATGCAGGAAGCCGTTAGTGACTGTACACTTAAACTTTCATGCGATTAAATACAATCACATCTTGAATATTTACAGCTTTACGCTTTTTACTCTTCTGTTATTTATTTACCAATGTCGCTATGAAAATATTCTACCTGAATTTCGTCTTTCACTATTGAAATACTTTTCTCAGTAAGTCAATGCTTGCCAGTAATGTAATTATTATAAATTATGTCAAAGTTTATACATAGGCCTACTTCCTCTGTTCCAAAATATGGTATAGAAAGAGGTCATTTATTCTGTTCGAAAATATGGTATACATTTGTTAAAGTTCGCAGTAATATAATGTAACTTTAATAGATACACCTTCTAGATACTTATTTGTTAGAAAAATAAATAAATAAATAAATGAATAAATAAATAAATAAATAAAGTACATTTCATTATGTGTAATGTCAAATTAATAAAAGAAAAAACATTGTTTTAAGAGACACAAATTAAGATGAAATCTGCAATAAATTATAACCAGTTTTTATACAACTGTTGAGTCTTAGATGTTCTATTCTAAAGTGACTGGTTGGTGTTCCATTTTCTGCAAAAGGAACACCACAGCAGGTGCTCATTTACTACAGATGATTAGAAACATTCACAACTCCTCTGTATGATAGTTGCTCCACTACTGAACACAATACCACACGGCGAAACATTTCGTGCGCGCATTCGCAATAATCAACCTTGGCTTGTTTGTTACTATACCATATTTTGGAACGGAGGAAGTACTTTCTTCTTAGACGTTTTATGCGTTACAATTCAGCTCCTTTATAATATTCCGAATATTACCATATTTTCTCGAATCTAATGCGAACTTTTTTCAGCTGAATTTAGTCTCCAAAATCGGAGCGCGCATTAAAATCGATGGCGCACTAGATTCGTATGCAAATTCGAATTTTTTCATTATTCTACTTAGGTCCTGAGTGTGCTTGACCCTTCCGGATTACCTCATTGCTCGTCATTCCACTTCGCGCCCTTTCGTGTTTTTATAGATGTTGTTGTTAATACTGGTAAAATCTCAAAAGTGAGTTGTACTTGATCAGGAGATGGAAGACAAAAGCGAAGGGTGCCGTATGAAGGAAGTATCAAACGAGAGGTTATACTGTACTTTATGCTGAAAACCATGAAAGCAGGCAGACTGTAAGATAATTCGGTATAGCAGAGAGCAACATTCGCTTATGGCGCCAACATAGAATGGCTATGTTTGCTTCTAAATTGACGAGGAAGAAGTTCACCGGCCCAAAAAATGTCAGTTCTGTGACGTCTCAGAACTGACAATCACACAACTGACAAAAACCAATTTTCAATTTGTTATCCCTTAAATCTTTTACTTGAAGCAAGTAAAGCGATAGGTTTGGAAGTAAATCTCGAAAAGACTAAGTATATGATTATGTGTCGTGACCAGAATATTGTACGATATGAAAACATAAAAATTGGAGATTTATTCTTCGAAGAGGTGGAAAAATTCAAATATCTTGGAGCAACAGTAACAAATATGAATGACACTCGGAAGGAAATTAAACGCAGAGTAAATATGGAAAATGCCTGTTATTATTCGGTTGAGAAGCTTTTGTCATCTAGTCTGCTGTCAAAAAATCTGAAAGTTAGAATTTATGAAACAATTATATAACCGGTTGTTCTGTATCGTTGTGAAACTTGGACTCTCACTTTGAGAGAGGGAAAGAGATTAAGGGTGTTTGAGAATAAGGTTCTTAGGAAAATATTTGGGGTTAAGAGGGATGAAGTTACAGGAGAATGGAGAAAGTTACACAACGTAGAGCTGCACGCATTGCATTCTTCACCTGACATAATTAGAAACATTAAATCCAGACGTTTGAGATAGGAAGGGCATGTAGCACGTATGGGCGAATCCAGAAATGCATATAGTGTTAGTTGGGAGACAGCAGGGAAGAAGATCTTTGGGGAGGCCGAGACGTAGATCGGAGGATAATATTAAAATGGATTTGAGGGAGGTGAGATATGACGATAGAGACTGAATTAATCTTGCTCAGGATAGGGACCGATGGCGGGCTTATGTAAGGGCGACAATGAACCTGCGGGTTCCTTAAAAGCCATTTGTAAGTAAATAAGTATCGCTAAAATCTTTTGTTGATTACTGGGTTTAAGATTATTTTGAATATGCATAAATGGAGCAAAATATATTTGTGTTCCTGCGAAAAGTTTCCTAATGGCATAAAAAATAATTATTATGTGTTCCAAATATCATGCATATAGCATTAATAGTTCTTAATACATAAAGGTATATATAATTTTTTGTATGAAAATAAAGCAAAATATTAAAGTTCTATTTTTTTAATGTAATGTCGAATTTAAGTTGCTGCAGCAATGTTATTTCATCCAAAAATAATAAATAAAATGAATAAAAATAAAAACATAGATGAGTAAGGAAAACGTTTTCAAATTACATCATTCTCTCCCCTTAAGATACGATGAATGCAACAATACGATCAGTACCATAACCGCCATATCAAACTAACTATTTAAATGTCAGTTTAAAAGTCACAAGTAAACTAGCGTCATTACGGATAAAACTCGGAGATACGAAGTAAAGGGTTTATGTTCTAGTTTGGCTGTGGTTTCAGAGATGATTACAACCGCGTAACATTATAAATTCTTACAAAGAATTCTATTAGTCTACACGATAATGATACAGTGCGTACATTTAAATGACAGCATTTAAACTCATTCATATTCAAAGTAATGACATACCTAGCAAATTAAAGGATTAAACTTGTCTTGAAAAGAAATGGCAGATTTCTATATTTCAAAGCGTGGGAAGAACATCAACTGAGTATCATAGTACACTTATTCCCAGTACCGAGGTTCGCATCTCACCGGCATTCCTTTCTATGCCACTTGTCAGATCGGGTGATAAATTGCTACTATCACTTCCATAAAAAAAACTTTTATTATTCGGAGTCGCAGTTTTCTCAGAAAGTGTGGCACAGGTGAAAGACTGTTTCTATACTGTAACAACCTTCACACACTCCTCATCTTGCAGTTCAATGCTCTAAGTGGCCGTGAGGCACTCAACAACAAAGTCTCAGCTTGAGAGACATTTATATGCCACTGGAATTCTCACAGAGTGAATTCATATAAATCTCTACAGAAGTGGATAATATTCTTCAAAGAGACGTAAAGAAAGTTTCTGGTAAATTAGCGCTTGTACTGCCAACCGGTACAGTAATGTATCCTCCGGCAAGCAATACAGGCTTCACATATCACCAAGACCCAACTGTAGCAAAATCTGATTATAGCACAGTCTAGTATATAGTCACGAAGCTCAATACGTAGTAAATATGCATCCATAGATAATTGCTAACCACTAGGATCGCTACTATCGCCTCATTACAGACAATGTGAAATAGTACCTGCACAGTATATTGTTTCTAGTACCCTCATAAACTCAAGCTTCGTGACTGTATATACTAGACTGTGATTATAGCTGAACGGTGTTTTATCTCTACGTATAACTGAGTGAATCACATAACATTCTGGCAAAAGGTAGAAATTATTCGTATACCCCGTCTCTCGTTCTCGACCAATAGCGATGGATTATAAGAAGCTACAAGATGTCTCAAATAAAGGGGCTTCTTAAATTTTTTGAGAAAATTTTTCCTTTTGATGTTACCAATAATTTTTTACCGTCATTTCTTAACGGAGTTGCCGGGTAAAATTTTGGTCATTTTCAGTCAAAAAAAGGAATTTTCTTTTTCTTATAAAAATGAATCAGCAATCCCTTATTTATATGTTGAGCAAATTTCAATTCTCTGCGGTGCTCGAAAATTACGTAATATATAAATGGCTACACCCTTGAACTTCTGTTCCATGCAAATGTTACAAGTTCTTTTTTCAAACTTTTTTTCAACACATTTCGTTATGTTCGAAGTGTAAAGGCTCTCACAATTTTTATGCTAGGAACATGAAATTTTTATTGCATATTCTACACACTGTAGTTAAAAAAATATCATATGGGTTTTATGATTAAATTAATAATTTTTAAAATAAAAATTGAAATATTTATAGCGGCAATGGAAATTTTTTTATTTTTAGGTATGCAGTGGCTATAAAATTCCCTCCCCACTTTTGTAGTAACAATATAGGAAAAACTAATGCGTGGTTTTTCTAAATATGCCACTGGCCTTACAAAAAAATCGGAATATTTTACTTAAAAATTGAGCGACACCTTTCATTTTGAAGTATGAAAAGATTTTTCAAAATATTTTTGTTAATACCTCAGAAACTAACTTCACTACATCATTAATAATAGGCCTAACACTTTCATTATGTGTACAAAACTTAAGTACGTAGCTTGAAAAATATATAAAATAGAAATTTCACCTGTCACCCCCCCCATAAGGGGTTAGGTACAGCTTACAGCAGTAAAATTTTGGAAATATTCAACTTTTTTTCCTCATTACTGTATCTTGTACAATAATGAAAATTAGTATGTGTAAAACACTGTCCTCCTGCTAGGCCTATATGAAAAAAGAAATATTTTTACTATTTAAAAAAATTATTTACATTTTTTTTTTTTCAAAATTCAGTTAACTGTGCAGTGATGAAGCGTTTCCCACATACCTAGAAAATTATCCAACATTCAGTGATGGAATTTTTTGTGTGTATTTATGCATGTCATATCTACAATATGACGCAAAATCACGTTTCTACCTTTGATAGATTGTCTGATAAAAAATACATTCATTTTAAAAAATGATCAAATATCAGTATTTTCTTCTAACACAAAATAAAAAATATTATGTATTAAGAAATGTAGTTGAAAGAGATTGATATTGTAAACATGAGTTTCAGCATCAGAATAAAAGAGAGAGAGTTAAGTTTTGCAGCTTAACAAGTTTTTGTAGATCGCGGATTTGAAGCTACGGTTCCGTAGGTTCACTTCGCGCTGTGTGATAACTTATTCAACCGAAATGGGAAGCCAGTTTTTATAATATTTGGTTTATTTTCAATTCTGAATAGCCGGTTCTAAAATGTACAATTCCCTTAGACTGATCTACATGTCAGCTAAGTAATTAGTCAGGGTTTGAACCCAAGACTTGAGACGTGAAGCCTGCTGGTCAGTTATTATAACTTCGACGACCGCTAAACGAAAGAGGGTGAGTGGCTGAAAACCCTCAGTTTTACTGTATTCTTCCAGGCTTGGGTCACGTGTCAATTCTGGTGTCAAACTTACATGGTCTGACAGAAGAGAGGGTCATGACGTTGCATATTGACAGTCATGGCCCCGTGATAGGGTGTCATTCTACATGAGTCCAGCTAGGGTGAACTGTGACTCGTACCCTCGTGAGGCGATAAGATGCATGACTTAAAGTCATGAGTTATTTTCTTAGTGATAAATCCCAGACTATTCGTCTGGCCAGAATGATTCTTACCCGTGTATTATACTTACTTACTTACTGGCTTTTAAGGAACCCGGAGGTTCATTGCCGCCCTCACATAAGCCCGCCATTGGTCCCTATCCTGAGCAAGATTAATCAAGTCTCTACCATCATATCCCACCTCCCTCAAATCCATTTTAATATTATCTTCCCACCTACATCTCGGCCTCCCCAAAGGTCTTATTTCCTCCAGCCTCCCAACTAACACTCTATATGCATTTCTGGATTCGCCCATACGTGCTACATGCCCTGCCCATCTCAAACGTCTGGATTTTATGTTCCTAATTATGTCAGGTGAATAATACAATGCGTGCAGCTCTCCGTTGTGTAACTTTCTCCATTCTCCTGTAACTTCATCCCTCTTAGCTCCAAATATTTTCCTAAGAACCTTATTCTCAAACACCCTTAATCTCTGTTCGTCTCTCAAAGTGAGAGTCCAAGTTTCACAACCATACAGAACAACCGGTAATATAACTGTTTTATAAATTCTAACTTTCAGAGTTTTTTTGACAGAAGACTAGATGACAAAAGCTTCTCAACCGAATAATAACACGCATTTCCCATATTTATTCTGCGTTTAATTTCCTCCCGAGTGTCATTTATATTTGTTACTGTTGCTCCAAGATATTTGAATTTTTCCACCTCTTCGAAAGATAAATCTCCAATTTTTATAGTTCCATTTCATACAATATTCTGGTCACGAGACATAATCATATACTTAGTCTTTTCGGGATTTACTTCCAAACCTATCGCTTTACTTGCTTCAAGTAAAATTTCCGCGTTTTCCCTAATCGTTTGTGGATTTTCTCCTAGCATATTCACGTCATCCGCATAGACAAGAAGCTGATGTAACCCATTCAACTCCAAACCCTGTCTATTATCCTGAACTTTCCAAATGGCATATTCTAGAGCGAAGTTAAAAAGTAAAGGTGATAGTGCATCTCCCTGCTTTAGCCCGCAGTGAATTGGAAAAGCATCAGATAGAAACTGGCCTATACGGACTCTGCTGTAAGTTTCACTAAGACACATTTTAATTAATCGAACTAGTTTCTTGGGAATACCAAATTCAATAAGAATATCATATAATACTTCCCTCTTAACCGAGTCATATGCCTTTGAAATAGCTTTTAAAGCTTTTTATAAAAATAGTGATACTGCGGCCGCTGCTCGAAGGGAACATAGCGTTATTTTAATATCGGAAGAAATGGTCCTGTTCCATCGGAACATGCAGTCAAATTATTAGTGGAATATTTTGAAGGCTACGGGGAGTGCTTTGAAGAAGAAACCTACAGCAAGAATTCGGAGTATTCGAAGACAGGAAACGATACACAGAGTGCGAAATGTTGTTACACAAAGCCCTAAACCTCCGTGAGACTAATTCCCCGGCAGTGCAGATCTCAAGATCTAGTGTATTTTCCATAGTTAAAAATAGCCTATTTTCAACAAAGAATGAACTTCAGTGTGAAGCTATTAACCAAAATGAAGTTCAAACTCTCTTGCATTTATTACGTATGTCTGATGAGGTACACTTTCACCGTATCGCTTTTGTTAACAAACAGAACTGCCGTTACTGGTCTACAGAAAATCCTCGTCAACTTTATGAACGAACGTTACACAGCCAGAAAGTCACAGTGTTGGTGTGCGATACCTTCAGTGAGATAATCGACCCATACTTTTTCGAAGATGACCAGGACGAACAACCATCTGCCAGGTATGCCAACATGGTAAACACATTCTTCGTACGGGAACTTGCTCGATTCCTTACATAATTGCCATATTGGTTCCAGCAAGACGGGGATACATCGCAGTCAGCGAGAATTTCTATGCAAGAAGTGCGCAAAATTTTCTGTAACTGCGTCATCTCCAGGAATGGTGAGACTGACTGACCCCCCAGGTCCCCTGACTTAACTGCTTATGATTATATCCTGTGGAGACACCTGTAAAGCAATGTGTATCCAAGTCGGCCACACACCATTGAAGAGCTCAAGAATAGGCCTAACATCAGTGTTGAAATCGAATTCATTCTTATTGCGATGTTGGAACGGGTCATGATCGATCTCCATTGCAGGCTCTCTGAGCGTGAACATCATCAAGGTCGTCATCTGCCGGACATAATTTTGAAAACTTTAATATGATTAATGTTGTTACATAAATAGAATTTGTAATGTTACAATATTATATTTTTATTTTCTGTCTCATTATACAACGTATTTATTTTGTCTTTAGAAAAGCCTGTTTATTTGAGACACATTCTATAAAATCAATTAACATTCTTCCTCCGGAACGGAAGGAAACTTTGGGTCCGGCGTTGTAATTTACGGCACATAAAAGGAACCAGTCTGTGATTGATCCAAGGTTGAACGTTACATTCATATGGGAATATGCCTGTACGAGCAACGCCTGAAACATGCGGCAACTTCTCTATCATACTCACTATGCAGGTAGCATACGAAGAAGGCCATCCCTAACCCTTGAGTTGTCAGTTTCAGGTCATATGAATTTTTATTACTTTTTCCATCGACGGTTCGTTGACCGATCTTTCCAACAGGTAAAATAAGTAGATACATAACAAGAATTCTATAGCCCCTGTTCCAGTTTATATAAGAGCTAAATACGGGAATTTTTTTTTAACTTATTGTAAGACGCACACATAGTGGGACTCGTTTATTATATAGTTGGCACGAAGGTCACGTGAACAGTCAAACCATTTAAAATATCAACCCACATATTCATTACTGGGAATGAGGAGATCGGTGCGATGCCCTACCGGCGAGACCCGCAGGCAGACGAATATTTCCGGAGTTAGTCGAGAGGAATCTTGTTGATGACTTGTCGAAAATGACTTCACAATAAAATTAATAGTTTGAAGTATAAATAAAACCTATTCCACAATAAAATGTTATGGTATTGTAACTTAAAATGTTTACCAATGAATTTCGTATTTGCAAGAGGCTGGTACATACATTTCCACAAGAAACTTGTGTACAAAAACAATGAAGAAATAACTTAATCACTGGCCCTGTTTAGAAAATTAGCAGACTTTAACAATTTGTAAAACAAGAAAATCAGACTTTGCTTTAGGAGCCATAAATGATGTTCTTTTGTTTCACAAATTGTCAAAGCCTGCTACTTTCTGAACATGTCCCACTGATTAAGTTATTTCTTCATTGTTTTTATACAACATTAAATTTCTACGCCCTATAATCAGAAAAACACACACCATATTTTATAATTTTCGCTTTCACAGAAAAAATATTAAATGCACTGGTGCAGCCGAATGCAGTTATTTGCATAGGAATTATGTGGCCGAATTTCACACATGTAAAACAGTTTTCATCTATAACTTAATTTCGAATTTAAATTTATTTTTCTTGCCATGAGATATTGTGTCTCGACCTAATGTCTTAAAATAATTATCATGACAAGAAACATCCGTTAAGCTCAATTAAATTGCCGGAACCTATAAGAAATTGTGATATTACCTATCAAAAGTTTCATGGTCTCATGCAGAGAAACATAAATTTGTTAGTATATCTATGAAATAGTAAAAACTTGAGATTGAGACGAGGAAAACGCGATTTTTGCATAAAACGTTAATAAAACCTTTATTATTGACAACGCATAAATGAAAGGGCGATAATTTCAAAGGTGGCTCAAGTACTCAAAGAAAACCTTATTCACTATTGAATTATTACTGATTTAACACGATAAGGCGGCGATAATTTTATTAACAAATTTCAGAGTTAAATGAAATACTCAAACAACATTTAATCCCCAGCCCTTTTCATAAAGAGACCTCACTTAACGTCCCTTCTTATGTACTACAGCTGTTAAATGGCGTAATAATGTAATTTGTTTGGTGGGGGATAAATACTTCGTCGCGTGGAATTTTCACGATTATTATACTTCTACTACGTCATACTACTTTTGACCAATAAAACGGTACGGAAGGATGTCTTTCAACCAATCATGGCTGTTTATCACTACAATTTTATCACTTCCCTACAATTTGTTTCTTTTTATCACTTCTCTAGCATTTGTTATCACTTCCCTATCATTTGTTTCTTTGTTTGCCAACATTTAAAAATGCAAATTCTTTAAGGTACTATAAAATATGCTTTGCGATCGTCATTTGTTTCCCGCATAGATAGTCAACTGAAAATGGCGGCTCCGTTCAAACGTTTTAGTGAATCTAACTTTAATGAAATAGAATTTTAGTAAGTCATTAATATTTTATTGTATTAGAGTACATTATCTCTTCTAATCTCTATATACTTTCTTCTAATCGTGCAATAGTCAAATCTTTCCACAATTGTGCACACATCTTGCGATTAGTTTTCCATATGGAATAAAACGAAGTTTGTAATATTTTGGTTTCATCTTTCATGTTCTAACATTGCACGGCACTATTAGTATCGCTCTTATATTTTGAGGCTAAAACTACACAATTTATCACTCTGAATTTTTAAGAGGATAAATCTTACCCCTTTAGTCTGCCGTTGTTTCGCTACTGCGGCTGTTAAAGAAACGATGTAATTATGGTACGGTAATAAAATAGCAATGACAATTAAAACGTTAGAAGAGACCGAAATACTCTAATAAAATTTGCCACATAGCCATTTTGTCTACCAGAAATCTCAAAGCAAGCTCTGGTTCGAATCTTTGTTCCCTCCGGCGAAAATCCGGTGTCTGAGTCAGATGCGAGCGTGATGGACATCAGAGCTGGATTGATGGAAGACGAGTTGGGGACGATTCCAGGCAGTGAGCATGCCCCGCTGTAATACACGTGTCGCGTCCTGATTAACATGGCCTGGGGGGACAACGATGCATGTGACACTTTAAAAGGGAATAGCTGATGATCAGTGGCGTATTTCAAAGGCACGAAACAGTAGTAGACTGATGTCTTTTTAAGCTATCAGTCCCACGTATTCGCTATTACGTTTCAGTGACATGACTTTCCAGTAAATATACTACAGGCAGTATTCAGTTTTGTTCAATTCTCAAGCTACTCGGATGTATAGTAAACATACAGGGTGATTGAAAAGGACGATGGGGTACATTGAAAGGAATAGAAAACCTACATATATTACATTTTGTGAGTAAATGTACTGCCAATTGCAAAATTGAATTGAAAATTGAAATCTATGGACGAATTACTACACCCTTTTCGCTGTAATAAAAATTCTAATGCAAGCACAAGCACGTGGCTGTCATATCCGTGATTGGCTCCCAGTCGAAATACTCACACAACGCAGAAAAATATAGTTCCGTATTTGGAAATCATAATCTTGTATTATTTGAAAATAAAAATTGAATTCTAGTTGTTAAATACGACGAAAACATATAACTTCACTCATATGTAAAAGGCTATGTAAAAGAAAAGCTACTTTTATATTTAGTTATTTACGTTGTAAGCGGATGAATACTAAAGGTAAACATTCACTACATCGTATCGCACGCGTCGGACGAATCGCACGGATCGGAAAAAGACAATCTTTGCTGTAATTGTTATGTAACCGCGTTCATTACATCGTATCGCACGTATCGCCTCTCGGCAAATCCGTCCACGTTTCTCGGATGGGCAACTTTTCCGATGCGTGCGATCATGGCCTTCTTTAATGAATCAATTTTAATTGGTCAACTGTTACTATTATGTTGTGCCATGTTCAGTGTCGCGCCAAAATGGCAGACGGAAAACTTATTTCGCGTGTAGAAAATTGCGAAGAATTATATAATTTGAGGCGTTCCCATTACAGTAATTAAGTCGTTTCTTTCAAATATATTATGTAACCAATATTTCTTTCGTTTCTTCCTCTTCAATTAAGACGCATGAAGCAATTACAAATTCTTATTCGCTAACAGTCATAATTAATAGACCTAACCTCAACTCCACTGTTTTCAACAATGTCAATATCGTACGACGTCATGTTTTAAACAGCTGATAGGGGAATCCGATGAGGCAATGAGGTGAAGCCATTACAGTGAACGCACTGCACTTAAAATATTCGTTTCGTGCGATTCGTACGAGGAGTGCGATACGATGTAGTGAACGCTTACCTTAAGAGTAATACCAAGGTACTCTGTTCTTGTAATACTCTGGCGCCACTTGAGCTTGTTCTAGTAAGCACGTGATAATATGGCTTCTGCATCCTCAATGTGTGTGGTTACTAAACATAAAGTGAAGAGAAAGAAATAGTGTTGAATGTATATAGTAGCCTAAGTTAAGTGAGTTGAATCCAATTAATTAATTATAAAGCAACAGTTTCCTAAGCAAACGAATGCATAGTAGTGAGGGTAGGTCTACTTGACGAGAAACGGGAAATGTTTATGAAACAGAATGTACAACAGTGAGAGGGATCACTTACTGAGAATCTCTGGCGCCAAATTGCGGCCAATCAAGCCTCACTTCAGTTACGTGCCATTGTTTACTGTAGATTATTCTTACAACGAAAAAATTATAGTCAAGAAGGCTTTGTTGATTCGGTTTCATTTTTGTTAAAACAGTTGCACTCCACTTCAATTATCAATATACAGTATATTAAACAATCTCTGATACGTGACTATCCATAATCTTGTACAGCAGAAGCTGTACATAACCAAAATAATTTTTTAGAGAGTTATTTTACAACGCTGTATCAACATCTCAGGTTATTTAGCGTCTGCATGAAATGAAGGTGATAATGCCGGTGAAATGAGTTCGAGGCCCAGCACCGATACTTACTCAGCATTTGCTCATATTGGGTTGAGGGAAAATCCGGAAAAACCTCAACCAGGTAACTTGACCGGGATTCGAACCCGGGCCACATGGTTTCGCGGTCAGACGCGCTAACCGTTACTCCACAGGTGTGCACTTACTCAAATAATATAAATAATACAAATTATTATAGAAAAGTTTTTAATTAAGGTTGATGAAATAAACATGAATCATTTTAAAAGATTTAATTATTATTGAAAGTACAATGTTGGCAAACAAAGAAAGAAGTGTTAGGGAGGTGATAAAACAAATAAATGCTAGGGAGGTGATAAAAACAAATGCTATGGAGATGATAAAAATTGTAGGATAAATAGCCAAGATTGGTTGAAACACGTCGTTCCGTACTGTTTTATTGGTCAAAAGTACAGTAGTGTGATTAATGAAAGTGTAATAGTCATAGTAATTCCTGTTTGTATTAAATTTTTTATCTCGATTAATTTTTTTGTTACACTGTATTTAGTACAAAATTACATTTGATTGCTCAAACAGACGTGCGCTACGTTTATTCTGTGTAGGCTATTCATTTTGATTTGTGATAAATGAAGTAATACAATACAATACAATACAGTTGAAAAGGTATTATGTTGATATTTTGATTTATCAATTCCCAATTGTTGATCTTTACAATCCCTCAATTATTTCCTCGTAGCTCTATTTACATGTTTTTCGAAAAAGGGATATTATTAGATAAAAGGCTGCAATTACGAGAAATAAAACGACGCCGATATAAAACCTTGTTTTCACAAAGTAACTTAAAAATAATTTATTCTCTTTATGATAGATGACATGAATAAGCACTTTCTTCTTCACGTGTCTTTTAATGATGAGATATGAAACCAATTAAAGGAAAGTAGGATCTAACTTTTCTTTGAAGAACTTGTAAAGAAATAATTCCACAATACGACCCAGATATTCCGCGGTATAAGCTGGATGACAATGCAGAACTCTTCAAGAAGTCCCAAGACGTCTGGCGGCAGAACAATAACCAGAACGGTAAAAGGGAAACAAACAAGAGAAAACTTTTTAACTCCATTTCCATTATGTGATGGCAGAATGTGAAGGTGAAACGTCGTCTTCTAGAAAGGGTGTAAGATGCCGCACAAATTAGTTATATCTCTCTCTTGGCTCTACACAGTCAGAGTTGAGCGTCGTCTCGAGTCCTTACCTAGACTTTTTCTCAACTGAATATAACACAGGATGAGACTCCTGCAATGAGTTGTCGACACATCGTCCTACCTCTTCCGAAAGTGTCTTTACAATAAAAGTCATGAAAAGTTCAATTCATAGCTCTCCTTACATTTCTGCGCAAGCAATGCTTTCCCAGTTTCACAATACTGGGTGAATCAATAAAATATACATGAATTTAGTATTTTATACTCATATTTTGCAAAGTTGGTGAAATTTAATTGTGTTCAGGAAATTGTAATGCAAGCTTGGGGGAATATTTCATAATGATTTTAACTACGCCAAAGAGAATTAAAACTGTTCTTATTTGATTTAGAATAAAACATTGTGGAAGATGATGACAAATGGGTGAAGTATGTGTGGATTACAGACGAAACTCATATCCATCTTAATGGATTAGTGAATCGCCAGAATGTGAGGTTTTGGAGTTCCAATTCACCAAACAATATCATGGAACAGCCTCTTCACAGTCCAAAATGCACTATACGTTATCATCATCTTACACCACTCTTCAAGTCCACCAAACGATATCATGGAATATTCTCTCGACAGTCCAAAATGTACTATTCGTCATAATCTTCCATCATTCTTCCAATTCACCCCAAGATATCATGCAATATCCTCTCCAAAATGCACTATTCATCATCACTATCTTACATCATTTTTTCCAATCCATCAAACGATATCATCGAATATTCTTTTCACAGTCCAAAATGCACAATTCGCCATCATAATATTCCATCATTCTTCCAATTCACCAAATATTATCATGGAATATTACCTCCACAGTCCAAAATGCACTATTCGTCATCACCACTTTACATCATTCTAACAATCCACCAAACTATATCATGGAATATCCTTTTCACAGTCCAAAATTCACTATTCGTCATCATCTTTAATCATTCTTCCAATCCACCAAACGATATCATGGATTATCCCCTCCACAGTCCAAAATTCACTATATGTTGTCATCATCATCTTACATCATTTTTCAATCCATCAAACGATATCATGGAATATCCTCTCCACAGTCCAAAATCCACTATTCGTCATCGTCTTCCATCAATCTTTCAATCAACCAAACGATATCATGGAATATCCTCTTCACAGTCAAAAATGCACTGTTCATCACCATCTTACATCATTCTTCCAATCCACCAAACGACGTCATGGAATATTCTCTTCACAGTCCAAAATTCACTATTCGCCATCGTCTTCTAACTTTCAAATTTTTTGACAGCAGACTAGATGAAAAACGTTTCTCAATCGAATAATAACACGCATTTCCCATATTTATTCTGCGTTTAATTTACTCCCGGAGTGTCATTTATATTAAATTTGTTGCTGTTGCTCTAAGATATTTGAATTTTTCCACCTCTTCGAATAATAAATCTCCAATTTTTATATTTCAATTTAGTACAATATTCTGGTCACGAGACATAATCATATACTTTGTCTTTTCGGGATTTACTTCCAAACCGATCGCTTTACTTGCTTCAAGTAAAATTTCCGAGTTTTCCCTAGTCGTTTGTGGACTTCCTCCTAACATATTCACGTCATCCGCATAGACAAGAAGCTGATGTAACCCCTTCAATTCCAAACCCTGTCTGTTATCCTGAATTTTCCTAATGGCATATTCCAGAGCGAAGTTAAAAAGTGAAGGTGATAGTGCATCTCCTTGCTTTAGCCCGCAGTGAATTGGAAAAGCATCAGATAGAAACTATTTTTATTTATTTTCCTTATTTATTTCTTCTCTATATTTGGATTCGTATTTTGTTTTTCTGGTGGTGTGGTAGAGGAGGTCTGATGGCCTTAACTCACCAGATTAAATAAATAAGTAAATATATATATATCATAGATGAAATTAGAGGAAGATAGAATATGTTGGTGGAACAAAACAGGGAAACGGGAGTATTCCGAGAACAGCTTTCTGCAAAATCTCCTTCTTCCACCACAAATTTCGACATATTCAAAACGAAAATCGAACCTCGGCTGCCTCGATGGAAGACCAGCTTACCATCGCTGACCCATAAACACGGCTTACAGTGATATTGACCACACCTAATTCCAGACCTTTGACTACATGCCCTCCATTCGCGTTCACAACTCTAAAGGGAAACTTACCTTTGATATAATTTATTCTACTCTCAGAATCCACGAAAGCTCTCAATGCGGTCGACATCGGGTATCAAACTTGAACCTCTAACTCAAAGCCATCTGTCTACCCCCTGCGGTTACTCTATTGGGATTGCCGATTGTTAGCGCGGCAACTCTACATTGCTGTACACTTGATTTTACGTACAACGCGCTGCGGTCATTAGACGGAGAGCGTAAAGTAGAAAGGTCCTTGAGCTGTGATTCTATAAACAATATGGTAGCATTGTAGAAATAGCAGAGCGATAAATCAGCGCCGAGTTTCGACGTGGTCGCGCTGGAATGTGAAATGCCTTCGCCTTTTTACAGAAAGTTGCTGGCTTCGTTAACAGTTGGGTCAGGCGAATTGATTACCCGACGCGTTACACCTCCGTGGAGACCGGTATGACCTTAAACTGACACTTGTCAAGAATTTGAAAACAGTTCTTTCCCTCTTACTCATCCTCGTCGCGAAACATCTCATACGTGTTTTGCGTGCCAAGAGGTTCGAAGCTGGGGGGAGACCAAACCAAAACTTAAAGAGTTTGTACAATTGTGTTTATTTGTTGACTGCTCTACGTTCAATGAGAGTTAATGAAGAGTTATTTCTGACTGAAGTACTGAGATCGAGCTCTGGAAACAGGATGAATAGTAAGCAATGTCACTAATTTCAGAGAGTTAGGAGAGACTGTTGTACTTTAGCATAGTGTATCTTCGAAAAATTTTTGTTTTTTTAATTTTTGCTGCTACCTAGAGGACTCAAACTGAAGTACATTGTAGAGAAAGCCGCTAAGTAGCTCTGGTCGTAGTTTCAGTTTGATTTATAATAATAATAATAATAATAATAATAATAATAATAATGATATATTTTAGCTGGCAGAGTTAAGGCCGTAAGGCCTTCTCTTCCACTCAACTAGCAAAAAGTATACATACATATGTATGAACTTACAAAGAATTCAACAATTTGATTTAGATAAGAGTTACATATATACAAGAGTTATTTAGGAATTAAACAACAAAATACTATGAACAATTAATTAAACACTGAAATACAAACTATGTTGCAGAATTAAGCTAAAATACATAGAATGTTAATATATTTCAAATAATGTTAGATAATAGAAAGAGATTATTATGAGAATTTTGGAAATACAGATGCTAATTCAATTATTTGACCTTCCAATAAGAATCGGTTAATATATTTATTGAAAACTATTGCACTGTCAGGATGCATGTCTGAAGGAAGGAGTAACAATGTAGACAGTGATAGTTTAAGTCGGTATGATTGGAGTGAAATGCTAAGAAGCTTATCTTTTAAGCTGTTTTTAAAAGTGTTTATTGTCTTGCAGCCCCTAATACTTTGTCGCGAGGTGGATACTGTAAAATATGACGAATAACGAGATGTTCTATGAAGAGGTATACTTAACGCGCCACAGATAAGTGATCTGGTATTTACGTCGTGGTTAGAGTATAGATAAGAGAAACGAGACGAAAGATAATTTGGTGTTAGACGAAAGGTAAAGTGTGAATTCTGTCGACAAAATAAGTTTTTATAGTACCAAACGTAAACATTTCGTTCATTGATATATGTTTTCTAACACAAAACCAGATTGTATTTGTTAGTAGGCTATCTTTCAAGCACGGTGTGTTCCCTGCCATCTGGTGAGTAATAACATATTTTAATTTCCATAACTTATTCGAGTCTCTAGTTTTGGGAGCCATATTTGTTTAAAAGTGCACCCTCTTGTACCTTGGAACACAGAACATCTTGTACCATGAAACATGTTCCAAGGTACAGTACGATTATTTAGTCCTGACAGTCGCCGACAATGTGCGCCTTGGTCAGGCGAGTCCATTTAGTTTCGCCAAGGGTTGCTTGGGTTAGTCACTTGCTTGCCTTCGGAGCGATCGGATGTCATGAGTGCAGTAAAGCGGTATGGTTTTAGTACAATTAAGCTGTACTGCATTCTTTTACCGACCGCACGCCCTTATCTCTACTCTAGAGCTATCCCCACTCCTCCTATTGCTTCCCCTCTTTCGCGTCGCTGAGCTGTCAGGACTAAATAATCGGTCTGTACACGATACTATCAGTTTTTGTTTTTCTTTTATTTTAAGATCATGTCACGAAGTAAGTCTGTAGTTAAGAGGCCCCCAATTGATCCGGATGCCTTAAAGAAAGCTGTTGAAGCAGTTATTGCTCCTCCAGGAAATACAATATAAATCAGAGAAGCCTGCCCGGGTTATGATGGCAAATACATTTAAAATATGATTGTCAGTTTTTACAGCTTATATTCCCACCTATATTCCATGTGTTCCAACTTACAAGAGTGTATGTTCCAAGATACATGATCCTGTTGTATCTTTGAACACATTACATATCCCTTCATTTTATTTTTTCCATCCTTAACAGATTTGTAAAGCAGGAAAAAACATACAGGAAGTTGTAAAGGAATCTTCAGTAATTATTTCGAGCATTTTTCATTTTAAAAATTTAATTTCCCAAAATTAAAAAAAAAAAAATAATAAAATGTGAAAAGTGTTTAAAAGGTACAACATTCTCCCCTATTCTTTTTGAGATATTTCAGACAAAAAAGTTTAATGCGATTTTCCTCGTTTCTGCTATGGAGTTGCACACAGAGACTTTACAGGTCCAGTTACACTGTGACGTCACGTTATTACCCCAACTCCTGTCCTTTCTTCCTCGTTGTAATCATTCACTTCTTTCCCCATTTCCACCCCTATTAAACAGCCAATTTTTCCAAGAAAATGTAGCCTTTTCTGATAAGAAAATGGACTACGGTTTAGCAGAGAAATTACTTGTCCCCGATAAGAAACCGACACATCCATATAGTTCGGAGAAATGACAACTATTGCGAAACCTGTAAGACTTATTTTATACTGTTGCTGCAACGTTATATTACAGGCTGGAGTGTCCTAGAGCCAGACCTTCGCAGCGGGCGTCATGTCGAAATATATACGCAGAATGCTAGTATGTATCGAACCCAGGACATGGAACAGCTGCACGTGTGCACAAAGGAATACACAGCCACGAGCACTTGTAAACCCGCCCAATTCCCCCCGCCTGTCGAATAGTACACGGAGAGGGTGGTGGGGATTGATTTAATATGGAATGCACATATCAATGTCATTATTAGTAGTCCTACAGGTTTAGTTTCCTATCTGCTGTTACATTCAACCTCACATAACACGTGATATTTCAAACGTTCGTAGCAAACAGTCAAATGTTTAATTCTATGGCATTTTTCGTACTGTAAAAATGACTATTCAAGTATCGAAAAATTCTTCTCACGAATTTTCAGAACATAAACATTACTGTTAATAATAATAATAATAATAATAATAATAATAATAATAACAATAATAATAGTGTCACTTGATAATACTCAATATACTACCCAGACACGAGGCAATATTGACAAACCGTTAGCTTAATATAGAAAAATATAAAAAAGAACAAAAGTAACTATTTAACAACAAAAATTCTTATTTCGTCTTTGTTTATAATGAAAGTACAAGACTAACTATAGCCCTATGACAGTATCTAGATATTTAGCCTTCATTTTCGCAATCACAATAAATGCGAAATGTACCAAAATGCTGTAAAAATAAGTAATTTTATTGTAGTTTTTCATCCGTAATAAATGAGAAAGTGGATACAAAATACGAAACGAGCGAAATTACATTTGTTACAGCAAACGACTGTCATGATTGAAAGTTGATTTTACTGAATTCAGAGTTGCCAACCTAGATAAGTATGTTGAAATATTACAAATAACTGCTCTAGAGTTGTAATGAAAACCACTGTCTTCTATGTATGCTACAATCCTACAATGCATGTAAAGTTCATACGCAAAAGGCGGTGTTAATTAATAAACATTATACGAAACAAATCACTGCATTTGAAATGTACTGAACTTTATTTAAACAATTCAAACTTCACTTAACAAAAAGAAATAAAAATTATTACAACTGAAGACGAAATACTGTAAGTACCTCAATAATTTTTACTCCTTCACATTGAAGTTGATGGTGAATGTTTGTACGTTGGCCAGACTGCTAATCTTCAGTCAGTTGGTCATAGTGTACAGTAATGTATGTACTGTATATTAAGATTTTTAAAAATATTATTTTAAAAATATACTATCGTGCAAAAAATACTGTACAATACATGACAAAATCTCGGAAATTGTGTTCATTTTTCAAACTTTTCCTCGATTTTGTAAAAGCACTTCCCAAACTTCTGATATACTGTTAAGAGTAATTCCTAAAAGACTAATTTGGCCGTCTCTTCAGTGTTGCCAACTAATACTAGATATCACCAAAAGAGGATAAAATCACATAATGCCATGCAAGCCTACTACTATAATAATAATAATAATAATAATAATAATAATAATAATAATAATAATAATAATAATAATAATAATAACAATATAGTATTAACAATAATGATGTCTTGCTTATTTACCACAGCTTATCTTTATGTTGGGAAGGTGTTTTCTAAAAGGTTCAATAATTTGTGAAAGAGTATATTTTTCTTCTGGACCTCTTGCACATTATGTTAGTAGTTAGTAGATTACTGTATGATCTAATATTAAAATGTATTTTGTCTGACAACATGAAATTCATTGCTTTGATTAAACAGTTTACGATTCACGACACCTAACCTAAAAATGTGTTTTGTTTGATCACGTGAAATGATTAGTATGAATTCCGAAAACGAAAGCCACTTTGAAATGTATGCTTTAGAATAGTTACTCCATTAGTGTAATAAAAGTCTAAATACGAAAGAAATTAATTAAAATGTGAAATGGTATTTTTATCGATTACTCAAGGGCATGTACCACACGAAATATGTTATATTTATTTATATTTAGACTACCTGATTCTAATCTTGAAATTGTAACCACAACAGAAAGCAACACATACAATAACTATTATGTATTCATATTAATACTGATATTAATTAATTATTAGTATGTTCAAATGGGCTCAAAAACCTAGAACAATTTGAATTTTCAGAATTTGAACTGCTGACAACTTGTGTCACTGCTGCCAACATAACAGTTATAAAATCACTACCAGTTGTATTTCTCAGTACCGAAATTCGAAACGAAGTTTGCAAAAGGAAAATCCAACCTGAAAACTAGAAAATTACCATAATACACTAACTTATGTAGTGATAGGGGAAAAATGGTTAGGTTTCACCCTTAGGATATTAGGTAAGCTGACCCGGACTATAGGGACCGAAAATTTGCTGTCTGGTTATCTCTACCATTATTTCGAGTTGTGTGATGCTGGCTGTCTATGCGAACTCTTTAGGTCCAGTGTTCATTCACACACAATCTGTAAGTGGTAGCGAGTGATTGTGATCGAGATAAAATCATACCACATCTTTTGGCATGTTTCTTCATACTCACAATTTCACTGGTATCTTATAGATATACTTCTTTGCTTATTTATTTTCAAGCATTTTAACTGAAAAATGTAGAAAATATACGTGTTAACACATTCATGACACTGAATTTATACCATAAAAAATGTACTATCGCACAAGTTTGCCATTTTTACAGAGCACAAATTCAAAGTTATTTCTTCAAAATTGATGCACTCTCTCACCTGAGTCATAATATTCTCCATGACGAGCAGTAGCATGTCTGGAGGAATTTTATCCATTTGTTCCCAAATTCTCTGTTTCAGGGTATTTAAATTTGCTGGACGAGTTTCGTACACTTTGCTCTTTAAATAACCCCACAAAAAAGTCAAAAGCAAGTAAAAGAGCTGGCCAAGAGATATCACCAAAGCTGGAAATGATCCTATATCCAAAAATGGTTCGTAGAATATCCATCGAATTCCGAGCCGTGTGTGATGTCGCCCAGTCGTGTTGATACGAAATTCTGGTGATGTCAATATTACGACGACGTAACAATGGAAACATTGTGTGCGATCCGGAACTCTTCCATGTCTTGCAACGTTGAAATGCCGCCTGAATAATCGCTGTGTTGTTTTCACTGAGTCTCAGTTTTTTTTTATGTTTTAATAGTGAATTCCCGATGTTCTGCCGACCAACGAGGCATGTTTATTCAGTACATTTACTGAAATAATTCAGATTCGTTGAATTCAGTAACAAAATTAAAATCGTTGCTATGTAAACCTAAACAATTGATACTCTAACTTTAAATGGCATAGTCTACCTTCACCGAAGTTATGCCGTGTTTAGCTTCAATCCATCCCAATTATTACGCAAGTCAAAATCATGAGTTCATTCTGCCCCACCTTTCCTTCCCCTTTATGCCCAGAGTTGTGCTGAAACCTACCTTCTCTAAAAATATCCTTTAGTAAAAGATATTACAACATGAGTGGAGTACCTCCTAATTTTTTTTTGTTTCTTTCAAACAATTTTCTTTCTAAGAACCCAATGTACCTGGTCACGTGGGAAAATAATGCGGTTTAATTTTTTTTTCAGCTGTATCGGTGATAGGACTTATGTTATTTATGGAGAAGATTTAAAATAACAAAAGAAAACGAAGGGTCCAATAAAACCTGTTCCAAATTCGTCTTCGTTCGCCATAAGTTCCATTTAATTTCACCGGATCTTGAACCCGGATCTCTGACGTGGACTGCCGACGCTCTAGCTGATGTTGCGTCGCATAATGCATATAAAAAACAATAAAAGTAGAAGGTCGAACCCGGTTCTGAAGCTTTGCTCCCTTTCTCCTTCCGATTTTCATATCAGTTATTGTATATAATTGCAAAACGTTTGACTCACTTTCAAGTTCCAGTCTGGTTCTTTTTTTCTCCAGCCGATCGTGTTGTAATAGTCGCCAGTTGAATGTTGGGTTCTTGCAGTGGGGGAAAGTGCGTCTTGCATCGTGAACAATCACTGAACAGAAGTGAGATCCGTGCCACAGATTGAGAACTATGGGGAGCAGCTGGCCATTTCACTTGGCACTTGGAATGTTATGCGGCGGTATTCTACGGAATGCAATGCAGACGTGTTTCAGCTTTCAATTCAGAACGGTCTTGTTCTGGAAAGAATTAACTCACAAGCTGGCTGCCTTATGTTTCCGTGGTTTTCCTGACAGCTCTATGTTAGATACTGCAATAGTATTCACTCTAGAAAATTTTCAGTGAAGAGGAGATTGTAGGTCTAATGTGAAAAATATTACATTAAGTTGGATTTAAGATTTTCGTAGTTTTCAGTGTGATGCGAGATTATAGGGTTTTTGCCCAATTTCATAAATGTAAAAACGTTCAGAGTTTCGACTAAAACATAAAAAAAAGGAACTTCTCTGTTAGGTCTGGTTCCAAAAGCTGGAGTCATGCAGAACACTGTAGTTCTATCTTTGAATTTGTTACCAAGAGTTGGAAATGTGAACAATTACTTTATGTTAGATCCACTTCTGTAAATTGGAGTCTTGAAAAACAGCCATATCTGTTAGATCTGTTATGAAGAGTAGAAGTCGTGAGAAAAGCTCTATCTGTTGATCCTTTACCAAGAAGTAGATTCTTGAAGAATTGCTCCAACTGTTTGACCTGTTATCAAGAGTTGGATTCCTGGACAACTATATTTGCTAGATCTGTTATGAAGAGACGGAGTAATGAACATATCTCTGTTGGATTAGTTATATCTGATAGATCTGTTATGAAGAGGTGGAGTAATGAAGAAGACCTCTCTCTGTCGGATTAGTTATTCAGCGTTGGGTTCCTGGGGAATGCGTCTATTGAATCCGTTACTAAGAGCTGGATTTTTGGATAATACGGAGTTATTAAGAACAACTTTATCTATTGGATTAGTTATACAGGCCTAGATTCCTGGAGAATGTCTCTGATGAACCCGTTACTAAGAGCTGTATTCCTGGAGAACAGATCTGTTATTAAGAGATGGAGTCACGAAGAACAACTCTATCTGTTGGATTCGTTATACATAGCTAAATTTCTGAAAAACTAATCCGTTTTCAAGAGCTGTATGAATGGATTTCTGGATAATGTCTCTATTCAATCCGCTTTCAAGGCTGTATTCCTGGAGAACAGATCTGTTATGAAGAGATGGACTCATGAAGGACAGTTATATCTATTGGATTCCTTATACAGAAATTGATTTCTGGATAATTCCTCAAGCTATATTCCTGGAGAACACGTGTTATAAAGAGATGAAGTCATGAAGAACAGCTCTATCTGTTAGATTCTTTATAAAGAAATGAATTCCTGGATAATGCCTCTTCACCAAAAGCTGTATTCGTGTATAACAGATCTTTTATGAAGAGACTAAGTTACGAAGAACAGCTCTATCTGTTAGATTCCTCATACAGAAATGGGATTTCTGGATAATGTGTCTACTGAATCAATTACCAGGAGCTGTATTTCTTGAGAACAGATCTGTTATGAAGAATGTATTCCTGAAGAATAGGTCTATTTGTTTGATTAGTTATTCAGATTTGGATTCCTGGAGAATATCTCTATTGAATTTCTTACCAAGAGCTACTATATTCCTGGAGAACACGTCTGTTATGAAGAGATGGAGTCATGAAGAACAGCTCTATATTTTGGATTCCTTATATAGAAATGCTGTATACCTGGAGAATACATCTTTTATGAAGAGATGGAGTAATAAAGAGTAGCTCTATCTGTGGATTCGTTATACAGAGCTGGGTTCCTTGAACATTTCTCTATTATACTATAGGAAGTAAAGCGCACGAATATGCATGAAGATAGTGTAAGAGCAACACTTTTCCTTGCTCTATTCACTTAAAGACTTGTTGCTTTTTAAGCACTCACAACATTTCTCTACTGAATACGTTAACAAGAGCTGTATTAATGGAGAACAGTTATATCTGTTGGAAATGGAGCCGTGGAGAATAGTTTTATCTGTTGAAAAAGTTACCAAGAGCTGCACTTGCTCTATTTGTTGGGTTCGTTACCAAGATGGAATCCTAGAGAATTGTACAAAGTACTTCTGTTTCCATGGTTACAACGAGCGATCTCATGACGCGTCAGAGGAGACTTTCATGTCAAAAGTCACAATTTTTCTCTCCTTGTAGGTTGAATATAGACGTTTAATAACAATAACAATGTTGTATTCTTGACTTCATGTATCGTTTGTTTGTTTTTCTTTTTTTTTATTAATTTTAGATTTTATGTGTAATTACAGTTAACAGTTTATTTACAGTATGTTGTGATTATTATTATTATATTATTATTATTATTATTATTATTATTATTATTATTATTATTATTTTCATCTATTATTATTTTTCTTCTATCCAGTTTTCATTATTGGTCACACCCGACCTCAAGCATCTTGCTTTTTCGAGTGTGACAATTGAATTTATAAGAATGTGTAATATGTATGTAATATGAGATTGGCAATCAATTTCGAATTTTGAAGAATATTCATATACGAGTATTACAATAGTATTGTAAAATCTTTGTTAATGCATGTAATTTTTGCTTGCAATAATAATAATAATAATAATAATAATAATAATAATAATAATAATAATAATAATAATAATAATAATAATAATAACAATAATAGACCCAACAATAATGTCTATAACAGATGAGATTTTTGCGAGACAGAAGAACTTTATAAATAACTATTTCAGACATCTCGAACGACACAAAACCGCAATGTCTACAAGTACAGTAATTTCAGATTAACGGACCGGGTTGTGTTCAGAAATTGTTTCGTGCAGTAGCTCGAGAAGCGGTAATTTCAGCTCGGCGCGTGTATTTAAGAAATTACCCTTCCAACGCCACAAAAAGGGTTGTTAAATTCGCGGTCTTCGAAGAACATTTTCTTGTTCTGGACGTGTGAACCGGGCGCCGCTAGGAAGCCTTTGCGTGTGTAGGGGCAGTTTTGAATAGCAACCCTCTAAATATTTCTAACGAGCTTGTGCCGCCTCTCTCCAATCTGTTTAACGCAAGAATGTTTTCTCTGCTTTGTTCTCGGATTGTCATGAATATTCAATGCTGCGTACACACCAAACTACATTAGGACCTGCCCAAGTTGTGGTCGCCTGTGATTTCGTTCAAATACAGGTGAGATACTTCGAAGCGTACGTGTTTACCCATGTACAAGTTTCCGAATGCTCTGTAATGTAATTCTTTACTTAACTTAGCTGGGACATTGACTTTGCTGCCTAGATGTCGGCTACCACTTCAGTCACGTCTGTAATCCCTGAACAAAGCGACGATTAAACCAACAAGGAAATGAACAAAATGGGGTAAAAATATCGGCATCATACGACACACTTTCTGATCATAAGTTCAAGAGTTCAGTAAAACTTCAGTTCACAAGAAATTACTAGGCACTATTGAGTTTAAAAGTCTAACATGGACAAAGTTACTCTATTAATTGGCTGTTATGAGCTATATTTTTAGTCAACAATTGAAATATCACTCTTTTTTATTTACACAACTACATGAAATATTTTAATACCTATCGCAATATTATAATATTAATGTACAGTAATGGTAATATTTCAATATTGTTTCACTTGTAATATTCGAACGCCTATTACTCTATTCACTCGTAACCATAATTTAATTTTCATTTTCCTTTCCAGAACACTTTACTGCTTTTTCTGTGCACACAGTCACTACTTTTTTAACAGCCATTATCATTATTTGTTACACAAGTATGGTCAGTTTAGCCACTGTCACTATTTACGATAGGAGCGCTGGGTGTTGGCGTCACCCCACATCTCTTCAAGTTACAGTAAAACCTCCCTAAAACGAAACGCGATCGTTCCAGAATTATTTTTTTTCCGTTTTCACAGATTTTCGTTTTACAAAGGGTTGAGTTTTGGCAAAAATAAGAATAAACTACTGCAATATGCTCACTGTAGGAAGAACACAATGAAGAAATAATTTGAAATAAAAGTTACTACAGTACAGTACATGCAAAGTGAATTTTATTTTCGTAATTATTAACTTACGTATTTGCAGCCTCTCTCTATCTCTATCTCTATCTCTATCTCTATCTCTATCTCTATCTCTATCTCTATCTCTATCTCTATCTCTATCTCTATCTCTATCTCTATCTCTATCTCTATCTCTATCTCTATCTCTATCTCTATCTCTATCTCTATCTCTATCTCTATCTCTATCTCTATCTCTATCTCTATCTCTATCTCTATCTCTATCTCTATCTCTATCTCTATCTCTATCTCTATCTCTATCTCTATCTCTATCTCTATCTCTATCTCTATCTCTATCTCTATCTCTATCTCTATCTCTATCTCTATCTCTATCTCTATCTCTATCTCTATCTCTATCTCTATCTCTATCTCTATCTCTATCTCTATCTCTATCTCTATCTCTATCTCTATCTCTATCTCTATCTCTATCTCTATCTCTATCTCTATCTCTATCTCTATCTCTATCTCTATCTCTATCTCTATCTCTATCTCTATCTCTATCTCTATCTCTATCTCTATCTCTATCTCTATCTCTATCTCTATCTCTATCTCTATCTCTATCTCTATCTCTATCTCTATCTCTATGTCTCTATGTCTCTATCTCTATCTCTATCTCTATCTCTATCTCTATCTCTATCTCTATCTCTATCTCTATCTCTATCTCTATCTCTATCTCTATCTCTATCTCTATCTCTATCTCTATCTCTATCTCTATCTCTCTCTCTGCGCCCTAGTTTCATGGCCACCACATTTTTTTTAAAGTGCATTGCCGCGACTATTTTTGACGGGAACGTTGTAGGATTTTCTTCGTGTCGTGCATCAATTCAGAGTGTAAACTGCGCCCTGATCCATAGGTTGTGTAACTGAAGTTGTGTTTGATGAAAAATAGATTAACTTCACGTTAGACAAAGCAATCTTTGGAGCAGGTAGCATTGTCTAAAAACAGTACGACCTTACGACCTTGACGTTTCATTGCTCCATTAAAATTATGAAGCCACTCTTCCATGATAGAACTGGTCTTCTAGGCTTTTTGATTAAATCGCACAGTTTTACTTTATTCGCACTGTTATTTAACACTGTATTGGCATATTAAGGGGACACTCAACTATATTTTGGAACTTTTTTCCTATTTGACCAATCTTTTTCAAATTTGGAGAAAAGGTTTAATATACACATGGAAAGTAATATGCAAAATCTCAGCTCATTAGATCCAATACTTTTCAAAATAAAAAATATTTCAATTTTTAATCAATCATTAATTGAAATATCACTTTTAATTATCATTTTTATTTTCTGGCTTTGTGCATTTGACTGTGACTTCTCAATGAATAGGGGAGAATTCTGCGTATTGATTTAGTTCTGTCACGTAAATTAATGTAGAAATTTAATTTTTTTCATTTCTATGACACTTTTTCTCCAATTTTTAAGTTGAGTGTCCCCTTAACACAAAGCTCAGAATAAATAAAAGGAAATGTGAAACTAAATTGACACTACACTACAATTATTCACTGTTTTATTCTGCTCGCACTGTCCTTTATCACTGCATTGGCTTGTTAGCACAAAACTGAGAATAAATGGAAGAAAATGCAAGAAGGTTGGAAGAAGTAATGGTACAGGAAGTCAGTAACCTGCCCGGGTCCTTGACAATAAGCACAGAGTAGTGACATGGTTAGAGAAGCACTCTGTTTTGAGTATTTTTTACAATGATTTCCACTATTATGATCAGTATAGTGAGTAATTTCAGGTGTGCTTACATTTCCTTATCATTTCTTCATCGATTGTTCTACAGTCAATTTCATGAATATTATATATCTGGTATGTCCTTTTCATAACCTATATTTTTAAGGAGACTTTGACAGTACGGTATGCAGCTAGATGAGATTTATTGCCCGATGTCTAGCACATAGTACTGTTTGCATTAGATGTTATAGCTCTGGATTGCAGAATTTAAAGAAATTGTATCCCGAAAACTAGGCCATTTCCGGATGTAGAAATTTATAGGGAGATTTCTTATTTCAAGTGGAACGTATGGGGGAATAATCGTTGTGAAAATCCATTATCACTTTGTGAGCATTCCTTCTGAGTCGTTTCAAATCAGTGTTCAGGCAATTACTGGAATATTTAACCGATAATCAAAGGTCTGCCATCGATCACTATTTGGAAGTGACGTATAATAATAATTCTTTATTTATACTGGCAAAGTTAAGGCCATAGGGCCTTCTCTTACACTCTACCAGGTCACAAAGTATACAATCAGTGAAAAATTTAACAAAAAATTAAAGAACAGAATACCAACATATTACAAAAAAATAATGATAATAGCATAATAAATCGACACTAAACAACATGAAAATAATACCATAATAGAAAAAAAGGAAAGTAAAATACATTGAAATATAGTAAAAGAACTCATTTAGCACAAATAGTTATTATGAAGAACGTAAGGAAGAATATAACAAAATGGAATGTAATAAAATAATAAAAAGAGAAAAATACGAAAATTAAATAAAATTCACAATAAAAAGGTTATGATAATAAATTCATCTGGTGATCAAGAGAACAAAAAGGGGAAAGGAAGAAAAAAGATATTTATATATTTTTACAAAACTATCGCAGAGAAAAGGCTTATAACTGAAAGGAGCCAGAATTGAAAAAATGCAATTTTAGTTTATTTTTGAAACTAGATAATGTCCGACAGTCTCTGACATGTTGTGGTAGAGAGTTCCAGAGATGAACTGCAGAGACGGTAAAAGATGAAGAGTAGAAGGATGTTCTGTGTTTAGGAATGGAGAGTGTGATATGGTGTTGTGAGCGAGTGACAAGAAAATAAATAACAAATAATAAAACAGAAATGTGGGAAAAATATAAGAATATAAACTAAGAAAATAGAAATAAATTAAAGTCCATACAACTGAAAGAAAAATGTAAGACTGTAGACGAGCGTATCTAAGCAACAGCCGTAACAAGTAACGCTTTGAGGTGCATGCACCAGACTCGAAACAACGCCATGCAGTTCCTGATCAGTCTTACAGCTGCATTTGAGCTTCTCTGTCCCTTATTAGCGAGCCACGTAATTAAACGCAATGTTGAATTAGTTTAAACGTGACCGAGTGGAAATTGGTTGAGGTTCTTTTTACTTTCAGCCAGATTGGAAAGTAGTCTTTCTCCTCAGAACGACTCCAAGCGTACAAGCGACAGTGATAGCGAGGAACAATGGAACTCAAATCGATGTGCATCAATTTACTTTAACTGCCGGCGAAAGTCTGGAGAAATTAATCGCAAAAGGATGCTTTAATCATTTTTTCAAGCTTCATTAGATAAAGACAATTAAATTTACCTTCTATTTAAGACATAGTTGCAAGTAATGTGAAAGGGACAGGAAGAAAACTTTTCAAAAAGTTCTGCTTTTACATAATTTCACGGATCTACCGTATAATACATTATCGTCTCAGCATAAAGCTTTCAGATTCATGTGTCATGTGCAATTTGAACATCCCCGTAAGATGAATTGAGCGTACAGTGAAAACAACGTTATTTCGTCATGAGTAATTTACCCTGACAGAAATGATAGACCTTTCTCTCCGTCTAGTAAAAGACTTGCCGATTCTTTCAAATGGTAAGTGTGCCAGAAAAATTAAGATCCAAACAAAAGAACGGCAAAAAATTATTCTTTAACTGTAAATGTAAGTAAGATGTCAACAACTTTAACCGGATAGTAAAGATGATTATATGATTGTAAATCTTATACAACGGCAGATGTGGATAACAGTAAAGCACTACAGATGTCGGGACGGACATAGAAACAGTGAGTTTTGCATAAGTTGTTGTTGCTCTAAGTGAACCATCAGCCATAATTGGCAGTATTTTTTTTTCTCGCTGTTACTTATACTCGCTTTAACATCTTTGCGTGAGTTAATCTTTGGGTGAATTCCGAAGGCCTATGTAGGCCTACTATTATTTATTGAGACTGGTTCTATTGTTATGAACTACTAGATGGCGACTGTATATGTACTACTGATTTGTTATGAATATGATTTCGGTGATAAATGAGGCCGGTGATTTTCAGGGATGTTGTGGCCCGAATTTCCTGGCATTTGCCTTACGGTTGAGGGAAAACCCTGAAAAACCTCAACCAGGAAATTCAACCCAACCGGGAATTGAACCCGGGCCCTCTGTGTAAGAGACCAGATGCTGACCCCTATACAACAGAGGTGGTCGCAGTATTTTTCTATGGACTTTGCAGTAATTTTCACATTTACTGTCTTTATTTTTTTATAAGTTTGAGCTTTGAATGTAAGCAGATATAATGGGAATTCTCTCCATCATACTCAAGATTTAAGCAATGACCTGACTATATTAAACAGACGTATTAACTAGAAAGTTTTTCAATTAGAGTAAAACAGAGTTTCCAGTTAAGGGGTTACATGCACATTCCACCCATAAGAATGTATATTACGTTTTATAAATGTTATTAATGTATATTCTTAAAATTTAATAAAAATAGTCTTTATGCACTTAATGTCTGAAAATTGCTCTTCGTTCTAAAATAAAAAATATTAGTCTACGTAACATGTTTTTCGAATTACAAATTTTCAAAATTTTCAATTTGATATTTATATCAAACTGCTATTACAGAAATTATTGCCAAGATTTAAAACATTTTTTTAGTAATTCTTTTCTCGCTTTGAAAGTAACATTAATTTTAGCACCACCTAGTACAATGTTTGAATAGCCCATTTGTATTGCAAGAGGAAGAAAATTTTCTTCATAATTATATTAAAATTACTAAAAAATGTTTATTTTTTAATTTTTATTAAAGATAGTTTAAAGATTCAATTGAGGACCGTTTTTGCAAAACTTGCTAACTGAAAAAAAAAAACTAAATTTTACAGGAGAGACAAACACTATAGTAAGCAAGTTTTGCTGTATTTCTCACTTATAGGAGAAAGCAAGTTTTGAAAAACCGATCACACTTTGACACACTACAATGAAGAGAAATAACCCAATTTTACTAAGACGCTTTGAACATCATGTAGAGGCCTGCCTTATGTTACCGAATCCATCAAAATCTCAATTTTGCAAATTTTGCAGTTAGCAAGTTTTGCAAAAACGGTCCTCAATTACAGTTTGTTGACCTTATTGAGAAATAGGGCCATGCAAAATTTCATGCAATTATCTTTAAAAAATGTGGAAAATATTATTTCAACACTTTTTAAAATACAGTTTTAAATAAATGAGCGACATAAGTACATACTGCTCAGAAGTACAATGGGTCACCAATCCCATTACTCTGCAGTCGCCAAAACCACAAGACAGACGCAAAATAATCTCCGAATACTTAATTCTTGTTATTTTTTATCGTGATAGAATATGGTGAATATACAACGAATAGGGTAAAGGTTCGTAATATTGTGATACGAGTAATATTGTGATAGTTCTTTTTGAGAATTTATTACAATTTTACTGAGCGGGAGAAGGACCGGTTTTGTGCAGAAACTTGTCCAGGAACATTCTCTTAATACGTTGAGATAAAAAACCGATCTTGCTCTCGCTCAGTAAAATTGTAATAAATTCTCAAAAAGAACTATCACAATATTACTCATATCACAATATTACCAACCTTTGCCCTACATAAATTCCTTTACGAAATACATTCTGTATTTTAAACATTATAGTGAAATAAACACGAGAGTAAATAAGAAAACAGTTACTTAAAATTTACCACAGAACTGTTTTGTTCACTACAAATTACAACTGGGCATCGATCCCCGTACCCAGCGGTCGCCAGAGCCACAAGATAAACGTAAAATAATCTCCGAATACTTAATTTATTCTTGTTGTTTTTCTATTGTGGTAGAAATGGTGAATATACAATGAATAGGGTAAATTTAGTAATATTATGAAATAGTAATATTGATAGTTCTTTTTGAGAATTTATTACTATTTTACTGAGCGAGAGTAGGACCGGTTTTGTGCAGAAACTTGTCCACGAACATTCCCTTAATACAGGTATGTAAATTGATGCCCACAGGAGTAAGCGCGCGCTTTAGAGCCCAAGAGAGCCTGAGCGCTTTACAGCGGAAAGGAAAGAGACAGACGAAAGAGGTTGTATATGCCGCTTGGTCGAGCTATATTCAGGGATGGCCAGCACTGATTCAATAGATAAAGGGAAGAGAACTTATTAAAACTGTATCCATGTTAATTTTTAGATTTGCCTGAGAAGTATAAGTGCATTATAAGAATGTAAGTTTTAATTTAAATGCTCATTTTTCACAAGTTTGATTTTTTTGTTCTAAAGAAATATTTTCTCAACTTTTCGTATAGAAAAGTGAAATTTTCAGGTATAGGCCTATTTATTTAGTAGCCTTACAGAATGTTTTCGTAAATCTAATATACCGTATATACGTATTACTGAAGATAGTGTATTGAAAATTTTGAAAATATTCGCATGGAAATTGTTTGTAAGGAAATGATTTAACAAAGCAACTACTGTTACATCATAAGCAAAAGGTACGTGCCCATGTGTTGTAAAAATGTCAGCTCTATAGCTTCAGCAGATTTCGAGAAAATAATTTAATATTCTGATGATAGGAAGTTGCTCACAAATTTCACCTTAAAAGCATAATGCGATAAGAGTTTTGTTATGTAATATTAGTTACACTTAAAACAGATACAGTACCTAGGTGACTTTGCTTTGTACTGTAATATTGTTTTGATTAGTTTATTGATTACTTTTGTAAGGCTAAAGATACTATCAATATAAATTCCAACTTATCATGTCATACTCAATATCTTTCTTTGGAATATCACTTTCTTTATGAACGATGTGTTTCATCCACTTAATACAGTATAATATTATACTACTATGGAATTTAAGTGAATGTTCCTTCTTAACTCTCTATTATGTTATTAAGATTTAAAACACAAGTGCAATATTAAGAAATCAGTGTTAGTACTTTTGTTTTACATGCAATATAGATAATATTAAACAGAAAGAAGCCATATAAAAATATCGACATAAAATTTCACGTTCCGTTTGAAGTTTGTGCACCACTGTTTTCTTAATCCAACAGGTTGCTTATTCATATACACAACCCTTCCTCTTTCCATACTTAGCGCTTGCAGCCCGCGCACGACGTCAAGGTCAGAAAAATGCGCTTGCATTGACATCACTGCCTTAATACGTTGAGGCAAAAAACGGATCTTCCTCTCGCTCAGTAAAATTGTAATAAATTCTCAAAAAGAACTACCACAATATTACTCATATCATAACATTACCAACCTTTACCCTACATAAATTCCTTTACGAAATATATTCTGTATTTTTAACATTATAGTGAAATAAACAGTTACTTAAAATTTACCACAGAATTGTTTTGTTCTCTACAAATACCAGAAGTACAACTGGGCATCGATCCCCGTACCTAGTGGCCGCCGAAGCCACAAGACGGACGCAAAATTATCGCTGAATACTCGATTTCTTCTTTATATTCCGGTAGACAGACAAAAATAACAGTAATAAAAAATAAGAATGCGGCCCGGCATGGCAGGGCGGGCAGGAGCTGAGTTCTGGGTTAGCATACAGCGTGTGCGGTGTAGCCCCTCAGATCAATGTCAATGTCCTCTGCAAGTGGTACACGGGCTCAGTATGACCACCGCAGCAGGAAGCCAGAGACACCTGCGTCCGTGCCTCGAAACACTACACACTGTCAACAGGGTCCAAGTTCAGAAGAGGTGCAGCTCGCAGCTTGACTTCTACTATCTCTACTGGAGTATACACATAAAATGAGTGTCGCGATGACACATACTTTCTTGTTTATGCGTGTCCAACAATATAATTCAGCTCTTTACCATTACCGAATGGTATTAACAGCTAATTTATAATTTATTTTATTAAAACCATACGGCAATAAAATAATTGCAATAGATTAAGTCAAAACCCATGTATCACCACGGCGCGTCGCGTCCTCAGGTTGCGGATAGAGGAGACAGCCTACAGATATAGAATGTTTTATTTTCGCTGGCAGAGTTAAGGCCATAAGGCCTTCTCTTCCACTCAACCAGCCTTAATCAATACAATACATGTTTAAATTACGAATACTTAAACTACACTTGATTCTCCAGCAATATTCTGCAGTTAAGTTTTAACTAGTACATTTTTATTTAAATTTAGATAAACCTGTAAGATAAAGTAATAACTTAATTTATGAGCTAATTTAATTCAATCAATTATACGAGTAATTAAGTTGAGATAGCTAGTAAAATGATGAGAATTAATTTAATATACGTTTACTAGCTAGCCCTATGTTAAATGTTATGTTTTATTTAACGACGCTCGCAACTGCAGAGGTTATATCAGCGTCGCCGGATGTGCCGGAATTTTGTCCCGCAGGAGGTCTTTTACATGCCAGTAAATCTACTGACATGAGCCTGTCGCATTTAAGCACACTTAAATGCCATCGACCTGGCCCGGGATCGAACCCGCAACCTTGGGCATAGAAGGCCAGCGCTATACCAACTTGCCAACCAGGCCCTATGTTATAGGGAGAAAAAATATAAATCTAAAATAGGCCTATATTTATATAATGAGAATATTAATGTAATGAACTTTTTTGCTATTAGAGGTTTTGTATTCTATTTAGAGAAATTAATGGTAATAATAAGAATGGACAGATGTTAGTTTCATTATAAGTAACAAATATTAATCAGTAATTAATCTGTTAGGTATGAATTTATGTAATTTTGATCTAAATGAAGTTATTGTCCAACAACCCCTTACATCAGTTTAATTCTGCTACACAGTTTATTTCAGTGTTTAATTAATAGTTCATAGTATTTTGTTGTTTAATTCGTAAATAACTCTTGTATATATGTAACTCTCATCTAAATCAAATTGTTGAATTCTTTGTAAGTTCATGCATATGTATATACACTTTTTGCTGGTTGTGTGGAAGAGAAGGCCTTACGGCCTTAACTCTGCCAGCTAAAATAAATCATTATTATTATTATTATTATTATTATTATTATTATTATTATTATTATTATTATTATTATTATTACATCACTCGCAAGCGAGTTCCAGTTTCTAGCAACTGAAACTGTATAAGATGAAGAGTATAAAGATGTTTTGTGGTAGGATATAATGAGTAAATTATTATGATGAGACCTGGTACTTAGCTGATGATATGCGGATAAATTTTGAAAACAAGAAGCCAAATAGATACACATGGAGGGTAGCTGCGAATATATTGAATAAGCAGTCGCGGACAGCCGATAAGATATGGTCCTCCAGCTTTTTCCCCAAAGGTCTTTTTCCCTTCGGCCTCCCAACCAACACTCCATATGATTCTCTGGATTCGCCCATACGTGCTACATGCCCTGCCCATCTCAAATGTCTGGATTTAATGTTCCTAATTATGTCAGGTGAAGAATAAAATGCGTGCAGTTCTGTGTTGTGTAACTTTCTCCATTCTCCTGTAACTTCATCCCTCTTAGCTACAAATATTTTCCAAGCACCTTATTCTCAAACACTCTTAACCTATGTTCCTCTCTCAAAGTGAGAGTCCAAGTTTCACAACCATAAAGAACAACCGGTAATATAACTGTTTTATAAATTCTAACTTTCAGATTTTTTGACAGCAGACTGGATGATAAAATTACTATAAATTTAAATAAATTTACTATAACATAATATAATTTAATTTTAACGCCACTGAAACTGAAAAGATTATGGAGCAATGACAGAATAACATGGCCAAGGAATCCACAATTTCAGAGTATCTGCTGGAAATCCCTGATTTCATTACTTTAGATCACCATATCTTCGTTGCAGCGATGCCGTTCAACAAAATTCGTCTAGCAGTATGAAGCGATTTCATCTCCTCTTTTTTTTTTTTCTTTTTCAGACACGGCTGGAGACACCAGAGGAGACTCCAGTCGCCGTCTTGTAATCTTGTCGAGAAGGCATGTTAACGGGACAATCGAGATTGTGCTTCATTACATCAGTTTGTCTTCTTTTTTGCTAACAGTCATTTCGCTGCCACTACAAAGCAAGACAATGGGAGCTGAAGTATTTCACTTCACTTGTAATCCAATCTCCCTTACGAGCTCTAGACGGCCTTAAAATTACATTTTATCTATTTTTATTACGTCATATATTAAAACAATATAATAGGAAATAAAAGCAAATTTTCCTACTAGTTCTCGCTTTGGGCGCTGTCACGTTTGAATAGATACATATTGACGTGAAAAGTCTATATTCGACCTACAAACTGAGAAAATGTGTAACAGTTGTATAAGATAAAGTTCAGGAAATTCATTACTAGGACAGCACCATCGCTTACGTTATTGCATCGGACGATAGATTGCAGTTTCAAAACGGTACAAAAGGACGTCTTTCAACCAATCACGACTGCTTATCACACAATTTTATCGCTTCCCTGGCATTTGTTTAATTTTATCGCTTCCCTAGCATTTGTTTGTTTTTATCACTTCCCTAGCATTTGTTCCTTTGTTTGCCAACATTTCAAACTGCAAATTCTTTACGGTACTATAAAACATGCTTTGCATAGATAGTCGACTGAAAATGGCGGCTCCGTTCAAACATTTTGGTGAAGGTAACATTAGTGAAATAGGATTTTAATAAGTCAATATCTATTTTAATGTATTGGAGTACTTTGTTTCTTCTAATCTTATATATTTTCTTCTAATCGTGTAATAGTCTATAGTAATGTCACAAGAGGTCTGAGATTTATTTGGGAAATCTCATACCTCGAGTGACATTTATTAGGATTATTTCGTGAATAAAATAAAAATTTAAATAGTACATCCCTAAAATTCGCTCACAAAATGTTAATAACACTAGTCTGCGATGAAATTCCTGCCTCCAAAGTTTTAATGTTTTTAGGGTATTTTTAGCATGCTAAAATCAAATTCAAAGCCAAAAAGTTCCAATCACGTACCATTTTCTTGTTATTTTGATTTTCTTATAATATATTACGACAATTTATAGTATAATTATTTAAACTGTAATACTTTAGCATATGTAGGTTTAGTATGTTAGGATATGAAAACCAAATGTATTCAACATATTCTTAAGGTGTTTATATTGAAAACCAAGGACACTGGATGTTTCTTAGCAGATAGGGGGTGCAAGCACATAAGGAAGTTAGGGCGAAATAACGTGCAGCCTTGTCATTATTTTTATTTGTGAAAGCTAGAAATGTCAGCCACTCCTTGGTGAGAGACTGAACACAACTCGTCTAGTTTCTCTCACATTTCATTAGTCTGCGTTTCATCTGGAAACGAAACGAAATCAGTTTGAAGCTTTATTGTGGATAGAATGTTGAAAGTTTTTAGCCCAGTAAGAAAGTATTTACCATGTTACATCGAGGATGTCTAAATAATCCAGACCACTTTTGTTATATAACTTATGTAGGATATACACATTGCCTAAGCAGAGGTGTAATATTACAGATTTTGCGAAAAAGTCATACCATGCCAATTTGGAATCAAACTTGGGCACCACACAAAGTATGTAGAGTATGCACTGAAGAACTTCGTCATTTGATCAATTGGAGAAGACCGTTGCTATCTTTTGGAGTACCTATGGTTTGGAGAGAGCAGTCGAACCATAGTAATGACTGCTACTTCTGTTCGTGTGATGTGAAGGGGTACGATTCTAAACATAAAAATAAAATCGTGTATTCAGTTGTTCGGTCAGCCATTTTACCTGTGCCTAATGCACCAATCCCTTTGCGACCAGAAAATCTTAAACAAACATCACTCTATTGGTACTGACAACGTGAAATAGGCTTGAAATACTTTTTCTCCGAAGATGATAATCTTGTATATTGCGGTAATGTGAAAGAATTTATGCTAAAACTTGGACTTCCAAACTATGACCTAGTGAATGGAGACTGTTCATTGATGCTTCCAAGCGAAGTTTAAAGGATTTCCTCTTCATAATGGAAACATTTCTGGTTCAGTGCCCGTTGCCTATTCAGTGATCCTCAAAAAATCATCACAAATTTGCAAATGCTGTTATTGCGACTAGACTATAGGAACACAACTGGCAAGTTTGTGATGATTTCAAAGTTCTTACTATGTTGCTGGGTCAACAATCTGGTTTTACCAAATTTCCATGCATTCTTTGCCTGTGGGATAGTAGGGCACGAGTTGATCACTGGACTATGAAAGACTGACCACCTCGACAAAATTTGGAAGTAGGTTGTAACAATGTTGTGCGCCAAAGCCTTGTGAGTTCTTCTAAAGTTGTGCTGCCATCTCTTCACATCAAGCTTGGCTTAATGAAACAGCTTGTAAAAGCTTTAAATCAGGAAGGAGGCTGTTTTAAGTAGATATGTGAGAAATTTCCACTACTATCTGAAGCAAATTGAAAGAAGATACATATTTACGGTCCTGACATAAGAAAACACGTCTGGTGCAGCATTTAAAAACAGTATGGATGAAAAGGAGAAATCAGCATGGATGTTGTTTTGTGAAGTTGTTTTAAAATTTCTTGGCAACAAGGATCGTAATTACCGAAACATTTTGGCTAACATGTTTGAAACCTAAAAGGAATTTGGTTGTAACATGAGTATCAAAATTTTCTGTTTTCTCAGCTAGATTATTTTTTCAGCTAAGAGTAGGCCTAAAATGAAAGATTTCACAAGGATCTGCAGGAGTTCGAAAGAAGGTACCAGGGACGCGGGAGCATCAGTATGCTTGGTGATTATTGTTGGATGTTAAAGCGTGAAATACCTGAAGAGAAACATAAAAGAAAGAGGAACAGGAGGACTTTCTCAACTAAGAAGCAAGTAGTGTAATTTTTTGTGTGATACATTGTGCTAATTTATACATCCAATAGTCAAGTAAACAACACAAAACAAAGCAAAAACACTCTAGTGACATGTATGAACAACCATACACATAATTTCAGCAAGTTGTATCTTTTAAATACTCTTTTTGAATTTTAAATATAAAAGTGAAATGAAAAAGTTTGTGATGAAATTCACGTAATTATAAAATACATTTAAAGTGATTTTGCAAACAAACCTGACGTGATAGAAGCAAACGGATTGAAAATTCGAATTCAGCACATCGACATTATATAAAATCACATTACTTAGTTTAGGCAACAAACACAAAGTTTAAATTCGCAGGCTAGTGTAATTGTATATTTATGAATACTTAACCTATTCAGACATTGTGAAGTCGAAATAGATGAATAACTACAATAAAGAAATTGAACGTTATTTAGTAATGACAATTGAGAAAAGCGAAATACAGGTTCAAAAATGTTAATTAAACGTGCTGCGCTTTTCTCTTGTTATTATAACAGAAATACGTTTTCATTATCTGCTGAAATCATAATTTAATTTAAACATTTTATAGTATAATTACAAATAACCTGATTAATACATTAATTAAATGAACAATTGTAATGAAGGAGTGTCATTTTCTTTAGATACAATGGATATGGAATTAGAAGATGAAGATGTAAATGTGGAAGTAGGATTTCGCACTTTATTTAATACAATGGATTCATGCTCGTCGATTTACGTGGAAACAGTTTGTGACACTGACTAAACAAAAGAACGACATTGCGATAAATTGATAGTGATAAATCGAGCTGCAGAAATTATCGCGATGTATAACTGTGATTGGTTGGAATTCAAAATTTCATTACACTTCATTGGCCGAAAGTGGAATGACGTCATATAAACGAAATAATCAATTAAATCCCACTCGAGTTTTGATTTCCTCTTCATAAATCAAAACCTCTAGTGAGGTTACTGTTGATAAAACACCTCCTGTGGATTTCATTCATGGAATACTATTAGAAAACGTCACCAATAACGCGTTTAAAATTTTGGGAACCACAACGATTGTCTAAATATACAAGCAGATGTCAAACCTCATTTCTTGACATGAGCTTGCCTTCAGAAGTTATAGCAAGCCTGAATGCGTGTCAGAGGTTGCAGAAGGCTTTGCAAGAGGGCATTCATTTTTCTTTTTAAAAGAACCTATTATTACGGGAAATAATGGAATAGCTCTCAGTTTCCATAGCAACACCTGCTTCTTATACACCGTCAGGATGTTAACAACAGAGGAAAGGCACTTTGAGACTGAATGACTTCCGGTTTTACAGGTGCACATCCAAAGGTTAGTAAAAAAAAAAAGTAATGTCATCAGAAAGAAGACAAGAAATATCTAACATAGACGCAAATTGATCTACTTTCAGTTTCATAGAATTCAGCTTGAATTTAAATTCTACAGAGTTTTGTAGCCGGAGTGGTAATGTAGCCTACTCGTCTACCAATCCACAGGATACGGATTTGTTTCTGTAGTTAGGGAAAGGGAGAGAAATTATGTTAGAGTTCTTGTAAGCAAGCGCCTTACTGTAGGCAATTTAAATCGATTTCTAGTAAAAAAACACGTTTTGTTTTAAAAATTTGCTCCCAATACAAAATCCCTTATCACTGTACTTCTAAAACAGCTTCATAATATTTACATATTATAATATAGGCCTATACGCCTACATTATATATGTTTAATAATACCAAATTTCGTGTAGAGCTACAGTTCTTCAAAATGTGGTTTTACCCATACACTAGGCCTACACAATACTTCAGAAAGTCGTTCAATGCAACTCACCGCATTATCCATGAGTTCATATACTCGATTTTAGGAATGCAATGTTACAGATGTGGACTTACCTGAAAAAAAAAATACCAACATTAATCAAAAGATAAATCAGAAGTGATTGAAATCACATCAATTTAAGTTACAGAATATTTTTACACACTACATAATCGTATTTATTAATATAAGTCAATAAAATTTACAAGTGCCTTGCATATACTGAGCATTCTCTTCGAATCTCTGGAGAAAGAACTAATGAAGAGATAAGTGAAGTGGTTTGTGTGGAGTGTAGCACTATATGGGTCAGAAACATGGACATTACAACGAAGTGAAGAGAAGCATTTGAAATGTCGATATGGAGAAGAATGGAACGTATGAAAGGGACAGACTGAATAAGAAACGAAGCTGTGTTGGTAAGAGTGGGAGAAGAAAGAAGGATGCTGAAACAGATCAGGAAGAGGAAAAGGAATTGGCTGGGTCACTGGCTGCGAAGAAACTGCCTACTGAAGGATGCACTGGAAGGAGTGGTGAACGGGAGAAGAGTTCAGGACAGAAGAATATATCAGATGACAGACGACATAAGACTTACGGATCATATGCAGAGACTAAGAGGAAGGCACAAAATAGGAAAGACTGGAGAATGCTGGGTTTGCCGTGAAAGACCTGCCGTTGGGCAGAATACTATGAACGAAATTGCAAGTATTAATAATATTACTAATTTAACTGCTGAAATCAGAATAATATAAGTAGGCTATACAAGTTAACTCGATGGTGTTTGGGTAAAGGGAGGCAATTCATAACAATGAGTTTCGAATTAAATGAAAATTAAACATCGGACTCTTATTGAAAATAATTTTCTACACAAATAAAACACTTCAAAATGCTAGTATTATTTTCATTTTTGCACTCACACTTATTAGAATTTAACTTGTGTATTCTCCTGGGGGACAAAACTCCATTTCCATAAAAAGAAATTACAATCTTCTTCGCCCGAACACCATCGAAATCTCCCTTCAAGTTAATAAAATATTGTACCGTATATTAAAATCTCCTGCATACATCTTGTTACGTAAAACTGAAGTCACTTAGGGTATTTATGAAGTGATATGTTTTAATGTAATCCTAACTGCAACTCCAATATGTTTATCTAAATTAAAGTTACAGTATTTCGTAAACATAATAATAATAATAATAATAATAATAATAATAATAATAATAATAACTTAAGAACCCGGAGGTTCATTGCCGCTCTCACATAAGCCCGCCATTGGTCCCTGTTCTGAGCAAGATTCATCCAGTACCTGCCATCTCCCTCAAATCCATTTAATATTATCCTCCTATCTACGTCTCGGCCTCCCCAAAGGTCTTTCCTCTTCAGGTCTTCCAACTAGCACTCTATATGCATTTCTATATTCACCCATACGTCTACATGTTCTGCCCATCTCAAACATCTGGATTTAATGTTCCTCATCATGTTAAGTGAAGAATAAAATGCGTACAATTCTGCGTTGTGTAACTTTCTCCATTCTCCTGTATCTTCATACCTCTTAGCCCCAAATATTTTCCTAATCACCTAATTCTCGAACACCCTTCACCTCTGTTCCTCTCACAAAGTGAGTGTCCAAGTTTCACAATCATACAGAACAACCGGTAATATAACTGTTTTATAAATTTTAACTTTCAGATTTTTCGAGAGCAGGCTGGATGATAAAAGCTTCTCAATCGAATAACAATAGGCATTTCCCATATATTTTCTCGTTAAATTTCTTCTTAAGTATAATTTATATTTTGTTACTGTTCCTCAAAGACTTGAATTTTTCCACCTTTCCAAATGATAAATTTCCAATTTTTATAATAATAATAATAATAATAATAATAATAATAATAATAATAATAATAATAATAATAATAATAATAATAATAATAGCAACCATCTTCTACTGATCTGTGTTACTGTTTTCAACTATCATTCGTGAGATCTTCCAGTAGATATTTTCCCTTATTTTATGCAGCAAAGAATCTACTGTATTTAGATATTGTGGATAGTTTCATTCATTTTTTAAAGCTAATGCTTCCTCTACTCTTGTAGAGGTGTTATTCTTAATCAAGCTATTAATTCATATTGTCTCTTATGATTCAGAAGATTAGGAAGGAGTTCTAAAAAATTTTATTTCTACAGCTGAATGTCGTCGTACTTATTCCCCACTCTCTCTGTAACTACTTTCCTCACATACACCATTATTGATGCTTCAAAACCAATGTTCCAGCCTTTCAGTAGAAATAATAACATATAAATGTTACAAAGCTAGCTGAGCACTAATTTATTGCAGTTAATATTTCAATTTATGTATCAGATCATCATACCATGGCCTAAATGCTTTATCGCGGTTAAAAAATTTCCGGATGAATATTGGCAAATGATAACTAATGTACTCTTTCGTGGAACGTTATTGAACTGATTTTCTAGCCAGCTGTGGCAACCTCGTTGAAAGCGAATGTGCTTCCATTGCGTGTAATAGCCACCATGTAAATTAAAACGTATTAAACAAATTAAATGTTTTATACAGCAACCAGTTAATTTCGCGGAACTGCCTGCCATTTAAACCTGTTCTGTGTACATACTGTGGAACTGCAATAGAAAAACCCAGATGCCTGCACATATTACTGAGCTCTGTTGCCACGAAAACAATGGTTTATTTTGTTTTGATCTGAGCATTCAGTGAGAAGAATTGAAGAGTCCACTGTAAGAATGATGGATGTCATTTGGAATACATTTTGCAGGAGAAGCAATTGAAAGTTTGAAATGCTTAGCGCTCAAAGCGGAACTGTGATTTTCCGATCATTACTGGACGATGACTATCAGTGTTAATGCCATATAACTCTCTATGTACATTCTATATGTCTTAATCTATGCATTGACAGTCTTGGTTCATTTTCGACAAGAAAGTGACATCCATCATTCTTGCAGTGGACTCAATTGTTAACGAGGTGTTAGAAATACTTATGAATTATTTATGAACAACTGTAAATAAGTACATTCTTTTCAGATGAATGCAGTTGTCAAAAAGTTGCTGTTCTTCATTTTACCACCACTACCACGTTTGTAGTCTTGTTGTTTATTTTCATCATAGTAATTTCTAGGCTCCGTATTCCAGCTACCTATAAACTGGAATGAAGTTGCCTGATTCGAAGTATATGTGACGTCACAGCGCACGTACAAGTACGTTCATATACAAAATAGTTAAGCATCCTCTACCCTCTTCCTCTAGAATCTAGATTCTAGAAAGTAAAAATCGGGACGCAGTCATAGTGAGTAGTCTTATCGATCACTGCTCTTACTAGTCGTATTATTTAAATAACTACATCTTTGTGGCTGATTGAAGGTTCATTGCAGAGGTAAAATGCCTTAGTTAAGACGCCCAAGCATCTAATATTGCAGGGCATAGTTGAGGATATTTGAACTAACATTTTCACTGTCAATATAGACAACATTAGGCCTACATATAAATTGGGTAAAATAAACGTAAAAGTGACAAAAGCAGTGTACTGAAAGACACTGAAATATCAAAAGGCACAGAAAGTGTGTTGAAAGTAATCCATAAGAACCAGGATCAAAAAATCTGAAAATTATGAAGATATTAACTCGAGTTTTCAATGATGAGCGACATATGCAATATCCTAATGAAACACGAAAAAATATCAGACAATATCAATTTCTTTTTCTACATCATGCACCAATAACGTCATGTGCTATTGAAATAAATTATTTCAATATAAAACACTTTCAAGTGACATCCGCATATGTTCAAGTTCCGTAACTTACGAATGCATGTTATTATTCACTGCAAAGATCACGACGAAAATGAACATGGGCTCAGACATGTGTTTAGTAGTAGGCCTATAGCTTCAGAATGTCGGGAGTTGACTGTACTCCACAAACACGCAGCAACGATCTGTTTGTTTATATCTGTATCAGTTGCATTACCTGTGTTCGGTGTACTATATACCCTATGTGTCTTTAACTTCAGTCTTTAGATAGCTGGAATACGAAGCCTAGTCATTTCCATCATGAACGTCATTATCTTCTACAGGGACATCATTTTATTTTTACTTCAATTTTTATTGTACCTGAGTTTTTTAAAGTACTTCACTCCCACCCCTTCTACTAAGGAAGTTCCAACTCCACACAGAACCAAGACTGCAGATAGTAAGCAGTACTGAGTTACTGAGTATAGTACGTTCCAGAAATATGTTCGCGTTTTCCAGTGACGAAAGAGCTTTCAATATTGAATCATATTTTCGCACAGGTACTGTCCGTTTGCCTACGTCGCATCCCGATTTCCCCCACCTGCTTCTGCTCGCCCCTCTGTAATAGCTGGGCTGTCTTAGCTCTTTTCTGAAAACATTAATTTCTCTTAGGAATTGGAAGTTTACATAATATTATACAGCTGTTTAATTTAACTTAAATAAAAGGGCCACGTTAAGTAATTAACTGTCACGTGATTTCCTCCCTTTCTACAATCCTGCGGCATAACCACTTGGACGGACAGTAGATAGCATGTCTGAGTAATTTTATATTTTCGGGTCGGGCAGAAGTGAAGATTGAATTTACAGTACGTAGAGTAGGTACAGAATTATTTCAACATGAGTTACTAGTATGAAGGACGAAACTGGCAATTGGAATTAGATGCAATAGTCTATAGTGCGATAATATGCACAAAAGAATTGAAGCCTGTATCGAAATGAACGGCCACCATTTTCAAAAATGTGTTTAAATACTCATATTATGATTATTTTTCAATTTAACTTCTTTCTCTATATTGTACGCTAATGTGCTGTAGACAGTATAATATACACTGCATAATGAATAAGTTCGCATGGATAACTGACTTCGTGAGTAAAAACACTTATTCTTAATACAGTGCTGTACTTTGATTAAAGAAAAACCTAATGAAAATTATCACACTCAAAATCGCGATATTTCCTAGTTTACGTAAATGAATGAACTACTTTTCTTCCTTCCTATACCTAGTAGAGTGATTTGTGTTTTACGCCAGTATCATCGAACTCCAGTCTTGGAGGGGAGAGCAAGCGGTGTTTCCGGTTTTCTAAAGGTATAGACAGGTTAATATTAAAAATGTTAGTAAAAATAAAATGATGTCCCTGTATTTTAATATATGAAGGGTATTGAGGAAAAACGATTAATGTCACATTTCTGTTAAGGATTAGATAATGATCCAATTGAATATATAACTCTGCAGTGCCTGGAAAAAGTGACATAAGTCAGTTTCCACAAACCTTTTTTGATAATTTATTGACAACTTACACTGGTTTATGTCGATTTGAATTTTTTCTGTATGAATTATTGTAATGAGAGAAATACTTATGTCTCTTTTTCCAAGCGAGCAGATGTTCCGTAAGTTGTCACTTTTCCCAGGCACTGCAGAACTGCAAGATATATTGCTGTTTCTATAGACAATAAAGGAAAGGATGACTGTATTAGTAGTGGTAATTCTCCTTTTTACCAGTTTTCATAAGAACAACACTAAATTTCATAATGATCCATTGAATTAGATAATGACATCAACCTTAACAGAATTGTGACAGTCATCGTTTTTCCCGCACACCCTTCACATATTTTTTATCAAGCTACTGCTAAATATTTCATAAATATTACACAGGAACAGAGAGTTTCAAAGTGATCTCCTAATGCAGTGTATTAATTATGAGGTGTAAAAATGAAACTGTAAACAGTTTTATGTTACCGTAACAATTATACAGGGACATCATTTTATTTTTACTAACATTTTTAATATTAACCTGTCTATACCTTTAGAGAACCGGAATCACCGCTTGCTCCCCCCTCCAAGACTGGAGTTCGATGATACTGGCGTAAAACACAAATCACTCTACTAGGTATAGGAAGGAAGAAAAGTAGTTCATCCATTTACGTAAACTAGGAAATATCGCGATTTTGAGTTTGATAATTTTCATTAGGTTTTTCTTTAATCAAAGTACAGCACTGTATTAAGAATAAGTGTTTTTACTCACGAAGTCAGTTATCCATGCAAACGTATTCATTATGCAGTGTATATTATACTGTCTACAGCACATTAGCGTACAATATAGAGAAAGAAGTTAAATTGAAAAATAATCATAATATGAATATTTAAACACAATTTTGAAAATGGTGGCCGTTCATTTCGATACAGGCTTCAATTCTTTTGTGCATATTATTGCACTATAGACTATTGCATCTAATTCCAATTGCCAGTTTCGTCCTTCGTACTAGTAACTCATGTTGAAATAATTCTGTACCTACTCTATGTACTGTAAATTCAATCTTCACTTCTGCCCGACCCGAAAATATAAAATTACTCAGACATGCTATCTACTGTCCGTCCAAGTGGTTATGCCGCAGGATTGTAGAAATGGAGGAAATCACGTGACAGTTAATTACTTAACGAGGCCCTTTTATTTAAGTTAAATTAAACAGCTGTACAATATTACGTAAACTTCCAATTCCTAAGAGAAATTAATGTTTTCAGAAAAGAGCTAAGACAGCCCAGCTATTACAGAGAGGCGAGCAGAAGCAGGTGGGGGAAATCGGGATGCGACGTAGGCAAACGGACAGTACCTGTGCGAAAATATGATTCAATATTGAAAGCTCTTTCGTCACTGGAAAACGCGAACATATTTCTGGAACGTACTATACTCAGTAACTCAGTACTGCTTACTATCTGCGGTCTTGGTTCTGTGTGGAGTTGGAACTTCCTTAGTAGGAGGGGTGGGAGTGAAGTACGTTCTAAAACTCAAGTACAATAAAAATTGAAGTAAAAATAAAATGATGTCCCTGTACATGTTTTCACAGCAAGTTAGACCCAAGTTAAGTTCAGACAAGCTACAGTTTCAGTTAACATTGCCTTTACAATGTCAACTCGCCTCTCTATTTACTCTCTCATTCTGGTTCTTTTCAGTTCCTACTTGCGGGTTGCCACCGGAATGCGAGACTGGAGAGAAAAGACAGCCTGATCGAGCACTTAAGATATGTTAGCCTGCAACACAATGCCAGTTACGGCAGACGGCGACAAAGAGGATTTCGAAGAATGGCTGGATATAAACAGAAATGAATAGTCTATTCAAGCGGAATGGAAGAGAAATATACGAAAATAATCCCTTCGTTCAAAGGCACTGGGATTTGGGAAACGTGAAGTGGGCGATGACATTAGTCTTCCTGAAAGGGAAATATATGTGCCGGTGGGCCCAGGAGATTAAAATGGAAAAAAAACATAATCAGGGCATCAAGTGAGTTTGGTTATATGTTACAGAGTAAGCGAGATGACACTTCTTGAAAATGTTGATGAAATCGAAAGAGTGATGTAAAGGCGGGCTGACCGCAGTGTACGCAGCGGTTAAAGCGCGAATTTGACGCTCCGTGAGCCACGGTCTTGGGTTCAGTTCTATGCTGGATCTTAGTTGTTTTGCTTTCTCATGATGTTGCAGAAAAGTTTCATTTCGAGATTTCACGAATATAAACGTATCTACCATCCCTCATTAAGTGGACGATATTCAAAACAAATAGGCAGACGTCAATAATAATCAAGGAATTGAAATTACCAGAGCGAAGAAAATGTCAACTATATCGTTTGTAGATGATCTGTTCGTAATTTCAGATTCAGAAGATAAATGACAAATTGCAAATCACAAATTAAAGTTCTAAAATAATCTGGTTTAATAATTTAAATACCAAAATCTGAAGTAATGGAGGTTCGAGGTGAAAATCCAATAATAATAAAAAAAAAAATTATAAACGAAATTATCGATCAAGTAAATACATTCAACTATAATAAATAAATAAATAAATAAATAAATAAATAAATAAATAAATAAATAAATAAATAAATAAATACATAAATAAATAAATAAATAAATAAATAAATAAATAAATAAATAAATAAATAACAGCGCAGAAATAAATCAGAACACCTAAGCTACGTACATAAGAAAGCTGTATCCATCATCTTTGTGATTGCACTTTTTTATCAGAGGAAGAAATTTTCGAATCCTGTTTAAGGAATTAAATATAGAAGAAACATTTTCGGTAATACAGTATGTGTAACTTGGTTGGTCCAATTTAAGTTCAGTTTTACATAAGAATTATAAACATGTTGACAGTGAAATTACGAATTTTTTAAAAGTATCAGTACAATTTTAAATGTTATGTTTTATTTAACGACGCTTGCAACTGCCGAGGTTATATCAGCGTCGCCGGTGTGCCGAAAAATGTTGTCCCGCAGGAGTTCTTTTACATGCCAGTAAATCTACTGACATGAGCCTGGTCGCATTTAAGCACACTTAAATGCCATCGACCTGGCCCGGGATCGAACACGCAACCTCGGGCATAGAAGGCCAGCGCTATACCAGCTGCGCCAACCAGGCCGATAAGTATTAGTACATTATTAATATTTTCAAACCAGAAAAATACGAAAAAGTGCACGAATAAAATTACACATCACTTTAGACCTACATGTGCTTTTATATGGTAGTGAAACTTCGACTGTTAGGGCTAAAGTACATAAATGGAGATATACTGTAAAGTGCGAAACAGTGAAGAGTATATAATTGTAAATTATAAGAAAGGAAAAGAAAAGGTAAAAAAGAATTAAAGGTAAAATGAAGTGGATAGATGAATGTAGGAGTAAGATAGTAAATGTGTGTTGTGAACAAATAATACTCTACAAAAACATCTCAACACACAAACAACACAAACAAATACAACCATACAGGCGTATACAAACTCAAATGTAACACCTGCAACAACTTCTACATAGGACAGACAGGCAGATCATTTCAAACACGTTACAAAGAACATATTACAGCCATAACAAAATTACAAAACACATCCATATATGTAGAACACGTCACAAATGCTAACCACACCTACAGAGACATCAACACAGACATGGAAATTCTACACTTCCAACCAAAAAGCCAGAAACTAAACACACTAGAGCAATAAGAAATATACAGTCACACAAGAACACATCCAAATGAAATTCTCAACACACAACTCAATTTCAGAACACACACACTCTTTGACTCCACATTACACTACACAAACACACCCCTACAGGAAACAAAACAAAAGGCGCCAATACCAGCAACAACCAGTTCTGAAGAAGGTCCGTAACAGGCCGAAATATGTTAACCAGGTACGATAGAATTTAACACAAGAGAAACATATAATACATATTTAAACTTTGTTCCTCACTGCCGCCGTGGCATTCAGAATGCGTTGAAGCGTGTTTCTCAACCTGATACACGATGCCTTTCATCCACCTCAGATCCACGTGCACGTAGTCATGGCAACACACATGTCTAACGCTCCATCCATTATGAAGCGTTTAGAAAATGTGTTGTAATTTCCTAATTACGAATGTGATCCCATTAATTTAATTACATTTTTTTGTTTCAAATAATCTCAGAAATCACCTCTGTAAACCGGAGGAGAATTTCTTGAATCAACCTGTAAATATTCCAAATGTAAGAAGAGAGCAGGACGATCAAGGAAGAAACTGGCATGAAATCTAAGGCTAAGGACAGATTCATGCACTTAGACTAACATTGACCCATTGTGCGCCCTATAAGCGATAATATTTTCAATTCCGGCTTGCGGTTATTAGTTGCCATTCGTAAAACCGACGCTGACAGGCGGATCACCCTGCCTCAGCCACGCATGGCAAGGTCTCATCCCCAGACTAGTATTAAACCTGAAATCCTAAGTATGTAGCTTGCTATTGCAGATAATAGAAAGCATTAGAGGTAGGAGGAGATGGAATGAAAAATGGAGAGTGGAGTATCTCGAGAAAAACTTCTACAATGCCTGACTTGTCCACCACAAATACCTCCACGACCAGGCCAGGATCGAAACCTGGACAACCGCGAATGGCACCGAACTAGATCGAAGCACCTGTGTCCTGGAACTCATATTCCCACGGAATGAAAGGCATTCTCTCTCCATCAAGGATCAAATGGACGTAATTCCCATTAAAAATGAAGGATTACGTGAACTGATTTCTACACTGCCATTTGAGTATTGGAAATCGAACACTATTACCAAGGCAGATGTGATTTTTACGCGCATTATGACGGATGACCGTACAAGCACAGAATTTAATTGCATTTTTTTTTCCTGCGGTCTTTGAAATTAATTCAGCAAACCGTCTCCTATGAATATGACATAAATAGTTATGGATGTCATCACAGAACACGTGACATCAAAACGAAAACAGATTTTTGAACCGTACTCTTTGTTTCTTCTGACTGGTAACAATAAAACCAATATCGTTTCTTACGCTGGTTTACAATCAGGGCAGATCTAAGGTAAATACGCAATATATTCATTCCATCTCAGTCTTACTATAAACAAAGAATCAAACTATGAAGGCAACGACATCAAAGATAAGTATGAATTTATTTATTTATTTATTTATTTATTTATTTATTTATTTATTAGTTTGCTAATAATCGTAACATAAAATATACATAATATATACAGAAAAACTTTAGCTCGCCCCTGAAAGAGCAGAACTCGTGCTCAGGGGCGGATTCCTGAATTGAAATTAATAATTATACAATACAGTTTGTCTTTTGTCTACTGTGCAATTATAGTATATGAATGAATGAATAGTAGAGTAAACAATTACAGAGACACGTAGAGATAAAGGAAAATAAAATACATGGGAGGCAAACTGAAAAATAATAAATGACATACACAGAGAGAATACATAAACAGAAATCGGAAAGAAAATAAAACTATGGTGAAAGGAAATGAAAGTGAACAGAGAAGCAGAAACAGAAAGTGAAAAAGAGAAATAAAAATAAAAAGTAAGTAACAGAAATGAACATACAGAAAAGGAATAAAAAACGATGAAAATATTCAAATAAAAAGATAGGAAGAAGAGTTAAAGAAAGAAAACGCACAAGATAATATAGAAAAGATATAATTATAGAAAATATATAATAATAATAATAATAATAATAATAATAATAATAATAATAATAATAATAAATTATTTTAGCTGGCAGAGTTAAGGCCGTAAGGCCTTCTCTTCCTCTCAACCAGCAAAAAGTATACATACATATGTATGAATTTACAAGCTACAAAGAATATAACAATTTGATTTGGATAAAAGTTACGTGTAGATATAGAAATGTAGAACGAAGGCGAGAAAGCAAATAAGGAAAGAGAAAGATGCTAGAGGAAGAATAAAGGAACAAATGAATAAGTAAAAGAACAAATGTATAAATAAAAGAAAAAATGAGAATAGGATAAAACAAGGAACAAAGGTTAAACAAAGACAGAAAGAAAGAAAGAAAGAATTAAGGAAAGAAAAAAAAAAGGAAGAAATAGATTCATAACGTAGAAGTACGTGTGGGTGTGATCACCTGTCGACAAGTACATAACTTTATTATGTGGGTTTAAACAAACAAGGAAATACAAGAAAAACAAGATGAATACAAGGAGAACAGTGGAATATCAGTATATCAAGATGAATACAAGGAGAACAAGATGAATAAAATAAGGGGAATACAAGGAGAACAAGAGCAATACGAGAACAAAGGAAATATAAGGAAACAAGGAGAACAAGATGAATATACAAGTAGAACGAGATGAATACAAGGAGAACAAGATGAATACAAGGAGAACAAGATGAATACAAATAAGGGGAATACAAGGAGAACAAGAGCAATACGAGAACAAAGGAAATATAAGGAGAACAAGGAGAATACAATGAGAACAAGGGGAATGTCAGTAGAACAAGATGAATACAAATAAGGGAAATACAAGGAGAACAAGAGCAATACGAAAACAAAGGAAATATAAGGAGAACAAGGAGAATACGTTGAGAACAAGGGGAATATCAGTAGAACAAGATGAATACAAATAAGGGAAATACAAGGAGAACAAGAGCAATACGAAAACAAAGGAAATATAAGGAGAACAAGGAGAATACGTTGAGAACAAGGGGAATATCAGTAGAACAAGATGAATACAAATAAGGGAAATACAAGGAGAACAAGAGCAATACGAGAACAAAGGAAATATAAGGAGAAAAAGGAGAATACAATTAGAACAAGGGGAATATCAATAGAACAAAATGAATACAAGGAGAAAAAGATGAATACAAATAAGGGGAATACAAGGAAAACTGGGGATTACAAGGACAAAGAGGGGAACAGAAGAAGAACGGGGGAATACAAGTAGAAAGGGAGGAAGACAAGGAGAACAGGGGAAGATAACGAGAACTAGAGTAAAGTTGCCTAATTCCGTGATACCCCTAATCCTGTGATACCTTTTTAAAATTGAATGTCAGTCAAAGTTTTGCCGTTCGACGATAGCGCCAAACATCTTTCTCGAAACAGTGCATCTTTCGCCTACTTTTGAGACATCGGTGAGCTTCCTAACAAGATACCCAATCCCGTAACATTCATTGAAAAAAATGTATCACGGAATTAGGCAACTTTGCCCTACTTGTCGAAAGCATTAGGCATATTCACCTGCCCATCACAAAACTGAAATAACCTGCCCAGAATTAAATCCTTGTCCTTTTCAGGGAACTACTGCTGGAGCCATAGATCCAGTCAGGCCTACTTACAGGTTCCGGTTCCGTGGCCATTCACGAAACACAATTGACAGTAGCACCAGTTCCGTTGATTGGTCAATTATCACACGTCAAGTGGCGTCACGTTCAGAGCATTAGCGATGGACACGGTGCTAATTATTCGAAATAATAGCCTGTCCAAGAAACGGTTGTTCTTCACACTTTCGTGACATCCTGGTTGTCTTGTAGATCCTTCCCTAATAATGTATTCCGGTACCGGAGGCTTACTGTTGGGGGCTTCAGCAGAAAGCCTATTACTGATTCACCAGGAAGGAGCTCTTGAACTAAATTATAGCGAGCATTCCCACACACTGCAGGTAATCTTAAACAGGCCGTCAGGACAGATCGGAATCTAAATAGGGGTTTCCAAAACCTTCAAAAGGAGTGTACAATAGACAGTATCTTATTTGTAGAAGTCTCAAACTACAATGTAATATGACATTTAAAGAGAAATTTGGTTGTTGTTTAGTCAACTGTCCGAAGACAGGTCTGGATCTCACAAGTGACGCAAACAAGGCATCACTCATGAGGCAACTAAGCCACGAGATAATGCAGTAGCGTGGCCAGTTTCCTTCCCCCACCTTTGCATACCTACATCGCTAACTATGGTGATGAGACAAAATCTTAATAAACGTCGAAATTTTCCCGAAAATACACGTTTTCAGCATGCTTGACGCAGTAGAAGTGCTCACTCGTGCACTCCGTCTCGCACGGCATCCATCACTTGATTGTGAATAGGAATAGTCACATGCAGTTAGATCAGGTGATTTTGCTGGGCGTGGAATATTGCCATGTCGGAAAATGACTCGGTTTGGAAACATATGTCGAAGGACCCCATAGATGCCCCAGCAGTGTGAGCCGTGGCTCCGTCTTATTACCACCACAACTCTTCAGAGTTACGTCCAATGTTGTTAATCGGGGGAATCACAAAGTTCTGGAGATAGCGATACTGGTGGTAGGAAATTATGATGATGGTAGGATTAATTGTAATTAGTGGTAACATGTGGTACTGATGAATATATAATTTAAATGGTGATGATCATGTAACTGTGGTGGTGATGATTGTATAATGGTGCTGGCGGTGGTGATTATATAATGGTGTTGGCAGTAGGAACCGTATAATGTTGTTAGCAGTAGTGATCGTATAATGGTGTTGGCAGTAGTGATCGTAAAATGGTGTTGGCAGTAGTTTCCGTATAATAATGATGTTGGCAGTAGAAAAATAGTGTTGGCAGTTGCGGTGGTATAATGGTGTTGGCAGTAGTGATATTATAATGGTATTAATAGTAGTGATCGTATAATGGTGTTGATAGTAGTGACCGCATAATGGTGTTAGCAGTAGTGATCGCATAATGGTGGTGGCAGTAGTAATCGTATAATGATAGTCATAGTGGTGGCGGTAATGATCATGTAATGGTGGTTCCTATAATCATATAACGGTGATGCTGATGATTACTTAAAGTTAATAGAATTGGTAATCATAAAATGCTTGTTGTTGATCAGTGATCACGTAATTGTGCCGATGATCAGTGATCACGTAATTGTGCCGATGATCATATGAAGGTAGTGTTGATCATACAGTGCTGTTGTTAACCATAATCACATAATGATGTTGCAGATGATCATAATATTATATTATAATGTTGATGCTGATAATCGTTTAAAGTTAATGGTATTTTTTTTATCATACAATAGTGTTGGTGATAATCATGTAATGATGTTAGTAGTGACCATGAAATAGTACTGGTGATTATTATATAATACTATAACTATGTTGATTGAAATTAAAATTCAAGTTTATTCACAATTTACATCTGAAAGTGGTACATATGAATAGATACCCGAAATGAGCATATGCTCGTGCTCGGGTATAGTTCAGTAGAGTCTACATAAATTTTACAGACATCAATTGTTGTAGCCTATTGATAATCATATAACGATATTGGTGATGGCGATGATCATTTAACAATGATGGTCATACAGGAATGGAGATGATCATACAAAAGTGGTGATGATCAACAGAAGTGGTGATGATCATACAACAGTAGTGATTTTCATACAACAGTGGTGATTATAATACAACAGTGGTGATTATAATACAACAGTGGTGATTATCATACAGCAGTGGTGATGATCATACAGCAGTGGCGATGATCATACAGCAGTGGCGATGATCATACAGCAGTGGTGGTGATCATACAACAGTGGTTGTGACCATATAGTAGTGGTAATGATCATGTAATAGTTGCGGTGATCATGTAAGTGGTGGTGAACATGTAATAGTGGTGGTTACAAGATAATGACTGTGATGAAAATTAAAGTGTTTGGAAAATTTGCGTCATTTGTATTTTTTATATTAAAATCTCAAAATTTCTACGAGTAAAGTACCAGTCACCTTATAACGAGTCCGCCATTCTAATCCACAATCTTCCGTCATAATCACAACCAGTAACTTCAAGACCTGGTATAGTGCCGCTAAATAAACAGAGAAAAGATTCAATTATTCTACTGTGCAATCTTTAAAACACCTCATTCGGCCATTGTCGACTCGACATAACATGCACAAAATGTATCTCAATTTGCCCACCCCTGAGTTAGACGAAAGGGGAGATAATGTACTTAATACCTATAATACGCTATCCCCCAGTCTGATACCTGGCCTGCCCGTTCACACATTTTGTGATCGCCCTGTAGATAAGTCTGGCAGGTTCACACACCTGTCCTGCCCGAGGAGACCGTCGACAAGAGGGTGGAAGCAGACCATTCATGTAGTACTGCCGCCAATCAGTGCACCTACGGGCTCCACATATTTTCTCACGCGCTTCAAGGCGTCCGGAGAAAGTCGGGGATGGGGGCATATTGAGCAGCAAAAGGGTATAGATCACACAAGTGACCCCGGCAGTTCGCTTCCGAACGATCGAACGATCATGAAGCTAATGATGAATAAACAGAGGAGAACCGAACAGAAGTTTCACGACTCAAGCAGGTCTCCTTTCCTAGCAATTTATTTCATGTAGCTTCTGCTTCTGTTAGGTTTGGTGTTGCTGCTGTTAGTCTATTTTGTCATTCCTGGTTTCGTTTTTATTGTTACTACTGTTATTTCATTATCGTTTCTCCAACTGTAATTTTATTACCGTCGCTGACATAACTTCATTGTTACTATTACTGCTATTTTGCTATATTGTTACTGTTCCTGTTACTATTACTGCTATTTTGCTATATTGTTACTGTTCCTGTTACTATTACTGCCGTAATATTGTTACTACTGTGATATTCTTCGTGCTACTTTTACTACTATAGTATTATTTTTAAAGCTGTCATTCCTTTGTTTCTGTTTTTACTGATGTTATTGTCTCTTTCTTTCTGTTCATGTTATTAGTTTATTATTGTGCCTTCTGATCAGTGGTGGGTCTTTACGCGTAAAAAAGGTTATTTGCATTACAGTAAAATACGCATAAATAATGTGTAATTAACGTAATAAATGTAAAATACGTAAAAAAATCTCCAAGAACTTTTATTTTTAGTTTTTATTTGTTCAGTTTGTGATGAAAATTTACCGTTTGAACTGCCAACAAACCTAGCATATAACTCGAGGCTACCAATTAATGTTAAAAAATAGAGACCTTAAGAAGATTTTGCAATTCATACCGGATGAAGTCAAAGGTTTCTACACAGAACTGTACACATGGCCTACGACCAACAAAGATAGTAATGCCAGTGGAAGCGAAGATTGAAAAAATAAGTTTATTAATGTTCTGACAAACAAACGTCTATTCAGCCGTGCTTCCCAATTCTCTGATTATTAGTCATTTACCACATAAAATTTGGAAAATTATTACTTTTAATGAGTTATTATGTTCAAATTACAATATTTATCTTAAACTTTTATACTATAAAAAAGCTTTTATGAATAGAATCATTTATTTTTAAAACTCCACAAGTGACAAAAACAAAACTTTCGGGAAATCAATAAAAACATTAGTTTAATTATTTTTATTTTTATTGTCAAAATGTATTTAACAAGTGATATTAGTTGCTAAATATTAGGTTTATTCGTTATTAGTTGTGTTTTATAATATATATAAAGTCCCCCCCCCCAAAAATTAATTAGTTAGGATGTTATGGGGTTTTTCCAACAAACAAACTGAAAATAAGCAAAACATTGTTATTTTTCTATTAGAGTGAATGAAAGTAAGTATGAACAAATATTATAATCTATGTAAAAACTACAGTATAAAATCACAAAAAAATGTATTTACCCTACTTTTTTTTCTGCTGCAACAGACATTTTTCTCATCAGGACTTAAAAGGAATGAAGTAATATGTTTAGATTGTCAAAATCAATAAATGTTAGTTGATTACTCCGTGTATAAAACAGTTTTCTACATTACATATTTTACATGTAAATTATACGTAAGATACGTACAGGTAACTTACTCGCCCAACCCTGGTCCGTTATTGTTTTTGATATTACTGTCTCGTTATTGTTTCTTCTGCTGTCAATGCTGCATCATAATTTTCTTTCCTATTATTGCCACTGTATTATTTCTCCTTTTGTTATTGTTACTAGTGTATCAGTTTTTTCTGTTATTAGGCCTACTGCTGTATCATTATTTCTTCTCTGTAACATTACTTCTACTGATATAACTATTGTGTAATTAATTATTCTACTATTACTGATGCATATAATTAATTTTACTGATTTTACCACTGTGTCATCTGGTCATCATTAATACTTCTTCTGTTACTGCTGTATCACTATTTCTTCTCTTGTTACTGCTATATCATTATTTTTCTGCTATTATTGCTATAACAATCCAGTCGGCTAAGTTGTATAATGTATATCCGCCTTATATCGGTGATTAATGTTGATATATGTGTAATTGTCCACTTTATTGTATGTAATCTCTTAAGTATCTACCTCTATTTGTTTTTGTTTGTTTGTTTTTTCTTTTTGCGTGTTCTAAGCATTTAATGAATACAGTATATTTTTTTTTCAAATCTGGTTGAGTGGAAAAGGCCTCATGGCATTAACTCTGCCGGGGAAAATAAAGCTATTACTATTCTAAAACCATTATTATTATTTTTTTGCTGTTGCTGTTACTGCTGTGTCATTGTTTCTTCTGTTGTTATTGCTGTATCGTTATAGATCATGCTAATGTTAATGTTTTGTTATGATTGTTTGTGCTGCTGTTTTTTTTCTGCAGATGTTAATGTCGTTGTAACTGCCTAGTTTTCATTTCTGTTGTACTTACTGTTAATATTTGCAATATTTTAATATGACCCAATGTACGAGTTAGTTTAGATTAGGGATTACATAGGTGTTAATTGGCACACCAGAGTAGCAGTATAATTTAGTTTAGTTTATTGTAAGTTATGAATGAATGAGAATCGAGAAGTGATGTAATTGTTGCACAGAGACAAATAACTTAATTTCAATAAACAAACACCAACTTTATACACCAAAGAATTTCGACTTTTCAGGTTTTGAATTCAACTCAGAGAATAAATGAAACCGAGACACGTGATATCAAACTTAAAATATGTCATATCATTCACGTGTCTGTGTTTGATGAAACTTAAAATATGTCATATCATTCTTGTGTCTGTGTTTGATGAAACTTAAAATATGTCATTTCATTCTTGTGTCTATGTTTGATCAAACTTAAAATATGTCATATCATTCTTGTGTCTGTGTTTCATCAAACTTAAAATATGTCATATCATTCTTGTGTCTGTGTTTGATCAAACTTAAAATATGTCATATCATTCTTGTGTTTGTGTTTGATCAAGCTTAAAATATGTCATATCATTCTTGTGTTTATGTTTGATCAAGCTTAAAATATATCATATCATTCTTGTGTTTGTGTTTGATCAAACTTAAAATATGTCATATCATTCTTGTATTTGATCAAACATAAAATATGTCATATCATTCTTGCGTCTGTGTTTGATCAAACTTAAAATATGTAGTATCATTCTTGTGTCTGTGTTTGATCAAACTTAAAATATGTAGTATCATTCTTGTGTTTGTGTCTGATCAAACTTAAAATACGTCATATCATTCTTATGTCTGTGTTTGATCAAACTTAAAATATGTAATATCATTCTTATGTCTGTGTTTGGTCAAACTTTAAATATGTCACATCATTCTTGTGTCTGTGTTTGGTCAAACTTAAAATATGTCATATCATTCTTGTGTCTGTGTTTGATCGAACTTAAAATATGCCATATCATTCTTGTGTCTGTGTTTGGTCAAACTTAAAATATGTCATAATATCATTCTTGTGTCTGTGTTTGATGTAAATATAATGAATCCACACTTTGTACACACAGTTTATTCAATTTTGAAGAAAATTTGTCTGGTGATTAAATATTCTAGTACATGTAAAAGATTAAAGAGCGACATTACCGAGTTGAAATGTTATAGGATATAAGCTACAATCAGTAATACCTTGAGAGATGCAATATTCCGTTTTGGTAGTAGGCAACATTTCTCGCACATATAAATCTCATTCTAGTTTTTCTCCCTCTTACCACATGGGCCTTCCACAGTTCCCGCGCGTTCTGGTAAGGAGCTAATAAACTTTCCTTGTAATAATTCTAAATTTTGGGGAACGAGTATCTCCTGCATGTAGTCGACATTTTCCAATTACTTTCAGTAACGGCGCATACTGCTGCTATTACATACTCTGCTTCCCTGTTCCAGGCCATAATCCCTCATAAATATGAATTAAGAAGAAATTTAGTAATACAGGAGAAGTTTTTAATTAACGGCTTTTCCATTACATTAGTGGTTTTATTCTCATGGGGATCAGGTATGCAGAGTGCTGCTGTAGAAGGAACAGTTGCGTTCCTGCTTGGCAAGAGGAAGGAAAAGAAATTAGAATAACTATTTAATATGCATGTAGACTTTCACGCCAGAGACCAGGGTACGTCTCAGTTTTTTCCACAACAGGTAACCATACACATTGTTAAATATTCGTCGAAAATTTAATTTGTCTTAAAATTTGAGGACGATTTTAGAATCACAGATACTATCTCATAACTAGACTTCGTGGAATTGCCACGAAAATCGTAAGGTTTACTACGCTCGCGGTATAGACTGTATGAGAAGGGGACGTGCAACGGATCGAGTATGCCTCTGATGTAAACACTGAGCAGTATACTGCGGTTACAATAAAACCTGTATCCTGCATTCAAGAAATATAATGAATGATCATTGAAGTACCAAATGTCTAAACATGTAAATACACAATTATTTTGTAGTGAGATATATTAACTCTTAAAATTTAATGTAATATACTCGCATCATCCTTGAATATGTGCATTGCAGTGAAGAGTTACGTACATTTTGAGCGACTGCAAAGTTACCTCCTCCGATGGTCACTTAAACAGTTTTTATTTTGGGAAAATGTACGTTCAACATCACACGATGTAATAGGTGCATATTTGAAGAACGGGAAGTCACTACTTTTTAGCACACCAACTTCACACGTCTTGTCGTGACGTGATAGTACATCATTTATAGTACGAAGTTGTGAATAGGCAGAATTTTTAGCAATAATGTTTCTCAACTTACATTTCACTTTTTCTGAAATTAGTGATATTTTGGATAACGATTTGTGATACTTTATCCACTATATTAAGGGCTTTTGAGAGTTGTAGTTTAGACGATTCTAACAGGGTGATGCTTTTGGACACGGTTTTAAAATTAGAATCAATGAACAGAATATCTTCTAATAGCTGTTCAGAAGGCAATGATTTTACAGCTGCAACAGCGGAACTGTCTGTGCTATCTAATGCATCAATTACCTCCATTATTTTGCCGTAATATTCTGAATAATAATTAACAGCATCCAATCACGTTTTTCAACGGGTCAAGACTGGCTGCGGGGGTAAGGGTATTCCAGAGGCAATTGTTTGGAACAGCAACAATCTCATTGTAGTATGTTTGATTGAATTCTTGTCTGCACTGAACAAATGTTAAGCTTTGACTATTCTGACCACAGTAATGCAAAAACAAGTTCTAACATAGGTATACATTAGCTGTAGCTGCTCTTATCTATTTGGACCGGTCACAACTCTTAACATGAACTGCTTATACTACGAGACCGGGCGGTCGCTGACCTCCTCTATACTACTGTACATCGGCAACCTGATTGCACGTTGCGTGTGGCAATTCAACGAAGTCTACTCATAACTAATGCCAGTTTTGGTGCAAAGTTTTGATTGAAGTCTGTTATTACAAGACCACAGCAAAGACCGTTAAACTCTAAGTTCTTGAGCCACATTTCAGCGAGGTTTGTTATTCCGCGACGGTCCAGTTTCTGGTTTTTGATGCGAAGAATTTGGTCAGTGGCTTATCCAGACTAATTATTTTGGGTGGGCCAGATATGCAGGGTTTAGAAGGTACCTGATCCATCTCCTGACAATGCCGCTGCCGTCAACTCTCTTGAAACTCATTCTCGGAAGTCTTATTTAATAACATGCAAAATTATGATAAACAGTCATGCAAGGCATACGTATACAAACGCTTCATAAGGTGAACTGGAGCTGTCGAGATTTTCTAGCAACGAATCTGTCGATCGCTGATGATGGGTCCTTCAACAGATCCCAACTTTTCTCTCTCTCTCTCTCTCTCTCTCTCTCTCTCTCTCTCTCTCTCTCTCTCTGTCAATGGATAGAATTGCTAGATTACAAAGCCTTGTGCTTGACATGATGTCGAATTTTTCTTCGTTTCAGAGCTTTGAAACGTTTTATATCATTGCACTAATGAAGGACGAACATTTACTAATATCAATTTTTGGAGACTAAGGTGTTTCCGATAATGAATTTGCAAGAGCAAGAATATCGTCTAAACATATCAAATAAAATGTGTCAAATTTTTCTAGCTGATGTAACAATTCAGTAGCCTCCACAGCTTCCTTCTTTTTATCGCTGCAAGACAATTTTGTAGGTCCAATCCAACACAGTTAAATTGGGTCTTGAATAAATTAACGTATTTTTTATTTCTTACCTTAACATTATCGACTGTAACTATTGCTCTGGATCCATGGTTTGGTTTTAATATTGAGCATTTTCCATTAAAAAATGCAAATTTCGCATATTTTTTTTGGATGGGTCTGGGCCCAACTGCTGGCTACGCCACTGAATTTGGTGATATCCTATGTGTTGAATTAAAACCTGGAAGTCGTTTTCAGATCAAATTCTGAAATTATGTGAGGTAACTCTGATATTAAAAAATAAATGTGTTTCGTTTGTCCAGTAAACTTCGTTCAGCCTTACGTTGAATCTCTGTTAGCACAAATAAAGCAAAATCATACGCTTGTCACTTTGAGTTCGAACACTAGTTTTTAATTTGCATGGCTACAGATTAATAAGTATGAAATCGCTTGAACATCTGAATAATAATTATTATTTATTATTCTTACATAGTTCATTACTTGACTGAAGCACCCTTGCAGCAGTGAATCTTTGGTTACCTCTGATCTTCCAGATTCTTTATCGTCAGCAACAGAACCAGTTTCCCTAAACTCTCTGACAAAAGACCCTAATTACGAATGGAACATGAGCTTCCTCTTAATCGTTTCATAATGTTAACTTTATGACACAAGTTATGCCGTCATAATAGAAGTCATGACCTTTTAGTTGGCATGGTAATATTTTACGACACTGGTACAATAATATGACATATTATGCATGATTTTCACTAATGATAAAGACTGTTTATGACCAGCCTCATGGATTAGTAGTCTGAGCTTCTGACTACAATTCATGAGGTGTCATTTATGAGGTTCAAACCTTTCTTTAGACAGTTGACTGAACAATAATATTTCTTTAAAACTATCTCTAAAATTCATTCATTCAGATGTAATCGTTTATGTTAAAATTTTGAAAACCAATATCAAACATTGTGATAAAGGCATTTTAAAGAACGTGCCGTTAGGAGTAAAATGTCATAGAAATTTTGAATTTATCTTAAAAAAAAAAGTTCAGATAAACATTCATTTTTGTGAACTACCGTTTTCTGTTTAAATTTTGACCCCAAAGTTTTTATTTCAAAAACTATTCTGGAATTTAAGCTTTTGCAGCAATGACGTGTCTACGTACAGTAGTGGCAAAAAAAACTGGACCGATCTTTGTAGCTGATTTCAGAGCCTTGTTCACTCAGAGCACGATAGACTGGCAACTAAGACTTTAGTGGTTCGAATCCTGCCTGGGAAGGAAACTTTTTTAGTTCCTTATTCAAATTTATTCCCAAAACTTTTCGATTGCAGCGATATTTTACTACTTAATTAACTATTGTTCCCAGAACATGAATTTTACCAGCAATCTAAAAGTATTGGGAATAAATTTGAATAAGGAACAAAAAAAAGTTTCCTTCACAGGCAGGATTCGAAGCACGAAAGTCTTGGTTACTAGTCTATCGTGCTCTGGAGTGAACAAGGCTCTGAAATCAGCTACAAGGGTCGGTCCGGTTTTTTTTGCCACTACTGTACAAAAAATGAAAATTGCGAATCAATAAAATTAGGGAAAAAACTTTCAAATTTCACTATATTCTGCCCTTAATCTCTTAATACTTCTCCTTTTTAAATAGGAACCATGAAGTAAATACAATACGTAATAAGATTGTAATACATTATTTTCTGTATCTTACAGTCTTTATTATGTAAATGTTCTTTCTTAGTTTGGATGCCTCTGTTGAATGTTGGCATGGAGGTGACTAACATTCCATACAGCCACCATTACAAATTAGCAAGTTATCTTTCGTAAAAAAAAAAAATTGAAATCTTTTTTGTTCTGTCGATTGTGCACGTAGGAACCCATAACAGTATACTCTCTCGTGGGATTCCTGCTACCCTTCAACCTTTGGGAACTTCGAACCTGTTTGAGAGTGTGACGACGTTAGACGCAACAACAAAGAACAGAAGCAACAAGGGCTGAGCAATACGTTAACTTCCCTGCCTTCCTTCCCCCAAACTTTTTCTTCGGCATCGGGCTCTTTTTTGTCAGGCTCTCTCTTCTGCATCGCAGATGCTTCTACCTGGATGCACGAGTTATATGGAAGCTTGCATCATCACGAAGAACTGCCTTCCCGGCTCCCAATGATTTGATCATCAACAAGAAAGGACTGAGGGACTCTGAAGGAGAAAACATTTGTTATTCCAGTCTCGCAACTGTTACTACAAGGTGACCAAGCACTCTGTTCTCGATTCATAGCTGTATATCATTAGTGGGTAAATCTTTCGAGTCTCTTTGTCCACCACAGCTCTCACAGAATCTTTAAGAATAAGAAGCAGTGTTCCTTTATTGAAGAGCTGTCAGTTACGTGTTGGGTAGCTGTTTTTTTTTGTCCCGTTTTAAGGGCTCCCTTCAGCAGTAAATCTTGCTATTCGTTAGTGGCAACTGGCAGTTCAAAACCTTCGTAATCCTAACAATAGTGGGACCGCTACTCCATTCCAGGAAACAAATGGAGACGTTATGACGGTGAAGACGACAATAGTGACCACCGACAATAACATTGACAATAATGGCAATGATGGCGGAAAACAACAACGATAACAGACAACAATGGCAAAGAAGATCAATACCGATTGACAACGGTGATGACCGACAAACAGCGCAACCATAACCAATAATGCCAACGGTGACAGACAACGATGACCACGGTGACCCACAATACAGTAGAACCTCTATTATCCGTGGTAATGAAGGGGATGGACTGGACGGTTAATCGAAAATATCGGATAATCCGCACCATAAAATATTTGCATAAGTCCATACTACAGTCTCATAATAGCCTATTCCTCTGTAGTGTTGTGTTTAACATGCTAGATAGTGAATCAGTAGTTCACTAATTTAATTCTGGTTTATATGGGCCAAGGAAGTCCCTTATGATGGTTGTTTGCAGAAGGATAGGGATGGTAAAGGGCTCCTATTGTAGATCTACATACTTTATACACTTTATCCTTATTTTTCATTAAATCGCGCACAGTTTTAACTCCAATCTCGTATTCTGATGCAAAATCAGCCGCGGTTTCTCTTTTCCCAAAATTCTCAATTATTTGCATTTTTATTTCGATACTTAGCAAAACACTTATGACACCTGTGGAAGATATTTTGCATAGAAGATAAAAAGTACGGGCATTCAAACAGTAGGACAAGGACTGAATGCTGCACAGGTTCGCTATATATTGTGCGGAATTTCTTGGGACTATTTCTTGGAAAGTAGGTAGTGACTATTTTACAAGTTGGGAAAAACACCTTCAAGTAACGTTCTTATTGCTTGCAGTAGTACTATGTAAAGATAAAGGCTTTTAATAAAACAACCTAGAAAAAATAGGATTATAATATAAAGTATAGTACTAAGTTCCTTAAATGTTTATTTAAAGAAAGAAAGAAAGAAAGAAAGAAAGAAAGAAAGAAAGAAAGACAGTCGGATAATCCGCCGATCGGTTAATAGGGTGACGGATAATCGGGGTTCTACTGTATTCATCAAGGTGACCCACGACATTGACTACGGTGACCGACGAACAATGATAACGATGAACCCACCGGCGTAGCTCAGTCGGCTGAGGCGCTTGCCTGCCGATCGGAAGTTGCGCGGCATGAGTTCGATTTCCGCTTGGGCTGAATACCTGGTTGGATTTTATTCCCCGAGGTTTCTCCCAACCGTAAGGCGAATATCAGGTAATCTATGGCGAATCCTCGGCCGCATCTCATCAAATATCTTCTTACTATCACCAATCCATCGACGCTAAATAACCTAGTAGTTGATACAGCGTCGTTAAATAACCAACTAAAAAAAGATAACCGACAATTGAAGCGTCGGCTGGAACAACGTTGTAAGTTATAAAATTTTCATTCGGCGTTTAATAATGTTGTATGTCATGTTACCTTGCTACACTCTTTGGCTTGCAACTGTCCATCAATACAGTACGTGAAATTTGTCCACTCAAAAGTTTACTACCCTATAAGAACAAGGTTGTACGTGTACACATTTTTGCAGCTCCTGTAAATTTTACCAAATGTAACTTATAACGTTGTTCCAGCTGACGTACGCTTCAATTATAACGATAACCACCAACAAAAACGACGACAGACAATGAGAACGCTGATCAACAAAGAGAAAGATGGCCGGCAACAATGACAACGATGGTCGATAATGACATCGATGGTCGACGACAACGATGAACGGCGACGAAGACGACCGACAATGACAATGATAATAATTACCGACAATAATAACGATGACCGACAACAGTAGTCTGATAACGATGACCCATAAAAATAACGATGAATGACAATGATAATGATTGACAACAATGACGATGATTAACGACAATAACAACAATGGCTGACGATAATGACGATGGCCATGAAAATTGCATTAAAAACTTGTAAGTCTGTGGCAGTGATAACAAAGAAAATAACACTAACGATAATGAAACAGCCATAGCATGATCATGACGTCAACATGTAATTGTAACATTACTTTACCGCTTCTTTCTTGTTGCGCCTGATATATGCTATTTCTGTAACGAAGGAAAACAAGCGTATGTAATTACAAATCCTGTATGTAAGAACACACTCTAGAAACTTGTAATACAACCAGTGCATAGTGATGTCTTCAGAGATACTTTTCAAATGACGTCATACCACGATTTTTAAAAACCTTGATACCTCGTGCAGTCCTTGATGCCAAACAAACGTGTAGATTAGAACCATGTCATGTAATCGCTATTAATGTATCAATTCTAAGACGAGAAGTGTTCAGTTTCGTTTAATCGTAATAATTCGTGAAATAAAACCCGAATCACCGATTAAGAGTCACACAAAACTGTAGTGTTTACAAGACAGTACAGACTAAGGCCAGGTATTGTCTCTACCATGTGTCTGGCACGTCTCCAAGGTGATGAAGAAATTAGAATGTATGGACGAAACTCATTGAAATTTGCAGCACTTATCACCCACCTTCTTTGCATGATTTATTGCGCTTGGAAGAAACATGGACGTAGTAACTCACCGCACACCTCTACGTCCTAGAACAAGCTGGCAAGGCCATTCGCGGTAAACATGAACTACCTATTGAGTGATTCAATCGCCTATTAATTATTAGAAAGGCAGTTTTATGCTTTGTGTGCTTTTTGTTCAGACAGGAAAAGAATTCGGAAGGAGAAAAGGGACACAGCCCAAGCATTCCAAGTTGTATAGTCGTAGTCTTACAAGAAGACGTCTGACCGCGCATGCGTATTTTCACCCAGCTCCCACTCTTGTCGCAACCCTACCCGAAAGTACATACCACTGCAAAATGTTATCAGTACGGGGTGGAGTCATATCCACTAAGAAACGGTAAAATATGTATGCACGTATGCACTTAAAACCAAGATATACGCAATAAAAGTAACAAAATATGTACCGTTACAACTGAAAAAAAAAAAAACTTATTTAATTTTAAATAAATATTATTATGGACGGTTTTTCTGTTATACATAAGAATATTGAAGACACCATCCATCAGTTGTTAACGTTGCGTGTCCTTCAATCCACTGCTTAAGCAGCATACGTCTGGCACATTTTTCGTTAGACATACAGGAGTTGAAAAAAACTAATTCAACTAACTCTAAAGACTGTTTATAACGCTGGAGTACAAAAGCACACTTGTGAGACCCAAAGTGAGGAATGGGGCCATCTTTTAAAAGACAGCAGAGTTTTTACGAGAAATGTGGTCTACAAAAAAATATTTCTGCTTGAGGTGAGTGAAATATTGTTCCTAGAATTTTTATCAGGAATTTGTTATTTTCTTTATTGTATATATTTAAATCCAAGATTCCGTGATACTCCACGAGCTACTTACTATAGTTTGACAACTTCAAGTGAAACCCCGTAAAACACGCCAACTTCTAGAATCTCTCTCTTTCTTTCTTCTCTCTCCCTCGCTCCTCGTCATTCAGTCACCAGTCACCACGTAAATATCTGAGAGGGTGTGTGTGGGCATCGCGACCAATAGAAGAACCACTCTCCAGTATTACCACAATAACGGATTCTTCATTTTTTCCTCGACTGTCGGCTAGGAAGGTTCCATTATGCTACATTGCAGGCAACTAGTCAACCTTTTAATGCTTTTGTTAGCAGATTTGACAAACTGTGAGTGGACCTGCAAGTACATAGTGCATAGTGCTCTCTCCCTTCTCCCCAAGACAGCCAGCGCTCACGTAGTAACTCGGTCAGGGTTTCAGTTCGATTTGTCAATCTACAGATTATAAATACTGAACGACTGTCTAAAATCAGTGCACGACGCACATGTTAAAAGTAATTTTATTTTGTTTGTAGGTTTACTACACTTAGCTAGAAGCCTCGTTTCGCGAACATTCGCAACCATAAAATAATAATAATTATCATTCAAAATATCTATGACAAATAACCACTATAGGTTTTCTGTAGTAAAGTATTGGTGGAATAGGATCTTGACTGCAACCTCAGCTTGTAACGGAAGTTCAAAGTAAGGAAGACAACTTGTTTCATCTCAGACCAAGTTTGTTTGAAGTTCCGCCGGTTATTTTATTATGATGTTACGTTAAGCCGTGGTGTCTAGTCATGTTTAATTTGACACGTGAGCTGCGTACATAATTTGTCCATTTCCTCTATCTTGTATTTGGACCCTTCTTCCTGTCTGACTGAACACGCTCTGTTGGAAGGGATGGAGATCGTCGCGTCCCCGTCACCGTTGCGTGTTTACTAATCAAGTGTGACGCAACTTGCATAGGAGCGATGAGTGGTGAGATGCATCTGCGACTACAGCGGTGACGATGCATAGCAATGAAAACAAACGAAGTGACTTTTGCGCAGTCCAATGTCTTTTCACGTGTACTGAATCATACCAAAGTAGCTTAAGATTTAACGCGCATTTATGACTTTTTCGGCTGCTGTGACGCCATTTTAAAGATCTGGTGCACACGGTTTTTAAATTGTACTGAACAATGACTGCAATTTCTCGTAACTTGTTGTTTTTATATTTTTTTTCCCTTTAAATACTCTTTTACATACATACAAAATCACAAAATATAATTCGAAATTATGGTCTTGTTAGCTACTGTGACGCCATTTTTAAAGCTCCGATGTATTATTATTATTATTATCACTATTTCTTAGCAATGTTTATTATTGTCACACTAACATTACTTATCCAACTTTCATTATTTACTTTCATGTTGTTTTATGGTCTAGATATTAATGTAATAACTATGTAACCAATTGTATTCAATTAGAATTAGAGTCTGGCCTTAGCTCTGCCAGATTAAATAAATAAATTATTATTAATTATTATTAAAGATTTTGAAATGATACTGAACTTTTAATTGCATTTTCTCGTAATTTTAATTTTTTTGCTTTATTGCATAAACAAAGTTCTACATCTTTGGAAGTATTAAAGCTACAGGCATGATATTTGGTACACATAATCTTCTGGTTATTAAGAAACTTTTCTCTGAGAAATATGTGTTATATTTTAAAAAATATACCTTCATATTCCTATAACAGTACCTCTAAAATTCATTCTATACTGAGTGATCACTAGGGCTAGGATTTTGATGACCTATAAATTCTGAAAAAATGTCCTAAAAACAATGCATTTATGACCTAAAAACCTTTCAAAAATGCCCTTAAAATGCCCTAAAAATTGATCTTACACAATTGCTTTAGTATGAAAAGAGGTTTTGTACTACTTAATATTTAGACTAATAATTAAATTAAATTTTACATAATTTTTTCTAAGTAGTACACTTTAATTAATTATTTTATCTGATTTAGTTTCCATGTATAATCGTTTATCTCTGCGTCGGCATGTGGACGTGAGGTCAGCAGTCGGTCTTGGCCCTTCATGGGCTGTAGCGCCATGGATTTACTTTACTTTTAGTTTCCGTGTAGTCTACCATAAGGCCACTCTTATCTGGAATTAGCAGGTATAGAGGAGTCTATATTGAAGGGGTGGTTGGACTGATCCATTACGTGGGGTGTACTATGTTAAAATGGCAATATATGTGTAGAAAAACGATTAAAATATTATACAAAATAATGAGTATTAATAGACAAAATATGTAAAGAAAATATCAAAGGAAATAGACATTATTTTACATTAATAATAGGGATTTATGGCCAAAATTAAATGAAAATGCCTAAAAAATTACCGAATAAAACAAAAGATGCTCTTATGAGTTGAAAAAGGCAAAAAATTAAAAAAAAATGCGCTAACAAATGTGTCTTAAAACACTCAGTTTGTCACATAACGCATAAATACTAAAGCAGCTATGTTTCTGGCTTACTAGAAAAAAGATGCAATTTCATCAAAATCCTAGCCCTATTGATCACTGTATCAGTCAATGTACGACAATTGCAAACAAACGAACATAATACGCGTAATACGAGAAATATTTGAAAGTAAAGTCACATCTTTATACTCACAATCAGCAAACAAAAATAAATCTTCAAGGATAAAAACATGAACATTCGAGAACAGATTAACAGATTTAACTACGCGTAACTCTTCAAACAACTCACAGAAACGAAGTTTACAGATCATTTTTGTAACTGTTCATAATTGTAAAATCAAATATGTACATATACATGTATATAATACACACGTCCTCGTGTGTCTGATTGAGGTTCTGGCTGATATGTACATCTATTATCGGGCAGTACATCTCACTTCACGATATGTGTCAGAGGGACAAAAACTGTTAGTGTTTGTGTAATATCTTACTAGTAGCGATGTATGCAATGCAGGAGAAAAGGAACTGGCCGCTCTAACCCATTATCTCCTGGCTTAGTTGCCTCCTTGAGTGATGTCTTAGGTGTCACTTATAAGGTTCCAACCTGTCTTCGGACAGTTGACTAAACAACAAACAACATAATACACCCTCGGTTATGTGTCAGTTAATGTACGACTTACAAACAAACATATGAACACAACATACGTAATGCGAGAAACATTTGAAAGCAAAGTCACATTTCTACCTACGGCCTGCTACTATACAGGGTAATTCACGAGGATTTACCGTCATTTACGGAGGTTATTTCTGAAAACATTCTGAACAAAAAATGGCATAAACATCTGTCCTAATCTCAATATTTTCGAAGTTACATTAATTTGAAGTTGTTAGTAAAATACTTTTTTCTTTAATTTTAAGGGTAAAAGAATATTAAAAATAGAGAATGAACTATTCAGAAGTAACATTTCTTTCATTGGCTAGTGTTCTGAAGATAAAATTGTGCTGTTTTGTATAAATTTTATTTTTCAAATTTTAACTAAAAATTACTTCATTCATATGTACTTATCATAAAAATTGTTACAAATCATACGACTTTAGAAACTTGATTCTTTACAGTTTAATTATATGCTTCCTAATGTACAGTCTTAAAGAATTTACAATAGTTGTGATAAATGGGTAAGAAAATGTAATTTTGTACATAAAATCGAAAAAAAAAATTCTGTACGAAGAAACTATGGAATTCACAACACATTTTTAGCTTTAGAATATTAGCTAATTAAATAAATGATACTCCTGAATAGTTAATTCTTTACCTGTAATATTTTTTTACCTTTAAAACTAAAGAATAATGGTATTTAATAAACAATTTGTAATTAGTGTAATTCTGAAAATATTTAGATCATGACAAGTGTTTATATGACATTTTTTGCTCAGAATGTCTTCGGAATTAAGCTCCGTAAGGGACAGTAAATCCTCGTGAATCACCTTGTATACAATATTACTCGTAAAACATTATTGTTAACGTCGTATGGTAGCATGCCTTGCCCTTTCTCGGTAATATTTTTTTCATTTACATAATTCGAAGGTGATGGTCGTGGTCCACAGCGAGCTGAGAAAGAAACCAATAATTTTCCCGATGTAATCTCTCAAAATTACATTTTTTGGTCTTCAGAGACTCTATAACCGTATTCGAAGAACAGGGCGAGAGAGACGCTTGTTTATTTATTTATTATGATTATGATTATTATTACTTACAAATGACTTTTAGGGAACCATTATTATTATTATTATTATTATTATTATTATTATTATTATTATTATTTATATAAACCTCATTATACAACGAAAAAATAAATTCATACATATGCATCAATTTTCTGTGTGTTTTCTTTTCTATGACAACCTCAAAACATTCCGCACCGAAATTCAGTATAATCTTCCGCACGACTTATCAACAGTAATCTTACTAGAGGTTTTGTTTTATCTTAAGAAAATCAAAACTGGAGTGGGATTTAATTGACTATTACACGATTTGAAGAAAGTATATAAATATTAGAAGAAATAAAGTACTCTAATACAAAAAAATATTGACTTATGGAATTCTATTTCACTAATGTTAGCTTCACCAAAAAGTTTGAACGCAGCCGCTATTTTCAGTTGACTGTCTATGCTATAAACAAATATGACGACCGCAAAGCATATTTTATAGCACGGTACCTTCTTTTTATCCTCGAAGATAGTACCGAACAGAATTTGCAGTTTGAAGTGTTGGTAAACAAAGAAACAAATGGTAGAAAGGTGATAAAACAGGAGGCATTATATAAAGATTAGAAGAAATAAAGTACTCTAATACAATACAATAGATAGAATAAAGGTTGGTAATATTCTCATATGAGTAATACTGTGATAGTTCCTTTTGAGAATGTATTAGGGGAGAGTCGGGTAGTATCGGACATCGGGTAATATCGGACAGTGAGTTTCTTTCATCTACCACACGATGATAGTACCTGATTGACATGGTTACGTTTCTGTGATGTCGCCTACAGAAACGTAACCATGTCATTCAGGTACTACCATATGGTGGTAGATGAAAGAAACGCACTGTCCGATATTACCCGATGTCCGATACTACCCGACTCTCCCCTACAATTTTACTGAGCGAGAGGAAAATCGGTTTTTTAAGTCAACATATTAAGGGAATGTTCGTGGACAAGTTTCTGCATAAAACTTGTTCTTTTCTCGGTCAGTAAAATTGTAATACATTCTCAAAAAGAACTATGGCAATATTACTCGTATCACAATATTAAAAACTTTACCCTATTAATTGACTTACTAAAATTCTATTTCACTAATGTTACCTTCAACAAAATGTTTGAACGGAGCCGCCATTTTCAGTCGACTATCTATGTGAGGAAACAAATTACGATCGCATAGCATGTTCTACAGTACTGTAAAGAATTTGCAGTTTGAAATGTTGGCAAGCAAAGAAACAAATGCTAGGGTAGTGATAAAAACAAACAAATGCTAGGTGAGCGATAAAAATTGTGCGATAAGCAGCCATGATTGGTTGAAAGACGTCCTTTCGTACCGTTTTATTGGTCAAAAGTAATATGACGTATTAAAACAGTTAACAAGGAATTAATCTCGTAAGAGATTGGTTGGTTATACAAATCCTCCGCTCATTCATTTCAACCAGTCTTTCGACTCAGAAGTGATCGCGAACTCATCGGAAGAGTCTTTGACCCCACCCCAGAGCATTCGTCGAAGTAAAAGTCCGATGGATTTATCGTTGAATCAAAAAAGGACCCGTCCTGTCCTCTAATTCCTACAGCTTCGCCTCTTCACTTTCGATTTCAAAGACGAGGTCGCAGGCAGCGGTTTGTGTGGTCAGGAGTAACTTGTACAACAGAACCAACTTCTCAAGTTGCATAGTTGACCCTTGACCTCTCGTTGCGTCACGTCGTCTTAATATAGACATGGGGTAATTTGCTTCCTTAGAACCTGCTCTTCCTTGAGCAAGATTCAAAGGGAAAGCGGGTGGGGGGAGGAGGAAGTAATTAAATCACGTCTGCAGCTCAGTATACACTTACGTACAGGGTACGTTCGGCATTAACTGTAAGCCTCGACTGTCTTACAATTTCCAGTGGTTTAGATACTTCGACTACCCAATCTTTGTTTCTGTCCTGACATCAGTGTTGAGTTCAGACCTTTCCCCCCGGAGAGGGGGGAGGGAGGGAGGTGGAACCGACAGCAAATGAAGGGAACACAGAAAAATATGGTCAACGAAAAAAACAGAGCTTTCATTCGTTAATATTAATTGTTTCAAATACTGTATTACTTAATTTTAATACAGGCATTACACTGCTTCGTCGATTTAATAGAATGCATTTGAGTCTAAAGAAAGCAGCAAAACAGTACAACGTGGTCTGTTGTCACGAGAATCCAAGCCTCCGCATACCGGTAAGCCATCGTGTTAACAAAAACGTTCATGTCTCAGTATTTCTCGCAAAGTAAATATTATTCAACGCCTTGAAAACTGCGCAAATATTAAGGATATTGCTGGAGAGTTTAATATTAATAATAATAATAATAATAATAATAATAATAATAATAATAATAATAATAATAATAATAATAATCCGTGGCGCCACAGTCCTTGAAGGGTGCAAACCGACCAGCCCGCTGCTGGCCTCACGTTCATATGCCGAAGCAGAGGCGGACGATCATCCAATCAGAATGGAGGTATCGTGTGGTTAACACGATGATCCCTCCAGCCGTTATAGCTGTAGATATAGGCTAAGCTTACAGTATTAAATAGTACTAAACTGTTATTAGTAGAGTTGTTAAATTAAGAAGTAGTTCACAGCACTAGTGAAACTATATATTTACTTTGTAATTGATATAGGAATGACGGATGTGAACTGCAATGCATCAAATCCGCCATGTCCAGGCAAGATTGATGAGAAATAAATTAATTAAATTAAAAGTCATCTTGTAGCTTAAAATTTATTTACTTAGGATGTTAGTCATAGAAATCAATGTATTGATATCAGTATACAAATCGAAAATGTGACGACACTTAACATTACAAGTACGATTAGTACAAAAATGATATAGCTATCCAACGCAAAGTCTGCCGCTAGGGTAGCCTACTAATTGAACGATTTTACTATACAAAGGTCATGAAAGCAAGGAGCCCTTGGTTTGGCGTTTCGAGGCCTGGACTCGGAAAGGGGTCTTTGCACTTATTTATCCCATTATGCCATGATTGTCCAAGTCCGAGAGGTAGTTAGGCTGGCATTCATAAATTCCATTTCAGATATTTCTTGATTAAATCTTTCCCCATGCTCGTCGCTTACCGATCCAAGATTAGAAGAAAATAAATCAAAATGAGAATGTAAAAAGTGTATTTTGAGAGACATATTACACCCCATTTTCTCATATGCACTTGACATGGTTTCCACAACAAGTTCTATGTAGTCTGTCCTAGGAAAGTTTTTCCTCACACAAAGAGTCAGCAATAACTCTGCGAATTTGTGGATCGATGAAAATCCCCTCTTTTAATTTGCCTACACTCAGACTGGTAAACTTTTCTTTTAAATACTGAAAACCATACCCTTGTTTGTTCAATGCGTAGACCTCACTTTGAACTGTTACGAAGTTTAGTGAAAATAGTGGACCAATATCAATTTATTTATTTATTTATTTATTTATTTATTTATTAGAAGTATAAAAGAATATGCCAACAACCATAAGAAACCGGAAATACGTCATAGACCTAAACTCATAAAATGCATTAGCTTTTGTTTAGGTTTACAACCTCCAACCCGCGCCAGATGTTTCCTGGGGGAGCGCTTATCGAAAAGTGATCTTAAAAACCTTACGTGATACGAAGATTTTCGGATTCAGCGCACACAAAATCATAAGGGACACATTGTTTTTAAGTCTGAGCAAAATTCTTATTGTTCAGTGAATAGGTGAAATGAGAGTGAGGTGAAGAGTGTTGGTGGAATGGTAGAAGGAAACGGGAGCACCTCGAGGAAAACATCTGCTTTTCCCACCACAAATTCCATCACGAGTTGTACGGGGATCGAACCCGGTCCACCTGCATGGAAGATGAGCCACAGACGAGGTGCTTTATTCTCTATCTTCAAGCACCTTCATGTCTCCTGAAGGGTGCATACTTTTCTCTTAAACACATTTATATCATGTTCCGGGTTAATAACTTCTTATGTTGGTACAAGTGGGAACTGTCTGGACGTTATTCATCGGTGTGTCATGGTTCGCATGCTGAGAAACACAAGGTTTCAAAATTCAGGCTAGATGCCAAAAACCCGAACGCAACAGTGGGGTTTCCATTCATACGTTTCATAGATTAAAGTTTATTTTTCGAACCTTTCCCGTTATGAGAATTAACGACCGGATGTGACGTTTCAATAAAGCATATTAGCAGCTCGGAGGTCAGGCAAAATCTACGAGTAGCTACGAATTCCAGACACCATCACGCCTCCCCCTCTCCGCGCGACAGACGAATGGGTGTGATCGTGTGATGAAGGCCTTCCGGCTATAAGTAGGTTCGCAGTGGAACAGGGAATACTACAGGTGGAGGGAGAGAGAGAGAGAGAGAAAGAGAGAGAGAATGTAACCTGTTGAGGAAACTAAACAGAGCCAGCTCTGGTGTACCGATCGTGGTCCGAGATTCGAGACCAGAAAAGCCTCTCTACTGTCCATGTGCAGCCGCCAGGGGGATTCTGTGGCTAGAGCAAAGCATTGGACCCATAATTCTGTGGACCCGGATTCGATCCCCGAACGTACTCTGATTCGTGACTTGTGTTGAGAAATCGCGCGGTTCAGGTAACACAGAGGTTCACCTGTAGCATCCCAACAAATCTCCATCATCATCTCACCTCATCGCGGGTGTAGCGTAGACCAGCCCCCTTGACGCTCCCTGGGCAACGACTCTGTCGATAAATTGGTCTGCACTGAATGAATGTTTGGCAGGAATCCTTTCCTCAGAGTTTCTGTGGCTTCACACTCCGATAAAATGTGATGTCTCGCCTCTACCGCAAAGAGGACATATTCTTGCCCCCCTCTTCGTAGATGATTTTAAGTGCCCTCCAAGCTCCTAGACGAAACCAGGTTAAGCCCAGTCTGCCTTCTCTGCTTCCTCCATAGAGGTATAACTCGGTTCCCCAATTTGTTTTGATCATCGATTGGATTTCCAGAGCAACCTTATCCCTACATTCCCCTTCTGTTATTTGCCTGTCTATATTCTTCAGGCGCTTCTTGACTTTCCGCCAGACATTTCGTTTGTTCCTGCAATCTTCCCCGATTATAAACCCCATGCCTATTTCCTCCAACCCTCTGCGTAATCTACCTGCACAGGTTACTTGGTCTTTCCTCTCGAGTTGCTCCCTATAACAGACGGCTCTAATAAGAGACTGATCTCCAAGCACAATCCTAAGGTAGTACTTTAAAACTTTTACCTTGCATTCTATTGAGTCTCTATGGCGACCGAATTCTCTTAGGATTCCGATGTTAGCCGTTCCCCTCTCCACCCCCGCTATCCGTTTTAAAAATCGCTTTGTATCTGGTTAAGTTTTTCCATTCGTCCCCAACCTCAAATTTCTGCCCCATATGTAACTGTAGATTTAACTACCGCGTTATATACTTTATGCGAGATCGTGCGTATTTGCTTGCTTTCCGCACAAAACCAATACGCGGTAAGTGTGAAATACCACATTCAGTATTCCCAACGTAAAACACATAACAATTTCCCTATTCTTACCGCTTAAGCGTCATATTCATTTTACTGCTTTAGGCTTTTAACATATTATTTTTAAAGACGTTCAATATAGTAATAATTATAAATTGGAAACTTACCACTGCAATTTCACCTAAATTGCACTGTTAATTATTGTTTTTAAATATTTGCAAAAAATTAAGTAAACTCTACAACATCACAAAAGTTACTGCATTTGTAATGGAAGTAACATTAAGGAAGCCGTGAAAAAATCAACAAGATTCCAGACTCATCATAGACTGGGGGGAAAAAAAAGACAGACGTATATCACGGCCTGCTGCAGTATAGTAAACACAGAAAACATTTTATAGGAACAATGTTGAAGATAGATATATTTGTTTTCCAAAGTTGCCGTCATTGAACAGAAACCAAGATGGAGATTTCATTGCAACTAATTAGAAATTCCTCTTTCAGATATGTAATAAACGATCTTCGCACAAAATAATGTACGATACACTAGCGGTATGTTTGTTTTCATGTTCTCGGAAATTAAAAAAGCTCAACTACGTTTCGCTTTTTCAATCTTGTCCTCGAACATGAAAACGTCAACATACCGCTCTTGTAACGCATATTACTATTATCACTTTATCTAATAAATTTAAAGAGACTTCAGGGATTTTGTTATGTATCTTTAATATGGATGAATGACGAACAATCAAGTACCCCAATAAAAAAGAAACTTTTTGTGTGCAAAGAAGGAATGAAATGTCTTCCTGTGGTTCTAATGTAGCGAATTCGATTTTACTTTCCGTATTAGCTGGTGTAATTCGTTCTACAGAGTGTCCCAAAATTCGCGAATACAGTCTACATCTTGTAAATAGTGGATGAAAAAAGGAAACGAAAATGTTAGTGACAAAATTTCTTCCTAAGAATTTTTCATTGTACAATTGGATAACACTGCACAACATAGAATATCTTAGTTGTCTACTACAAGGTAAGATTTGCTTTACCATTGTAACTAACAAGCAATAAAATGACAAGAAAGTGATGAAGCGTAATTTATTACGAAGTTACGAAAGAATATAATGTAACACAAAAATAATTCGTACATTATAAAAATACAATTGAAATAAAAAAAATTAAAGAAAAATAAACGACGCAGGTGGTTTGAACCATGAACATTAAGTTTTAAATAGTTTAAAGTACCGTACGGATAGCTTGAGCTACGATCACAGAGGTGACATTCGCAAAATGCAGTTTTGCCATATTGTGCAATTAAACATTTTTTCGAGGGAAATTTTATCATTAACATTTTCGTCTCCGTTTTTATCCAGGATCCATACTAGTATGTAGTCCTTGTGCGCGAATTTTGGGACATTCTGTATAACAAGAAATCCCTTTTGTTGGTCATAATTCTCCTCCTTTTATAACGTATTAGGCACAGGCCTATAGCACCACAATGTCCATAGCTCCCATCATCTTTTTTTGCCTCCTCAAATCCTGTAGACCTATCGATCTATATTAACACATCTGCTTATGTAGTCTCATTTTGTTCATCATTTCTAAATGAACTTTACATTATCACTGTAGTCTTTAATGTTGTTATTATTTGTCAATTTAAAGAACGCATATGATGTATTCCGTTTGAAAAATTATGGTATGATTAAAAATCCACTAGCAATAACATAAGGATTTATAAATAATAAACAAAATTTATATTACAATTCATTTTTAAAAGTTGAGATATAAAAACTTCTTTCAAATGAATTTCAAGTAATAAAAGGTCTACGTTAAGATTATTCTCTCAAGCCTGTATTATTTAAATTCTGTATATTTAAGGAAAATTAATTATAGAAGAAGAAATGTAAGAATATCAGTAACTATAGTAATGTACTTTCTTACAGTTTGTTGACGATCAGTTAATTGTAGCACAAGATTATAATGGTAGGCCTGTAGAGTAAGTAATGAGGATATCTTTACAAGGAATTTGGTTGTTAATATGAACAAAAAAAATTACATGACAATAGAAGATGTGCATTCTTTGTATAATATCAGAGCGTTACTTCCGCTAAGCTGGAAGAGATGGAAGAATTCCAGGAAAACAACAACTTTCTCCATCTCTATTACATGTCCACTTATTACTGCTACATCAATATGCGAATTCATATGTCAAGAATTGAATTTGAAAGCAGGAAATAATTCAAAATTACTGGCAACAGAGGTGGGTTTTAGGTGGAAGCAATGATATCAAGAAGAGATAAAATTAGGAATAGGCCTACAGTTATTCGAGAAAAAAAAACTGAAGTACAAAATTCTCTAATACATTATACAGGTTGAAACGTAAGTAATATCATTAATTTCAGAAGGTTATTCTTTGGCATATTTCAAACAATACAGTTTAATATGATTTTTGCTGGTTTTGCTTCCTTTTCGAGATAAAAATTCTTTTGTATGAAATATTTCATAGCGTATTTTGTGTAAGCAGTTAATTGAATTTTCAATATGCTGAGTCAATTTAAGAGATCAATGTACTGTAATTAGACATCGGATGTTTAGGAAAATGCCTATTTTATTTGAATGTTCATATTTAAAGGTTTTTAGTAAATGTGCACGAATCATGAGAAATTAAGCATTCTGATGAAGTTTGATCTTGCCTTTTTTTTTTTTTTTTTTTTTTTTTTTTGCCGTTAATGCATTCTTTGCTTTAATATGTACTTTTTTGCTATTTTTTGTACTTTTTTTTTAATTTTTCTTTATATGACTACTCACTCAACAATACTACATTTATTTCTGCGTTCGAAACTAAGGAAATTGCAGTTCTTCTAGCAGCCATAGATATGGGACACCCTGTTGTAATGCAGCATTGTTGTTTTGCTTACTCCGGAATCGACCTTGTCCTTCTGACTCCAGAACTGTGTTGAGAACACGAAGTACGCAGCCAGTCTAGGATTGTCTTTGTGAGAGCACTGTTACATGGTGAAAAATGCCAAAATTGAAAACATTGAAAGCTTTTTTATATCGTCAGCGGGTAGTAGATTTTCCTGTTTTCACTACTAATGGAACGATTATTATGTAGCCAGGATGGCACTGTTTAAGTATGCTCCAGTCACATCAGTATACGTTGAGAGATCTTTTTCAGTATATAAACTATTTTTGGTCAATAAACGTGCCAGAAGTTTGTATGTTAATCTTAAAACGTTGCTTGTTGCTTATTGTAACAAATTATGGACGTGAAGTTGTGGATTCATAAAGTACAAGTGAAACAAGTCCATAGAACATAGAAACTACTTTTCCAGTGGGCTTTGTTAAGTTACTTATGGTCTTATGAATGTTTACTTTATGAATTATGAATTATTCAATATAATTTCAGTGCATTTTATTGCCCTACGCCTCTTTAGGCGTCTAAAATACCATTTTTAGTCCCTTAACGTCCGATATCTAATTATGACAATAAATGATTGAAAGAATTTTAGTTTTGTCCTTTAAATGTGCAGAAACTTGATCTGAACAAATGTAGCCTAACTTTTAGTTCTGCAAAGGAACAGTTACATTTGTTCGGATAATATTTCTGTATATTTAAAGGACAGAACTAAAATTCTTTCAATCATTTACTATTATGATACACTGCTTTCTTAAATTGACTGAATATTTTGGGAATTCATTCAATTGCTTTCCCATAACACGCTATAAAATATTTAATATAAAACAATTCATCTCGTAAAAGAAGCATAAACGAGCAAAATTGTATGAAACCTTTTTGTTTGAAATATATCGAAGAATAACTCCCTGAAATTAATGACATTACTTAAGGTTTACCCTGTACTCAACAAGAATAACTTGAATGGTATGCATATTTTATAACTTCTAGAAAATATAACCACAGTCACGAAGCTTGAGTTGTGTGGGTGCTAGAAACAATTGACTGTGCCGGTACTATTTGGCATTGTCTGTAATGAGGTGATATTAGCGATACTAGTGGTTAGCAACTATCTATGGATGCATATTTACTACGTATTGAGCTTCGTGACTGTATACACTAGACTCTGATATAACTATGTAAACAAATGAATAAAGGTTTAACATAAACCCTCGCAGTGTTGTGCATATTATAGCGAAGACTGACTAGAAATTATGCTTACATGAATAAAAGTAAAAAATTGTTTACTCTCAGTCTGGTGTTATTATTTATAGCAAAGACTGGCACACATGTTAAGCAAATTAATAAATGTTAAACAATATTGTTTCCCCGCAGTTGCTAGTTGCGAAAATTATTCATATATTGCACAATATTTACGCATTCCTTTAAGACCCACACACTCTGAGAACAATGCAATGTAACCTAGTATAATGCGTTTTATGGATAAAGTGACACAATCTTCTGTTCTGTTGGAATGCCACGTTGCAGTCACGTGCACTTGAATTCTTAAACTATTCAGTGTGCACTAAAAATATCTCGAGAATTATCCATTACAAGGGCATAGTTGATTGCATAGTGGGTAACGGTATCAGATGGAGTCCAAGGTCGCATAACATGGGCGGGGGATGCTATCGTGATTTCTTTCAATCATCTCAAGAGCAGCACGCGAATTATTAACACACTTCCTCGTAGGCTCGTCTTGATTACAACCCAAGATCATCATAATACCCTTACTGACGCAGGCGTTTAAAGTTATCTTCTCGTTAAGAGAATGTCAGTTAAATACGTGGAAAAGTAAACACTTTTTTGTATTAACTCAACGTAAAGTAGGCTTTCTCTTGGCAGCTTATAGTGTATAAAGGAAGCCTTTACTCAAGACGATGAGTTGAGAAGTAATTTACAGTAGATCTTGCTAATCCGACCATTCCTTGAACATATAGGTGCCGGATTAGCGAGAGTGTCGGATTACTGAGAGTGCTTAAAAAGTAATTAAATTTAATATTATAAGCTGCACCAACCATTCCACTTACACTTCTAAATCGAAACTAGAATGTTCCGCATGTGGCCGGTGCGTGTATACGTAGGCCTATGCAAGTATTTACGAGTATAAGTAATACAGTATAACATATGACATTAGCGAAAATTTTCCAGAAAACTATTACAGGACAGGAAATACACTACTGAGGACCGGATAAGCGAGATTCTTGTGTAATTACTTCCATCCAACAGCTAATAAATACCCTGTTGCTATGTTGATACGCAATATTAATAAGTTACATATACTTTATATTCGTGTTCGTGTTGTTAGGAACAAAGCGTAGAATTTTCCATTTTTGTTTTCTCATTCTGCCTCCGGGCTCTGTTGGTCAGCATGCTGGCTTCCAGACCTGTAGGTCCCGCGTTCGATTTCCGGGCTCGGCTCTCGGTGAATTTTTCTTGAAGAAAAAAATTTCCTGACTGTTCTACAGCCTTGGGAATTTGTGTGATTTTGAGTGTCCCGGGTTAATAGGAATTAGCCAATCACAGAAAAATATAAACTACTATCAGGACTATCGCTGGGCAGTAACCTGAATACAAGTTTCAGCGTCACATTGTTGACAAGTAACTCCATCTGTTGACATAACCATAAAGCACTAATAGATGCTAGAGTTAACAGCAAAAAAAAAAGTTACTCGCCGTTGCGACGACTAATTTTTATAAACTGTTATTCACTCGTTCTTAGTAGCAAAAGTAACATGAATATAAATGATTAATTTATACAGTAAGATACCAGTATGAAGGAATCCTATGCATGTCTGAAATTACTTTGTTCTAGTGAAATTTCATTTTATCCAAATACCTCCTCTTCCTTTATCTCTTTTATACTTTCTCTTCCATACCTCCTCTTCCATTACCTCTTCTATACCTCCTCTTCCATTATTCCTTCTATACCTCATCTTCCATTATCCCTTCTACGCCTCTTCTTCCTTTATCCCTTCTATACCTCCTCTTCCATTATCCCTTCTATACCTCCTCTTCCATTATTCCTCCTATACCTCCTCTTCCTTTATCCCTTCTATACCGCCTTTTCCTTTATCCATTCTATGCCTCCTCTTCCTTTATCCCTTCTATACCGCCTCTTCCTTTATCCATTCTATACCTCCTCTTCCTTTATCCTTTCTATACCTCACCTTCCATTATCCCTTTATACCTCCTCTTCCATTATTCCTTTATACCTCCTCTTCCATTATCCCTTTTATACCTCCTCTTCCTTTATCCATTCTATACCTCCTCTTCCTTTATCCTTTCTATACCTCACCTTCCATTATCCCTTTTATACCTTCAATTCCATTATCCCTTCTATACCTCCTCTTCCATTATCCATTCTATATCTCCTCTTCCTTTATCCTTTCTATACATCACCTTCCATTATCCCTTTTATAACTCCTCTTCCATTATCCCTTTTATACCTCCTCTTCCATTATTCATTCTATACCTCCTCTTCCTTTATCCTTTCTATACCTCATCTTCCATTATCCCTTTTATACCTCCTCTTCCATTATTCTTTCTATACCTCGTCTTCCTTTATCCCTTCTATAACGCCTCTTCCTTTATCCATTCTATACCTCCTCTCCTTCATCCTTTCTATACCTCACCTTCCATTATCCCTTCTATACCTTCTCTTCCATTATCCCTTCTATACCTCCTCTTTCTTTATCCCTTCTATACCTCCTCTTCCATTATCCCTTCTATACCTCCTCTTCCATTATCCCTTCTATACCTCCTCTTTCTTTATCCCTTCTATATCTCCTCTTCCTTTATCTCTTTTATACCTTCTCTCCCACTATCCCTTCTATACCTCCTCTTTCTTTATCCCTTCTATACCTCCTCTTCCATTATCCCTTCTATACCTCCTCTTCCATTATCCCTTCTATACCTCCTCTTTCTTTATCCCTTCTATACCTCCTCTTCCTTTATCTCTTCCATTATCCCTTCTATACCTCCTCTTCCTTTATTCTTCCTATGTCTCCTCTTCCTTTGTCCCTTCTATACCTCCTCTTCCTTTATCCCTTCTATACCTTCTTTTCCATTATCTCTTGTATACCTTCTCCTCCATTTGCCCTTCTATACCTCCTCTTCGTTTATTCTTTATATATATATATCCTTTTGCATTATATTTTCTATTCCTCTTCTTCCTTTATTCTTCTAGTTCTCATTGTCCTTCATTAATTCTAATAGTTCTATTTTTCTTCTTTCTGTTCCTGTTTCTTTCTTCCTTCTATTATTCTTCCTTTCTTCTCTTCTCTTTAGACTTTACTCTCTTTACCATCCTCTCTGCTATCGCCATTTCTTCCTCCCCGTATTTCTCCATTTTCATTATATTTATTCTCCTATTTATACTCATTCATTATAGTTCTTCTATGGTTTATTTTACTTCTATTACTTCCCCCTCTCTTTTTCTCTCCTTTCACCTCTTCAAAGACTCGACAATTTACCTCTATCCGAAGAGACTGTTGTTTAGGATATTGCCCCAGCACCAAACTACCACGTTGCTCTCGATCGCCATTGTGGTTCGTCGTCGATCGTATGAAATAAATTGTCGGGAAGGAAAACTGACAATACGGACGTGCCGGCATTGTCACGCGCTGCCCCAACTAACGCAGCAGCACACACGTTCAGAGTTTTTTCCTTCCTCTGAATAAAAGGCCGCTGCTTGCACACAATAGTGTGGCAACATGCTATTAGGGCGATATCTCCGTCCTACATACTACGAGTATAATATACAAAATTCTTTCACGCGCTGAAAACCTCCCCCTCACGTGCTCCCAGGCCAGAGTTTAAGCAAGAGCGGCCTGAAAAATTGATCCTGCACGTGAAGTTAACAAATAAAATTTAACAACAAACAAGACAATTGCCTGTTATTACATGTTCATAAAAAAGCGTGAACAACCTGTACGCTACACTAACAATATCTCCTCCTGCTCATATACAGTTGTTGTTCCTCCTTCTTCTGCTATATACAGTAAAAAGTATGCTCTTTGCCCTGTTACGCTCAAAAGAGAGATCACATTTTCACCTTGATGCAGGCGTTTCATTATCTCCGAATCCTTTGGGTTCATAGTTCATAAGCATTTTACAACTTCGCTTCTATTCATTGTAATACATAAGAACGGATCTCTTTACAGCTCTGCAATAATTCCATTTATTTTTGTACAGAGTGTATCTTCATTTAAAAAAAAAAAAACAAAAACATTATATTTAGGGGGTGGTGATTTTTCTCAAGAGCAATTAAAAGCGAAATGACTCTAAAGGAATGTGTTTCAGTATTTCCCAGTTTTAATTTATTATGAATGTGCGATAAAATGTGAAACATAATCAAAATGAAAAATTTTACTAAAATAGTATGTAAATGCGAAACTAGGGTTACCATCCGTCCGGCAGGCATTTTAAAACAATTTGAAATGTCCGGCATTTCGCATTTCAACTAGAATTAATATTAATATTGAATAATGTGCGTTATTATGCATAGAATATCTAAACAATTGGTGAAAACCTATGAAAGAATTTAACTGCTTTCAATGGTTGAAGCTGAAACACATTTTATCCTGTCCGGCAGGCATTTTAAAACAATTTGAAATATCCGGCATTTTACATTTCAACTAGAATTAATATGAATTTTGAATAATGTGCGTTATTATGCATAGAATATCTAAGCAAATGGTGAAACTTATGAAAGAATTTAACTGCTGTCAATGGTTGAAGCTGAAACACATTTTATCCTGTCCAGCAGGCATTTTAAAACAATTTGACGTGTCCGGCATTTCGCACTTCAACTAGAATTAATATTAATATTGAATAATGTGCGTTATTATGCATAGAATATCCAAACAATTGGTGAAAACTTATGAAAGAATTTAACTGCTTTCAATGGTTGAAGCTGAAACACATTTTATCCTGTCCGGCACGTATTTTAAAACAATTTGAAATATCCGGCATTTTGCATTTCAACTAGAATTAATATGAATTTTGAATAATGTGCGATATTATGCATAGAATATCTAAACAAATGGTGAAAACCTATGAAAGAATTTAACTGCTTTCAATGGTTGAAGCTGGAGCACATAAAAAACATAAAATATGACGATCTATTGACATGCATTGAAGTCTTACACTCTAAAAATGTCATTATTCATGATTCTAAGCTATTTTATCTATTTTATTCTGCAATGTACAAAGATATGCCAATCAAGTAAATTTTGACAAAGATTTAAGTTTAGATAAACAATGGTGCAATTTTAATTCCAATAGTTCTGCGCGCACTGATACTTTCTCAGAACTCTTAAATATATGTCAATTCTATTTATTTATCCCAAGTCACAATGGGGGGAGTGTTGAGAGAGTATTTTCCCTAATATCTGCTCAATGGAGAAAAGAACGAAATCGCATGCTGAAGGAGACAGTCAGAGGTATCATCATAGTGAAATATAATTTCAAGGACATGTCCTGTGAACAGTTCCATAGTTATTTGTTAGAAGATATGTTTGTCTCTTCAGGCTCTTATGCACAAAGTGAGCTCCACCGATAAGTAGGGTACAGATGTAATACTGATCCAGCAACTAATGAGAAAACTGACTAAGGTAAGCCATTGTTTTTATCTTTACTTAATTTTATTCATATCAATTTTTAAAAAGTCCTCCTTTTTTCAGCAATGTTCTCTTATTTTAGATTCCATGTCCTCCTATAGAATTTCTTCTCATGATAACGCTATGCGAAACCACAGTTTCTCAAATAAAATTTACTCTTTATAATATTACATTTATATGTATATTATATACAGAATGCACCGTAAGTAATGTCAATTTCAGGGTCTTATTCTTTGAGATATTTCAAACAAAAACAAATTTAATACAATTTTGCTCGTTTTTGCTTCGTGATAATGATGAAACATTTCTTCGAAGTTCAGTTAAGCCACCGGCGTGGCTCAGTCGGCTAAGGCGATCGTCTGCCGATCCGGAATTGCGCTCGAGCGCGGGTTCGATCCCTAATTGAGTTAATTATCTGATTGAGTTTTTCCCGAGGTTTTCCCAACTGTAAGGCGAATGTCAGGTAATCTATGGTGAATGCTCTGCCTCACCTGCCAAATACCATCTCGCTATCACCAATCCCATCAACGTTAAATAACCTAGAAGTTTATACAGCGTCGTTAAATAACCAAGTAAAAATAAAGTTCAGTTACGTTGTAATTGTGAGTATGATGATTGCAAATGGGGCACACCATCGTTGTGTGTTCCCTCTTCCCTCAGCAGCTAATCCGACAATTGACGGACATCACAGACGCTGGGATGACAGGGCAACCGGAAATGGCGTATTAGACGCCATCAATTTAATGAACCACGTCGCTGTGCAAAAACCGGAGTACGACACGATCCCGTCGTCGCATTGCAGCAGTTTTCCTCGTTATCTTGCAATGAGTGACGACACACGGGCTTTCCATCATTCTTCGCCTAAGATTTACCCGATTTTACACCTTCGAAAACACGTCAGAGAAATTTTCCGGTATCAGATTTGCTAAGAATATCCACTTCGGGGAAAATCCAGAGGTCAAATTTTTGCAGGATAACAATATTTTCTCTTTATACTTTGCATATTGAGAAAGTAAAATGACAGAAGAGGATGACGCGACGCTGCTATTGTCACTCTCATCGTCGTCACCACAGTTGTCTTTGTCGCCATAGTAGCAGTATTTGATTTTCAGCACCATCGTAATCAAATCACAGCACTGATATCTACACGATCTTCTGGAGGCAACAGGCCTTGAAGTGGATGATGTGAATTAGGAATGAAGTCAGTAGCACAGCAGGCATATTAATATACCGAGATCTGGAGAACTCATGTAGAGCGCAACGACAAACGGCCGTTAAATTGCACTTCATATGCTTCATTACCATAAATTACGAACAAGGAACCTTCACTAATGATGGGTTATGAAATAATTTATAATACATGGAGACAAGTAGGCACAGAAAGACAGAACATTGTTGAGGTTAGAAGACATTGCCTTCATACGCTAGCAGTCCAGAGGCATTACTAGAGCACTTTATTATACAAGCAGAACAATCCGCCATTTTGAATCCCACATCAAGGCAACATAATTTTAAAATGAGATCGTGTGCAGGGACAAGATTATGTCTGCATGTTTGAGATTGGGAGACAGTAAGCTTTCGCTATAGTTACCTGTGAAATAAGCAAATACAATGAGTGAACTGAAGTTTAAAAGAATATAAAAATATTAAATAAAGTAAATTGTATGTACAGTGGAAGCTCGTAAGTTTGACAGAAAACAAGTTCGACATCCTATAGTTCGACTGCTTACTTAGGAGAATTATACCAGGTAAGGTTTATTTTGTCTCAGTAGCAATAAAACCAAGTCCCTTCAAATGAGGGTGGAGATTATAGGAGGGTTGTAAATTTTCAGGATTCCTTTCAAAATCTTGTTATTGTACAGGCTACCGGAACTCAGTTTCTTGAAATACAAGCTCAGTGACGGAAATACACAGTACGAAGAGAGATATTTTGTTATTTTATTTTGTGCTACAGAATGTATCAACTAGTCCCTTCCGCCACTGGATGGATGGACGGCATCGCTCCACTCCCCCATCGCCATAACAATACAGACGAAGTAAGATATATCTCCTTTCTCTCTCTTTTCACAGTGAGACAAGATACATCACACAGACTTTAGACACGCCCCTATACGGGCACTAAGAAATCGGTTTGCCATTTGAATGGGAATTGGTTCTGTGTCTTGTAGTGATACTTTTCTTAAAGGAAAACAGAATATTTTATTGATTAGGATATCTATATTTAATCACTGGTTTTAAATTAATGAACTCTTATTTTTCTATTTGAGAATTGTGCCGTTTGTGAGACGGAACTGTCGAAACCCACTGTGGTACTAGAAGCGCATACACAAGTCTCGGGGCGGGCAGGAAATGCAAGCACAGTATTGTATTCGTTGATGGATAACCAATAAGAATTTGTATTCATTTCACCTGCCACACCCACTACCCTTATAGGACTGAACTTTTAATTCTGTTCAGTTGAACTTAGGAGAGTCCACTGTATATTAATTTAAGTGAATATTAAGCAACTAATTTAAAAATATAAAGTAAAGTAGACCCATGTGGGTTAATTAATTCAGTAACTAATTAAAAAATATAAAGTAAAGTAGCCCCTATGTGGATTACTGTTTCGATGAAAATTAATTCATTACAAAATATTAAGCATGGTAAATACTATATCAATTAAATGTTAAATGTTATGTTTTATTTAACGACGCTCGCAACTGCCGAGGTTATATCAGCGTCGCCGGTGTGCCGGAATTATGTCCCGCAGTAGTTCTTTTACATGCCAGTAAATCTACTGACATGAGCCTGTCGCAATTAAGCATACTTAAATGCCATCGACCTGGCCCGGGATCGAAGCCGCAACCTCAGGCATAGAAGGCCAGCGCTATACCAACTCCGCCAACCAGGCCAACACTAATATCAATTAATGTTTCAATGAAAATTAATCAATTACTTTAAAGGTAGAAAACAATTACAATTAAAAAAAAATAAAGCTGCACGTAGAGACTCGGACCCTCGGACTTCCGGCTTACAGACCAGAATTTTTAACCACTAGGCTACCAGTGACAACAATGAATTAAACTGTTTGAGATAGTGCAGTCTGCATATGTGTTTCAATGAAAGCACTTAGAATACCCTGATGACTACCGAATGCAAATATTGAAATCACATTTCATTTCTTGGAATATAAAATATGTGTTTTTTTATTTATTATTATTATTGGTGTCCAATTTTTACGACTTGAATTTATGAGCTACTTCTTTCTTTGTTAGCAGGAAAACGATAGAATTTGTAGACTCCATGCCTACTATTATTTCTATAATTTTAGAGCCGCATACCAAATATTGCGTAAAATTAATAACAAAGCTTAATGTTTAAAACTAAAATGCATCTACATGTGAGATCTTTTACTTTCTGTATTGTTGTTTCCGTCATATAGACGTCACGTCACGTTTCTCGCTTGGCATTCAACATGGCGGATTGGTCTGTTCGGGAAATACAGTGCTTTAGGCGTTACTATAACGTCTAAACTACAGGCGTTTAGTAATCTGACAAGGCACATTCCGTTATATCTGTGGACTCCCTACTTTACTTTTTGCAACACATTCACAGCTCAGTCAGTGATCCATATGAACAGCAAGAGGAAAGTTCTCCGTGTACTGAAAGTGATGTGACTGTTTCGTGTGGTTAATTTCCTGATATTTATTTACTTATTTACTTACTTATTTATTTATTTACTGGCTATTATCTATGATTGGATATTATCTATGATAAAGTCATTCGCTACATGGTAATGGAACTGAATTGCTCCGGAGTATAACGTACGAGAAAATATATGTTTGCATTTAATTTATATAATTGAAGGGTTCAGAGCCATAGTGGGCCAAGCGCCATTTATTAAAAACAGAGAAAACAAGGGTTAAAGTTAAGTGAATACCATAGTTTATTAAAGATTGACATAGGCTATTATTTAGTTTTAATATGTATACTTTATATTACTTGCTATATTTATTTATTTTATTGGGTTATTTTACGACGCTGTATCAACATCTAGGTTATATAGCGTCTGAATGAAATGAAATGCGATAATGCCGGTGAAATGAGTCCAGGGTCCAGCACCGAAAGTTACCCAGCATTTGCTCGTATTGGGTTGAGGGAAAACCCCGGAAAAAACCTCAACCAGATAACTTACCCCGACCAGGATTCGAACCCGGGCCACCTGGTTTCGCGGCCAGACGCGCTGACCGTTACTGCACAGGTGTGAACTACTTGCTATATGTTTCCATTGAATTAATAATAATTAATAATAATTTATTTATTTAATCTGGCAGAGCTAAGGCCAGTAGGCCTTCTCTTCCGCCCAGCCAGACTCTAATTCTAATTGAATACAATTGCTTACATAGTTATTACATTAATATCTAGACCATAAAACGATATGAAAGTAAATAATGAAAGTTGGATAAGTAATGTTAGTGTGACAATAATAAACATTGGTAAGAAATAGTTATAATAATAATAATAATAATAATAATAATAATAATAATAATAATAATAATAATAATAATAATAATAATAATAAAAATAATAATAATAACGTAATATTTTAGATATCTATCTGTGATATATAAATATAAATATATATATATATATATATATATATATATATATATATATATAAAACCATTAAACATTGAGAAACCTGAAACAGCTATTATTGTTAACAAGAATTGTTAGAAAAATATTTCGTTAGCCTATTCTTAAATTGGTTTGATGTCTGACAATCCCTGACATTACTCGGTAGAGAATTCCAAAGCCGAGGAACAGCCACAGTGAAAGAAGATGAATATGAGGATGTTCGGTGGGAGGGAATGGATAATATTGAGGAGTGTTGTGATCATGTGTCTAGGTTATGATGGGTGGATAAATTTTGAAAACGAGACGCAAGATAGACAGGAGTGGAGAAATGCAATATGTGAAAGAGAAGGGAAAGACAGTGGATTTTCCTACGATCTTCTAGACGGAGCCAGGACAACATTTCGAGGGATGGTGTTACGTGATCAGCCCGGCGAATATTGCAGACGAAACGGACGCACATATTATGAACACGTTGTAGTCTCTACGCCGAAGTAACTTCATTTTAACCCTTGTTTTCTACAGTTTTAGTAAATGGCGCTTGGTCCACTGTGGTTCTGAAACCTTCAATTATATGTTTTATAACAGGATTTTATTAATATTTATATAATGCTTACAACCCAAGCGTAAAAGGGCTTCGGATTTTTTTAAAAGCTGGTTTACGTTATCTCCTAACGTTAATGAACGAGTCCCTCTGTGAGATCTGTTATAATGCTACATTTCAGTACATATAAAACATCCAGCCGGTCCTCTTCGCCCTCTCTCAGAGCACGAATTTTCCATTTGGCTGTGTAGTTGTAACGCCGACCTAACTGCTATCCTTTCATCTCATGATGCTGTAGTAGAGACTATTTGTTAGTGGGTTCCCTAATTAACCGTCATGGAAAACACCTGAAAGGCTGCCATGTATCTCGAGGGGAAAGATGATGAGGCAAGTAAAAAAAGCTAAGAAAGTGGAGAAATCAGGAAAAGAAGAAAGAGACAAAGGGGTAAGTATACGACCAGCAACAGAAAATACTGAGCTGTGGGCTTACTACAGAACACTATTCAAAATATTATATTCAGATATTTTATTTATATTTAGTTAAGATATTTAGTCATGATGTATGAAGCATCCTCGACGTGGTGGTGGTGGTGGTGGTGGTGGTGGTGGTGGTGGTGGTGGTAGTAGTAGTAGTAGTAGTAGTAGTAGTAGTAGTAGTATTTATTTATTTACTCTGATGGAGTTAAGGCCATCAGAGTAAATACGATTATTTAGTCCTGACAGTATCCGGCAATGTGCGGCTTGACCAGACGAGTCCATTTAGTTACGCCAAGGGGCGTTTGGGTTAGTCACTCGCTTGCCTTCGGAGCGATCGGATGTCATGCGTGCGGTATGTTTCTAGTGCAGTTAAGCTGTACTGCATTCCTTTAACGACCGCTCGCCCTTATCTCTAATCCGGAGCTCTCCCCACTACTCCTATTACTTCCCCTCTTTCGCGTCGCCGAGCTGTCAGGACTAAATAATCGGTCTGTATTAGTAGTAGTAGCAGCGCTACAAGTAGTAAGTTATGGCAGTAGCAGAAGTGATATTATAGATAGTAGCAGTCTTAGTGATAGGTTATGATTAGGACTCTGAGATAGCAATGTTAAATCTTGATCGGTTTGGGGTAGATTAGGTCTTCTGCTAGGGCAGGAAAATGAAACAAGAGAGCTTCATTCTATGATAATAATAATAATAATAATAATAATAATAATAATAATAATAATAATAGTGACAGTAATACCAGTAATAAATTTATTCTTTTCATTTTTATCAATTTCAAAGTATGTTATACTAGTGTTTAATCAGCACAGATGCAATTTATATACTAGGAATATTTTAATTACATTTCAAAACTCACGATTAACTCGAAAACCTTAAACAATGGAAACATTTTGAAAACAAATTTGAAATCAGAGCCATGATTTCTATGAGAATCCGCAATTCTAACAGACAAAAGTTGTCACTCTGCTTATGCCACGCAAACCCCCGCATTTAATTTGCCGTAACTCGCAAACTAGTACAGATTCTGAGTATCAGCCACTTTTAAAAGTAATTTCCATTTTTTCTAAGCATTTACCTCGCTTTGACCCCCATCTAACGTGAAAAATAAAAAAGTTTGTCGCTTATCAACTTTTGAGAGTGTCAATGTCTATTTTGAACGGGTGACTTCGAAGTTAGTATTTTTTTTCTCACTGTCCAAAAAAAGATAATTTAAGTCCAAATTTTTTCTACGCTTTCCTTAGATATTTATCTATGAACCCTAAAAATTACAGTGCAATTGACTGTCTCTCATAGGAGCTACAACATGTTAATGTTTAACGGTGCTGCTAGAGTCTAGCAGAACAAACCGTACACGTACAGTTTCCGTCACGTCAAAACATTCTCCTCGAGAATCCCAGATGGTCCGTGACATTGCCTGTATACGTGAATGCTACCATACAAAAGGCGTTTTGCAATATTTTGACGTAACGTAACCGGTCCGTGACGTGACGTTGACGTTCCGTATAATGTGAATCGACCTTAATATAGTTTTTAGTCGATGTTTTCAGTTTTAACATACACACATAGCAATCTGCAAACAGAATAATTTGTTTGTATCTCCTTATCTCGCTCTCGTTTCTCGACCAAGCAATCCTACGATGTGGGTTTTTTCGAACATCCTGTAGAATATATATATATATATATATATATATATATATAACGTGGGCTATAAATCACGTTACTCCCCTAATTTGTTTATTTCACAACCAATTCTGTGGTGTTCGGGTAAAGGGGTATAAGTCATTTTTTTGTGCAGATGGAATTTTGTTCCCCAGATGAACACACAAGTTAAATTATACAAGTGGGTGTGCAAAAATCGAAGAATACTAGCAGTTGATGTGTTTTATTTGTGTAGAAAATTATTTGTAATAAGGGTTCCAAGTTTAATTTTCATTTATCTCCGAACTCATTTTTATGACTTATCCCCCTTTATCCAAACACCACAGAATTAACAACTACGGACTCATATACATACACATACCTTATTTATCCAGAAGATCTGTGTATGCACCGTCGTCATCATGACAATTGAATACGTCGCCATATTAAAATATTAACATATTGCAAGGGTAACGTGACTTATGGCCCTACCTGTACATAAAAAAAGAATGGAGTATATTATGATGAAAGCAGAAGAAAGAGGGAGGAAGAATAGAAAAAAAGGAAAGAAGAATAATCGGAGAAGAAAATAAATTAAGGATAACGAAAAAATAGACTGGATGACAGAAAGAAAATAATAGGAAATAAATAAAATTATACTAATAATATCCACATCTTCTAAAAACGTGTAATGATTTACTTGAATTTAACCGACATATTAAACTGTTGTCTAAAAGGTTGAGACTGGACACCCCTGCGAGTTCTGTACTTGAATGTACAAGAGGAGAAACATATTTAACGTTGCTAGGTAACGGAAAGAAACATGTGAAGGACATCACTGTGGAAGTAGACCAATGGGAAGTTCAAGGCAACGCATTGGGCCATCACTGGACTGAAAATGGCAGGGACAGGCTTTGCTATGGCTCTGTAAACACCACGGTCATTCACAGACAAGCATTCAAGACAAGGTTACACTCCGAAAATAAATTCAGAATTTCTACGACATTTCACTCTTAAAACTGGTTCTTTTAAATATCTTGAGCACAATTTTGATATTCGTTGTAAAAATTTTAAGATAAAACAACGGATTTTAGGTGTACTTTTGTAGAAATATGGAGGAATATTTTTTAAATGCAACAAAATAACACATTTCTTTGTCCAAAGAAAAGTCTCCTAATAGCCTAAAAAATGTGTGTACAAAATAGCATCCATGTAGCATTGATAGTTCCGAAGATATATAACTGTTTGTACGGAATAAAACAAAATAAATTAAAATAACGGGAAACTGCAATCAAAGTTTGGTGTAATTTAGGAACGTGTGTACCACGTGTATGGCGTCACATAAGCTAACAAGGCTATAAATGCATATTAAATTTTATGTAATGTATTTTTCTCATATCAGAATATTTTAAAAATAAAAAATATCGAAAAAAAAGTTACTACAAACTGCGATCAAAATTTAATATCATTCAAAAACCCTGTGCACCGGAGATTGAAAAATGGCGTCATAGCAGCTAACAAGCCCAAAAAGGTGCATCAGATTTTATATAATATGTTTTCATTATGTCAAAGGGGACTTTAAAGAAAAAATTTAAAATTATTTATTATTTATTGTTTTCATTTACCATATTTAACTATTTTTCCCCTTAACCAGAAAACTTTGAAACATATTTCAATCTGAACCCCGAATTTCTTTTCGAAATCTAATTTCCGATTTAAATTGTTGAAGCAATGTTATTTGACATAAACCATTACACTTTTACTAGGTCCTACTACTTTGGCCAATAAAACGGTATGACACGACGTATTTCAACCATTCATGGCTGCTTATCCTACAATTTTTTAATAAAACTTTTCTATCATTTATCTTGTTTATATTATTTAGGTTATGTTATAACTTCTGCTGTATGAGATTATGGATAGTCACGTATCAGAGATTGTTTAATATATATTGATAACTGAAGTGAAATTCAACTGTTTTAATAAAAATGAAACTGAATCAAAAAGCCTTCTTGACTAATAACTATAAATAGAGTTCAATGAAGATTGTATAGTTGGCACAACTGGTACCAAAAGAACACTGATCATAACACACTACTGCCATCTAGCGGAATATTTGTAATGATGAGATGGTACAAGAATACATTTTCAAGACAATTTAGTAAGTTAATTAACATTTTATTGTATTAGAGTACTTTATTTCTTCTAACCTTTATATATTTTTTTCTAATCGTGTAATAGTCAATTAAATCCCACTCGAGTTTTGATTCTCTCTAGTGAGATTACTATTGATTAAACTGCAACTTTTCCAAAGCTCAGATAAATCAATTTTAGTGAATTATTTTTTCCTCTTATTTTTTTCATTCTGAACCCTGAATTTCTTTTGGAAATCTAATTTCGGATTTAAGTTGTTGCAGAAATGTTATTTTATATAGGAAAAATTTAAATTGTGCTTCAACTAGGGGCAAAAAATATAAAAAATTCACTATCTTCTCCCTTTAAGGATAAGTGATAACTGTTTTCTTCGTGTAGTCCTCAATAATTTCCTGGCCATTAAACTGATTTGTTTACACTGAAAACTTTGTGTGAACATTTCCATTAATTTGTAATATAGTTTTTTTCTTTCGTTTAATCTCTCCACTTGTAGGACTTATACAACAATGCCTGTAAGGGAGGGGATAATTCTATGGACACACTAAGGCTGGTATTCATAGTCGACACTTTATATCACCACTTTGCAAAGTGACACTTTTGACGAAAGTGGCTCTTTTATATTAGTGGTATTCATAGACGATTGAAGAAGTGCACTTTACAAAGTGTCACTTTACGCCAGCAAAGTGTAGAGTTACAATTTGGTTGGTAACAGAAGTCCAACAATATCTTTCAAAACAAGTGAACAAACAATAACAAATTAATGTGTAACCCACAGATTATAATGCTTGTGATTTGAGTTGGGAGCCTAATTTATCGCACGAGAAAGAAAAAATATATATTTCAAGTTGTTTTATTTCAGTTTCTAGTTTTCGCTGCCGATAGTTTATATCAGTTTTTGTCAACAGGTCATCGAAGAGATTAGCAAAAAAGTTTTTTTTTTATCAAATCGGAACCATTTTTTTTTTAATTCTATATCATTATAAAATTCCACGCGATTGTCTTTAGGCCTATCCCTAATGTAGCGCTTTCGTACATTGTCCACTAATTGTGCCATCTCTTCCGCACGTTCTAATAAATAATTCGACAAACTCCAAGACGTCCGCCATTTTTCTACAAAGTGACACTTTCGGTTCAAAGTGTGGTCGGAAGTACACTTTCATCCAAAGTGTTCCTTTGCACCAAAGTGTCGACTGTGCAACGGAAAAGTGATACTTTGAGTCTTCCAAAAGACACTATGAGTACCAGCCTTAGACATCGACGTATTTGTGGGCCTCTCCTAGGCTGGAGTCAGCAGAGCGTAGGGGGACTCCACTGAGACACACACAGAACATAACAGGCGGGATTCCAAATCTTCGGACTGTTCCGCCTAAGGGCAGCGCGGATAATATAGTTTTTCTTGTCAGCATTGAATTGAATAGCATTGAAATTAGCTCTATTGTGCGCATTCCTAAACCACGCCGGCTGACTGCACTAAGGTTCGCTGAAGGCAAACCCACAAGTCTTTAGGCCAGCCCGTCCATGAGTCGCCAGCCGGCGTTCGGGGAATGTTATGGAATGATGACAGAATGAAGATATGTTTACGGAATGGTGTAGTAATATGGGAAAACGAGAGAATCTCGAGAAAAACTTCAACTGCGACCTTGTCCGCCACAAGTGTCACTATTGACGTTTCTTCATTCTTGGATATACTCTTTTAACACCTAGGTGTTGTGTGCTTTGGTTATGGTTGTGATATGTTGAACCTAGCAGAACATCACAAACTCCAACCATAACTACAGCAACATAGACACTGACATGAAAATACTACACATTAAAAAAAAACAGAGATTTGACACTAGAACAATATGAAATTTACAAGCACACAAAAACACACCCACAAGACATCCTAAATAAAAAAACCACAACCTTTTCCATACAATAATGAACACACCCCACCACAACAAGAAACCAGAAGAGAGCGCTGGAACGCATTAGCATTCAGAGGATGGTGCAAACAACGTCGGAATTAGTCAATCAGGTAACATAACACCAAAATATATAGTCTAATGTTAACACAGTAAAGTAGTTATTATTTATTCAAATAACTTAACAATTCATCAGTGATGAATTTTCCAATAAAAAATTTCTGGCCTCACTGAGAATGGAACTCTGACTGCTTGCGCTATAGCCGCCACTCCTGCCATCTTACTTAAAAATTTTTTACAACGTGACGGCAACTGTGGTAGTTAGTGGTAGTGATAACATGAGTGACAGTGGTAGTTGCAGTTATCTGCAACAATCCAGTAGTAGAAGTTACTAATGAAAAATAAAATTTCTAGGTATTACCATAGTCTAGTATATACAGTCACGAAGCTCAATACCTACGTAGTAAATATGCATCCATAGATAGTTGCTAACTATCAGAATCGCTACTTATTTATAACTTACTTATAAATGGCTTTTAAGGAACCCGAAGGTTCATTGCCGCCCTCACATAAGCCCGCCATCGGTCCCTATCCTGTGCAAGATTAATCCAGTCTCTATCATCACACCCCACCTCCCTCAAATCCATTTTAATATTATCCTCCCATCTACGTCTCGGCCTCCCTAAAGGTCTTTTTCCCTCCGGTCTCCCAACTAACACTCTATATGCATTTCTGGATTCGCCCATACGTGTTACATGCCCTGCCCATCTCAAACATCTGGATTTTAAGTTCCTAATTATGTTAGGTGAATCAGAATCGCTACTATCGCCTCATTACAGACAATGCGAAATAGTACCGGCACAGTCTATTGTTCCTAATACCCTCACAACTCAAGCTTCGTGACTGTATATATTACACTGTGGTATTAATTTCTGAGCCGAGTGTACACAGGAGAAACTTAGGAATTTCTATCAATTTTTTAAAACGGAAAGTTAATTTCATATATGGGTTTACATTATGATTTTCCACTGGGGATTAAAAAGTTCACAACCAATTTGTGTCAATGAAATGATAAATTATTTTTTAAATTAGCAGTAGCTCGCGCTGCCACACGCTGCCGCTTCCAGTATAAACTCTGGAAATTTATAGACGCTCATGTAACGTAAAACCGCACACAGATATATTCACGACTATTCAGTCGTGGCCCCTGGACACGGACATGATATAGTACTTTAAATCCAATATATCCCACCGTAGAAATATAGACGTGTATACACACATTTTAATATTTGTGACAAAAATAGTTAAGATGAATTTCACAGTCCAAAGCCAAACAAAGTAGCATATATCTGTAAAACGAAGTAGGCCTATTCTCCATATACAGGGTGTTAAAAAAGTGTTCAATATTTCAGGAGGTGATAGTTTGCATCAAAACAATAAAATAATTTGTAATAAACATGGGTCCTAGAACACATACTTTCTGTTAGTTTATTTTATTATATAACATTATATGCACCCAAGCTTAATACAAAATTTCGGAATTTATTTTTCATACCAAGGACAAATACTGAATCACACAAAAATTTTCCAGTTTTTCAAGTGTTTCAATTATACAATTAATTAGCCTACATCCTCATCCGAATATTTTCAATATATTTCCTAATACAGAATAATTTATCAATTTTTTTTTTCAAAATAATAGTTATTTTCAAGCTGCTTTTACACCTTATTTTCAATTTCTTTCTTCCTTTCTCTCTTTTCTATTTTTTTTTTCTGTTTTTAATTAGGGTATGTTTCGTTTTCCTTGTTTATGTTTTATAAGGTATGTGAATTGTAAATCATGAACATTGTAATTGAGCTTTGCCCGTTATGTAAATGAATCAATGAATTAATCAATCTATGAATGAACGAATGAATGAATAAATAAATAAATAAATAAATAAATAAATAAATAAATAAATAAATAAATAAATAAATAAATAAATAAATAAATAAATAAATAAATAAATAAATAAATAAATAAATAAATAAAATCACACTGTAACCAGTGCTGTCATGAAGGCCATACGGGGCATGGGAACTAAAATTTTTTGTTTTAATTAATCGTGTGGGGAAAAGAAAATTTTGTGTGTACGGAGCCATACTGCATATGGGTGCCTAAGTTTTGTACACGGAGATCTATACAGATCTTAGATCATCTCTTGCTGTTCCTAATGTATTTTGTTTGATGTTCATAAACAAAAACTGTCCATCTGCAGCACTGGAATCCAGAATTATATAAAATAATGGTTGAAAAACAAGAAGTGTTGCAAATACACACTCCAGGATTCATCGAGACAAGTGTGCACCTATGGTGGGGCTACATGGTGTATTCTTTAAATCAAGCTTGTTGTACAATTAAAATGTAAAGCAAAACAATTTCTTTACTTCCTCTTTAATATTAAAAAAAAAGCATTAAATGGCAGTCGGAGAGATAGAGAGAGGAGAGTAAAATATATTTCAAGGGAGAAACAAGGAGTGGGGCGTATGGCCAAGAGAAAAATTACCATGACAGCACTGGCTGTAACTACCAGGTTATTTAGCGTCGATGGAATTAGTTACAGCGGGATGGAATTTAGCGAGACGAGGTCTAGGATTCGCCACAGATTACCTGACATTCGCGTTATAATTTGGAAAATCTCGGGAAAAGCTAATCAGTGAATCGAACCGAGCGCAGCTTCGGGTAAGCACACAAACTTGCCTGCCGCCTGAGCTACGCCGGTGATTCTGGATGATCGTTCGCCTCAGTTCAGGCATGTGGACGTGAGGCCAGCAGTCGGCTAGTAGGCCTTCTCTCTCCACGGGCTGTGGCGTAACGGATTTGTTGTACTGTCTTAGACAGAGACAGGGCGTTGTACTGACTCCACTTCCCTGGGAGTTCAATGTGGTCATCGATTTTCAGGTCTTAGAAACTCCCAAAGAATCTGTTAAAAACAGAGTCCATATAAGGATATGAAAAACTTTCAATACGCCCACTTATATATCTACGTACCTTCACTCACACTCACACTCACACTCACACACTGTATACAGGGTGATTCACGACTAATGACCTGATCTTTAGTAATCAGTTCTACAGGCCATTTTGAGCATAAAAGTCACATGAACATGGGTCCAATTATCATTAGTTTGAAAGTTATTCGTAAAATTACAAACATCACACTGTGAATCAGGCTTTGGAGTTGCTTGCATCGTAAAACAAACATTGGAACTTAAACTAAACGGAGGGTTGCGCTGTGACGTGAAGTACGGGAGTAAAATGAATAGTATAGGTTTCGTGATTATCAGCTGCGTCTATCAGGGACAGCCGCGCCGAGGTACGGAACGCCAAGCGCCATTCACAAACGTCCGACCAAGTGCATTGAAGTGGGATATTTGAAAGTCTGATTCTTAACCAAGGTATATATATTTTATAATTATTACAGTATTTTAATTAATATTTCTTCGTATTTTAAGTGAATAATTCTTAGTTCTGCGAAGGACCACTGCTACTTTCGTAGGATAATCGCTGTAACTCCTTAACGATTGATAAAATCAGGCTCATCTTCATATGACATATTAGGCTCAAAATGGCCCATAGAACTGATTCCTAAAAGGCGAGCCATTAATCGTGAATCACCATGTATACGAAGTTGAATTCGTGGGTTCGAACTTCGCTTAGGCCGATTACTTGTTTCTGTCCCCTTCAAGATTTCCCAAAATATAAGGCGAATATCATGTAATCCCATGGAGAATCCTTGACATCAGCTCATCAAAATACCATAGAGCTATCAAGAATTCCACCTATGAAAGCGTGTAGTAGGTATAGCAACTTAAAGAACGATTAAATACATACCATACAAGCAAACAATAAAATTGCATAGTACAAGGATACATCACATTGTATTTCATCCAGTTCAACATAGTCTCTAATATTTGTAATCTGATTTGAGCTGATTATACAGGTTGTTCTGAGAGGTGGTAGTAAGTCTATTAAAAAAATTAGGATTAAAAACGTCGGTTCTAAAATTAAATTTTGTACGAAGTAAGGCTTTGGAAAAGGTATTGAAAGAACAAAGAACAGTATATCTCCTAATGTGTGCAGTCATTTTTTCTCTGCAGTAAACAGCAAACATCATAAGACTTGGGCGGAAAAGCTATGAATTCCAATTAAAAAAATGTAATTGTTTTACTCTTTTGTACAGACAATTCTAAGTTATGATGCTGAAAAATCATTGTGAAGGAACGCATTAAGTGTTCAAAGAAACAAGGGAAATAAAATATTATATTAAACGAGAAAAATACTGAAGATTCTTGAGTTTGTTTCTATTTTCTCGGAATTAACAATATGTTACATACATAATTTCCCCCATACCCAACTCTAAGGCCGTACATTCTACCAGACAGATCAACTGCTGTTAAATATCATGATTTCATAGCAAACGAATTGTCTGTCTTGAAGGAAATGTCATACCATCAAAGGCTATAGATGTGGTTTATGCATGCTTCGTAATGTCCGAAAACATGTAACACAGACTTTTAATGTGCGATAGATTGGTCGTAGAGGTCCAGTACAATGACCTTCTCGTTCCCCTGACTTTAATCACTTTGATTTGGTTATGAGGACACTTAAAGACCTTAATGTCGTCAACGTTTGTCGGCACATCCGAGACCAACTAGAAGTGTTTGAAAGACTGCATGAGTCCGTTAAGACAAAGAACAGAAGGATGCATTACTATGAATGGAAATCACATTCAGCATCCCCTATGGACAAGTACTCATATCGAAAGATGTTAATTTCAGGGCCCATGTTTATTAGTAGGGCTCAGAAGTTGATAAAAATATCTTCTTTTTTCTGAGACATCACAGACAATGCAGGATGCAATATAAACTTGTTTCACTTCAACACGAACCAATATAGCCTACTTTTATTTTGCATTTTTTGGTCTTTTGTTTATTGGTAACTTTTTTTAAGGAAGTGTTTTACTTTTTGTTGCATTTTTGCCCTTTTCTACTTTTGAACGGACTTTTTTTTACGGTGTAATCGTAATCTACATTCGAGAAGCTATTTCAGATTGCTTACGCAATTCGATTCCGTCAAAGAGGAATTTTCCTCACTGTTGCATCAGCCTTGACTCCTGATCACGTGTGTTACGTGCTTCCCCCAATTCAACGCAACAGAACAAATACTGCACCCGCGGTGCCCGCAGTCAGTGTATTATATATATCTCACAAGTGACGACGAAAAAATTCCGAAAGAAAGATAACCGACGTTCCTTCAAAACTGAGACCCCACGAATGGTGACGTTTAATGCAATGCTGAATAAGAAGTATGCCTGGGAATTTCAGTTCCTCCTCATATTTAAATGTGCATTGCAGTGATTTCTGAGGCATTCAATAATAATAATAATAATAATAATAATAATAATAATAATAATAATAATAATAATAATAATAATAATAATAATAATAATAGTAATAGTAATAATATATTATTAAAATCTTGATTTTTTTTTTTCATTTTAATATATTTTCAGAAACTTAGTCATTTTATAGGTAATTTTTCTGTGATTTTTAGTTCATCAACGTCAGAACCCTATTTATTAGACTTTATTTTCTTGCTTTTATAAATAGATCTACTACCACTTCTCAATATATTGAATGTTTTTTTTAACACTGTGTACATCAAAGCATGTGTGACTAGACTGAATCTTACATAAACTTACACAGTACGGATATGAGGACAAGGAAGAGATAGGACAGATACAAATATCGCTTGTCAAGGACACATACAAATATAGCTCGTAAGACTAGAAGACGACGCGTCGGTGGGAAAACAACAGTCACGAGTAAACAAAATGGGCGCACGTGCGCTCGTAACAACATGCAAGCCACAGGAGGAAGACATACCAAATATGACCTGTAACTTCAGCAGAAGGAAAGGGAAACTTTAAATACTAAAAGTTAATTTCTTGTTTTTAAACAACCCAAGTATTATTTTGTTTTTTTTTTTTTTTTTTAGTTGGATACTTTAATACTATTTCCCTCCAACAAACACTGAGCCCTCTAGAAACGTTTGAATGTCGTTCTGCGCAATACGTTATACCAGAAATAAAATGTTTGGACTTTGTACCTCAAATTCAATATTTTGTAGCTAAGTTATTGTTTTAGAGAACGTCTCAGTTAAAGAAATTAAACTTGTGGTCTCGTTAGTAAGTAACCGAGAATTCGATTCATTTCCTACTCTCAGTGAATTTCTAATAACACATGATAAACTCTCATCCAATATTTTTGGAAGCAGAAAATATAGTTTTCATTGATAGACATTGTAATTGAGGGAATACTATCCTTTCTGCTGTAGAAAAACAATAAAATTGTATTAAAAATCCTTTCTTTGTGAGAAGTAATAGTTCGCCATTCAAAAAGAAAGAGGGGATGTTAGAATTATCTTCTGAGCCGAGATTAAAAGTTGTGTTTCCTACAATGTCTCTGTTGAAATCTTCGTTGCATGCAGCACCCATATAACCCAATGTTTCTCGAATTGCATTACATCATTTAGCGTAATTTACACCATCATATTTGTGTGAGAGTACATTTTCTTTTCCGGTCTTCTTGAAGATGAAATATAGATGTAAACTTAATGTTGAGGTAGACTTGCGACTTATGAATATCTACAATTGAGCCAGATTTCGCAAAACAACAACAACCATCACACTGATAACTTTGTGGTAGGTCTAAAAATCTTGTTTAATTTTTCACGGCAAGGACATCAACCATTCCACTGATAACCTTATAGTAAGTCTTAAAAACTGGTATCATTTTTCACAGAAAAAATACAATACAGGGTGATTCAGACCACCCGTGACAGTTATTTCGGAAACTAGTGCATTAACATTTTCGAGACAGAAATATTTGTAACTAAAGCACATGTGAACTTTCACTCGAGCTTGATTTCATCAATCATTCTTAACAGAAAGTATGGTCAGTGGCGTATTACTTTAAAATTTCAAATGGGAGTCGGGGTAAAATATGGTACCATTTGATAGAGCGCTTTAAAACAAACAACTTTCATAGGAAATGTTTTTATCAATTCCTACTCTTTCAACGAGTATACATACATTAATGACATACATTAAAGTATTGTTATTCATTATGTCATTACAAATATCGATTTACAACTAAGCATATGCGATATTGATTAATATCGTACGCTCAACATCCCGCAAGCCTTGCGAGCACCAAACCAAAATGGCAGGCGCGAGTTTTGAAAGTAATATTGTTCGAAGTTGGGTTTATTTCATTACTCAAACTTCAAACATTCCACTGGGAGCCATTCCCCAGGTAAATTTCACAGATTGCACAATCAACAACATGTATTTAAATTAAAATAAATTCTACTCATGTTAATTTTAATATTCTAATAAATTGAGTTCATTTCCTGTGTTTTAATGTGTGTTGCTTTGAGATTAAAATCTCCAAACCAAGCTCTGCAATTAATCAATAAATACGGCGTACACGCCTGCCATCCGTTGAGCTATTCGGGAACACGCTGAAAAGACACTCACACTCGTGCCATCTGTTGCAATAGTCGAGAACATGCTGAAAATACACGCAAGCTCATCATGCATGCTCGCTTATGCTAGTTTCATAAACATACTCGCGTCTTTATTACTACCATTACAGGCTCGTTCCATAATACTTATACTATTAATTCACTACGTTATCCAAACATGTTTAATGAACAGAACATAACTATCAGCCTAAATTATAAAAAATATTTTGAGGGTTCACCAAAATAAAATATAAGCTGCAAGAGGTCCGCGACACCCAAAATAACGGTTTTAAACTATACGAAATCAGGTGATATTTCCACACTGTAAAACTTTAAATATTCCACTATCACTTGCACTGATTCACCAACAGTACCAAATTTCAACGATATGTGCTAAATCGTTTTCATTATACCTATAAGATCATTCAAAAGTTGGTCAAAATACGAAGTGTTATAAATATTACAATATTTGATGCAAGGAAATAACAAAAACATCACAAATGACACCACCTAGTTGAATCACAATACCTACAAAAGCACAATCGTTCGGACTTAAAAACTCATTCCCAGTAAAGGAGCAGTAAGGAACATTAAGTTCATTAGAGGCTGTAGTGCTAGTCTTTGAGATCCTCCTCTGTACAATGAAATAACAAAAATTCTATTGATATGGAAGCAAAAGACAAACTCCTAAACTTAAAGAATGTTATAAAATCAAAAAGAAATAAAATAACTTTTATGCGTAATGGTAATACGTGTTGGACTGATACGGAAACAAAAGACGAACTCGTAAAATTGAAGCATGTTCTAGAATCAGAGAGGAACAAAAGAATATCCATACGCATTAATAACCTGTATTTGTTGTATACAAAGAGAGACAAATAACAAAATTACTTCCAAGTCGTACAATATCAGAGACAATGACTATAATTATGATGAACTGCTTCAAAACTTTCTCATTTTACTTCAGAAAGTTGTAATGACATAATAAGCGGCCATTACGACGCGCTTCTTCACAAAATGGTCGAGCAATGACTTCGCTATATCGACAGTTAGAAGAAATCATTAAATTTCTCTTAATAGAAACAAAGGAGATTCTAAGCGGAAAAAATAATCGGGTAACACAAAGTAAGTAGCCGAATTCTGCACAGAGATATTGGACAATTTAGTAGTCTACTTAAATATCTTTATAAAAGAAAGCTTAGAATTCCCCCCCCCCCCGGAAAGCCAGTATCTTGTTAGTGATGATTTTTCAATAGCGGATACTTGCTAATTACTTACCCGAGTTTTCCATTTCAAATCTACTTGTACAGTAGTGGCAAAAAAAAAAACGGACCGACCCTTGTAGCTGATTTCAGGGCCTTGTTCACTCCAGAGCACGATAGACTGGTAAATTTTTTTTCGTTCCTTATTCACATTTATTCCCAATAGTTTTAGATTGCTGGTAAAATTCATGTTCTGGGAATAGTAATTTAATTAAATAGTAAAATATCGCTGCAATCGAAAAGTACTGGGAATAAATTTGAATAAGGAACAAAAAAAAGTTTCCTTCCCAGGCAGGATTCGAACCACGAAAGTCTTAGTTACCAGTCTATCGTGCTCTGGAGTGAACAAGGCTCTGAAATCAACTGCAAGGGTCGGTCCGGTTTTTTTGCCACTACTGTACACGATCAAATTTTCGTCAAATTCAATGCTTCACAAAACATTACAAGACTTGTCAATGCTTTACAAGTTTTATTGTCAAATCACTTACAATATTATAAAAGTCTTCGATTGGCTTGAATAAGAACATGCACTAATGGAGCAAAAACTTGACAATTATTTTGAGGAATCGACCAATGGGATTCGAAAATATTATGGCGTCAAGAACTACGAAAAAAAAAAACATGACGTCTTGGCCGAAAAAGTTTTTTAATTGGTTTATTTTATGACGCTTCATCAGTTGCTGTGGTTATATTGCGTCTGAATGATTGAGGGGAAAATTCTGGAAAAACCTCAAACAGGTAACCTTTCCCTAGCAGGATTTGAACCCGGGTCCTCGCTTTTCACGGTCAGGTTTCTAACCGTTACTCCAAGCGGTGAACTAGAGAGACGTTGCTTACCAGTTAATTAAATTATATGAATTAAACCCATGCCTGTACGCCTTGAGTTCTGTGAAATACCACAATAAAATAAAAAAATGAGCACGAGGGAATAAAATTGCAAGACAGAAATCTGAATAAGTGCCAATGTAGGCCTATGTATTTTTTGAATGAAGAAGATTCTAACCTATAACCTAGGCTAATACTAATCGTAAAAATTGGTTTTAAAACAATATGCAGTCACAATATTCATTTTAGGGTACCGTACAGTTAAGTAACAGAAATATTGTTCTGTAAAGCTCAGTTATTCTCCAAAGTATATACAGTTTATAGAAATATTTGGTAAATAGCTTTAAGTAAGTTACAATGAACTTTAAAAACGTGTTTAAAATCTTTAGCAACATAAAACAATCTTCCACAAACCTTCTTCAATCTTTGACAAGTTTTCTAGCAAAGTATTGAATTGGAAGAAAAATCTGATCATGTATAAGCAGCTTAAAACTAAACCTCGTTCCTCCACAGAGCGTTTGATACTCAAATAGATATTGGACGACAGTGGGTCTCAACTGTTATTTCATCTACCATATTCACCAGATTTGGCTCCCTCGCACTATTTTCTGTTTCCAGAACTCGAATCAGGGCTTGAAAGGAAGGAAACTCGGGAGCGAAAATGATGTGATTGAAAGAGCGAATGACTGGTTTTAGTTGAAAAATTGTAGCCTATATTTTATTTGAGATGGATAAAAGGATTTTATCGATCCAGTAAATGTATTGAGTTTAAATGAGATTATGTTGAAAAATGAGTAGTTATTAGTCAAATCCTATCATTTATTCTGCGGTGTGGTAAAGACTTATCAACCCAACCTCGTAAGAAAGTACAGTCTATATACAGCAAAACTGAAAAGACACTGAAGTCCCCACTGTAAAATCGCTACTGTGTGTTTGGAAGTTTGTGCAGATGCCCAAGTATTCTACTGCACAACTGACACGAAATAGGTAATGTGTCTTTAAAAGAACAACAATAATAACATCATTATCTTCATCATCATCGTCATTATCATCACAAAGAAGCGTTCATGAATAGTACATTATTGTATACAAATATAAGATGACAATTAATGATCACATTTAAATTTGAAGTTTATGTTTGAAGGTTTCGCGCTACGTTTCGCGGACGTGCATGTCCTCCAAAATCAATTTTGTGAAACGTTGAATCCCAGAATACAGGGGATGTGTAACTGATGCTAAATGTACGGAAAGGCGTAGATCTGTACACGATTAAGAAACAGTTGAAAGAGTAACTGCAATCATACAGAGTGCAATGAAATCTGCAAGAAGTTGTTGTCAATAGAGATACAATGCGCAAAATCCTGAGAAAAGATCTGGACATGTTTCCTTATGAACTTCGGGTGTCTCAGACGTTGAAATCAGAGGATCGGCAAAGTCGTGCGGTGCGATGCCACACTATGATTGTATTTAGACCAGCCAATCGAAATTTTGGACATTCTCATTATGGCTGATGAAGTGAACTTCCACTTATTGAGATTTGTGGACAAACAAAGATGTACAAATATGGAGTGGAATGAATCTTCTTTGGGCAGCGATGTTTGAATAATTATTAACTAAATAAAATTCCGCTATTGATGTTCGCTGTTGTGCACCACTAAATTTCGCAATGGTTGGTCTTTATATTGACCTAAAAAATTAGTACATAGGAAACTTTAAATTTAAATGTGGTCAATAATAAATTTGACATCCTGTATATCAAATTACTTTCAAACTAAACTTTGATGTCAGCGGCATAAATAATCCACAAGTCTAAACCACGTGTTCTTCTACTGAAGGAAACAGATAACATACAACTGACGTAACCGCAACTCGTTTCCAAGGAAACGTTTCTGACAAATCTATCATACGAATTAATATTTGAATTTCCTTCTTTTATGAGGAGGTATTTGTTAATTCAGCTAGAGGAGCTGCAGTATTTATTTCAAATCTTAAGAATTCCACGCTGTAACTTTCCTTCAGATCATTTGGCATTTAGGTATAAGGTGGAGTTATAGCTACCTTACAGTTTAACATGTCTTGTATCGACTGCAACTGGAAGATGTACAAAAATATCTAGAGAAACTTACCGGACTAAGATTTTCATCTCCTTAATATAATGTAAAACAAGGCATCCACTTACCTGAAACAAAAGAAAATAAACATATAGTTTCAAGGTAACGTAATTATCATACGAAAATGTAACATGCCAATGCAATGATATATAATTAGCTGAGCTTTTATACAGTGATTCAGAAGGAAAGGGCCAAATGTTGAAGGGTGAGAATCAGTACTGTGATTAGTAGTATTAGCAACAATATTAGTAGTAGGCCTACCACAATCGACGTCAGGCCTATCAGAAATAATGTTAGTAATAGATTTAACTTACTATCAGTTGTAATAAGTGACAGTAGTATTAGAAGCGATACTAGTAGTAATAGAACCAGTGGTAATAGTTGACGCAATATCAGTTATGAGTGGAATATGAGAAGTAGTATTAACACCACCATATAAAGAAGCAATGGCGGTAATAGTAATCTACATCTGTGGCAATAATAGTAACAGCAGAATCAGTATCAACATTGGTAACCGTCGTAATAGCAGATAAACTAGTGTCATTAATAGTACTAAATCTGTGATAATAATAACAGTAGAAGTATGTCTCGTGACCAGAATATTGTACGAAATGGAAATATAAAAATTGGAGATTTATCCTTCGAAGAGGTGGAAAAATTCAAATATCTTGGAGCAACAGTAACAAATATAAATGACACTCGGGAGGAAATTAAACGCAGAATAAATATGGGAAATGCGTGTTATTATTCGGTTGAGAAGCTCTTATCATCCAGTCTGCTGTCCAAAAATCTGAAAGTTAGAATTTATAAAACAGTTATATTACCGGTTCTTCTGTATGGTTGTGAAACTTGGACTCTCACTCTGAGAGAGGAACATAGGTTCAGAGTGTTTGAGAATAAGGTGCTAAGGAAAATATTTGGGGCTAAGCGGGATGAAGTTACAGGAGAATGGAGAAAGTTACACAACACAGAACTGCACGCATTGTATTCTTCACCTGACATAATTAGGAACATTAAATCCAGACGTTTGAGATGGGCAGGGCATGTAGGACGTATGGGCGAATCCAGAAATGCATATAGAGTGTTAGGTGGGAGACCGGAGGGAAAAAGACCTTTAGGGAGGCCGAGACGTAGATGGGAGGATAATATTAAAATGGATTTGAGGGAGGTGGGGTATGATGATAGAGACTGGATTAATCTTGCACAGGATAGGGACCGCTGGCGGGCTTATGTGAGGGCGGCAATGAACCTTCGAGTTCCTTAAAAGCCATTTGTAAGTAAGTAAGTAAGAAGTAATGTCAATAATAGTATCAGATCTGTGCTACTAATAACAGCAGAAGTAATACTATAAGCATCAGATCTGTGGCAATAATAATAGCTGTAGAAGTAAGGTCAATAATATAAAATCTGTGGCAAGCTAGTAGTATTAGCAACAGTAGAATTGTCAGGAATAGTATTACATTTGTCGTAATAAAACAGAAGTAGAGCTAATGCCAGAAATTGTATTAGATCTGTGGTAGTAATAATAGCAAAAGTAATGTCAGTAATAGTATCAGATTTGTGCTAGTAATAATAGCAGAAGTGATGCCAGAAGCATTAGATCTGTGTCACTAATAATAGCAGTAGGTCAGTCATATAAAATCTGTAGTAGCTGGTAGTAATAGCAATAGTATTGTCAGTAATAGTATTACATCTGTCGTAGTAAAACAGCAGTAGAAGTAATGCCAGCAACTGTATTAGATCTGAAGTAATAATAGTACATAGCAGTGAAAGTGATATCAGTAATAGAAACAGGTATTTGTAAAAGTAGAATTAATGCCAGAAGTATCAGATATATGGTAGCAACAATAGAAGTGATATCAGTAATATGAGATCTGTGGTAGTAATAGCAGTAAAAGTGATCAATAATAGTATCAGATCTGCAGTGATAAAATCCTAGTAGTAGAAATAATGCCCGTAATATTATCAGAACAGAAATATTGTCAGTAATAGTATCAGATGTATCGTAATATTAGCAATAGAAGTGATGTCAGTAATAATGAGATCTGTGGTGGTAACAGTAGCAGCAGAATTAATGTCGGTAATAGTATGAGATCTGTAGTAGTGGCAGAAGTAGTGCCGAAAGTATCAGTTCTATGGCAGTAACAGTAGCGGTAAAAGTAACTGCAGCAACATGAGATTTGTGGCAGTAAAATAACAGTAGGCCTAGGTGTAATAAAGCTGTGATACAGTAGTAATAATATCAATAGAAGTTATGCTAGTAATTATAGGTATTGTAGTGGTGTTTCTTGTGTTAGTAAAATTAATTCTTTAACTGTAATGTCAGTAGGAAAGTGTCAGTACTAGTAGTACTAATATTATTAAGTTTCTAAGCGCTGTGTAATACGAAACAGTATACTTCACAGCCATTTACAGTTACTTTCCTGGTAAATGACACGCATCACGCACGAGATATAACCCTGAGCTCCTCTTTTGTGTACAATATCTTGGTCGAATGGGTATCATGACTTGTTTCCATAAGCTGTGGGAGCTCGTCGGTATGAAACTCAGCAGAACAAAAGGCGTTCTTGCAGGATGAATGGAGCAGGCATGGTTTCTGTACAATCTGGACAGGTTAAGGGCGCGCGGCGGGAATCCAGTTCCTGATCACCTGCCAAGGTGAGCCGGCATGCCAATGCTAATACACTACAACGGAACCTCACGCGGCTGCTACCTGCACTAAACGTCGTTCTGGCATGCGACTGAACCCGCGAGACCATACAGAATTACGGAAGCATTAAGCCCCAATCGTATAACGGGGAATGTCGATCAATACGACCGCTCATTTCCCATAATTAAGCTTTGTTCCAGAGGAGATGGATCACGGAAGCTGTTATTGCAATTCATTGTTTATTTAAACATTTCTTGTATTTCAGAGGCGTCCTTTAAGAGAGTAGAAGCGCAATTGTCTCCCTCCCCCGAGGTTAATATTGAAAGAAAATAACTGGGTAGTAGTACTAATGAAAAGAAATGTGAGAACTGTATTTTTAATATTAAAATAATCCACTTTTATAAACGCTTAAGAAATGACAGACGATCTATTATCTGTGCATTTCGAACTGGCGGATCAAGGTCACGTACAAAAGTACAATCCACGCACGAGTCACTGAACTAAAAAGTGTAAAGGATCATTCACAATGAAAATTAAACATAACGTTAGCGTTAACTTAAGAATATAAACGTTGCGGTAAAATCAAGAAGTCATACCATTATTCACGATGGGAACATAAACATACAGCAAACATACTTGGTAACCATGGAAACATAACGACGCCATTTTCACATATTCTGTCGTATACTTCAGCGCTCCACGATTGTGTTCTGTTTGCAATTCACGTAAGCATAAGCACGAAAATTTGGAGTTCGCAAACTTTCATGTTAACGTCTTACGGTAATGTTTATGTCAATGCTCATGTGAATCATTGTGAATGATCCCATTTGGTAGCCTGGGCGCAAACTTCAGTGTTTATGTTACGGTTATGTTTAATTTTCATTGTGAATGGGCCTTAAATTGAAGCACTGTTAATTTCTGCTGTCCCAGCTGACTTTAATTGAGGAGAATGGTCCAGGATTGGGGTGAGCACACGTGGCAAATGCAGTCCATTACTTGATCTTGAATCGCCAGTTCGAAATGCACATACTTTAATTACTTTGCTCAAACGAAACCAAGGCGTCACCCTTTGCTACATAATTAGGTGTTATGGCTAAAATTCATAAAATCGGACGAAATGAGATACGTTTCACAGATACTTTAAATTATGTATTTATTAGTTTATTTTTTTCTGTAGGTATTGTTAATGTGTAGATCAGTGTTACATAACTGGCCACGATTATTTATGAGAGAATTTTATTTTATTCTACAATATATGTATAGTACAGGGACATAATTTTATTTTTACTAATATTTTTAATATTAACCTGTCTATACCTTTAGAGAACCGGAAACACCGCTTGCTCCCCCCTCCAAGACTGGAGTTCGATGATACTGGCTTAAAACGCAAATCACTCTACTAGGTATAGGAAGGAAGAAAAGTAGTTCATCCATTTACGTAAACTAGGAAATATCGCGATTTTGAGTTTGATAATTTTCATTAGGTTTTTCTTTAATCAAAGTACAGTTCTGTATTAAGAATAAGTGTTTTTACTCACGAAGTGAGTTATCCATGCGAACGTATTCATTATGCAGTGTATATTATACTGTCTACAGCACATTAGCATACAATATAGAGAAAGAATTTAAATTGAAAAATAATCATAATATGAATATTTAAACATAATTTTGAAAATGGTGGCCGTTCATTTCGATACAGGCTTCAGTTCCTTTGTGCATATTATCGCACTATATACTATTGCATCTAATTCCAATTGCCAGTTTCGTCCTTCGTACTAGTAACTCATGTTGAAATAATTCTGTACCTACTCTACGTACTGTAAATTCAATCTTCACTTCTGCCCGACCCGAAAATATAAAATTACTCAGACATGGTATCTACTGTCCGTCCAAGTGGTTATGCCGCAGGATTGTAGAAAGGGAGGAAATCACGTGACAGTTAATTACTTAACGAGGCCCTTTTATTTAAGTTAAATTAAACAGCTGTATAATATTACGTAAACTTCCAATTCCTAAGAGAAATTAATGTTTTCAGAAAAGAGCTAAGACAGCCCAGCTATTACAGAGGGGCGAGCAGAAGCAGGTGGGGGAAATCGGGCAAACGGACAGTACCTGTGCGAAAATATGATTCCATATTGAAAGCTCTTTCGTCACTGGAAAACGCGAACATATTTCTGGAACGTACTATACTCAGTAACTCAGTACTGCTTACTATCTGCGGTCTTGGTTCTGTGTGGAGTTGGAACTTCCTTAGTAGAAGGGTGGGAGTGAGGTACATTAAAAAACTCAGGTACAATAAAAATTGAAGTAAAATAAAATGATGTCCCTGTATAAAACTGTTTCAGCGACAATTACAGAAAATTCACATTTGAAAATTTACGAATGCATACAGTTGTTCACCGTAATTTCGTCATCGAAAGCAACGAGAAGGATGGCGCCTTGTAAGGTACGTAACATTTTTCATCAGCATCAGACTGTACAAATACAGCGCTTCGACATCGTTATTTACATCCGAAGTTTGTTGGCATGACTCGTTTAAGAAATGGGATCCTATACTACCTATTAATGACGTATTTCCTGAAAATACGTTTCAGCACTTTCGAGTAATCCAGTTCTTTATCATTTTACTAATGACTAACTTATTTGACAATTTATTTCCTTATTGGCTATTTAACAAGTCAGACGCGGTGAGTACAGTATATGGATAGTGTGCCGTAAACTTACAACACGGACTTCCCAGCTTTGCGTAATAATAAATTGTCCTTTAAAATCAATCACCTTCGACTTGGTATCAACCTTCGAGCCTCAGAGCCAATATAGCAACCACTAGACCACTGAGGACGGCAATGAGAAAGTATAAACATAGGTAAATGAAAATAGCATGGGAAACAAATAGACGCGATCTGTCTTACGATTAATCTTTTTCACCAAAATCCTCACAAAACCTACCTGGAATCAAAGAACGTTTCTTCTGTGGTGAGAAGCTACCACTAAGCTACTGCTAATCCATGAATAGTCAACACAGGCGTTCGTGAGACACTCTGTATAGTTGACAGGTATCATAAACAGGCTACATAACATGACCAAAATGTTGGGCAGGGTTTACAGGTGTACAAAAAGAAGCTTGTTCTGTTCTCCACCTATCACTGAACAAAGGGAATGTCAAAGGCCAAAAATCGCCTTCCTACGTCTACGCCTTTTCCTCCCTCTCTTGTTCTTGTAACAATTCAACAACAATAAGTCGGTCATCAATTAAAGACAGCTGACTGTCAGTAAGCGTGTTCTTTGGCAGCCATGCGTGTCGTCTATTGCTCTCTGTTTGCCCGTCCCAGCGGTTTTCACTGTGTGGTCCGAGGGTCACGTGTGGTCTACTGCTTATTTTTTAGGGTCTATACAATACTGCATTTACCAGACTGTGATTAAAGTTTTAGGTCTTAATATCTTCATTTAAGAACTGGATAATTAAAAATACGTAAGGGACAAGAAAAAAGTCAACGAGATTTATGAAATCAACTGGTTTACGTGAATCGTCTTTATTTCTGGTACCAGTATGTAATTTTTAGGTTAGATAGGATGGTTGTAAGAATTAAATAAATATTACCACAGGCAGGATGAGTATACCATATCAAATAATTGGAAAATAGAGCGAGACGTACAGTATAATGACGCAATAAAAAGGGATATGGGGGACAAATAATAAAAAGGTATGCGATCACGCGGGTTCCCAAGGGAATTTGGGGCTCAGAGAGAAAAATCTATATGAGCTTCAAGCCTGTTGGCCATTTTTCTCACTCCATGTCTCGCCGTTCCGTGCAAGGAACCTAATGGAATTTTGAAGGAGAAAAGCAGAGGTAGAATGTAACCTGAAAGATATTACATGAGGGAGAAGACCGTGTGGAAAACGTCAATCAACCAATCGATAAACGAGTTTAAATGACAGACAGAGTATGTTAATTTAAGAGACTAGTGCACTCATTTAGCCAGGTACCCAGCTGCGAAGCCGTTTGCCCTGATTAACTTTCAGGTTAAAAAACTATCATTTAGAAAAGAGTTACTGAGAAATGTGAATGAACGAATGAATGAATGAATGAATGAATGAATGAATGAATGAATGAATGAATGAATGAATGTTTTCAGAAAATATTTTTGACTGAAGATTGGTATAAGCCTTATGCCCATAATATTGCAGTTATATGAATAATTTTGGTAGGGTGTGTTTTAATATCTACTAGCAGTAAGTGGCTGTAATTTCAATTCAATGTGTGCTATAATAAGTGAATAGAGTGTACCTAATCACAGGCATATAGTGAATTTATAAGATATTATTATTATTATTATTATTATTATTATTAATTTATTTATTTATTTATACTGAAAAAGTTAAGGTCATAGGACCGTTTCCTACATTCTACCAGGTCACAAATTATACAAGCAGTGAAAATTTAACAAAAAGTTAAAGAACCGAATACTAACATATTAAAAAAAAATAAATAATAATAATAATAATAATAATAATAATAATAATAATAATAATAATAGCATTACAAAATAGACACTAAACAACATGAAAATAATATCATAACAGAAAAAAGAAAGCAAAATACATTGGAATGTAATAAAAGCAACTCATTTAGTACAAATAGTTAATATGGAAAACGTAAGGAAGAATATAACAAAATGCAATGTAATAAAATAATAATAAAAAAGAAGAAAAATACGAAAATTAAATAAAATACACAATAAAAAGGGTATGATAATAAATACATCTGGTGATCAAGAGAACAAAAAAGGGGAAAGGAAGGAGAAGAAATATATATATATATATATATATATATGTGTGTGTGTGTGTGTGTGTGTGTGTGTGTGTGTGTGTGTGTGTGTGTGTGTGTGTGTGTGTGTGTGTGTTGCGTAAATTAAAAAATTATTTGGGGGATATATTTACTCTAGAGTAACCATTTTTTTTTCATTTTAAAGCTTAATGTGTAAGAACTAAAAAATGAAAAAGCTCAAATACATAGTACTCTTATTATATTTACGACTATTTGAAGATAGGCTATTTTTACCATTTTGCATGCGATAAGTAGGAACTTCCCTCAAATAATGATAATGATGCATTTAAAAATAAAAAGTAATGGTGGAATGATGGAGGGAAACGGAAGAACTCCCCAGAAACTTTGGCGTTGTCCAATCCGCATCTCCGGCGTGAAAAACAGACTATATTAACAGTTCAGTTAAAATTCCACGAACATTATAATTATAAAGTTTTATTTTTAATGTTTCGTTTGCCAAAAAATTTTATGAAAACCTGTCAATAGTTAATTACATTGAACACTTATATGAAAATTCTGCATCATATTACGGCTACACAATGTGCAATTCTGTACAAAACAATATTATGATGATCCTCTTAACAAAATACTAAATCATGTACACTGAAATGTTTTTAAAGCGCTCCCCCTAGAGATAAAGCCATGTGAGTTGTGGCGTCAATGTACAGTGCTGTCATCTGTCACAATAACGTCTAATTAGCGACATTAACTCTGACGAATGCGATGTACTAAACCGACTGGCAGATTAGTGAATAACATGTCGAAGCGTATCAATAAACACGCCATCGTATATGAGTGTCCATGAATTTGAAAACCATTTTACGGTTTCAGTAGCAATTTAATTCAATGAACAAGTGCAGCGAACTCGTTTTATTTCCCTATCGTTAAGTGGTGCTTGCTATAGCGAGTGTGTTGCGAGTTTCCGTTACGTGCCTCATGCCAAGTCAAGGTCTGGGGTTAACCGTAAGATTTAACACAAGACAATTGAAATCATTCTATGCTTATGGAAAAAACTTACTGTTTGTCAGTCATGAGATGAAGAGAGAGGTGTGAAGAGGCAGGAGGAAGTACTTTAGTAATATGAATCGGGAAGGGGGAGGTTAACTCTTATCATGAAAGTTGTATGCTCATAAACCAGCAGTGCCAAATCCCTGCACATCGTGCAGAGATCACTGTGCACTGTTCAGAGATCTCTGTGCACTGTGCATTTCATCTTCCCCTACCTGCCCTGGTGGCAGTGAAAATCAAACACACATAGAATGCCAACGCTTGTATCTTTTTAATGAAATGACTTTTCTTATCTGAACATAGTATCACTAGCGGGTAATTACTGTTAATTCAAACCTTTAAATAATTTAAATCTCAAGTATGTGCATGCAATATGATCTAAAATTGGTTATATAACATTTATAGACTCAACTAAGTGGTTATTATATTATAAGATTAATTTTAAATGTTTTAATATATTACAAGTTTTATGCTCGACCATGCCGAAATGTAGTAATTATACACCTGGTAGCAGTCCTTTAATGCATGTCATTAAAGTACACCTACTCATTAAAGTACAGGTGTTCAGCCAATGACAACTCAGCTTACAGGTGTTCAGCCAATGACAAGTCAGCTTTGTACCGTTATAAAACTGCAAGTATCGATTATTCTCCGATATGCAATGGAAAGAGAATTAGCGAAAAGTCACTTAGGCTGGAAATCCAATACTGTCGCAGAAGGGTATGTTCTGTTACTATAATAATTAGCGTTAATTGTAAATAATATTCAAATAAATTCAATTTGTCATCTCGTTTTTCAATGTCGAATTCAATAATCAAGATTATATCAAGTTTAACGGGATTACATCAAGGTCAATGACATTATTGTTCCTCGGAAGAAATCAATACTTTCGCGTCTGCGCACATCTCACAATTCACGACCTAGAACAAGATCACTTCCGATCTTGTCAGATACAAATAAAATGTATACATCGCAATAATTTCAAGTTAGAAATATGGTCGAGCATAAAAAGTCGTATGAAACTCGCCTATAATGGTTAACTCTATCATTATAGGCTCGTTGCATAATGTACTATTATTAATGTTATTTAGGCCTATTGTAAGTTAAAATGACTCAGAATCACTCCAGTATTCACATATAATTTTATAATGTTTTTATATACTGTATGTTCAATTTTATACAAGTAATATGCACAAATGTTCTCTCACTGTACATCACCTGGTCCACACCTGTGGAGTAACGGTTAGCGCGTCTAGCCGCGAAACCAAGTGGCCCGGGTTCGATTTCCGGTCGGGGCAAGTTACCTGGTTGAGGTTTTTTCCGGGGTTTTCCCTTAGCTCAATATGAGCAAATGCTGGGTAACTTTCGGCGCTGGACCCCAGACTCATTTCACTGGCATTATCAACTTCATCTTATTCAGACGCTAAATAACCTGAGATCTTGATAAAGCGTCGTAAAATAACCTACTAAAAATAAAAAATCCATTAATTTGAGGCCATTTTAATTATCATTTCAAGTAAATTTTTAGGTCATCAACATCCGCCCCCTAGTTATGAATATAAATGTACCAGTGTCCAATCAATTATATACCTATTTGAAGCTAACACTTTTGTTTAATTAGGAAAAGTAAATTTCCTTCAATTGTTACTCCATTTGTGTAGTCAGAAAATTTCATCAGAGTTCTTTTATGGTGAAGTGCGCCTGGTGTTCTCTCTACCCTGCAAAACATTAGGCGCAACCGCTTGAAAATCGTATATTCGGTCGGATGTTCTCTACGGGGAGGGAGAGTGGAACCAACAGCGAAAGAACAATAATTCAGATCTTAATCTAACAACAACAAAGGGAACACAGAAAAATGAGGTTAATTAAAGAAATAAAGCTGTCATTCTTTTATAGTAATTTTGTTTTAAATAATACCAAATGTTAATATAGGCATTAACTTAGAACGTCAATACTGATACGTAAAACATTGTGACTATGAATAGATAATATCCTTCAGCGTAAAACTGTCACATACGTATCTTTTTGTGTAAATTACATTACTTAGGCCTAGTTAAAAAAACTTGAAATCTCTGGGAGGGGGTGGGCATCCCTGAATTCACCACTGGACCAAACGATGTGCGAAGTTTGAAGGGTTGTTTCGACATGAGCTCATAAATAGTTTCGGTGTATGTACAGTGACCATTTGGTAGGGCGTTAAGACGATAATATACATGGATACACGACAAGCATGTATGCAGTTCAAAATATCTCCATTAAGGAACGTGTTGCTCATACATTATTTCGGCCTTACAAGACCTGTCAAATGTTTGTTGATGCCCATTAGACAAGTTGTTTATTGTTTGATCCTCCTCCAATCAAACTGTTAATAAATCACCTCAGTGGAGGATACACGCTTCGGCTTGTGAATTAGTGGCTGATTGGCACACGAGGACACATCGCCCACGATCCGTGTAGTGAAGTGCTGAAACATTGATATCACCCGCGATGTCTGGGTAATTGAATTGACACTGTCCTTCGTGCTGGATCTACATTAACATGCCGGTTTCACGCAACACACAAGATCTCCATTATGATCCCACATACATAAGATCCGTTCGTGATACGAGATTAAGTTGTTTTCAAAAGAATATTTCGTGTCCTTCAAAAGCTGCATGAGTGGCCACTAACCAAGTAAATATAGGTCTAATTCCCAGAAAAAAAGGTGGACTATTATCCTCAATATCACAAGACATAATAATAATTTAATTATTTATTTATTTAATCTGGCAGAGCTAAGGCCAGTAGGCCTTCTCTTCCGCCCAGCCAGACTCTAATTCTAATTGAATACAATTGGTTACATAGTTATTACATTAATATCTAGACCATAAAACAACATGAAAGTAAATAATGAAAGTTGGATAAGTAATGTTAGTGTGACAATAATAAACATTGGTAAGAAATAGTGATAATAATGATAATAACAATAATATTAATAATAATAATATTAATAATAATGTGATAATTTAAATATGTATTCTGTGATATAACTATTAAACATTGAGAAACCTGAAAGAGCTATTATTGTTAACTAGACTTGTTACAAAAATGTTTCGTTAGTCTATTCTTAAATTGGTTTGATGTCTCACAGTCCCTGACATTACTCGGTAGAGAATTCCAAAGCCAAGGAACAGCCACAGTGAAAGAAGATGAATATGAGGATGTTCGGTGGGAGGGAATGGATAATATTGAGGAGTGTTGTGATCGTGTGTCTAGGTTATGTTGGGTGGATAAATTTTGAAAACGAGACGCAAGATAGACAGGAGTGGAGAAATGCAATATGTGGAAGAGAAGGGAAAGACAGTGGATTTTCCTACGATCTTCTAGACGGAGCCAGGACAACATTTCGAGGGATGGTGTTAAGTGATCAGCCCGGCGAATATTGCAGACGAAACGGACGCACACGTTGTAGTCTCTGCGCCGAAGTAACGTTTAGATATAAACCTACAATATCATCCTATATTGTTATGCGTCACACTGTGTTTCTATAAAAAAAAAAAGGTAGAATGTTTTGGAATTCATGCTTTATTTTATAACTCTTGAGAAAACAAGCCGAGAAATAGACTCAAATACGGGATGAAAGGGATATAACTGCATTAATTTTAAGAACAGGATCTTTAGGTTGTAAGTAACCGAAAAGTCAAATGTCATTTTGGTATTTGAATAACGGTTCAGCCGCAAAAAAAATTGTGTCTGAAATTTGAATTTCATTTATTGTAAAACTATTGGGTATTGAGACGTATGAGTGGTAAGGTATCAACGAAACGAATAAGCCGAAAAAAATATTCCTTTCTCATTTCTTCTAAAAACGTTCTGGTTGGATGATCGTTTACCTCTGCTGGGGCAGTTGAACATCAGGCCTGTTTTAGGCTGATCATTACTGTACGAACTGTCGTCGGAGATTTAATTTTGTTCAGTATTTCAAAGATCACTCACTTCTTTACGGTCAATTATTTGACTTCAAGAAAAAATATGTCATTTCTTGCAGTTTTTCAGGAGCGAGCATTTAAAGTTTGAACGATTGTATAAAATCATAGTAATAACGTTTCATAACAACGGGTTAGAGACAAAAATAATATAGATATGAATATCAGCTTTTGCCACAATAAGGATATCATTAAGATGCACAACATATCGCATAATCTCATTTTCGCTAAAAACTGACATCATCAACTTTTGCACTGGAATCACAGAACTGTGTCGTATTAATCCAAATCCAGATCTTCCAAACTATATTTTCGGCAAGTTCTTGCTGAGTACACAATCTCACTATAAAATTAATAGAGATAATGTGAGGCGTCTCCTAGAGAATAAATTAATGCAGTTTCCTTGTACCCAGGTATATTAGTTAAATTAGCAATAACAAATTACAGTTCCAGAAGATATTACTTTATAAGCACACTGGTTTGTTTCCAAAACCTGTCATTTCATTTTCAATTCTTTTTACAGTAAGAAGCTTTAAAGGGTTAGGTACAGCTTACAGCAGAAAAATGTTGAAAATATTCAACATTTTTTTCCCCCAGTACTATATCTTGTACAATAATGAAAATTGGTATGTGTAAAACACTGTCCTGCTATATGAAGAAAAAAAAACATTTTTACGAGTTAAAATAAAATGATTTACATTTTTTTCAAAATTCGGTTCACTGTGCAGTGATGAAGCGTTTCCCACATAACTAAAAAACTATCCAACATTCTGTGATGAAATTTTTTGTGTGTATTTATGCATGTACCCATGTATGCAAGATCACTTCCCTACTTTTGATAGATTGATAAAAAATAAATTAATTTATAAAAATGATCAAATATCAGTATTCCCTTCTAACAGAAAATAATAAAAAAATTAAGGAATGTAGTTGAAAGAGAGTGATATTGTAAACATGAGTTTCAGCAACAAAATAAAAGAGAGAGAATATGAAACATTTAACAAGTTTATGAGTTATGAGGGAAACACTCATCACTGCACAGTGAACTGCCACCATTCTGAATTCAAAAAAAAAAATATATATATAATTTTTTTAATCGTAAAAATACGTTTTTCATATAGCAGAAGGACAGTGTTTTACACATACCAATTTTCATTTTGTACAAGATACAGTAATGGAGGAAAAAATTTTGAATATTTCCAAAATGTTTTACTGCTGTAAGCTGTACCTAACCCCTTAAAATACAACAGCAAATTTCGAAAAATGCATGTTTATTCTTGCCTTACAGACATTTTATACCAGACCATCTACTTAAGGGGAGGCAGAGGTGAATATTTCAAAATCCACAAAATTTATCAGATTTGTTTGAAATTGATCATTGATACTAAGTATGTTATTAGTAATGGACATACCAAGTTTCAACTTTCTAAGTAAAATAGTTCTGTAAATATTAATAATTTTATGAAACTTTATATCGTTTGATATAAAATGCTCCATACACCATACTGTAAGAAATTTTCAATATTTCTTTTTATTTATATGTTCAGAGAAGGTATATAAATAGTGATAAGTATTAGTTTATTATGGGAATAATATAGTAATACAGTTATCTTGGTTTTAATTACATACTTTTAAGGGCACAAAATCAAAATCTAACATCGGAATATCAAAATAAAGATAATAAAAATTGAAAAAAAAAAAAAACAAACAAAAAACAATACAAATTTTCACATTTTCTTCAGTTTTGTTCGAAAATTTCACCTCTGCCTCCCCTTAATGTAGGCTACTAGAATACTTCATAGTTTGCCAACAATTTCTAAATTAAATTATTAGTACGTGCGTATATTTTGACTGAAAACATAAAACGGAAGATTTTGGAAAAAAATATATATATCATACTTCAAATATCATTTTCAGTCACAAGTAGCAGGAATTAACATAAAGTAACTTTACCATTGGGTTCAGCGTGTAAGAAATATGCTTATTATGTTATTGGGTCAAAACCTGTTTTTGAAGAAAATAGCAGGTTTTGGAATCAAACCATTAGTAAGACAATGTCTCTGAATCTCCAACGGAGATGTAGCATCATAGCCAGCGAGAGATGTCGGAAGTGTCTGACCTGCAAAGCGACCTAACAGCCTAGTTCTGTTGCCGCAGTAAGAGTGACGAGGATGAGAGTAATGTGTACGGTATTCAACATAATGATACACAAAAAGCACTGGACGCTGCAGAATATTTCATACACCATGCGATGCGAAGCGATGGGGCCTGCACAGACCGGAATAATTTTGTAACGAGTTGTTATTGTAAAGAGGAAATGGTTACATCACAGTTCCAAATGACACCCGGAAATTCCTTCAAATTACCACACAGACCAGAAAGGAAATTACATCTAGTATGAAGACGGGACACGCACGGAATGTTTAAACTGTCTGCCGGTGCACAAACCGGGTCATTCTAACTCAGGACACGTCGAACAGAACGATATCGCACGCCGATGCAACCTATATCGCCATAAAAGTGGATCAAGTCACGTTGTGTTAGTCATCTATTCGCTAGTCTGATGCTCAGATGTCAACTAAACATCGAATTAAGTATCTCTTATTTCTCGGGCCGTATGTGAACTACCTGATACTTTTTCAAAGGATATAAACACCATATTTATTAAATGGGCTACTATAATAATAATAATAATAATAATAATAATAATAATAATAATAATAATAATAATAATAACAATAACAATAACAATAACAATAATAATAATAATAATAATAATAATAATAAGTGGCGCTACAGCCCTTTAAGGGCCAAGACCGACCATCCGGCCGCTGACCTCACGCCCACACGCCGAAGCAGAGGTGGACGATCATCCAATCAGAATAGGTGTATCGTGTGGTTAGCACAATGATCTCCCCAGTCGTTACGGAACCGGATTTCACTACAGTCCGGGTCAACTTACTTCATACCCTAAAGATGAAACCTAACCATTTTCCCCTCATTACTACATACAGTATGTTAGTGGACTGTGGTGATTTTCTAGTTTGCAGGTTGAATTTTCTTTTGCTGACAAATGAAGAGTCCACTGCAACAATGATGGATGTCATTTGGAATACATTTTGCAGGAGAAGCGATTGAAAGTTTGAAATGCTTAGCGCTCAGAGCTTAACTGTGATTTTCCGATCATTACTGGACAATGACTATCAGTGTTAATGTCATGTAACTCTCTATGTACATTCTATATGTCTTAAGCTATGCATTGACAGTCTTGGTTCATTTTCGACAAAAAAGTGACATCCATCATTCTTGCAGTGGACTTTTCAAATACTACAAATGGTAGTGATTTTGTAACTAGTATGTTGGCAGCTGAGACAAATATCGACAAGACTATAGTCAAGTAAGTTTTCGGAGTTAGCACTAATCATTTCATGTGGTCAAACAAAATACATTTTTAGGTTAGGTCTCGTGAGTCACTTGTTCAGTCAAACCAATGAATTTCGTATTGCCAGACAAAATACTTGACATGTTGACCCCTTTCTCGTATAGTTTGCCTACAAAAATATGTTACAAATTATTGAATTATTTAGAATAACCTTCCAACATAAAGTACGGTAAGTAAATAAGTCATTAAGTACGAAGGATCGTGTGATATCTGGTAAAGTTGGCAACACTGACAAGACGGCAATATTTGCTGTTTAGGAACTGTTCTTATGTGACCCTCACTATACCTATCGTAGCTCCCCAAGTGTATCACGATGCTCGGTGGGCACCGGTCCCAGACACTGGCCAAAATTTCATGAGAAAATTTCTTCCCTTACGAGGACTCGAACCAGCGCGAGTTCTAGGTACGATTATTATTATTACTATTTTTATTATTATTATTATTATTATTATTATTATTATTATTATTATTATTATTATTATTATTGTGTTTCATGTGGTCGCTTTCTGAATAAATGGAATGGAATATGGTGCTGGATGTTGGGATCCTTACAGATTAGAACATATTAAGACACTGGAAAAGATTAAAAAACAGGCTCTCAAGTGTTGTAATAATTCACCATTAAAATGGGACACACTCGCGGACCGGAGAACGCGAATTCGATTATGCGCAATGTTCAAAACATACAAAGGTGAGCCTGCCTGGAGAGAAATAAAAAATAGGTTGCAGCCGCCAAATTACTCTTCAAGGAACGATCACTCATATAAGTTAAGGAAAAGAAGACAGAGGACGGACACTGGAAAGTTTTCTTTTCTCAATCGTACTACCAGGGACTGGAATGCTTTACCTGCAGACTTACTAAAGGCTTTACCAATAACCAAAAATGTATTTAAAAATAGACTTAAGGACTTTACTAATAGACGGTAGTATATTATACGCATTACTTAAAGGGTATAATTGATATCTTGTTATTTCAAGTGTTCTATCAGTGAGGAAGTGTGTTGTCAGTGAAGTGTGTAGTCAGTGAATTGTATTGTGTAAGTGAATTGTGTTGGTGTCAGTGAAGTGGCTGTGCAAAGTATTTGAACAGTGAAATGGTTAGAAGTGTTAATGAAATCAGGTAGAATCAGTGCAGTGAGTGAGTTGACAGAGAAATAAGTGTAGAACCGAAAGGTACTTGTACAGGTATGAACCTGTCACATTCGTGAGGCTTAGTTCGAACTTAGGGTTAAGATACAAATTAGATTTACTTTAAATGTTATTTTAAGTGACCATGCTTCATTTAATTTAGGATGCTCATTATTATTATTATTATTATTATTATTATTATTATTATTATTATTATTATTTTTATTAGTTGTGTTTATTATTAATTGTCATTACTGAGTGTAATTAGTTACCGCTGGCACCGGGTATATACCCATTTGCAGTGTGAATAAATACATACACATACATACACAAATTTATTCTCTATTGAATGAAAATGCATAATGACACATTTTAAAAGAGACGAACTGCCTGATACGTACAAGAACAGAGGGCCAAAGAGACAGAAACAGAAATTCGAGTGGCATGTAAAGGAATATTTGTGCGAGATCGTGCGTATTTGCTTGGTTTCCGCACAGAACCAATACGCGGTAAGTGTGAAATACCACATTCAGTATTCCCAACGCAACACACATAACAATTTCCCTCTTCTTACCGCTTAAGCGCGACATTCATTTTACTGCTTTAGGCTTTTAACACGCTATTTTTAGAGACGTTTAACATAGTAATAATTATAAATTGGAAACTTACCACTGCAATTTCACCTAAATTGCACTGTTAATTATTGTTTTTAAATATTTGCAAAAATTAAGTAAAGTCTACTACTCCACGAAACTTATTGCATTCCTGATACAAGTAATTTAAGGAAGCCGTGAAAAAATCAACAAGATTACAGATGCCGATGTTATTACTGCAATATGTTATATAAATAATATTGTTAAAATATTAAAATGAAAAATAAATCATTACATAACCTTACCGTTTGTTTTAAGTTCGCATTTATAGACTGGGGGAAAAAAAAGACAGACGTATATTACGGCCTGCTGGAGTATAGTAAACACAGAAAACATTTTACAACAACAATGTTGAAGAAAGATATTTTGGTTTTCCGAAGTTGCCATCATTAAACAGAAACCGACATGGAGATCTCATTGCAATTAATTAGAAATTCGTCTTTCAGGTATGTAATAAACGATCTTCGCACAAAATAATGTACGATACACGAGCGGTATGTTTGTTTTCATGTTCTTGGAAATTAAAAAAGAAAGCTCAACTACGTTTCGATTTTTCAATCTTTTCCTCGAACATGAAAACGTCAACATACCGCTCTTGTAACGTATATTACTATTTCAGTAACAGGATACGGTAGCTAGAAAGTTCATTTCCGTCAAAATATTGAAAAAACTTTCACAGCAATACAATTTTCTGTATACCATTTCGTATAAAAAAGTCCTGTACAAGTCGATTCACTTCCATACCAAGTTGTTGCGAAGCCACCAAGATACGCAAGAAACACAGAACTTGTAAACAAAACAAAAGAAGCGAAGATTGTTTTGTAAGGCTCCATTTCCTCCCGAACTTGTCAATACCGAAGTCAGTAACCAGGACAACAGAACAGAAAGTAGAGCGCTCTTCATCTGTTTCCTGTGTGTGGGACAAATGTCACAGCAACTCAGAAGGCGGCGCGGCGCGGCGCGGCCGGCAGTTGTTTTGTTAACTGGAACGAATAGCTTGCGACAATTCAATAGAAAGAAGCATTATCTACGCTTTTAATTTCAAACAGAGCTCTTCCTCCGAGTGAGTCTCTATCGGGAGCCATGCCATTCGGGAAATTGTATTGGACGTTTTAGAGGCGTAATGTGAAGGAGGGATGCCCTTTATCACCAATTCCATTTACGAAATAAAGCTCGCTGATGAGTTTATGAAGCCATGCTGAAGTAAACATATGAACAGTATAGGTACAGGCTGTTTCAGAAATGCTGATAAAAAATTTAGGGATGAAAAGTACAGGGACATCATTTTATTTTTACTAACATTTCTAATATTAACCTGGCTATATCTTTGGATTAACGGTTGAGAACCGGAAACACCGTTTGTAGTTCGATGATACTGGCGTAAAATACAAACAAATCACTTTACTAGGTATAGGAGGGAAGAAAAGTAGTTCATCCATTTACGTAAACTAGGAAATATCGCGATTTTGAGTTTGATAATTTTCATTAGGTTTTTGTTTAATTAAAATACAGTACTGCATTAACAATAACTGTTTTTACTCACGAACTGAGCTATCCATGCGGACGTATTCATTATGCAGTGTATATTATACTGTCTGCAGCACATTAGCATACACTATAGAGAATGAAGTTAAATTGCAAAATAATCATAATATAGATGTTTAAACACATTCTTGAAAATGGTGGCCGTTCATTTCGATACAGGCTTCAGTTCTTTTGTGCATATTATCGCACTATAGACTATTGTACGTAATTCCAATTACCAGGTTCGTACTTCGTATCAGTAACTCATGTTGAAATAATTCTGTACCTACTCTATAAAAGAGACCTTACGTACTGTAAATTCAATCTTCACTTCTGCCCGATCCGAAAAGATACAATTACTCAGACATGCTATCTACTGTCCGTCCAAGTGGTTACGTCGCAGGGTCGTAGAAAGGGAAGAAATCACGTGACAATTAATTACTTAACGAGGCCCTTTTATTTAAGTTATTTTAAACAATTGTATGGGTATAATATTACGTAGACGTCCAATTCCTAACAGAAATTAATGTTTTCAGAAAAGAGTTAAGATAACCCAGCCACTAGCCTTTACAGAGGGGCGAGGAGAAGCGGGTGGGGGGAAACCGGGATGTGACGTAGGCAAACGGACGACAATACCTGTGCGAAAATATGATTCAATATTGAAAGTTCTTTCGTCACTTGAAAACGCGAACATATTTCTGGGACATACTATACTCACTTACTCAGTGCTATTAACTATGACCGTAAGGCGACTTTGACTGCATTGGAAGTTTACTAGTAGAGGGGGTGGAAGTGAAGTATTAAAAAACTCAGGTAACTTAGAATAAAAATTGAAGTAAAAATAAAATGATGTCCCTGTACAAACGAAGAGAAGCAAAAAAAGATCCAGTAAACATAGTTCCGCAAATTAACCGCTTACAAGATAATTCCATCTTTTTGCTGGTTGGGGTGTCAGTGAACCGAGAGCCTGGATACGGTAAAGCGAAAACATTCATGCTTCGTACGTATGCCGCACTCTCCCCATCTCATTTCCTTCTAAGTGTGAGACGATATCTAAACAGACGATATGGTGAACGGTGGATAGGTAGAGGAGGACCAGTACCTAGATCATCTGATTTAAATCCTTTGGTTTTTTTGTGTATGGGGTTAGTATTTAGTATTTATTTATTTAACCTGGTAGAGATAAGGCCGTCAGGCCTTCTCTGTCCCTGTACCAGGAGATTCCAACTATAATATGAAGAAGAAAATTACAAGTAGTATTAAATTTACAATTACAATTAGAAATAAAATTACAATTAGTATTAAATTTACAATTAAAATTAGAAATAAAATTACAATTAGTATTAAATTTACAATTACAATTACAATAAAAATCGAAGTACGAAAAGATTACCTGACTAATTAAAGCTAGATAACTTATCATAGAAAAACAAAGAATATTTTATTTTTACTGAATTACAAATTAAACCTAGAATAACAAAATTGTATAATGATGAAATTACTGGATATTGAAATGTTTTGTGATAGATTAAGGAAACTATTTACAAGTAATCAATTACTGACCAAGTGCCTAGTAAGTTTGCGTTTGAATTCAATTTTATTTCGACAGTCCCTGATGCTAGCAGGTAGTGAGTTCCAGAGTCTTGGCAGGGCTATTGTGAAAGAGGATGAGTATGAGGAGGTGCGATGGGATGGTATTGTTAGTATTGTTTCATGACGATAGCGTGTGTTCAGATTATGGTGGGAAGAAAGGTAAGTGAAGCGAGACGACAGGTACGAAGGAATAGAAGAGTTCAAGATTTCGAAGAGAAAGAGAAGTGAATGTAAATTTCTTTTTTTATCTAATTTAAGCCAACCTATTGCTTCCAGGGATGGGGTAATATGATCATATTTACGAACATTGCTTACAAAACGTACACACAAATTATGAGCGTAAAAAGCCTAGTTTACACAAGAAATTACTATACGTGAAGAATTGCAGCATCGGATTGTAGATGTCTTCCAGCGAATGAAGAATGACCCAGGATTGCTCGAGCGCATTCTTGGATCTTTGCGGAGAAGACTAGACACATGCATTCAAGTGCACAACTGCTGTAAAATTCATATTGTACTGTACCTTGTTTATCAACAAACTTTATTGTTGTTCAAACAAAAAAAGGTCTCTTCTGTATATGTTTAATCACATTTCTGTGGTGTTGAAGCCAAAATTATGAATTTTACAGTCCGTGATTGATAAATTAAATAAAATTATCACTGCTTTTGTTGAAATTATGACTTAGTATTCAGCAGGCTCCAACCAGCACAAAATGGTATTATCTCGTAAACGGTTAATTTGCGGACCCATGTTTACTGGAACTTTTTGCTTCTCTTCGTTTGTACTAAAGTTTTTACCATCACTTCTGAAACACTCTGTATAGAGACAAGGAGAATAAATTAGTTCTGACTGTCTTAATAATTAACGAAGCAAGAAAGAATGAAAGAAAAAAGAGGAATGTAAGGAAAAAGGACGAATATTGAAAGAATGGAAGAAAAAAGGAAGGAAGAAAGAATCGGAGCAAAAAAGAAAGGAAGAGAAAGAATGGAAGAATAAGAAAGAATAGAATTGAAAAAAGAAGAATGGAATGAAAAAAGAATGGAAGAAAATAAAGAAAGAAGAATGGGCCCAACTCATTTTAAAATTTTACAGGAGGAACAAAAAACTAAGTATCTCAGAATCAAATACAGACACAAAGTCAAATGTTTCATATTATATATTTAAAGCACTTCGAAGAAAATACGATACAATTTTATTCCTTCAGCAACTCCTGTAATTAAAAAACAGAATTGGGCCTTCTTCTATGATAAAGGAACGACTATATTGGAAATAAAACTCCTCTCAGATTCTTATTACTAACATAATTTGAACACAAATCCAATTCTAAGCTACTACATTAACTCAATTCAAACAGATGAGCCGTCATACTAAGAAAACTGAAGTCCAAAGTACAAAATGTAGATCTACCATAGGCCTATTGTGAAGTTATTCTTGTACTGAGTTATATTAATGAAAGAGAAGTTTGGCAGAAGAAGGACCAACTGTAAAACATCATATTACTTTGTTGTTCTTAGAAATATTTTGTTAATGAACTATTTCCGTATAATTTATTTAGCATTATTTCAATCTGTATTTATGTATGGTATTATAGGTTCGGGTGGAACTTATAAATCCAACCTTCATCCGTTAATTTTACTACAGAAAAAAAGTATTAAAATTTTGTTTTAAAAAGCAGAAAGATTACTCAACTGAACTGTTGTTTAAACATTTCAAAGTTTTAAACAGTAAACAAATTTATTATTTTATTTTATTAAAACATTCTCACAGAAAACTTAATAACTTTGAAAGGTATAATACATAAATATAGAACTAAAAATATGAATTCTCCGTGTTTATCTGAACCTAAATATAAAACCAATGCAGCTTTTTATCATAGCATGAGTCAAGGTACTAGATTATTAAACAAATTTTAATCTAATATTATTTTAACCACTAATCTTCTTCAAATAAATAAAAAAAGTAAAAAAATTGCAATGGATTTATAGTTTGGGTTTAAAGATATTCAACACTTTTTTTAACCTGTAATTTATTCACTCTCAATTTTATTTTTGTCTGCATTGGAATCCCCTCCTGAGCACGAGTCTTACTCATTCAGGATGGGCTAGTTTATATTATACTATACTAGTGGCTTGTGCAGCAAATGCTGCTGCAAACTAAGTTCGTTAGACGTTCGAATAAAAATTTTTAAGATTTATTTTCAATGAAGAATACTTGTCTTTTTAATAGTTATTTGCTTCCATAATAATGAAACATACTCCCTCTCAATGGATTTTTTTAGGCCAAATACTTTCTCTTGAACCTATCCAACTTCAGTTTTTGAGTTTCAACGCGAAAACGCAAGTATCAATGTCAGGACGATAGCAGTAGCTATTTCAGGTCATTGTGGATTGTAGGCAAAAGTTAAAAATAGTCAGGTTTCCTAAGCTTTCGAACAATAGCACTTTCGTATAGCTGCTGCATGTAGAACTTGAAATGTAGAGCGTAAAATCATTTTATCCTACTAAGAGATCTTGCTGAAATGATCTGGAGACTACAAAATTTTCTAGGCCTCTTATTTTATCAGTAAGTAACACCTTTTGATCTTTCCTTAGGAACTGTAATTTTTGCGCTCTGTCGAGCCAATACTGAAGACAATGACACATATCAATATCTACACTACACCGCCATTAAGTATATGAAAAAGACCCAACCCCACTGGGCTAATAAGTATAAAAATATTTGATTTTTAATAACAATATTATTATCTTACTTAAGTTTTGTAGTTATACTGTATATAGCAGCCACTCAGTAAATTATAGAAATGAAGATCTAAATTAAGATATTCTCTACATTTACTTACATAACTTCAAAACGTTTCACTTTCATGTCATCAATATAGCATCAATATTATGTACAATTAATGAAAAATAGATGCATCATGATATTAACTATAATAATATTTAATTTCTAATGATAATAATGTCATCAAACCACCTCAAGTTTCGTAGATTTAAATATTTGGCCTTCGTGTAATAGCCTATTGTTTATTGTAGTTTGTGTTTTGTTCTGAAATTCAATCAAGTCTGCCGTGATTCGATAAAATTAGTTCTCAAAACTGACAACAGATGGATTTTGTAAAATAGGAAAATTATGTAGGAAAATTGACATTTCACTGAAAACTACTACTTTTCCGAAAAACTTTGGGTTCCAAGCTTCAAAATGAGGGGCCATTTATTAAAATCCGTTCAGCCGTTTTCCCGTAATTTCCATTACCAGTTCAAATTATATATATATATATATATATATATATATATATATATATAAATTGTATTCCTATGAAATTTACTAGCAATAAAATAAATAAATAAATACACTGGAAAGAATGGTGAAAGGAAGAAAAGTTCGGGAAAGAAGAAAATATCAGATGACAGAGAATATTAAGATATATGGATCATATGCAGAAACTAGGAAAATAAGAAAGATTGGAGAATGCTGGTTTTGCAGTGAAAAACCTGCCCTTGGGTATAAACTGAGATGTCGATAAAAGATATTATAAATGAATGAATGTTTATTACAAAAAAATAACGAGTTCTTGAGATAATGGTATTTTTTCTTCAATTAATGTACTCGTATGTCTATTTGATCAGTAATATTGCCTCTGATTTTTCTTTCATAAATAAATCTGGGAAGAAAATTATTGGAAATTATTTGCCTTAAATTGTTTTTAAATGACTTTATAACGTGGCAAAGTTTCATTTAATTACCTTTAGTAATATTAAAATAGAAAGTTTTGGAATATTATAACTTATAGGGCCGTATTCATAGACATTATTAGTGCGGGCTTCCGGTGGATGATCAGCGAACAAACGTTTTTCGTATTCATAAACCAGTGTTAGCGATACGATATGATATGAATCCTGTACAAGTAACCAGTCGATAGACGAGACTAGTTTAGCACGCTCGTAGCGCGGGCTAGCGAAATGTCTATGAATAGCACCCAAAGGGATTAAAAGCAGCCCTCTTATAGTCCATTGTCCTTAAGGGAGTGGCTGGGTCGGAACTGATGGGGATCAAACTGTAGTCCCTTCAACTGAGAAACCCACAGAGGGTTTCCAGGACGCCGCACTCCGCGCGTAGGAGGGTCGACAACCCACTATCTAAATCAGAGCTCACCACTAGCCACCTGTTAAGACAGCTGGTGATGATATATGATGCGATAATGTGATAGCGGTACGGCCGGGGCAAAGAGAGCGGCTGTAATCGGTTGTTTGCACGACAAAGTAGTTGCCGGACTCATAATGACGCACCTGTGTTCGTGGAGTCGATACACCGATCACATCGTTTATGGAAATCATTTGCAATCTGCCACCTTGTTTTACATTGTTTGGAGTCGTTACAATCCGATGTAAACTGTGAACACTTGTGGAATGCGATTCAATCACACTGTCTGCTATACGTTGTTGTGTAATCATTAATCAATACAGAGTAACGTCCTTGTTAAAAATATTCCACAACTTAACTGTTGTAATATTTAGCACTGCATTGTTCCTATAGTTGCCTAATAGCCGTTCGTGCAACGCGCCTAGTCCAGGGGTTCTCAAACTGTGCGTCGCGACGCCCTGGTGCATCATCGGTCTTTATTTGGGGCGTCGTGTCGCGGATATATGGGGAAACCAAAATCTACGAGTATAATGTATAATGAAGTCCAACATGTAATTTTCAGTACGTGTGCAAATTTATTTTATTCTAATATATTATCTTTAAATTTAAAAGAACAGAAGCTAGTAGCAATGTAAAATACTATTTTCTTTATATAACATGTAACATGTGAAGGGAGACGTTTGAGAACTCCTGCTCTAGTCTGTGGTTCAACGCTACAGCGCTGATCCTGATTCAAGCGGCCTGTGTTCGATTCTCCATTTGGCAGTGATGGAATTTGTGGTGGACAAAACAAAAATTGTAGAGTTTTTTCTAGGGGTATTCCCGTTTCCCTATATCATTCCACCAATATATCCCACGTCCACCGCTGTGGAGTAACGGTTAACATGTTTGACCGTGAAACGAACAGGCCCGTGTTCAAATCCTGGTTGAAGCAAGTTACCTGGTTGGATTTTTTTGCTATTGTGAAAAACGTGTCACTCAAATACTTATGGCTTTTGGTGTGCCTTGCATATACGAATCTGCAACAGGTTAGGTTAGTTAGGCTTTTGCTATGTCTTGCATATACGAATCTGTAACAGGTTAGGTTAGGTTAGGTTAGTTTAGTTTAGTTTAGTTTAGACTTTTGGTACTCCTTGCGTATACGAATCTGTGACGGGTTAGGTTAGTTTAGGTTTATGGTATGCCTTGCATATACGAATCTGTAACATGTTAGGTTAGGTTAGTTTAGGCTTTTCGTATAAACTACCTTGCATATACGAACCTGTGACAGGTTAGGTTAGTTTAGGCTTTTGGTATGCCTGGCATATACTAAGTTAAGTGAAATGTGCATTTCGCATTCATTTTGAAGTGTTCTACCGCTTTATTTCAAGTGTTAAATAATCACTTTTAGGTTATCTACACCGATAACTGTTTTCCTAAATTTAGTAATTTTTCGGTAAGTTTATCTATATAATTTCATTATTTTTACAACCTTCGTTCTACAACTTTCTATTCATGAAAAAAATAGCACTTTTTGACAATGCTTTTCTCTCTCAAAATCGCGAGTTACACGTCGTTCACAAACCCCCGTTCTTTTTTTCTCCTCAAGCACTTGAAGCAGAATTGCTAGATAACTTTCAGTGTGCACATAATTCTCTCTTTCACAATACATAAAATCCGAGTTCTACTCATAACAGTAAATCAGGCTGTATATAAGTAAAAAACAAAGTATCACATATCTGATACACAAGATTCTGTATCCAACACTCCCTCATTTCCAAAAATAATAATGACAAACACTTGACTTGTATTAATATATAGAAATTGTGGGTTATTGTGCGGCTGATTGCAGACTTCGGGTGATATCGCAGCCAAGATTCGAGCCTGTAGAGCGACTTCACAATTGCAGGATGACGTAAGGTAATGAATGGGTAACCGAGCATTATGCAAGACGAAAAGCATCCAGATGTGGGAGTCCTGTAATTGCTTCTGGTTCTTGTCCAGGAGCAGAGCAACACACAGCTGCGGATCATGTAGCAAGATTCCAGAGTTCGACCCCAATACGGCTCGCGCGGTTCCACTGTTCTTGGAAGAATGCATTTCATAGAAGCTCTACACACGGGCAGATGATACTTTTTCGTTCTACTTTTGGAAAGAAAATTTCTCTCTGAAGATTTTCAATAAAAAAGCTCCCAATAAAAAAATGTAAAGTCCATCTTATTGGCCTGGCCTAATTTTATAATTATACAGAATGTTCCAGTGACTTTATCACAAACCTTTGAGGATGATAAGAGGTTTAGCCATTGACTTAATATGCGGATAATCTATACTAATAATAAATCTGTAGCCGAAATTTTTCTGGTAATTTTCGATTTTCCAAAAATAATTGGTCCTAACATATATAATTAACCACCCTGAAACCGAAAATCGCATTTTTGAAATTTTTGTTTGTATGTCTGTCTGTATGTTTGTTACCTTTTCACGCGATAATGGCTGAACCGATTTATGTGAAAATTGGAATATAAATTAAGTTCGTTGTAACTTAGATTTTAGGCTATATGGCATTCAAAATACTTTATTTAAAAGGGGGGTTATAAGGGGGCCTGAATTAAATAAATCGAAATATCTCGCTTATTATTGATTTTTGTGAAAAATGTTACATAACAAAAATTTCTTTAAAAATCATTTCCGATAAGTTTTATTCTTTACAAAATTTTGATAGGACTGATATTTAATGAGATAAATGAGTTTTAAAATTAAAATAACGCCAACTAAGACGGTGCAATGAATTAAGAACAAATGACTTCGTCTATAAGGGGCCTTGGACGACAACAACAATCGAAACAGGGGCCTTGGACATCAACAATCGAAAGCTATTAAACATAGCCTACAGAGAATGTTTCTGTGTTTGTATGAAGTAATATCAGAAGCTAAATTAACCGATTTGTATAATTAATTATTATTTCACCATTGGAAAGTGTAGTTCTCTAGATGGACATAATGCTATAATGTTATTACAGTAACGTCTGAGTAAATCGAGGACAGGTAAGATTAAAATAGCTTCTTATGCACAGAAAATTTTATAGGCTATTTTGTACATTCGTTTTCTGTATTTCTTAAAATAATATTTATGTACACTCATTTTAATATCAGAGAATTAACGAACAACGAGAGTGTATTGATTTAGTATGCAGTAATAGTACGTTAGCTTAGCAATCCATTATTTTATAATTCAAATTTTAACTATGCTCAATTGAATCGTGTTAAAATACATAAAATATATATGCAATAAATGCAATGCAAAAAAAATTGGGTAATGAGCGAAGCAGATTATCTTGCGCTGTTGTAAAAGTTGTTCCCTGGATCAAACGTCCTATTTTAATTATGTAATTACTTTATATTTATTTCTAACAGGTGCAGCGGAGCGCACGGGTACGGCTAGTTACGAAATAAAAATGAATTCTAGTTGTTTAGCGCATCATTTTAACTGTTTTTGACTGCGATTTTAGTTGAAAAATGTTTGTACTGTTGGCAAAATTGAAACGTTGTGTCACACACCAGTAAATGTTCATATTCGGGAGCAACGCGTCGTACAGCGCCTGTTTCGGTATCATTCGATTCAGGATAAGTTCTCCCAGAACAACATAAATTTCTAAACTTAGAAAAATTTTAGCGAAAATAATTTTGAAATAGTTATGCTCAAGAGATACTTTCAGTGAAATGTCGAATGTGATCATATCATAGACCTCTCTAAGCTAATGTAAAGAGAATTTTTCTCCGCTCCATCGATCCTTCCTACAGAATTCCTACACGGAAATATCATATATATACTTCGGTATATCGCAATAATAATGTAAAGCTTGTCAATGTTAAAACCTTTAAGAAACGAAAAATGAAGTCTCAGTCTATCTCAGCGTATTTCTCAAAAGCAAACATTCTGATTGTGACAGATAGTAATTTTTTTCTTTCATCATGTTAATAATGTCAAAGAAGTGCTTATACAAATTTTAGCCATCGACCGCAATTACGAGGGCCGTAAAAAAAAGTTCGCCAGGGGCCGTTAGCAGAAAGGAAACACAGTTTCATTGGAAAAAAAATTATTGGAACAGACACAGCAATTGCTGGGCTATTTTTCAACACATTCCCACCGGAATTGAGACGTTTGTCATACCATGGGATCGGCAGAGAGGTGCGGACGGATGTCAAACTTTGGTTCCGATCCCAGGCGGCTGACTTCTACCCTAGATCATATATACCCAGATTGCTCTGCGTTATAGGCTTTGACGGTAACAACTTTTGTCAGGTTTACTATGCTGCCATCTAGTTGTTACATAAGGAGTCCCAGGTGGCCCGGGTTCGATTCCCGGTCGGGGCAAGTTACCTGGTTGAGGTTTTTTCCGGGGTTTTCCTCAACCCAATATGAGCAAATGCTGGGTAACTTTCGGTGCTGGATCCCGGGCTCATTTCACCGGCATTATCACCTTCATCTCATTCAGACGCTAAATACCCTAAGATGTTGATAAAGCGTCGTAAAATAACCTACTAAAATAAAAAAAAAATAAGGAGTCACGTCATAACTCCCATTTGAATTGCATTAGCGACTGCATTGCCATCTCGTGTTCGTTTATGGCGGACGGGTGGCGATCCTGGAGGTTGTTCTCTTCAAAGTGCAACCGATTTTAACATAGGAGTGAGCAATCTACATGTTATCTGGGCTTCTACAATATAAGGATACAAAAGTTATTGATCCCATGGTATGACAGATGTCTCAATTCCAGTGAGGGATATGTTGGCAAATAGCGCAACAATTGCTGTATATGTTTCAATATCTTTTCATGCAGTTGTGCCATTTTTCTGTAAACGGACCCAGGGAAAATCACTTTCTGGACGGCCTCGTAATTGCGGTCGAGTGGCCAAAATTTGTATAAGCACTTCTTTCGGCATTATTAACATGGTGAAAGAAAAATATTTAACTTTTTTTATCTATCACCACCAGAATGTTTGCTTCACAGACATATTCTACTGAAAACAATGCGGCTGTGTCATCGTACACATACGTCCTGCACACCTAGGCATAAGTCATTAGTAGGCTAGGATTTTGATGAAATTGCATCTTTTTTCTAGTAAGCCAGAAACATAGCCGCTTTAGTATTTATATGTTATGTGATAAACCGAGTGTTTTAGGACATATTTGTTAGGGCATTTTTTTTGCATTTTTTGCCTGTTTCAACTCAAAAGAGCATCTTTTGTGTTATTCGGATATTTTTTAGGCATTTTCATTTAATTTCGGCCACACATCCCCATTATTAATATAAAATAATGTATATTTCATTTGATATTTTGTCTACATAATTTGTCCATTAATACCCTTTATTTTTTACTCGGTTATTTAACGACGTTGTACCAACTACGAGGGTATTTAGCGTCGGTGGAGTTGGTGATAGTGATATATATGATATGATATTTGACGAGATGAGGCCGAGAATTCGTCACAGATTACCTGACATTTGCCTTACGGTTGGGAAAAACCTCGAAAAAACACAACCAGATAATCAGCCCCAGCGGGAATAGAACCCGCGCCCGAGCGCAACTCCGGATCTTGCTAACACCCATTATTTTGTATAATATTTGAATCGTTTTTCTACACAAATATTGCCTTTTTAACGTAGTAGATCTACACCCGTGTAATGGATCAAGCCAACCATCCTTTCAATATAGACTCCTCTATACTTGCTAACTCCACCTTGCGATAGGCTACATGGAAACTACATCAGGTAAAATTATTAATTAAAGTGTACCACTTAGAAAAAATTATGTAAAATTAAATAAACTTAAATGTTGGTACTAGAATTTAATTTAATTACTAGTCTAAATATTAAGTGGCACAAAACTCCTTTTCCTACTAAGCCAATTTTAGAATGTAAGATCAATTTTTAGGGCATTTTTTAAAGATTTTTAGGTCATAAATGCATTGTTTTTAGGACATTTTTTTATGATTTATAGGTCATCAAAATCCCAGCCCTAATCATTAGGTAGTTTACCGGAGTGACCACGGACTGAGGGTGAAGATTTTACAATTAGCGTATACAATTTTTTATCTCGAAAACGTCTCATTTTACAACATCATAAACAACATTGTTGGTTCCAACAGCTAAGTTACATTGAAGATATTTAACAACTTCACAAATAGTGACTAAGATTTAATGTGAATAGTGTACAGTATTTTGAAATTTATATAACGCTGTAACTCTGTTTTCTACAGCTCAATAGTACACCACCGATCCTACGTTATAAATTTCATTTGCGAACAATTTGTGTGCTTCCCGCGTATGTGGAACAGTGATGATTCTTTCGGAACGGTGCAAGGGATCCCGACCGCCGCGGGCCATACACAAATTGCATAACAGCGGCCCACGGTCTGCGTACGTGCTCAGACTTGTAGGTACGGTACTAGCGGTTTGGGGCCAGACACACGAACTCCTGAACCTAGTCTACTGTACTGTACATTTATTCTCAACGGCACTTGAACAATCTATTCCATAAAAATGACTCTTCTTGGCATAGGACAGTGGTTCTCGAACTGCTAGATGCAAGAACTTATACTAACTTTACAAATAATGTTCAACGTTAGTATTTTCTTGTTTCTGTTTTAGTTGGTTATTTAACGACGCTGTATCAACAAATAGGTTATTTAGCGTCGATGGAATTGGTGATAGCGAGATGGTATTTTGGCTAGATGAGGCCGAAGATTCGCCATAGATTACCTTACAGTCACATTTCAAATGGGGAAAACATAGGAAAATACTCAACCAGATAATCAGCTCAAACTGGAATCGAACCCACGCCCGAATGCAACTCCGGTTCAGTAGACAAGCGCTTCTGCGGACTGAGCTACGCCGGTGGCCTGTTTTACATTAGAAAGTGTACCCAAAATTCTGCGTTAAACTCGAAGTTGTAGTCCCAAACACAAAGAATGGAAACAGTTGATTCAAATAAACTGAAATCCTTTATATCTTAACGTTATGAAGACCTAAATATATGTCTGCATTTTTCGTTGCATTTCTTGGCCATAATATGTACAGACCCAGAAACAAAATTTGGGCCACCTGAATTTTTAGTTTCATTTATAACATACTGCGAATGCTCAGTAAAATTTGGGTCATCTGAATTTTACAAGTTCCAGTTATAGCATACTGCGAATGCTCAGCAAAATTTGAGTCACCTGAATTTTTAGTTTCATTTATAACATACTGCGAATGCTCAGTAAAATTTGGGTCACCTGAATTTTACAAGTTCCAGTTATAGCATACTGCGAATGCTCAGCAAAATTTGAGTCACCTGAATTTTTAGTTTCATTTATAACATACTGCGAATGCTCAGCAAAATTTGAGTCACCTGAATTTTTAGTTTCATTTATAACATACTGCGAATGCCCAGTAAAATTTGGGTCACCTGAATTTTACAAGTTCCAGTTATAGCATACTGCGAATGCTCAGCAAAATTTGAGTCACCTGAATTTTACAAGTTCCAGTTATAGCATACTGCGAATGCTCAGTAAAATTTGAGTCACCTGAATTTTACAAGTTCCAGTTATAGCATACTGCGAATGCTCAGCAAAATTTGAGTCACCTGAATTTTACAAGTTCCAGTTATAGCATACTGCGAATGCTCAGCAAAATTTGAGTCACCTGAATTTTACAAGTTCCAGTTATAGCATACTGCGAATGCTCAGTAAAATTTGAGTCACCTGAATTTTACAAGTTCCAGTTATAGCATACTGCGAATGCTGAGTAAAATTTGAGTCACCTGAATTTTACAAGTTCCAGTTATAGCATACTGCGAATGCTCAGTAAAATTTGAGTCACCTGAATTTTACAAGTTCCAGTTACCTATAACATACTGCGAATGCTCAGTAAGTTATAAAATATGGAACTTGGAAAATTCAGGTGGCCCAATTTTTTTTTCTGGTTCTGTACTACCGGTATTCATTATCTTCATAATTATACAGTCTTTTTCTGGGTATAATACATAGGGATTTAACATTGCCATAAGAAATCAATTTATCAAACAATGAAGAAATACGTTATGAAATGTTCTGATTCTATTATCAGATATTACCTATGCTTATACAAATAGGAAGAAAAAATTTTTTTAATAAATTTGCATTTCTAAGAAATAACGTTAAATAAATCGTTAATACTCGTGTGTGTGTGTGTGTGTGTGTATATATTGTAAATTTATTTCTACTCAACAATAGGATTTTATTCTTCCAACAATAATTCCTTTCTACAATTCACCTTAAACGCTCTCGTCAACAATAGAATTTTCACTCAACACAGTATTCGTTATTGACGGCAATGACAATTTACTTGGACTATTACGAACAACAATGAACTGTTAATCTTAACTAATATTTACAAAGCACTATTTACAAATCAGAACTATCAGTACTCAGTTCACAGTTATTCTAGCTCAGTCACTCGAGTTCACAGTATCTCGAACCACAGACCTTCAGAGACAGTTCACTGTACTCGAACTCAGGTCCTTCCAACTGCGGTCCATTGCACTCGAACTCAGGCCTTCGGATGCTGACACAGTTGCGGACGCACACTCGAGTCGAACTCCGGTACACAAGACTGGCTTACTTGCTCTGGCTTACTCACTGACTGGCTGACTAAACTGATACTGCCTCGCGTTCACTTGCGCGCGTAATTTATACTCGCACCACAGTTTCTGGAAAGTACGACTTCTCGAATTATCTGGCTATCTCCACTTCGGACGGACTCCTCTAGAAGATTCGGGAGGGTCCGTCCCCCTTTACTCCGTAAGTAGCAGCTGCGCGCGCACTCTCCCCTCGTCGCGTTGACGTAATACACCCTTCTCTTCTCTCCGCCGCGCGCCGTCCCTCAGTGCTCCGCGCGATCTGCTCTCTTGCGGGACGCTGGTCGTGAGTTCGAATCTCACGTCGCTGTCACAATATATATATATATATATATATATATATATATATATATATATATATATATTGCTGGAGATTATATACTTGATCTCAAACATACGAAACAAAAATTCTTTTAATAAGGGCCTAGTAATTAAATGAAGATTGGGGAAAGGATTATTATACACTGAAAGGTAGAGATGATGTTTCAAATAGGCTACTTGATTGTTTATACATATATTATAACAGTTACCAAAACATGAAAGTTCAGTCTGCTTTGTGAGTATAAACAACTGTGATAATTCAAGGCTGCTTGACTGACGTTCGAGAGTTGATCACTCCCCATGTCTTGAAACACTCACAAGCAGTCTTTACATGAGCGACACGACGCGACGTGGGCAATATTGTCGTGCGAGTTTTTGGCTTTGCGGGCGCTGTTAGTCTTGCTTTCTCGATCGTTGTTCAACTATAGTGAGAATATAGGAACTTTCTGAAGAGATAATAAGATCCACAAAACATTCAAATCGAAGCAGAGATTATAGGAATAAAAGGCTCCTCGGAATAAAATCAACTGAATATTTGGGATTATAAGTGACTATAACATTTGAAGAGTCCACTGCAAGAATGATGGATGTCACTTTCTTGTCGAAAATGAACCAAGACCGTCAATGCTGAACCAAGACCGTCAATGCATAGCTTAAGATCTATAGAATGCACATACAGAGTTATATGGCATTAACACTGATAGTTATTGTCCAGTAATGATCGGAAAGTCACAGTTAAGCTTTGAGCGCTAAGCATTTCAAACTTTCAATTGCTTCTCCTGCAAAATGTATTCCAAATGACATCCATCATTCTTGCAGTGGACTCTTCACTTTCTTTTGAACTCTTTCATTATTGCTATAATTTTGAACGTGTTTAGTGTTACTGTAAATCATTGTTAATAATATACTAATTAATTAAGCAATTACTGTAATTAATTGTTGCATGCTGAGACTGCGAGTCTAACGTAATAGTTTTATTGCTGATAAATCGAAGCAAAGACGATACAGATAAAACAAATGAACGTAGGAGGTCAATTTAGTATCAATGAGGTCGTTCGTTGGCTCAGAAACGCTCGCGTGGGGTTACCTAATAGAAATTTTATTCATAACTCCTCATTATCAACGTTTCGCTTCTATACAATGAAAAAATAAATTGCAAGAGTAGAATAAAATCTCACAGAATTCTTAAATTAACATAAAGTTTACATCACAGTTTGATTTTAATAGCTTCGGGTAGGGAGAAAAGCAGCATTTTCTCGACGTGTTCTGCATCTGTTCACAAGTTATCGAAGTAAGGAGTAATAACTGCAGAACAGCTTTAGCCTGTATTTCCCTAAAACTTAATTAGAAGCTTCAACTGGAGGAGCCCTACAAAAACCAACCGAAACTTCCCCACTTCCTGTTATACAAACATACTAACTTATAAAATGATTGCTTAATTACTGTAGCTACAGTTATGTTTTATTCAGTGCCGTGAGAAGTTAAGAGTCATAATTTTATTCATAAGAATCTTATCTGCTTGGCATGGGACGCCAGCATAATTATGAATGATGTGCCAAACAGACTGGAAACGGGGCAGTGGAACTGGAGGGAGCGAACTTCGCGAACTCGTGTGAATATCTCTGATGAGACTGTACATATCGATCACGTCTACCAGGAAACAAATGCGAAGCGCTGTCGAAATCATGACACGGAATCAGAAATAAGTTTGCAGTACGAAACATTTCAATCCTTCCGTTTTGACAGAGTGGTGTTCAACTGGACAGAACAGAGAGATTAAGAGATTTCTAGCTGTCATTATTGTCAGACTGGCAAAGTGACAGGAAATTTACGAAATCCCTTGGATTCCGCCAAACGTCTATATTCTTGGTAAATAATTTTTGGTCAAGGAATTTATTAAAAAATTAAGTAAATATCATCTCAGGCAGGATGAGTGCACAGTTAATTAATCAAATCAAGAACAAATGAATAAGAGAGGAAGTGTAAGCTAAAAGATAGCGTTAGTGCAAAGGCTCTTAGGATTCATCGTAATATTATATGACAGCTCCTAGCCTGAAGGCCACTTGTCTCAATTCGTTACACTACACTAGTTAAGGGGTTAGGTACAGCTTACAGCAGTAGAATTTTGGAAATATTCAACTTTTTTTTCCTCCATTACTCTATCTTGTACAATAATGAAAATTGGTATGTGTAAAACACTGTTCTACTGCTATATGAAAAAAATATTTTTACGATTAAAAAAATTATTTACTTTTTTTTTCAAAATTCAGTTCACTGTGCAGTGATGAAGCGTTTCCCACATAACTCAAAAATTATCCCACATTCTGTGATGAATTTTTTGTGTGTATTTATGCATGTCATATCTACAATATGATGCAAGATCACTTCTCTACCTTCGATAGATTGTCTGATAAAAAATAAATTCATTTTAAAAATGGCCATATATCAGTACTACTGTAAGCTGTACCTAACCCCTTAAGAAACTAGAACAAATTTTGCAGGTGGAAACAACAGTCAAGTACAAAGAAAGAACGTGAAGTTTCTTTTATGGCTTGTCCAGACATTTGTCTTAAGGGGACATTATACTGAAATTTCCAAGTTCTATGTTTTTAAGGTTTCACAATAGTGAAAACAATAACTACTATACTTATGAAGCTAGAGTTAGCAAAATTTTAATCACTGTTACATCTGGTTAATAACGACAAATGTACAGAATTTCATCCGCCTATGATAAGTGGTTTAGATTTTATATTATTTTATTAAATTATTGAATTGCTTTATATAAAAAGTCCCTTGCGCCACAATTTACATTATTGTTCCACATCTTAAAGCTTCAATGCTAATGCAAGATCTATGGAATAGCTACAATAAAATTAAATGAAAATAAGAGAGTTAATTAAGTGGGGAAAAAATCGAGTAAACCCAGGCTTAGGACTGGTTTTTTGAATATTAGTTATGAGAGAGATTGAGGCACGATTGTTACAATCGTGTAACAATTTATTACATCGGCCACTGATAGCATCATCCGTAATAATGGATGCCTGGAAAACCATGCGCCAAGTCCAGCCCCGTCAATCTCTCCAGTGAGTGAATGTGTACGTTAGAATTCTGGCCATGTGAGAGTTTGAGTGTAGGAGGTTAGGACACAGACGGGCGGACGAACGGGAATACAGACTATGACAAACAGTAGAAAGGCAATCAATAAGTCAGGCAGAATATCATTCATGGGCAAATTTAGTTTACGAAATAACAGGAACATGTTTTCTTCCATTATAGTAGTTTGGAATTATTTTCCGAGACTAAGGCACGATAAATTGTGCGTATTAGGAATGATATGGAATACTGGAGATTGAATTGGAACTGCTGACGATAGGGAAGGCTTGTGATAATGGCGGTGGGAGTCATTAAATTGTGTCGTGTATCACAGCTTGCTGTCTGTGGGTGGACGAGGAAGTCTGCTCCAGATATATTCAAGACGCTTCCCCTGAGGTCACCAAAGGTCACAAACACAATATTTAATGTGTTGTCTTCTCAAGATAGCTATTAAAATACTTGCCAATTATCTCGAAGACATTGACAACTTAAGGGGTTAGGTACAGCTTACAGCAGTAGCTTAAATGTTTTGGAAATATTCAACTTTTTTTTTCTCCATTACTGTATCATGTACAGTAATGAAAATTGGTAGGTGTAACACACTGTCCTTCTACTATATGAAAAACATATTTTTACGATTAAAAAAATTATTTATATGTTTTATTTTCAAAATTCAAAATGGTGGCAGTTTACTGTGCAATGATGAAGAGCTTCCCTCATAACTCATAAACTTGTTAACTTTTTCATGTTCTCTCTATTTTATAAATAAATACATAAATAGATAAATAAATAAATAAATAAATAAATACATAAAGTGAAATCTCTCTAACCTTATCCTCTGACTTGATTGATTTATTTATTTTATTGGGTTATTTTACGACGCTGTATCAACATCTAAGATATTTAGCGTCTGAATGAAATGAAGGTGATAATGCCGGTGAAATGAGTCCGGGGTCCATCACCGAAAGTTACCCAGCATTTGCTCATATTGGGTTGAGGGAAAACCCCGGAGAAAACCTCAACCAGGTAACTTGCCCCAACCGGGATTCGAACCCGGGCCACCTGGTTTCGCGGCCAGACGCGCTGACCGTTACTCCACAGGTGTGGACGACTTGATTGAGGTTCTGGCCGATATGTACTGTCAGTGACACAGTTCATCTGCCCTGGAAGGAATGCGGGGTTGGGGTAGTAGTTTCGCATTAGGAGTGGATGGAGGGAAAGTTAGAAATACAATGTAGCATGCATTATAAAAACAATGATGTACCAATTCCGCGCCACGTTACTATGGAGTACACTACACATGAAAGTTATATTGCTACGTCTTAACTTTGAATATATATTTACACCAGCAATTCTATTAAGCAAACGTTCACCTTCGTCTTCCAAGTACAAATGAAGAGAGAGAAATGTTTTTTTGGAGAAAATAGAAAGGGGATTAAGCAGAGGGTATTCACACCAAAAGTACCGTTAGCCAGCCGCTTGCTCCAAAGTAAGCCTCACACCCCTCTAAACAACACCCCTAACTTCCCCAAGGTTCAGGGCAGATGAGCTGTGTCATCGACAGTACATCTATTATCAGGCAGTACATCTCACTTCCCCACAATTGTTTGTATGCATCTGAAGTCTGACTAGTGTAATGTGTAACTAGTCGGCGATATATGCAATGGAGGGGGAAAGGAACCGGCCGCCCTACCCCATTATCTCCTGGCCTAGTTGCCTCATAAGTGGTGCCTACTTGGTATGAATTTTGAGTTCGGACAACACTAAACAATTCTCTAACCTGGACACGTATGGTTCAATAAAGAATTGTCCAACTAACGAGTTGTCCAAGGTAGAGGGAGGTAGAATTTTTTTAGCATACAATGGAAAGGAAATTACTGTACACAATGTTAAAAAACTACAGTACTCAAACGCTTTGTCATTAAATTCGTCATTAATAGTTTTGGGAAATCTTTTTCTTTCCCCACTGCAATTTTGTTCCCATGCATTTACAGTAACATTGAGGTCCTATTGTTCATAATGTTTGAAACTGTTGATTTAGAAATTCCGATCTCTTCTGTAATTTTCCTGCAACCAACACCATAACGCAAACGATCAATAACTTCTTTCTTCCTTTCAGTGATTAATTCCACAACTTACACTCACTCATATTGGGACACTATACAAACTGCACAAACTCACTCTCACAGGTGAAGATCTCAACAGAGAATTATTTCTATACTGCAGGTATACTAAAATAATTTCTCATCAAAGTTTACTGTTATGGAAAATAATGCCTCTTCACTCCATACTCATACTTAGCCACAGTAAAGTTGCAAAAAGGACAAAGTTTGTAATTCGAGGAATGTAGAAAGAGGTTCACAGTTGCTATATTGTAAAAGGAACCCCCCCTTCTCTCATTCTACTGTACTAATGGTCCTTGTAAAACACAAAGGTTAAATGAAAGTCAACCCTAAATAGGTAGCACAAAAGAACACGAGAATCGTCCAAGATAGAGCTATAAGGAGTGTCGAGCTTTCAGGAATGGTGTCCAACAAAGAGGATATATTGGACATGTAAAAAGATAGAAATTTGTCCGGTTCCAAGAAAATATGTCCAATATAGTTACGTGTCTAACATACAGGAGTGCCCAAAACAGAGATTTTACTGTAAAAAATAAAGAGTCCCATAAATCTGAGGTTCTCAAGTGTGGATCAGGGAGAATGGGGGAAGGCCGCGAGATAATTTACGGAATAAAATAAAAAAACGCCTTATTAACATCATAAACAACACTCACACCATAAAATCTAGATATTTCCATGGTGTAAAACGGTATACAATACAGTATGTGAATGAATAGCATTTGTCAGTTTGCTCTGTTTCTGGAGTAGAATAGCGAAACTACAAAGTATGAAGAATAGTCCCTCACACGCCCTTACAATTCTGGTTGCGGGGAAGTCTTACCTTACAGTACGCCACAGAGAAGACGTCAGAGATTCTCTGTTAATTAAAACCACTTTATGTAATGAGATGAAACCGCTGCACAATAGACGCATGAGAAACGGGAGATGCCCCGGCTCACATCTTGCCTGCAGCACCGGTGGTAACGAAACGTCAGCCTGCGTACTTGCTTCAAATCAAAACTATGAGGTACCTACACACCAAATGCATAACATATTACATTCCGGAACTCCGTCTGCTGTCATTTAATTATGCATTTATCCAACGATGTTTTTACTTTTCTTCTTTGTAATGCGTTTTTCCCTTTTCCTTTTTTTTTTTTTTGTTTCTTTCGTCTTTTGTACTTCCATATCTATTATGTTAATTTCTCCATTTCCAAGTTTATTAGTTCGATCCCCCCCCTCTCTCTCTCTCTCTCTCTCTCTCTCTCTCTCTCTCCTATCTTTCGTCAGTACTCTTCTCCCTCTTGTATCTATCCTCGGCCCTCTTCTTCCTATTGTACCTTTCCTTGTCCCTCTTCTTCCTCTTGTACATTTCCTTCTCCCTCTTCCAACTTTCCTTGTCCATATTATTCCTCTTGTATCTTTCCTTGGTCCTCTTTTTCTTCTTCTACCTTCCCTGTCCCTTTCTTTCCTCTTCTACCTTTCCCTGACCATATTATTCCTTTTGTACTTTCCTTGTCCCTCTTCTTCCTCTTGTACATTTCCTTCTCCCTCTTCCAACTTTCCATGTCCATATTATTCGTCTTGTATCTTTCCTTGGTCCTCTTTTTCTTCTTCTACCTTCCCTGTCCCTTTCTTTCCTCTTCTACCTTTACCTGACCATATTATTCCTTTTGTACTTTCCTTGTCCATCTTCTTCCTCTTGTACATTTTCTTGGCCTTCTTCTTCCCCTTGTACCTTTCCTCGGCCCTCTCTTCCTCTTGTACCTTTCCTTGTCCTTCCTCTTGTACTTTTCCTTGTCCTTCTTCCCCTTGTACCTTTCCTTGTCCTTCTTCTTCCCCTTGTACCTTTCCTTGGCCCTCTTCTTCCTCTTCTACCTTTCCTTGTCCATCTTCTTCGTCTTGTAGCTTTCATTGGCCCTCTTCTTCCTCTTGTACCTTTCCTTGTCCATCTTCTTTTCTTGTACCTTTCCTTGTCCATCTTCTTCCTCTTGTACCTTTCCTTGTCCATCTTCTTCCTCTTGTACCTTTCCTTGTCCATCTTCTTCCTCTTGTACCTTTCCTTGTCCATCTTCTTCCTCTTGTACCTTTCCTTGTCCATCTTCCTCCTCTTGTAACTTTTATTTGTCCATCTTCTTCCTCTTGTACCTTTCCTTGTCCATCTTCTTCCTCTTGTACCTTTCCTTGTCCATCTTCCTCCTCTTGTACCTTTCCTTGTCCATCTTCCTCCTCTTGTACCTTTCCTTGTTCATCTTCTTCCTCTTGTACCTTTCTTTGGCCCTCTTCTTCCTCTTGTACCTTTCCTTGGCCCTCTTCCTCTTCTACCTTTCCTTGGTCCTCTTCTTCCTCTTGTACCTTTCCTTGTCCACCTTCCTCCTCTTGTACCTTTCCTTGTCCATCTTCTTCCTCTTGTACCTTTCCTTGTCCATTTTCTTCCTCTTGTACCTTTCCTTGTCCATCTTCTTCCTCTTGTACCTTTCCTTGTCCATCTTCTTCCTCTTGTACCTTTCCTTGTCCATCTTCTTCCTCTTGTACCTTTCCTTGTCCATCTTCCTCCTCTTGTACCTTTTATTTGTCCATCTTCTTCCTCTTGTACCTTTCCTTGTCCATCTTCCTCCTCTTGTACCTTTCCTCGTCCATCTTCTTCCTCTTGTACCTTTCCTTGCCCATCTTCTTCCTCTCGTACCTTTCTTTGGTCCTCTTCTTCTTCTTGTACCTTTCCTTGGCCATCTTCTTTCTCTTGTACCTTTCCTTGGCCCTCTTCTTCTTCTCGTACTTTTCCTTAGCCCTCTTCTTCCTCTTCTACCTTTCCTTGGCCTTATTATTCCCCTTTTACTTTATCTTGGCTATTTTCTTCTTCTCCTTTTCCTTTTTGTCTCTTTTTATTTTCTTCTTTGATTGTTGTTCCTCTCCTTCCGCATTGTTTTTCTTCCTCTGCTTTTTATTTACGTTTTTTCCTCTCCTCTCTCTATTTCATTATATTTTTCCTCTGATTTCTCTGTTTCAATTCTTCTGTGCATGTTACTTTATTAATATAATTTAACTGATTTTTCTTGCATTCTTGTTCTTCAATGTTTTATTAATTCATTTTTATACTATGTCTTATAGCTATAGTAGGCCTACACCAAATCTCTGAGTATCTTTGTTTCATTTATATAACTATTTTTTTTCCGATGTGGATTGTCGGATATTACAAAGAAAAGGTTGAATGAGCCTGGGAAGAGAAATGCTGCAAAATAACTTCTGGATTTTTATATGTCACACATCTATCAGTTTCTGACGAATCATACCACGATCTCTCTCTTCTCTCTCTCTCTCTCTCTCTTTTCTTCTCTCTCTCTAGCTTGTTCCACGACAAGACCGCTGTATTTCATGAGGAGCCGCACTTCATTACGTAGATAAGGACTTATCGCTGACACAACGGACATTCAAAATTTATAACACGGCATCCAGCATGTGTGGTCTACTACAGATAAACTGGACTTCTGTATACTGACCTACATAGAGGTAATCGAAGTCGGTGACAACAAGAATTGGATCAGAGGTTAGTGGAGCCACGGTTAATTAGAACATCAAGTTAACTTCATATGTAGGCGATTAGTCAAAATAGAAAACTTATGTGGCAACTTGTCATGAACTATGCACGAATTTAAAGCTGTTTCTTCCACTGGTAATTTGGAAAGGGAAAGCATCCACATTTTCAATTGAAAGTCTTCTTTCTCTTTTTCCTAAAAAGCGACGGCAAGAAAATGAGAAACAAGAAAGGTGCCAAAACGAAGAACCGGAAAGTTACCAAAACACACTGCAGGAAAATTACCAAAACAAAAAATAGGAAAGTTATCTAAACGAGCAGTGGGGAAGTTACCAAACGAGCAGCAGTTAAGGTACCAAACGAGCAACAGGAAAGGTACCACACGAACAACTGGAAAGGTACCAACCGAGCAACAGGAAGGTTACCAACCGAGCAACAGGAAAGTTACCAACCGAGCAACAGGAAAAGTACCAAACGAGCAACAGGAAAAGTACTAAACGACCAACAGGAAAGGTACCAAACGAGCAACAGAAAAGGTACCAAAGGAGCAACAGAAAAGGTACCAAAGGAGCAACAGAAAAGGTACCGAACGAGCAACAGGAAAGGTACCAAACGAGCAAGAGGAAAGGTGCCAAATGAGCAAAAGGAAAGGTACCAAACGAGCAACAGGAAAGGTACCAAACGAGCAACAGGAAAGGTACCAAACGAGCAACAGGAAAGGTACCAAACGAGCAACAGAAAAGGTACCAAAACACACTGCAGGAAAATTACCAAAACAAGCAGCAGGGAAGTTATCTAAACGAGCGGTGGGAAGTTACCGAATGAGCAGCAGTTAAAGTACCAAATCAACAGCAGAAAAGGTACTAAACTAGCAACAGGAAAGGTATCAATCGATTAACAGGAAAGGTACCAAACGAGCAACAGAAACGGTACTAAACGAGCAACAGGAAAGATACCAATAAGAGTAGCAGAACTAACAACAGTAAATGTACCAAAACTAATAGCAAGAAAGATACCAAGATTAATACCAGAGAAGGTACCACAAAACGAGCAGGAAGTAGTTTACCGATACAAAAATAGTACGAAAAAAAGTATGAAAGTACCGTACAAAAGTACCAATAAATAGTAACAAAAGAAGCATACAACGTGAGCAACAATGATACCACAAAATGAGCAACAAAAAACGCCAAAATGAGCAACAAGAGCACGAAAAATTCCAAAATGAGCAACAAGAGAACTACAAAAATAGTAAATAAGAAGGAGCCAAAATTTGCGTCGAAATGTGAGAAACAAAACAAATAACGCAGAATTTGGTAGACAAATTACAAAAACAGAAGTGACACAAAAGTAATTACGAAAAATTTTAAAATGGGAAGTATAACCAAAATTAGAAACAAAAGAAACCTATCAAAAGGAATAGTAAAAGTAACAAAATCAAAAAAAGAACCACGACTAAAGTGAGTGAAGAAACAACAGCCAAAATAAGTAGAGACACTTTTGTAAAAGTGAGCAACATGTGTAGTACAAACATATATAGGCTACTAGAAATACATATATTTAAAAGTCAAGAACATATATAGCACTAAAATCAGCAACAGAAATATTGCTAAAAATCAGTAAAAAAAAAAATACCAAAATAACCAGCGCGAGTACTAGTCCCAAAATCAACATCGAAAGCTCCACCTAAATCTGCAACAAGAGTTGCAACAAAATCAACAATAGTAGTAGTACTGATATGTATTACTAACACCACTAGTACGGTATCACTTAAAACTTACTTTAATATTATACCTACGAAGAAATATAATGCATACATTTTATATTTCCACGCTCGCATGTGTGCAGTTGCGCTTTGCATGCCGCTTCCGTTCTATATCTACGAGCGTGGAAAGATAAAATGTATGCACTATATTTCATGACTACACACGTCATTTGAGGAACGAAGCTAAGAAACAGACAGAGGAGAGAGAATTTGAAATAATAACTTTTGCTAATTCAAAATGTTCGAAAACATTAATTTCTCTCCCATCATCCTCAATAAGTGCTCAAGTTCGTTGCACTCCTTTGTGAGAGACCGTTTTAGGTGAACGTATGTCCCTTGTATTAAACGTGCTATTATGTTGCATTACGCTCTACTTTCTCAAGATCGATTTGTTTTTGCGAGCGCTTTCAATTCCGCTTCTATTCAATTTACAGACTCCCCGAGTCTCAAATCGATTGCAGTTAACGTCTAGTGGGTTTCGGAATAAGGGAGGAGTGTAAATTACTGCAGCCAGGCTCCATTTGTTTTCCTTGCGCCCCTGAAGGGCTGTGGTCGTGACGGGGGGCACTACCGCTAATTAAAACTATTGGAACCTGCAGGTGCTCTTAAGTAAACGAACGCCTCCAGGGACGGCCTTCCTTCATAAGATTAATTAAAAAGACACGAGCTCTATGCACTACTGCACCGTCCCAGCTCTGTTCTACTTGTTGTACCAGCTGATTCAAAACAGACTTCGAGGTACAGAAAAAAACACACGTGCTCAAGGATCAGACTCTATCGCCCGACACTGCCTAACTTAACTACTGAGAGGATTTAATTTAACCGAAATTCTATAAATACAAAAATAGTACATATCATGAAACAATGGTTTCTACTTTTTAACTTACATTTATTAAAAAAAAAATACAGTGTAGTAGGCCTAAATGTTGCTTAGAGAAAAATCAATATATTTTGTACATATTTTAAAAATAGACTATTAGTTTTTATTTTGCAAAAGATGTGCAAAAGTATATATATATATATATATATATATATATAAATAATAGTCCACACCTGTGGAGTAACGGTCAGCGCGTCTGGCTGCGAAACCAGGTGGCCCGGGTTCGAATCCCGGTTGGGGCAAGTTACCTGGTTGAGGTTTTTTCCGGGGTTTTTCCTCAACCCTTTACTAGCAAATGCTGGGTAACCTTCGGTGCTGGACCCCGGACTCATTTCACCGGCATTATCACCTTCATATCATTCAGACGCTAAATAACCTAGATGTTGATACAGCGTCGTAAAATAACCCAATAAAATAAATTATATATAAGGCGCTCTGTATTTACTTTTATCAGTTTTGTGTTCTCCAGGTCTTAAAATATAAGAAAATGAGAAACAAGAAAGGTGCCAAAACGAACAACCGGAAAGTTACCAAAACACACTGCAGGAAAATTACCAAAACAAAAAATAGGAAAGTTATCTAAACGAGCAGTGGGGAAGTTACCAAACGAGCAGCAGTTAAGGTACCAAACGAGCAACAATAAAGGTACCAAACGAGCAACAGTAAAGGTACCGCACGAGCAACTGGAAAGGTACCAACCGAGCAACAGGAAGGTTCCTCATATAGCTATATGTTAGTAATGCGTGGGCACAACTACTATGTAAAAAGGCAAAGGTGCATTTTAATATCAGTTTAACATTAATGAAGGTGGGTATGAATGCAGTAATCATTGAAATAATTCAATCCAAACAGTTCAATAACAGTCTTTCTGAAGTTGATCAACATGATAAACCTTACAGAATGAGAGAGAACTGAAATTTTCCTCAGAATTTACCTTTCCTCTTCAATTTTCTCAAAGTTCCCTTATTATGTTTCCTCAAAATTCCCTTCTTCAGCTTTCTCAAGGTTTACTCACTTTCCTCACAATTTCCTTTCTAGTCTTCTTCACAATTTCTTTATTTTCCTCAAAATTTCCTTTATAGTCTTTCTCAAAATGTCCGTATTTTTCTCACGAATTCTTTTTTTATCTTCATTTTCTTCAGAATTCTATTTTTATTTGTTCACAATATTCTGCTTCATTTCCTCACAATTTCCTTCTTCAGTTTCCTCATAATTTCCTTCTTCAGTGTCCCCACAACTTTTTCCTTCAGTTTGCTCACAATTTCCGTCTTCAAATTGCTCACAACTTCCATCTTCAGTTACTTCACAATTTCCTCCCCTTCCCTCACAATTTCCTTATTCAGTTTTCTCAAAATTTACTCCTTCAGTTTCCTCACAATTTCCTTCTTCAGATTCCTCATAATTTCCTTCTTCAGTGTCCCCACAACTTTTTCCTTCAGTTTGCTCACAATTTCCTTCTTCAAATTGCTCACAACTTCCATCTTCAGTTACTTCACAATTTCCTCCCCTTTCCTCACAATTTGCTTATTCAGTTTTCTCAAAATTTACTCCTTCAGTTTCCTCACAATTTCATACTCCAATCTCCACATCATTTCATGCTTCATTCACCTCGCAATTTACATTATCTTCCTCAGAACTTCCTTCTTCCGTTTTTAATTTCCTAAAAATTAGCTTCTTCATTTTCCTCACAATCTCCTTCTTCATTTTCCTCACAATTTCCTTCTTCATTTTCCGCACAATTTCCTTCTTCAATTTGCTCACAATTTCCTTCATTTTTCTCACAATTTCCTTATTCATTTTCCTCACAATTTCCTTCTTCATTTCCGTCACAATTTCCTTTTATATCTTCCTATGAACGTCCTTCATCTACCTCAAAATTTCAACCTTTATTTTCCTAAAAGTTTCCTTCTTCATTTTGTAACAATTTACTCAATGTTACTCACAAATTTCTTTAATCTTTCTCGCATCCTTTTTTCTGTTACACTATACACTATCCATCTCATAATGTACCTTCATCATTTTCACCTTTCTCTATCTTCATCAACTTTGTCATCAACTTCCAGCATTTTTCTCTTTCTTGTCGTTTCGTTCACTTTTCATAGTCACTATAGCTATTCCCTTATACCTATTTCTAGATCTTCTTCTTTTTCTTCTCCTCTTAATACTATTTTATTTTCGTTCCGTCTTAATTTATTCGCAGGTCATATGATAAAATAAAGATAATCACACAGTGTACTTTCATCTCTGTGCTGGCATCAAGGAAGCTCATGGCCATTGTCACAGCATACCATATTTTAGAACAAGCACGTATATCTTTGGGAATGGACTCATTATATATTTAGCTGAACCTGTTTAAGTGTTTCAGTTGTTACTAGCAAAGAGTATAATATTCAAACGAGATAATTAGCTTGGTTGAAACGTTTCTTTATCTTGACATTAAAACTCCTTCAAACCTCTAAGAGTTTACACCAACAGAACCCTGGCCACTGCAGTTGCAAACTAGTTCTTTCGCATATATGACTTTTTTTTTTTTTGTAGTACTTAACTGAAGAGTGGCGGAGAGGTGTAGAATGGGGGGAGGTGTACTTCAACTAACAATTTCATGTCTGCACTCTTGCAAGCTTTCATTCCCAGAAAACATTGCGAACCCTTCATGTTATCAGCCTAAATGGGAGGAGTTGAGAGCATAATACAGTTCTGCTACACCCATAGGCAACATGTGGAATGTTTCTCAACACCATTTACACATTCCTTTTCGTTTTATATCCAGGATATAATACCCCTCTCGACGATTTCAACTGTTGAATATCAAAGTGAAGGACGCTGGCGTTAGTCTGCATGCTTTTCATCAGCGCTTTTACAATTGGGACTTGAATCATAATGCGGAGTTTGAGAATGGGGGTCTTCATTAAGATTACTCATAACAACTTCTTTCAAGAAGATATTGATGACAATTTCTAGCCAAATCATTAACAATATTCAATATAATAATAATAATAATAATAATAATAATAATAATAATAATAATAATAATAATAAAATGTTATTACAACTTTCTATAGTGCTGTAGTTTCTCTCATCCAAACAATGTCTAAAACATAAAAATTGTCATATTCATTCAATTCTTTTTCTCCATTCTTCCCTACCTGTATCTGTAAGTATCTTGTTGTCCTTTCAGTTTCATATCTCTACTCACTCCGTCCATCCAAATTTCATTAATAATAATAATAATAATAATAATAATAATAATAATAATAATAATAATAATAATAATAAATCTGTGCCATTACAACACTTTAAGGGCCCAGGCCGACCAGCCGACTGTTAAATTAAGGGCCACATGTCGAAGCTGAGGTGGACGATCATCCAAACAGAATGAACGTAACATGTAGTTAGCACGATTATCCCCTTAGCAATTGTAGTTGGCTTTCGTAATCGGATTTCACTACCTAACGTAGTGCCGGAAGGTGATGTTAACGGACGTACACTCACTAGCAAAAAAGTTTACTTCGGTTTTTCCTACTTTCCATAAAAAAATTTTGGAGAAACGAGTGTTGAGTGACTTCCGCCGATTTTGGAATAGACACCGACGCACTTCAACTGCCAACATAGAAAACAAAAAATGACTACCTGTTTAAGAGCGCCACACTCAATCGCTTTCACCTTCATCTTGAGGAGGATAATAAAAGCCTAAACTACCCTAACCTGTCACTAAAATCCTAAGCTAACCTAACCCAACTTGTCACAGATTCGCCTATACAAGGCATAACAAAAGCCTAGACTATCCTAACCTAACCTATTAGTTTAGTATATGCAAAGCATAATAAAAGCCTAAACTAACCTAACCTAACCCAACCTAACCTGTCACTAAAATTCTAAACTAACCTAACCTGTCACTAAAATCCTAAACTAACCTAACGTAACCTGTCACAGATTTGCCTATAAAAGGCACAACAAAACCCTAAACTACCGTACCTAACCTGTCACAGATAAGTACGTAAGACATAATAAAAGTCTAAACTAACATAACCTGTCATAACACTCCATTTTCTTACCTCTAACCACTTCCCTGAGGTATGAAAATGGCTGAATTTCTATCCCGCTGGAACATTCCAAACTAGCATGAAACGTTCGTATTGCCTCGTAAGTTATGTTGGTACGACATGTAAGACGGCTGAAGATGCATATCCGCAATAGGAAAAGAAGTCACTCAACGCTCGTTTAACCAAAATTTGTACAGATAATTTTGTAACATCCTATATATGAATTAAAAAAACCTAAGGTCAATGTAAAATAATGCCTAATTTACAATTTGTTGTCAGGAGCAGCGACGGCTGGAAATGGATCGAAGAAAATAAGTAGACCCGGATGAAAGGAAGAGAGAACTGAACCTGTCTTAAAACTGAGATCGAAAGAGCGGGGAATTTCCAATCAGAGTGTAAAGCATGGGCATCGAGTGACGGACTACAGCAACGGATGAAGTGGCAAGCACTCGTGTGGCTCTTGAGTGACGGCCTCTCAGCAGCGGAGAGCTCCTTGTTATTCCCGGGCACACGGGTCAGCCGCTGACTCCATTTTCAGCAACGGCCTGTCTGTCAACGGGACGCACGAGGAGATTAACAATCACGACTGATGTAACATGTCACCATCAATGCTGGGAGATGTGGTTCCTTCAATGTGCGGAAAGTGTCCAATTCTCTTGTATCTGTGCCCTAACACATCAAGCATAATGACAAAAATAAAATAGGTAAGAAAAGGAAGGCAGAATTCGAAGAAATACCAAAGGTCGTAAGAAGTGAGGAATTGAAAATAATAAGGAACTTGAATGTGAATTCAATCGTTCTTCCAGTTTTTCCGCGGTATGAATGCTTAATGCAAACGGTCGATGAAAAATGACGTACGAGTTCAGTTGTGTAATCAATATTACGTTCCAGACAATGTCACATGTGTTTGTGAATGAAAAACAGAGTGAATGGACGGACGCTAACGGAAGGACGAATGAATGGATGAATTAACGAAACAATAGGACGAATGGATGGACAGACCAATGGAAGGACGGATGGATGGACCAATGTAAGGACGGATGGATAGACGGACGGACTAATGGAATGAACAACGAACAGACGGACGGACCAATAAAAGGACGAATGGATGGATGAAGAGACAAACCCACTTTCCTTAAACGTGGGATGCCATAACGTTATCGATTTGTTCGAAGCTATTCGAAAACCATACTTACGAAGAAAACGGCGTTGAACTCATTTAATTCTGTTAAATACAACATTAATTTAGTTTGTTGCCTTGCAGTAAACGGTATTTTGTTTATTCAGTCGTTAAGTGGTAATCTAATTTCTTTTGTTCGTAAAAAGAACGATGCAAAACTCCTGTACTTCACATTAATATTGGAACTGAAATTTTTCTATCACTTCTGATATAATTTTTATAACGATTTTATATAATGTCTTCCCAAACGGATCACATGGTACTTCATCCCACACCATTTTAGGTGCACACTATTAAAATGATAATTCATACTAAATTGGGGAGTAACAGTGGAATGATGGAAGAAGATTGTAGAACTCAAAAAAACCCTTAAGGAAGCTTGGTTAATTCTACCACGAATGCGATCTAATGGAAATATGAATGGATGTATAGACGAATGGATCGATGGAAAGACGAATGGACCGATGGATGGACCAATGGAAGGGCGAATGAATAAATGGGAGGAAGCAAAACAGAAAATGAGAAAGATTCAAGAAAAATAAACTTAAAGCAATTATCACGTGAAAGATGAAACATGTAAATTAAAAACTAGGAATAAACAGGATAGAAAAATAAGATCAAGAACATTATGAACTTAAAGAATTAAATAAATCAAAATAAACGAAGTATAAAATAAATACATTAAGATAGAGACAGACAGAAAAGTGAATGATTAAAGAACAAAGATAATAACAAAGAAGGAAACAAAGAAGCGTGAATGAAAAGGAAAGGGAAAAATGGAAGAAAAAGAATGAAAGGAGAGAGAACGAACGGGATGAAAGAATAAAATAATAGTCGTATATGTTACAAAGGTAAGCGAGAGGGGAGAAAAAGAAAAGGAAAAAGTGAAATAAAAGTAAGAAGAGAACTAAGTAAAGAAGGAAAACACAACAAGAAGGCAAAATAAAAAGACAAGAAACATATAGAAGTATAAGAGAATGGAAATATTCTAAAGAAGGAAGGAATGTAGCGGTAGAAAGCAAGAGAATTGTAGAAGAAAGAGACAGCAGAAAAATAGATAATAAAAAGAAGTCAAAGATAGAAGAAGTATAAAAGAAAAGAAGAAACAATAGAAAAATCAGACTTGAACCAAAATGAGGAAAACAGGACAGAATGAACAACTAAATGGCAAGGATGTGATGTAGGGAAGATAAGGAAAATAAAGTAGAGATGGATAAAAAAAGAACAAATAATAAATAATACGATGGAGAAGAGAAGAGAAGAGAAGAGAAGAGAAGAGAAGAGAAGAGAAGAGAAGAGAAGAGAAGAGAAGAGAAGAGAAGAGAAGAGAAGAGAAGAGAAGAGAAGAGAAGAGAAGAGAAGATGTGATGGGAAAAGGAGAATTGGAAATAAGAAGGGGAAGGCGAAAGATGAAGGGGAGAAATATAATTATGGAAATGAAAGGAATCTGGAAAGAAAGAAAATGAAATGAAGCATAAACGATGAAAATAACACTTAAGGGAACCAAAACGTACGAACAAAAAATATTTTCATTAATAAACGAACACGGCCAAAGTAAGCTCTCGGAGCACAGAAATCTCGTCTTCGCTTGATATTTTGAAGGGAGACATGTTAAACTCTGCATGTGTTGCTGCATTGTCGTCGGCTGTTCCGTGGGAACGGAGGCCGTGTGTCGTGCACAGTGACATTTCTTAATTAAATTGAATCACGCACTCCGCGGTGAAACACGGCTCGGAATCACGAAACGAGTCGCGCCGTGCAGACTTGTCTGCGAAGAGAGGAATACTTGCAGGACGTGTGAACATCCCAGAGCGAACTTGTAGCTACATATCAACAGAACAACTGTCTATAGCAGTAACACCTTCCATGGTCATTCACACTGTCTCTTCTCTGTAAGACGGGCATCACTTCTCTCTTGAAGTGAAACTCGCTGTGAGACAAATGGTCTAAAGGCTTGGAGTTCTCATAATCGCCCCGATAGCCCACAGCAAGACTGTGAGAGTCACCTTATAGCTTTTAGTTTTTATTCCTCCCACTCCTCGCTCAGATCCCCCCCCCCCCGAGTATCAAGAAGTGTGGTAGGCCTAAGTGAACATGGGTTCGATCCTCTGCAGGAATTGGAACCATATCTCGCTCCACAGGATTTCGGTGCATGTCCCTTGTGTTGTGATAAGGAGCTTTTTGTGTTACCTCAACCAGGTAATTTGTCCCAACCAGTATTTGAACCCGGACCCATTCGTTTCGCGGTCAGGCATGCTAACCGTTACTCCACAGCGGTGGACTCCGTCGTTAATGTACTCATTCATGCATTAATTCATTCATTCGTGCATTCATTCGTCCTTCCGTCCGTCCATTCATTCGTTCTCCCGTCCGTCCCACTATGCATTCATTCATTCATTCATTCATTCTTCCGTTCCATTATGCATTCATTCGTCCTTCCGTCCGTCCATTCATTCATCCTTCCGCCCGATCATTCATTCGTCCTTCAGTCCGTCCCACTATGCATTCTTTCATTCATCCTTCCGTTCCACTATGCATCCATTTGTCGTCCTCCCGTCCCCTACAGTATGTACCCATTCGTCCTTCCTTCCGTTCATGCATTCATTCGTCCTTCCGTGCATTCATTCGTCCTTTCGTCCTTTCGTCCCAAAATTCATTCGCCCTTTCGTCCCATTATGCATTCATTCGTTCTTTCGTCCGCCCGTTCATTCATTCATCCTTCCGTCCGTGCATTCATTAGTCCTCCCGTCCGTCCATTCATTCTTTCATCCCACTATGCATCCATTCGTTCTTTCGTCGGTGCATTCATTCGTCCTCTCGTCCCACTAAACACCCATTCGTCCCTCCGTCCATTAATTCATTCGTCCTTCCTTCCGTTCGTGCATTTATTCGTCCTCCCATCCGTCAGTGCATTCATTCGTCCTTCCGTCCCACTATGCATCCATTCGTTCTTTCGTCGGTGCATTCATTCGTCCTCTCGTCCCACTAAACACCCATTCGTCCTTCCGTCCATTAAGTCATTCGTTCTTCCTTCCATTCGTGCATTCATTCGTCCTCACATCCGTCAGTGCATTCATTCGTCCTTCCGTACGTGCATTCATTCGTCCTTCCGTTCGACCATGCATTAATTCGTCCTTCCTTTCGTTCATGCATCAATTTATTCGTCCCTCCGTTATTACTTCGTCCGTGTATTCATTCATTTGTCACCCCATTAGTACGATCACTATTCCTTCGTCTTTCCGTCAGCCCCTCCATTCATTCGCTCAGTTATTCATTCACAAAGTGTGCGACATTGTCTGGAACATAATACAGATTACACAACTGAACTTGTACGTCAGTTTTCATCGACCGTTTCTATTAAGTTTTCATGCCGCAGACAAACTGGAGGAACGATTTTCTAAGAATGCGGTGTCTGTGCATTACGTAAATACTGCGACGGGAGGTACGCCAGGCTCGCAAACCACAGCAAAGCGATGTCAACATCTCTCGTGGCGAAATCCAAGTTACGGAGATTAAACGGTGCATAAAACGTTAAGCGCACTTCCTCTCGGGTTGACACCATCCAGAAGAGAAGCAGGAGCGCAACGCGGATTGCTCTTACATTACTTCTGCCTCACACATCCGAAATACAGCACGTACAGTACGTGCTGAGTAGCATCAATATTGACCCCCACCACTTCAGCATTTCAGTCCAGAGTTAGAATGTGGGCTTACCATTCCGTGAAATATAATTTAATCTGCAGCGTGAACAGGCGTTATACCTCTAATAAGCCTACAACGTTTTCCTCTAAACCAGGGTCGGGCAACTGAACGCTCCGTGGAGCAGCGGAGATCGGCTCTTGCTCACGAAATACTACTGCCTATGGCTCTCTAATTAATATAATACAATCATCCGCCATTTTGATTCTTTCGTTGACGGCTGCAGCTATGAGAGGGACGGTATTTCACACTCAGTTAACATATTTTATCATGTAGCTCGTTTAACTTGCCGTAACTCGGAAACTAGTAACGATTTTGAGTAGAGACCACTTTTAAAAGTAATTTCCATTCTCTCTCAACATTTCTCTTGCTTTGACCTCCACGTAAAGTAAAAAATAAAAAAAAGTTTGCCGCTTATCAACTTTTGAAGGTGTAAGTGCCTATTGTGAACTTCAAAGTTAGTATCTCCTCTCGGTTTTCAAAAAAGATTTTGATTTCGAATTTTTTTCTGTTATCATTAGACATAGAGCTATCAATAAAAAAATTACAGCGCAATTGATCGACTTTCATAGAAGCTGCGACATGATAAAATGTTAACTGAGCGGTAAATACAGTCTTCGTCTCCTAGGTGCAACCGGCAACGAAAGAATAAAAATGTCGGACGATTATACCCACTAATATACAGTCTTACTACTACAAGCTCTCCAATGCAACACAGGTGCGCAAAAGCGGATTACAAACTATCGATATATATCGTGCACAGATATTAACAGAAATTAGCCTATATTCACTCTGCCAGCAATTAATACATTTTAAATGTGATTGAAATAAACATATTTCAAATAATAATAGAACAATCGTATTTGAGAAAATAAACTTAAAGAATCATATACTATTCATTCATTCATAGTAATGCGACAGGCTCATGTCAGTAGATTTACTGGCATGTAAAAGAACTCCTGCGGGACAAAATTTCGGCACACCACCGACGCTGATATAACCTCTGCAGTTGAGAGCGTCGTTAAATAAACCATAATTTAATTTTCATTCATGTCCACACCTGTGGAGTAACGGTCAGCACGTCTAGCCGCGAAACCAGGTGGCCCGGGTTCGATTCCCGGTCGGGGCAAGTTACCTGGTTGAGGTTTTTTCCGGGGCAAGTTACCTGGTTGAGGTTTTTTCCGGGGTTTTCCCTCAACCCAATATGAGCAAATGCTGGGTAACTTTCGGTGTTGGACCCGGACTCATTTCACCGGCATTATCACCTTCATCCCATTCAGACGCTAAATAACCTAAGATGTTGATAAAGCGTCGTAAAATAACCTACTAAAAAAATTTTCATTCATGGTGTTCTGTCCAAGAGCACGTCTTTCACTACAAACCCAGCATTCTCCAGTGTTTCCTGTTTTCTGCCTTCCTCTTAGTCTCCATATATGATCCATGTATGTTAATGTCGTCTATCACCTGATTTCTTCTTCTGCCCCGAACTATTCTCCCGTTCACCATTCCTTGCAGTGCACCCTTCATATACTATATAGAGTTTAATAAGAGTACATAAATATGTAGTTATGAATGTTATAATAATGTTCCTAGTGGTAGGAAATAACGATACCTTTTTAAATGGCAAAAAAATCCATTTTATTTTAAAACTGTAAAGGGATAAATCATTCCTTATCAATTTCTCTAATGATAAGAGTAAAAATCAGAATCGTAGGATAATACTTATCGAGCAAAACAGTGTTAATATTTAGGTGAAAATTTTTTTTCTGAGAAAAGTATTCGTTTGGGACTAATATGGTATTAGAATTTTGTGTTTTACTCTATCCAAGGAATAAGCTGTTAAAATCTACACAGTTGTAGCACAATCTAGTATATTATACAGTCACGAAGCTCAATACGTAGTAAATATGCATCCATAGATAGTTCCTAACCACTAGGGTCGCTAATATCGCCTCATTACAGACAATGCGAAATACTACCGGCACAGTCTATTGTTCCTAGCACCCTCACAACTCAAGCTTCGTGACTGTATATCCTAGACTGTGGTTGTAGCCTATTTCTTGCACTCTAATTTCTATTTCGATGTTCTGCGGCTTAGCGTGTCAAATTAATTTGTTTATTGGCCTCTATCAAATTACAAACGCATAAGTGGACTAGTAATTGTAACATTATCTCACCATATTGGTATTATTCTTACTAACAAGTTCCATTCATTCAATTATTTATATTTTCTTACCGCTTATTTTAATTTTAAAATTATGTTTTAATTCTTAAACGTGTCATATCGTACATTTCACTCAGAATAAACTCTCTCTCTCGTGTATATGAATCGCAAGTGGTCGAGTGACTAGTCTCTCTTTCTTTAATCACAGCGATTCCCGTCTGAGTCATGAAGACATTTGTGGTGAACGAAGCCTGCGCGTGGTGGTTACCCCGTTTCCCCTCACCATTATCTTCATCATTCCACCAATATTCCAAAATTACCTTCACTCTGCGAGGTTCTGAGTCAGGCCTTCACAATAAATTTCAAATAGCTGAAATTTATATATATTCATATTTAATAATAGTACATTATGCAACGAGCCTATAATGATAGTAATTAAGAATGGAGTATGGATATTTATGAAACGAGCGCAAGCGAGTTTCATAATTTTCATACGAGCTTCTTAATTACCATTATAAGCGAGTTTCATACGACTTTTTATGCTCGACCATATTTCTAACTTGAAATTACCGGTATTCAGATGTATACATTTTATTTGTAACTGACAAGATCGGAAGTGATCTTGTTCTAGGTCGTGAATTGTGAGATGTGCGCAGACGCGATAGTATTGATTTTTTCCGAGGAACAATAATGTCATTGACCTTGACGTAGTCCCGTTAAACTTGATAATATTATAATATTATAACCTTGATTATTGAATTCGACATTGAAAAACGAGATGGCAAACTGAAGTTATTTGAATATTATTTACAATTAACGCTAATTATTATAGTAACAGAACATAACCTTCTGCGATAGTATTGGATTTCCAGCCTCCGTGACTTTTCGCTTTTTCTCTTTCGATTGCATATCCGAGAATAATCGATACTTGCGGTTTTATAACGGTACAAAGCTGATATGTCATTGGCTGAACACATGTAAGCTGAGTTATCATTGGCTGAAGACCTGTACTTTAATGAGTAGGTGTAATTTAATGACATGCATTAAAGGACTGCTACCAGATGTATAATTAGTACATTTCGGCATGGTCGAGCATAAAGTCTATTACAACACGAGTTAGAGGTACTCGTACCCCTCTATAACCCTATAAAAAATATGAGCTAAAACGCTTCTACTCCTCACGTCTATGAGGACGGAAATACAGTACCTTCAAGGTCATTGTGTACAACATCTTTCACATTGTGTCGATATATCGAAGGGAAAGACAAAAAACTATCGACAAAAAGGTTAACTCTTTGTGAGCGAAATTCGGAGCTGTATGTAATGTGAGCCCACGCGACAATGAAGAGGAAGTGACCTAAGAGTATGCACTCCGGAAGTAGAGTGAAAGGACGCCTTCACGGGCAGTTCTTCGCGATGCCATGACAAGTTGTGACACCCCGTGATTCACTTCCGCAGTGAGTCTTCGCGCGAGCTATTTACAGGAAGTGAGCAAACTCGTTGCGGAGATTAATCCGCATGCGAAGTTATGTCGCGTCACAACGAGCGTCTGCAACCAATTGCCAACTAATTTGCTGCTTTCCTGTAAATATGTTAACAGCACAATCTAGTATATATACAGTCACGAAGCTTGAGTTTATGAGGGTACTAGGAACAATTGACTGTGCAAGTACTATTTCGCATTGTCTGTAATGAGGCGATAGTAGCGATCCTAGTGGTTAGCAACTATCTATGGATGCATATTTACTACGTATTGAGCTTCGTGACTGTATATACTAGAATGTGGTAACAGTTCAACTGTTATTATATGCATGTTTAATATATTGGAAACTTCTAGTTAGTTTCCACAGTAACGGAGTTGTAAAGTCATAGTTTATACGTGGGCTCTTTGAAATTAGTGGACTGGTAGTAGGACAAAATAAAAAGTGTCACAAAGGTAACACATACTTTTTTACAAGATTTACGCGTATATTAGCACAATCTGTTGGTATGGGTCGGGAATATGGCTACGTGAGGGAAGGTCTTCTTGTTTTGTCGTATAGCCTTCCTTCCGCCCGACACAAAATAAATGAAGGTTTTTTTTTTTTTTTTTTTTTTTTTGGGAAAAACATAGTCCAAAAACATAAATTTTCAGGAGAAACAAAAAACTATCTGGCATGAATATTGTTGACATTTCAAGTACGAAATTCACCACGCCATTTCTTAAGGTGTTACTGAAACTTGGGAAAACTGAAGTACCGGTGCATTAAATAACTTAAATTGTCTGATAAATAAATGTAGGTAACTGTGGACAATGGTTCTTTTAAGAAAAATACTCTGTTGTGGCTCAAGTGTGCCTCTCCTTTAATCTCCTTTTCCTTCATTATGTCCTGGTTCTTCTCCTTTCGTTGCTTACGTTTCTTCTATTGGTTTACTTCTGCGCCTAAAGAGGACTCCATAATTAATACAACAATTCACGTGCTAAAGTATTTTTCTCTGAGGTGCCGCGGAAGTAAGAAGCAGTACTGCCAATCTACTACAGTTTAAAATTGTATGGATAAAAGTTTCGAGATGATATGAATGGGATATTTATAAATGCTATCATCGTCCTGGAAAACGGTTGTTAAAAAAAAAAGTCTTTGGACTATGGTTATTTTATGAAAATCACTGAAAACGTTCATTCCTATAATATAAAACTATGGTGTTTTTTTCACTAACAACTAATTCAGTAGATTGCCGCCACAATACGCTCACAACCGGCTCAATATCTCAAACTTGCGTTTTTAGACTATGGTTCTTTTTTAACAAAATATTTTACATAGATAATTACATATATATTTAAATAGCGAAATAAATAGATGAATCAATAGATATATAAATAAATAAATAGCTAAATAAATAATCAATAAATTAAATGCATAATTAATAACTAGCTAAATAAATAAGTAAATAAATAAATGAACCACGTAGGATCCAAATCTTTTAAAGTGCATCACCGACTGAGTAACAGTCAACATCCCATTCCACAATAAACACATATCATCTCTAATTAGTGCAGAGACGCCAGCAACGCGAATGGCTTTTGACACACAGCAACCTGCCTTTGTTCTGTTCCACACTGTTTATTATAAATTCGTTCTACAATAGAGCTACAATTTAATTTAGGAATTTGAACAATCGCTGCTGCTTTGTTCTCAAACAAGTGGAGGCAATCAGAAATGCAATCACGAAAAGGGGTGTTTACTGTTTACACTAGAATGAACGAGAAACGACGCTGAGCGTTTCACAGAAGATGCGAATATAATATCTATCGATGTCGTGACAAAAATGAGAATATTAATAGCAGTAGCAGTAGCAGTAGCAGCAGCAGCAGTAGTAGTAGTAGTAGTAGTAGTAGTAGTAGTAGTAGTAGTAGTAGTAGTAGTCTCAGTAGAGGTGTAGTAGTAGTTGTAGCAGTAGTAATAATAGTAGAAGTAGCAATAATAATAATAGTAGTAGTAGCAGTAATAATAATAGTAGTAGTAGCAGTAATAGCAGCAGCAGGAGTAGTCGTAGCAGCAGTAATAGTAGCAGCAGCAATAGTAGTAGTAGTAACAGCAGTAGTAGTAGTAGACAGTAGTAGTAGTAGTAGTAACAACAGTAGTAGTAGTAGTAGCAGCAATAGTAGTAGTAGTAGTAGCAGCAGTAATAGCAGAAGCAGTATTATTAGTAGTAGTAATAGTAGTAGCAGTAGTAGTATTAGTAGTAGCAGTAGTAGTATTAGTAGTAGCAATAATAGTAGTAGCAGCAATAGTAGTAGTAGTAGTAGTAACAATAATAGTAGTAGCAGCAGTAGCAGTAGTAGTAGTAGTAGTAGTAGCAGAAGCAGTAGTATAGTCGCGACGCTGTTATTTCCGGCGTGACTCCGCTCTTTGCTTACGTCTTAGGAAGTGAAGGCTCTATAAAGTCTAGGTAGGTAGTATCGTTCGCATTTTTGTTCTTTCGTTCCAGAGTTACCATACGAGGAATCTACAGTATTTGCCACACCGTTAAACATTATCATGTCGTAGCTCCTATGATAATAAATCAAACGCACTGTAATTCAGCAAATAATTGAGCGGCAAATAACGTCTTCGTGTGCTTTCTGCGAACGCCAACGAAAGAGCCAAAATGGCGGGCGATTATATTAAGTATTTATCGAGCCTTAAGAAATGAATAACGTCTTCATAAGCGAATCATAAGACGCACACGTTTAAATGTAGCCGACCTGCAACGCGATTGGCTGCCGGAAATTAGAGCGACGGGACTATAGTATTATTATTATTATTATTATTATTATTATTATTAGTAGTAGTAGTAGTAGTAGTAGCAGCAATAATAGTAGTAGTAGCAATAATAGTAGTAGTAGCAGTAGCAGCAGTAGTAGTAGTAGTAGTAGTAGTATTAGTAGCAGCAGTAGTAGTAGTGTAGTAGTAGTAGTAGCAACAGCAGCAGTAGTAGTAGTAGTAGTAGTAGTAGCAGCAGTAATAGCAGTAGAAATATTGTAATTCTGCATGTTCATTACCTAGGAAGACTCTCAATGGTAGGCCTAATAAATACCGCGACAATGAAAAATGTTGTTCTACGTTCCCATATTTCTATTATTTGGGGAGCATCTAGTAAGCTACATTGCACTACTAGATACAGTGTTGTCGTAGTGGAATTTTTACTTGGATTGAAATGTTTCTCGCATGAAATCACAGAATAAATTAATTATCAACATAGTTTTGCACAGCAGCATTGGCAACTGCAAAGTAGATTAGATAAGGGAAAAGATTACTACTACAAGAAAAGCACACACATCTTCTGCATGTTGCCTCTTTCTACGAAAACGCCCAATCGTAATAAATCTCCCAAGAATTTCGTCACTGTCCTGTGTGTTGCATGTCCGTATTATTTATGATGTGTTAATTATATATTCGTAGATGCAGTGTCGTCAGAGCGTATCTTAAACAATAGTTACATTATACTCAGACTATGAAGATACTGACAAAATGAATTGTCAATAGTAATCTCATTAGTGGTGTTGATTTATCTAGAGAAAATAAAAATTCGAGTGGGATTTAATTGACTATTACACGATTAGAAGGAAGTATATGAAGATTAGAAGAAATAAATTAATCTAATACAATAAAATATTGACTTACTAAACTGTCTTGAAAATGTATTATTGTACCATCTCATCATTACAAACATTCCGCTAGATGGCATTAGTTTGTTATGATCAGTGTTATCTTGTTACCAGTTGTGTCAACTATACAATCTTTTTTTTAGTAGGTTATTTTACGACACTGTATCAACATCTTAGGTTACTATACAATCCTCATTGAACTCTAGTAAAGAAGGCTTTCTTTGTTCAGTTTCATTTTTATTAAAACAATTGCATTCCACTTCAATATATATATATATAAAACAATATCTGATGTGTGACTACCCATAATCTCATAACATAACCTACATAATATAAAGAAGATGTATGATAGAAAAGTTTTAATTAAGGATGATGAAATAAACACGAATCATTTTAAAAGTTACAATTATTGAAAGTACAACGTTGGCAAACAAAGAAACAAATGCTAGGAGGTGATAAAAACAAATGCTAGGGAGGTGATAAAAATTGTAGGATAAGCAGCCAAGATTAGTTGAAAGACGTCGTCCGCATTGTTTTATTGGTTAAAAATAGTATGACGTAATAAAAGTCTAATAATCTAGATAAATCCATACGAACTTCATTTAGTCAGTGTAATAAACTTAATGGTACACAATAGACCTATGAGAATTATACTGCATATATATTATTTCGGTTAACATATCGCAATGATAATTTTTACAGCTACTTGAAATTGCTTTATACTTTCCCTTCTTCACATTTTTATGAATTTTCTCCTTCTCTGTATGCATGCTAAGAAATGTTTTATGTAAAACAATTTTTCTCTCAAACAATAACTCCCTGAAATCAATGAAATTGCCTATTATTTAGTCCTGACAGCTCAGCGACGCGAAAGAGGAGAAATAATAGGAGTAGTGGGGAGAGTTCCGGAGTAGAGATAGAGGCGAGCGGTCGGTAAAGGAATGCAGTACAACTTAACTGTACTGGAAACACAACGCTATACCGTATGCGTGACATCCGATTGCTCTGACTGCAGGTGACAGACTAACCTGAACATCCCTTGGCGTAACTTAATGGACTCGCCTGACCCAGGCGCAGATTTCCGGCGACTGTCAGGACTAAATAATCGTACAGTGTTCACTCTGTATAGAGAACCTTGTAGTAGAAGCAATATAGCAGTATTTTATGTAATGATTTTTCAAGGGTTCATACATCGTCGAGTCCACACCTGTGGAGTAACGGTCAGCGCGTCTGGCTGCGAAACCAGGTGGCCCGGGTTCGAATCCCGGGCGGGGAAAGTTACTTGGTTGAGGTTTTTTCCGGGGTTTTCCCTCTTCCCAACACGAGCAAATGCTGGGTAACTTTCGGTGCTGGACCCCGGACTCATTTCACCGGCATTATCACCTTCATTTCATTCAGACGCTAAATAACCTAGATGTTGATACAGCGTCATAAAATAATCCAATAAAAAATAAATACATCGTCGAAATTCAATGCTGGCTCGAAATGACTGAAGCATTTTCCCAGGAATAAACTATCAGAGTCAAATTTCTTTTACATGCTGTAGATATTCTAACTGGTACTCACAGCTTTACTTTCTCTTGAAGGAAGGCATTTATTACCCTTTAAAATTCATCGCTGACGGTCGGGTTTGAACACACAAACCACGGATCAAACGGCTAAGCCACTACACCACAGCTATATTCGGTTAATAGTGGGTGAGGCTTATGAAAAGAAGCTCAATTAATGCTCTAAAACTATCAATTTACGTATTCTGTTCAGACATCCGACGCATCTACTGTAGGCGGCCGTTGCGTGATAAATTTGTGCCTGGACCAACTTTCAACCTCGCCGCGAGCCATACAAGTCATCAGCCTTAATCTGAAACCGCACATCGAATTACAATCTGCGTTTACCTTCATTTGGGCCAAGGGTACGAAGACCCAAGTCTTAACTAGAAAGTGATCAGTGGTTTCTTAAGGCAGAAGTACCCGATGGCAGAAATCACGAAGACGAAGTCGGCGCATTATACATCATTATAATCGATATTTAAGTGACAAAAAATGCGAAAGCAACAGTCTTCGAGAAAGCAGAAATCGTGCAATAAAACTGCCATAAAGAAAGACAGATGAGGACATTAAGGTTATTCTCTAATGCTTGCAAGAAAACATCTTACAAATACACATAAAACTGTGAAAAACATTTGCTTAATGGGAGAAAATGTTAAAACTTTTTATAGCTACTAATTTGTACAACGACATGCCATATTGGAGAGGCCTCTAACAAAAATGTAACTTCGTGGGGGAGAAATGAAACGCAAAATTTAGGAAACATAAATTAATAGCATCTATTTAGCCTTTTACACCAAAGTTTCCTTTGATAAATATACCGTGTCTTAACATATTATGTGCAAAAGTATTTTATCAACAGTAATCTCACTAAAAGTATTGATTTATCAAGAGAAAATCAAAACTCGAGTGGGATTTAATTGAGTATTACAGGCCTACGATTAGAAGACAGTAGATAAAGATTAGAAGAAATAAAGTACTCTGATAAAATAAAATATTAATTGATTTACTAAAATTCTATTCCACTAATGTTAGTTTCACCAAAACGTTTGAACGGAGCAGCCATTTTCGGTTGACTATCTCTGCGGTAAACAAATGACGTTCGCAAAGCATGTTTTATAATACCGTGAAGAATTTTCAGTTTGAAATGTTGGCAAACAAAGAAATAAATGGTATTATTATTATTATTATTATTGTTATTATTATTATTATTATTATTATTATTATTATTATTATTATTATTATTTGGTCGGCGGGAATAGGCACATAAGTAAAAAAAAAATGATTTTTTCAGGAGAGACTTTTTTTAAATTTATTCTTAACTAAATGTAAGTATAATAATGAAATTCATGTATGTTGGCCAAAGTAAGACCCTTTTCAATTTAACACACAAGAAATTGTATTATTTCAAACATTAGAAAAAAAATACTTGACTTTTGTGATTAGGTACAACATAAAAATAGACTTTTTTAACTTACTCGTATGTGCCTTTTCCCGCCGACCAAAGTATTATTATTATTATTATTATTATTATTATAATTATTATTAGAGAGAGAGAGAAGAATCCAAAAAGGATAGCTGCCCTTGAAAAGGGGGTACCGAGTGGTAACAGCACCTAAATTAATTATAGATCAACAATATTCTATTTTAAATTTAAATTTTATTTTTATTTTATTTCATTTTAATTTATTTTGGGGGGGGGGCAGCTATGCTCGACACGAATAATTTATTTTTCATATATAAAACTGTACAGATGGTTATTTACAATTAACAAGGAATGTCTTAAAACATTAATGGCTACATTACTGTATTATTATTATTATTATTATTATTATTATTATTATTATTATTATTATTATTATTATTACTATTTCACAGTTTATTTCATTCCATTCATTATACAAACTTAAATCTTGCTGCAAATTCTATTTATTTACCCTAATTTCATTACCGTAATCCCTGTATAGACGTTACACTATATTATAAGGATTTCTTCAAATCACCTGTCATTTTTCTTCTCAACAGCCAGCTCACACAGCCATAAAGAAATTCTAATAAAACAATTGCTTTATACAAAACTTTATAAAAATGTTTCTTTTTGAACCGACTTTCTAATATTTGGCGAATTTTTCCACAAAACAAAACGCACGACATCGTACAATATTTCGGGAACTGTTGCCATGACAAGAGCATGGGGTAATTTTGGACACTACTGGCCTAAACTGCCGTCGAGTTCCTCTCTAAATTCCAATTCCCACCGCATGAAGGCCGTGGCACAAACAATGTGCTGCAATTACTCATTTCTAAATGCAAAGTCGCTCTCATCTTGTGCGAAATTATGCGGTGACTGTCGGTTGCGCAACTTATGTACGTGGAACCAAGGATGAGTTAATTCTCGCTTTACGTCAGTTTTCATTGTTACGTGAATTAACGATTGGAAGATTAAATTAATAATTTCCACAATAGCGAGCAAAAGCTCGTGTATCGCTGCCATTGTTCAACGTTTAGGTCGATTTGTGAGAGAAAACACGGATTCCGAACCAAACAACATAGACGAGGGATTTAAATAAAAAACCTTATTCTCAAGTTCAGTTTTACTGCCTTTCCTACTTTAAACACTAGTTTAGGTTTAAACCACCAAGTCTGATAGTTTAAACTATGCGAGACTATTAAAATTCTTACTGTAACCTAAAATCAAACTGTTTATTGGAGAAAAATATTGCTAGTAATAGTAAATGATGGAGGAATTGATGAAAAATTAAAATCATGGTTTATTTATCTACGCTCGCAACTGCAGAGGTTATATCAGCGTCGCCAGTGTACCGGAATTTTGTCCCGCAGGAGTTCTTTTACATGCCAGTAAATCTAGTGACATGAGCCCATCGCATTTAAACACATTTAAATGCCATCGACCTGGGATCGAACCCCCAACCTCGAGCATAGAAGGCCAGCGCTTTACCGCTACCGAGGCCGACGGAATTGATGGAAATTGTTAATGAAATTGAAGATGTAAGAGTTTTATCCAGAGCAAGAACTTTTAGACCAAGAATAAATAAATAAATAAATAAATAAATAAATAAATAAATAAATAAATAAATAAATAAATAAATAAATAGCTATTTTCAAAACTGGAATGAAAGTGGGTTTTTTAATAAGTTTAGACCCCATAAGCGTACTGGAGACATGATGTTAAATCAAATAGATGATAGAAATCGAATCATCTAAAGGCAGAAACCATGTTCTTTCTTTAGCAGACAGATTTTTTTTATAGCTTTTAAGGAGTTAGGTACAGTTTACAGCAGTAAAATTTTTGGAAATACTCAACATTTTTTTCCTCCATCACTGTATCTTGTATGATAATGAAAATTGGTATGTGTAAAACACTGTCCTTCTGCTATATGAAAAAAATATTTTTATGCTCGACCATGCCGAAATGTAATTATACACCTGGCAGCAGTCATTTAATGCATGTCATTAAAATACACCTACTCATTAAAGTACAGGTGTTCAGCCAATGACAAGTCAGCTTTGTACCGTTATAAAACCGCAATTATAGATTATTCTCGGATATGCAATCGAAAGAGAATTAGCGAAAAGTCACGGAGGCTGGAAATCCAATACTGTCGCAGAAGGTTATGTTCTGTTACTATAATAATTAGAGTTAATTGTAAGTAATATTCAAATAAATTCAATTTGTCATCTCGTTTTTCAATTCTAAATCAATTTTCAGGTTATATCTGAGTAATGTTAATCTTATTCTGTGCCAAGGTCAATTAAATTCGGCCTTGGAAAAAAATAAATACTTTCGCGTCTGCGCACATCTCACAATTCAGGTCAGTTCGCACATAACCATAATTTTGAATAATTTCAAGTTAGAAATATGGTCGAGCATAAAAAGTCGTATGGAACTTGCCTATAGCCTAATGGTAATTAAGACGCTCGTATGAAAATTATGAAACGAGCGCAAGCGTCTTAATTACTACCATTATAGGCTAGTTGCATAATGTACTATTACGATTTAATTTTTTTTTTTCAAAATTCAAAGGCAGAAAAAGAAAGCAAGAGCAGGCACAAAAGAAAAAATAGCAGGCAGAAAAGGAAGACAACAGCAGGCACAAAAGGAAAGAAAGAGCAAGCGGGAAAGGAAAACAAGAGTAGGCACAAAAGAAAAAAGAGCAGGCAGAAAAGGAAAACAAGAGCAGGCACAAAAGAAAAAAGAGCAGGCAGAAAAGGAAAACAATAGCGGGCACAAAAAGAAAGAAAGAGCGGGCACAAATTAAAACAATAGCAGGCACAAAGGAAAAGAAGAGCAAACACTAAGAAAAAGAAGAGCAGGCACAAGAAAACAAGGGCAGATGAAAAGGAAAACAAGAGCAGGCACAAAGGAAAACAAGAAGATAAAACATGAAGGCAAGTAATAATAAGAGAAGGAAACAAAAACATGTAGAAAGGACGAGAACATAAACAGAGAAGATGAGGAAACGAAGAGAAACGTAGGAGAATAAACTATAGGAAACGGAAGCTAAGAAGGATGGGGATACATTTTCATATTGAAAGACATAAAGAAATGAGAGGGGAAAAAATAATGGAACTGTGTGAAACAAGGATAATCATGCTTGTAATATCGTTGCAGACTAGGAAGAACATTTTTTAACTCGTTATTTTCGTCACCACAGCAACTACGATTAATTGCAGACTTTTTAGAAATGATTAGTTGTCGCGGCTGCAAAAAAGTGACTTATTTCAAAGAGATGTGTTGGAACACGTGTGTCAACTACCGCAGGAAGGGCAGTGGAGACATGACAAATAGCCGTATCACTTGGTCCGTGAAACAGATGAGGGTCGGCCTGAATGAGTCGACAAAAGACTCCATAAAACTTACTTCTAATTGCCTCTGGAAACATGGCTGATGGCTTCAATGCACCGTCTTTATATTCTCTTTTTATATTCCTCTTCTCATGGAACAAAAGCCACCCTTCACAGAAACGTGTGTCTCGACTCTTAAGAGTTGTTTATCTTCTCTGTAAAAAAAAGTCTGTTCCTGACGTATCAAGTCATAAAACCGACAACAGTTTCTATTTCGCTCCCAGACATATATAAAATACCTAAGAACCGACTGAAATCACGCTATATAAATTGTTTCAAGACCGATGCTTTCGTAGTTTTAAAGAGGAAGAAGCAACGGTGGCTTTCCATTCAAAAGAAGATTTTTTTTGGACTGCATGTGTCTTAGGAACACAAGGACGCTTCCAAGATGGCGGCAAAGAGTTTCTGTAAATAGGTTAATAGATACTATAGTCCCGTCGCTCTTATTTCCGGCAGCCAATCACGTTGCAGGTCAGCTACATTTAAACGTGTGCGTCTTGTCATTTGCTGCTGATGACGTTATGCACTTCCTAAGGCTCGATAAATACTTATATAATCGCCCGCAATTTTTGTTCTTTCGTTGGCGTTATCAGAAAGCATACGAGGACGTTATTTGCCGCTTAATAATTTGCTCAATTACAGTGAGTTTGATTTATTATCATAGGAGCTACGACATGATAATGTTTAACGGTGCGGCAAGTAGATTCCTCGTCTGGTAGCTCGGCAACGAAAGAACAAAAATGGTGAACGATACTAACTACCTAGACTTTATAGAGCCTTCACTTCCTAAGGCGTAAGCAAAGAGGAGTGACGCCGGAAATAAGAGCGACGGGACTGTGAGTGGGTGGGTGGGTGGGTGGGTGTGTGGGTGTGCGTGAGCGCGCAAGCGCGTGTGCAGACCCAGAAACAAAATTTGAGCCACCTGGGGTCTGTACATATGCATGTATGTTCAGCGAAGCAGAAAACTTATCCAAATATATACCGTATTAGAATTATAACGAGTAAAATGATCATGAATATTATGAGACTTTTTAAAAGAATCAATACTTTTCCTGACATGTAAAACCAAGACGTAACGTAAATGGAATATTAAATATGTTACTAATCAGTGATTTATGTAATGAAGGGGGAAAGGAACTGGTCACCCTACCCCAGTATCTTCTGTCTTAGTTTCCTCATGAGTGATGCTTCATTGGTGTCACTTATGAGGTTCAAAACTTTCTTCGAACAGTTGACTAAACAACAACAAAAAGAGCACAAGTTAATAATTCCTGATTTAATAAAAAAAGTGATGTAGGCTACAATGCTCTCTATGGTGAGTTCTACATACAATTTCTTACAGATCTCTTCTGTAATTCAAAACGCCTTTTGTAATATGCATAATTTCTCTACACAGTATTTCATAGCCGAGGAAATTGTGAATAATTCATAATACACAGTAATGCAAATATCATCATTAATATTATTTTAATATTCTGAAAATGAATGAGCTTTTACTGATTTTTTTTTATCAATGTAGGCCTTATTAACATTAGCATTTCAACCAAGACTCGATTCAATATAAAAATCGAGAAATCGAATTGAATTTGCAGGTAAATTTTAGTTACTATTTTAAACCAATTTTCAGGTCTACAATTTTCGCAATATTAAGAGAAAGAAAATTTGCACTACACCAATCACGAGTAAGTAAATGAAGATCATTAACAAAGAGATAATTAACTTTATACCTCATTTTTAATGCAAGTTCTTCTGCTGAAAGATAAGGTATTATATGTTCAATTTCAACATTTGCGGATATATCATTTAGGCCTATATAAACGGACCCAGAACGGAACCTTGAGGCACGCCAGCTTAATGAATTTGAACTCAGAAATATTATGACCATTAATATAGGCCTAAATATATTAGTACCTGTTGGTATTGAATTGGAGACTAGAATTTACAAAACGATAAAAAATTAATTTTACGCAAAAGAATAAAAAACGTATTAAAGGCTTTTGTAAGATCGAAGAATTTACTATAAACTAAATCTCGTCTTTCAAGTCCAAGACACTCTTTTATAAATGACAAAACTGTGTCTATAACAATTTTATGAGATCTTCTAAAGCCAAATTGAGTCGCTAAAGGTTTCGTTTTCTTCAAAGTATTTGGAAAGAAGATTACCAGCATTTAACATGAGATTGCCTGATATTCGGTTTATAGTTTGAAAAACCACGGAAAACTAAACCAGGTATTCAGTCCACGCGGGATCTGAACTAATTCCAGACGCAGCGTATCAAACTCCCTATGGTTTAAGTAAAACCGGTGGCCTTTTTTCTTTCTTGTATTAACCTTGCAAGAATTTTAAATTAATACGTGTAACCTATACCTTGCTTGTTTTTTCATACCCCTGCTATACCAGATACACATACAAGCACTTATGATACGTGATTAAAGCGAGGTCGCAACCTGGCCTACATGGTCCCTTGCGTGCGGTTGGGAATTATTGCTTATTAAACGTATCAACTAACTCCCTAGAGGAATGAGACCGTTAACTGGCTGTTAAGGGCAGAACTAAGTTTGACGGCATAATGAAACACCTGTCACACAGTCTTGAATAATGTTAGCATTACTGTGCGAAAATCTCGCGTGTCACGATTCCGTATAGCACGGAAAACGAGATGCCGTCCTGATAGTCGTCAGGTGTTTCGGCAGGGGAGAAGACAGGAAGAGGGCTTCGCGCCGAGCTCAGCTTGTTATCCGAAACAGATCGTGCTGCCGCCTTCAACTCGACGCGACGTGACCGATATCTATTGAAAAAAAAAAAGTCATTTATATTAACAACTGTATTATATAGGCTACATGTCCTTTTCAAGGGAAGATATGGCTAATCGTCAAATACTGCAATTTTGTACCAATCATTACCAAATTTTAACCACAAACTACAGTATGATTATTTAGTCCTGACAGTCGCCGACAATGTGCGTCTGGGTCGGGCGAGTCCATTAAGTTACGCCAAGAGGTGTTCGGGTTAGTCAGTCGCTTCCATTCAGAGCGATCGGATGTCATACGTGCGGTAGAACTGTGCGTTTCCAGTACAGTTAAGCTGTACTGCATTTCTTTACCGATCGCTCGCCCTTATCTCTACTCCGAACCTCTCCCCACTACTCCTATTACTTTCCCTCTTTCGCGTCGCCGAGCTGTCAGAACTAAATAATCGTTCTGTATTATATAGTATTCACAGCTAATGTTACGCTGAATTTCAATCACCTAACGAGCAAACATTCTCATGGAGGCAGATAAAGTTATTTTTTTCTTCCACCACGTTAATAATGCCAATACAAATTTTGGCCATTCGAGTGCAATTACGAGGGCCGTCCAAAAACTAAGCTTCCCTGGGACCGTTTACAGAAAGAAAACATAATTTCACGGAAAGATTCATTGGAACAGATACAATTGTAGAGCTACTTTCAACATATTTCCCAACGGAAATGAGTCAATTGTCATACCGTGGGATCACCAGAGAAGTGCAGACGGATGTCACACACTGGTTCCGATCCCAGGTGGCAGATTTATACGATACAGGGATACAAAAGTTGATCCCATGATATGAAAAATATCTCAATTCCGGTGGGGAATATGTTGAAAACTAGTCCGCCGACTTAGCACTGTTGTAGCGTGTCTGCCTCTAGACTAGCCGGCCCGGGTTCGATTCCCGACCGGGTGAGAAGTTTTCATGTAAAATTGTTACCTCGGGACTAGGAGAGATGGCGATGCACAACTTCTAATCACCAGATAGTGCAACAATATGCCTGGATTAAATCCCAAATCTCTCCGCAGTATATATGAAAAGAAGGCATAGGCTATGTCACTGTTGATAGTGATTCGTCCGTCGGATGGGGACGTTAAGCCTGGCGGCCTCCTTGGTAGGAGGCTACGTACCGGCACCGGGTTTCCCCTTCTTCCTTTCTCATCTTCATCATCACTCATTCCAGACATTACATTTACACGAACACTTACACATACACTCACCCTAGTACACGACAGAACTCTCCACAGATAGATATCATGTACAGCGTAGCCCACCGAAGTGGTGTACAACTAGAAAATGGGTCACAGTCCTGCCATCTACCCGCAATATGCGGAACCCGAATCACGTAAAGTGAAGTGGGTAGGCATTGGATACATACATACATACATACATACATACATACATACATACATACATACATACATATGTTGAAAAGTAACTCAACTGCTGTATCTGTTCCAATAAATCTTTCCATGAAATTATGTTTTCTTTCTGTAAACAGCCCCAGGGAAGCTTCTTTCTGGACGGCCAAAATTTGTATAAGCACTTGTTTTGACATTATTAACATGGTGGAAGAAAAAAAAAAACTTTTTTATCTGCCCCCATAAGAATGTTTGCTTGTAAGATCTAAGTGAATTAGCTACACATAAACATATCTTTATCAAGATCAATGACTAGCTTTTGGTATATAAAAATGCTTTCAATTACCTCTACAACATTGTAACGTTGACGTAGATTCCCAAGTAAACTATATTTGCAAAAAGAGGTTCCTGCAGTTGGCGAAAGAAACTTTCCCCGTTATGTCATAATAATTGTTGTCAGTGGATTATCCATAAAAATGGACTCATCTAACATACCCCATCCATAGACAGGCATCAAATGATGTAAGCCGTAAGGTCAAATGAATGCGATGGATAAGATGTGTTCCACAGGAAATTATGCGTCCCGCAAAGTGTTCCTGGAGCAAAGTGAATGTGTTTAAGGCCGCGTCAACAACTTTTAAAATAACCCTGTTACTTAGTGGCGGCTTGTGAAACATTTCACGAAAGACATCTGAATGTGTTTCAAACTTAGGACATTTGCACGTCAAAGAATATCTGAACGGAAATAACACTCAACAAAAATGTAAGAACCATAAATACAGCAATAAACCAAGTACTGAATATGTCTAAATATTTGGCAAATAAATAAATTCTTGGTTGCTAGGCAAACATGCACAATAACCGAGCAATAATTTTAGTACTGTCTATTTTGGCGCATGTAGTACTTTCATAGTTCAGTATCACCACAGTCTAGTACAGGGCTGGCCACCGGGAGCAAATCCAAACTCTAAACGGGGACGCTTAATATTCATCCGTAACGGCATCAACGCTGCACTGTGTTCGGCGGGGAAGAAAGGGGTTGAAGGAAAGACATATGGCTTCCCGTGAGAGAGTAGAATTCGCTCTTGTGCCCAGTCCTGGTCTAGTACATACAGTCACGAAGCTTGAGCTGATTTTTTGCATTTCTCGCGATACAATGCTCCAAGCGGTTAGCAACAGAATACTAGCCTGATTACTTATATGTGATCAGGTGTACTAGCGGCTAGCAACTAAAGTTAAACTGTCATTATATGCATTTTCCCTACGTATTAGCTTCGTGACTGTATGTACTTGACTGTGGTATCAGCTAATGCCATAGAACAGAGATGACAAGCACGGGCATAATGTACTCTCTGACAAGGAGTCTCAGAGACCTTTCGCTTACAGAATCGCATGCAGATATATATAGTTGAAAGGATTCTACGTCATTGTTAGACCTCGTTTGAAGGGTAGAAATGCACGAGCTTGACATGCTTGACATCTAAAGTCTCTCTCATGCAACTTACCGAACAGTCTCCGGTTTAATAGAGATTTTGGGATGCGAAATTAAAACCACTTACCTGAAACAAAAGAAAATAAATAATGTTAAGAACAATGAATTGCTGTAACATTATAGTTCTTGTAAATATAACAATGATTTTAGACACTCATAAGCAATGAAATCTGCAGCGAGAACATAACATTTCGAACAGTTTATTCTATGGAAAGGAAACTTTTGGGATAACACACATTGAACAAATACGATGAAACAAACATTTTGAAAGGAATATAATTTTGCTGGAGACTAGTTCTTGGTAATTAGTCCAACATATAGGTACCCAGTTTCCCTGCCTTTTATGATGAAGGAACCGATATGTAGGTCTGGAACGTTGATTTTCTCCAGGATACTGTACTAACACTCCAAAATCTTGGATCACATATCTACGGTATAATGATTTTTACGTAGAACTACGTTTCCTCATTAAGTGTGGTGGGAACCTTGGAACTTACCGTTAAATAAAAATCTGCTCTTGTACTTCCTTGTTCTCCTTGAATTCTCCTTAGTCTTATCTCCACATTGTTCTCCTTTCCTTCCTCTTGTTCTCACTGTATTCCCCTCGTAATCCTTGTCTTCCACTTGTAATTATTATCTTCTCCTTGTACGCCGTGTCTTCCTCTTGTATTCCCTATCTTCCTGTCTTGTACTTCTTTTGTTCGTATCATTTTCCTTGTATTCTTCTCGTGTCTTCACCTTGTAATTGTTGTTTTCCCCTTGTACTCCTTCTCTTTTACTTGTATTCCTCGTCTTCCCCTTGTGCTCCCTGTATTCGTCTCGTTTTTCTTCTCTTCCTCCTTGTACTCTCCTCGTTCTCCTTGTACTCCCCTCGTTCTCATTGTCTTCCCCTACTTTTCCTGTCTTTTCCTTGTTCTCATTGTGTTCCACGTTTTCTCCTTGCATTCCCGTTGTTAGCTGTTATCCTTGTATTTCTCTTATTGTCCTTATATTCCCCCTTGTTGTTCTTGTATTCCCTGCGTTCTCATTGCCATCCTTTTGCTTTTATTTTATTATACAGCCATTTTATTATTTTCCCTCGTCGGCCTCGGTAGCGTGGTCGGTATAGCCCTGGCCTTCTATGCTCGAGGTTGCGGGTTCGATCCCGGCCCAGTTCGATGGCATTTAAGTGTGTTTAAATGCGACAGGCTCATGTCAGTAGATTTACTGTCATGTAAAATAACTCCTGCGGGATAAAATTCCGGCACACCGGCGACGCTGATATAACCTCTGCAGTTGCGAGCGTCGTTAAATAAACCATAATTCTTTTATCTTCCCTCAAATTTATTGAACACTGCACTATTTTCCCAAAATGATTATCCCACGAACGCTAGTCCCTAAAAACCACATCTTTGGGAATAATCCCTCTACATGTCAGCCCTAAAATAAGTCGCCCTTTGAAATAACCCATGGCAAGTATTAGTCTAAAGTCTGTATTGGAATAATAATTAAGCGTACACTATTTTTTTTCGAACGTTATGAAAGAGCATTTTCTGCGGACCTCTGTAAAAAGAACTAAGGAATAGGCTAGTGAAGTGCTCTGCATGAAGTGTGGCATTCTATGGAGCAGAAACACGGACCTTACTACGAAGTGAAGAGAAGTGAACAGAAGCATTTGAAATGTGGATATGGAGAAGAATGGAACGTGTGAAGTGGACAGACAGAATAAGAAATGAAGCTGTGTTGGAAAGAGTGGGCGAGGAAAGAATGATGCTGAAACTGATCAGGAAGAGGAAAAGGAATTGGTTGGGTCACTGGCTGAGAAAAAAACTATCTACTAAAGGATGCACTGGAAGGAATAGTGAACGGGAGAAGAGTTTGGGGTAGAAGAAGATATTAGATCACAGACGACATTAAGATAATGAATCATATAAGGAAAGGAAGAGGAAGGTAGAAAATAGAAGAGACTGGAGAAAGCTGGGTTTGTAGTGAAGGACCTGCCCTTGGGCAGAAAACTAAATGAATGAATGAGAATTAACATATGAGCCGTTCAGAGCAAAAGTGGTGTAAGTCAAAACTGGATAATGAGATTTAAAGTAAAAATTCTGTAAAATACAGCGCAAAGTAGCAATTAATATGTCGTTCTTGCTATCCACTGACTACTAATAGTTTAAATAAAGTGAATATTAATTGCTACTTTGCGCTGTATTTTATAGAATGTTCACTTCAACCCTTATTACCCATTCTTGACTTACACCACTTCCGCTCTGAATAGCTCATATGTCAATATACCATAGATCAGGAAGAGGAAGAGTAATTGGCTGGGTCACTGACTGAAAAGAAACTGCTTACTGAAGGATGCACTTGCAGGAATGGTGAACGGAAGAAGAATTCGGAGCAGAAGAAGATATCAGATGATAGACGACATTAAGATATATGGGTCACATGCAGAGACTAAGAGGAAGACAGAAAATAGGAAAGATTGGAGAAAGCTGGGTTTGCAGTGAAAGACCTGCACTTGGGCAGAACACTATGAATGAATGAAAAAATGTATGTACAAAAATTGTCTTGCATGTCTTTACATCTTTACTTCATGTTTCAGTAATAATTTAGCATTTAAAAGACCAATTCAAAATCCTTCACTGCATGTAGACGTGTTAGCAAGACACGCATGTTTAAATAAGGCCACGTTACGTTACAGATCTCGGTATCGTAATTGTCTGGCAGCCTTTAACCTCGATTCCAATGCAGACTGCAACTGCTGTGCAGAGATGTCAAGAGTAAGGGCCGCACAAGCAAAACTGTGGCACATCTGTTTACAGACTTCTGGAACAAGGCTGCACAAATATGTGACAGAGCATTTATTGTACCCTATACAACTCGTCCTGTTTTAACATAGAGACTTTAATTTTCTTGGAGCAGCTAGTAGAAATCAGGTCGAGGTCTATACCTAACATCCGACATCTTTAAGTTGTTCGAAAAATGATTTAAGTTGCTCTTTACTCAATATTCAATGCAACACCTAATGTGAGATTCTACCAACATTAAACCATTACTGGCATCCTTTGCATCGTACTTAACCTCTCTCTATTCTTGTCCAGGGTAAGACTTTCTCCTCATCAACCTCCTTTTATTCATAGAACTTATCAATTTCACACCGTCTCCTCGTTCCATTCGCCACTACAACCATCACCACAATTAAACCAGAAGATATGACGTTCGAGAGTGGTAAAATCTTTAGTATGGCTTGCTCTGGGAGGGGAATAAGTTGCGAATCCCGTGTTACTAATTTACGGCACTTTTTTAACACTTTACCTGATAGAGAACACTAAGCAAAATTTGTCGGGTATTTTAGTCTCACGTGAATTTCGATATTGGAACACTTCGTTAAGCACACACTAATCTTTATACTACAACAGCTTCGTTGCTACGAATTCTTCTACGCTCTCTCCTTCATCCACATCACTATCTTCCCCTTCGCTATTTTCTACATCTTCGTCGCTATCGTCATCTCCTTCCCTATAGTCATCGCCTTTTTTTCGTTATCGTCAGCTTCTCTATCATCATTATCATCTTCGCTATCATCATCTCCTCCTTCGCTATCATCTCCTTCAATATCATCATCTCCTTCGCTATAATCATCTTTTCCGCTATCATCATCTCCTTCTTCGCTATCATCTTCTTCTTCTCTATCATCATCATTATCATCATCTTCGCTATCATCTCCTTCTCCGCTATCATATCCTCCTCTATCATCATCTCCTTCTTCGCTATCATCTCCTCCGCTATCATCATCTCCTTCTTTGCTATCATCATCATCATCTTCTTCGCCATCCTCTCTTCCGCTATCATCATCATCATCTCCTTCGCTATCATCATCATCTTCTTCGCTATCACCATCGCCTTCTCCGCTATCATCATCTCCTCCGCCATCATCATCTCCTTCTCCGCTATCTTCATCTCCTTCTCCGCTATCTTCTTCTTTGCTATCATCATTATCACCTTCGCTATCATATCTTTCTCCGCTATCATCATCATCATCATCATCATCTTCGCTATCATAATCTTCTCTATCATCATCATCGCTATCATCTCCTTCTCAGCTATCATCGTCTCCTCCGCTATCATCATCTCATTTTTCGCTATCATCATCTCCTTCTTTGCTATTATCGTCACCTTCTTCGCCATCATCTTTTTCCTCGCAATCCTACTTATCTTATTAGTCGCACTCATCATCATCTTCGTCTCAATCGTCAGTTTTTTCGTCACTGCCATCTTTATTACATTTGCCATCCTTTTTAGTAGGTTATTTAACGACGCTGTATCAACTAATAGGTTATTTAACGTCGATGAATTGGTGATGGCGAGATGGTATTTGGCGAGTGAGGCCAAGGATTCGCCATAGATTACCTGACTTCACCTTACGGTTTGGAAAACCTCGCAAAAACTCAACCAGGTAATCAAGCCAAGCGGGACTCAAACCCACGCCCGATCGCAGCTCCGGACGGTCAGCAAGTACCTATACCGACTGAATTACGCTGATGCTTATTCACCATCTTCACAGCATTCATATTCGCTCGACTCTTTTACCTTTTTCCTCTGAATTTTCGCAATAATTTAACTTATTATCGTCATAATTTTCTTTTCATTATTCTTGTGCGTTTGTTTTTATCATCACCTCCTTTTGTTTCATCTTCACCCTCATTGTCTATTTTCATGGTCACCATTACCATCATCAAGATTTTTCATCTTTATTCTTTCACTATTTGTTTTTGCCTAAAACAACAATCAGTACCCCGGCTTTAGGTACCATCAGTCCAGTCTTCGTCATCCACATTCTCTTAGTACTGAAGATTACCATCATTACAGACTTCTGGTGAGCTTAGGTTCGAATCCCGCTTGAGCTGGTTACCTCGTTTGGCTGTTTTCGAAGCTTTTCCTAAAAATTTGTTAATCCTATGGTGGATCCTTGGACTTCGTTCGTGAAATATCTTCTCGCCATCACCAACACCACCGATGCTATAAAACCACATAGTGACACAACGTCTTTAAATAACTGATTAGGTACATTACTTTCCTACCGCCTTTCCCCGTCTTCATCGTCACCCAATGCTTCACACATTGAAAACCGCACAGAACTGTGAATAATACGGCTACAGTCATCACACTTCCTGTAACGATACTTATCTATGAATAGACTACACTTCTCGGTGTTGCATAAACCACATTTAAGTCACTATGTCGCAATAGTAATAAGTAGTTGTTACTTGAATCCTATGAAATAGGAGAGGAGCAATGAAACAGACATTTGCATATGGCCGCTCGTTATAATTCAGTACAGCACAGTAGCTACTCTGTATAAAAAAATGAGGACATCATATTATTAAGTGTAAGCTTCATGACTCACAACAGAACACACGAGAACCCAACATCACTGTAGAATGCATATTCCATTACAAAAGACAAAGTTCTACGTCAGGCATGTCGCACATTGTGCACTTGTCTCTGTGCGATGTGCAGTTCCTATTCCCCTATCTGGAGGGAGCGAATCGGTTTGGAGGGGAACGCGACAGGGCTGTACATTACCTGCAGTAGCAGAACAGCTTTGGTTTCAGTAACACAGATCAGTACGGGTGCTCATTGAGCTGTGATTGTGAATGCGTTATGAAAAATAAAGTGGGGAGTCCACAGATATAACGAAGAAGAGAAATCATGAATCATATAACATAACGTTATGATGTTTTTCTCAGCCAACAGTAATTATTTTAAAATGAAAGGCTTTCATCATATCATGTGGACCTAATAGTGATGTGAGAATTTAAATCATATTAGTAAAGTTCTCAAAATATGATATTCGCCAGCTCTTATTTCTGAATTAGTACTCTCACGGCAAGACAAACATGACAGTGACGTTGTTTTGGAGTCTGTACTAACACAGCCATCAATGGTTAGACAAGTTATAACTTTTATTTGATAAGCTGATAAGTGATGAGGATATTGAGTGAGGAATACATGTGAGGGTCTTGAGGTTGTAAGGGAAGGAAGAAAGCAACTATTTGTAAGGCGGAAAAATTTTCTGGAAAAATAATACATAATGGCGAATTTTCCATCTCACGTTACTATATTATCTTAATATACTTACGTTAATAAATCTTTAAACCTGATATAAAGAAAATGTCCTTGCTTCACAGCTTGTGAAGTACTCTTTTAACTCAATTCAGTAACGCTCCCAACTTGTTGATACTCGCTCTCAACGTTTTCCAAATAAACTACATGTAAATTTAAATTCAAGCTTAATTTATCCAATTTATTAATAATAATGTGAATTTATATTAATATACAGCAAGGAAATGATTCCATTGTAAAAGTCTCACAATGTCCTATTGCATGTAATTGGGAGTAAAATATTTTCTTTAACATTTGTGCACCAATGGTCCCAGTAATGCTTGAGGAACAATGAAAGAGTATTACTTTGAAATAATCAGTACCTACTACGTAAAATGAAATACTGTGTTCGTTTTTTGTTGTTTCAAAATTACTGCAATATTTATATTTTCTTCAAATACTGTATACAAATCATGTAAATAAATGATTCTTTACAAACGACTTCTTTGTGAATTGTAACTGAGTAAGTCTATTGTTTCTTGTGTTACAATTATTGTAAAATATAGACACTGACAATAATTGTGTGCTTTCCTTCTGCTAATTATGTTTATAATGTCGAAATGTCAATTTAATTGAACCTTAGAAGTGGAGAATAGAATCTTGTACATCCCTCCGGAGCAACACGTGAATGACGCAATCTGCACAGACCGGCGTTCCGTGCACATACACTGCACTTTCAATGTCTGATTTCTGACATGCCTGTTCTACGTAGATAACTTTCCAATATAAAGAATAAAAATTCCATTTTAGGCAGTTCCTACGAGACTTATAGAGAACAGAAGATACAAGTGTATTAATTTCTCAAAGTACGACTATATTTGCATCTCCATAGAATTAAAAGATTTTTACAACTTCTAAAAAAGAAATTCAACTGCTTTAAAAACGAAGTTCACTTATATTTACTATAAGGGTGCAACAGTGGAATCTGAAGACTCACATACCCGTGAAGAAAGTCACTTTATGTGAAGTTTGGTGATCACGATCCTACTCGCAACAGTTGCCGACTAAGAGACTGTTAAAAATTTGGGAAAAACATTTTTTTCTGAAAAAGCTTTAACTTTTCACCAATATATTATATTTTTTGTTACAACATGAGGTGTGTGTATACACATGAATATCAAATAAAATACACTACAGTGTTAAAGAATGTAATATTGTATTTCATTACTTTAATCAAATGGAGGATAGCAATGGCAAAGAAAGCTTTTAATTTAAAAAAAAAATAGCATCTTCTGCGGACCCCTGGGAAAAGAACTACAGAAGAGACTAGTAAAGTACTTTGTGTGGAGTGTGGCATTGTATGGGGCAGAAACATGAACATTACGACCAAGTGGAGAGAAACGACTAGAAAAATTTGAAATGTGGATATGGAGAAGAATGGAGTGTGTGAAATGGGCAGACAATAAGAAATGAAGCTGTGCTACAAACAGTGGGTGAAGAAAGAATAATGTTGAATCTGATCAGGAAAAGAAAATGGAATTGGCTGGCTTAATGGCTAAGAAGAAAGTGCCTTAAAGATGAACTGGAAGGAATGGTGAATGGGAGGAAAGACGTAATTATTATATGATATACAACATTAAGATTTGTGGATCGTATGCGGAGACTAGGAGGAAGGCGAAGTAGAGGGAAGATTGGAGAATGCTGTGTTTAAGTGAAAGAAGTGTCCTTGAGCAGAACACTACGAATGAATGAATGAATAAATAAATAAATAAATAAATAAATAAATAAAGACTGAATTTAAATGAAATTATTTCAAGGATAAACGTTTCGGGCAATCATTTGTATTTACTTAAATTCCCTGTCATTTCTTTTTAAGGGGTTAGATGCAGCTTACAGCAGTAAATTTTTTAGAAATATTCAAAATTTTTTTCCTCCATTACTGTATCTTGTACAATAATGAAAATTGGTATGTGTAAAACACTGTCCTTGTGCTATATGAAAAAAAAATATTCTTGCCATTAAAAAAAATATTTCTATTTTTTTTTTCAAAATTTAAAATGGTGGCAGTTCACTGTGTAATGATGAGTTTCCCTCATAGCTCATAAACTTGTTAATTTTTTCATGTTCTCTCTCCTTTATTTTATTGCTGAAACTCATGTTTACAATATCATGCTCTTTCAACAACATTCCTTAAGAAATAATATATATATTTTTTTAATTTTGTGTTAGAAGAAAATACTGATATTTGACCATTTTTTAATTAATTTATTTTTTATCAGACAATCTATCAAAGATAGAGAAGTGATCTTGCATCAAATTGTTGATCTAATATGCATAAATACACACAAACAATTTCATCGCAGAATGTTGGATAGTTTTTGAGTTATGTAGGAAACGCTTCATCACTGCACAGTGAACTGAATTTAAAAAGAAAAAAATGTAAATAATTTATTTTAATCGTAAAAATATTATTTTCATACAGCAGAAGGACAATGTTTTATACCTACTCGGTATTGTGCAAGATACAGTAGTGGAGGAAAAAAATGTTGAATATTTTCAAAATTTTACTACTGTAAGCTGCACCAACCCATTAAGTCTACTCCTTAACCCTACATCTTGGTATGCCTTTCATTAAAACAAAGCGTTCTCAATTAAGTGAACTGGGATGAACTTTTTGGGCAAGGGTTCACTTATCCGTAGGTTACTCGATATCATGATTTGCGCTGGATAAATCCACAATACGATAGGTTTCGATTCGGTTCTTTCAGTTATTCTTAAATGTTCCATTACTGATTAATTACTACCAAATCAACATTTCAGCTTCTGGGAATATACTCTGTAGTTTAAAGTGGATACTGAATAATCATTACCAGTTTCATCTATGACTGGTAATGCCTCTTTCGGCACAGTTATGAAGCTCGGACAGAGCTGTCAGCACCGGGAAATCAGTCGTGAGACGTCCCGAGAGTGCTCCAGCCCTTCCCTCTTCAATCCCCCCCATCCCGCCCTGTGGGGTGATGATTGATGCTGAGTGGTTGTCTGCTACCCCCCTCCTCTGCCTACTCCCCAGTCATGTTTTCCGGGTTTTTTACGTGCTCTACAGCGTCGCTTTGCAAAGGGTATTTCTATAACCCAACGTCCTCGTTTCGAGGATCGCATAGGGGTTTTAAATTGTTTATTAGAATTGCAGTAACAAACCTTATCCAGCTTCTTTCTGTGGCATTACATCACCATCTCAATAATATATGATCTAATTATAAATATTACCGAACGATATTTCCACATCCTTTAATAGATCAAATTGTGGAGAATCTCTTCAACTTATTTTCTCACTTAACCTATCCGTTATTAAATTAGATATAACAGATGATACAAAGATGTAACGATACAAGGGCGACGATACGATATAAAGACCATGACAAGAAAATTTAACATAATTTTTAGTGACATTATGGTACGGGAAGAGAAATTACTTCAAAATCATCAGCTCAATCTTAATCCATCACAAACTCAACTCGAATTTTCCTATTTCCTTCATTATGTTGACCATCCTTTATTTTTATATTTCTTCTATTGTGTTGCTCTTTATTTTTCTCTTTCCTTCATCGTGTTCATCTTGCTTTATTTTCTCTTTCCGTCAGTGTGTTGATTTCCATTTATTTTTCTCTTTCCTTCATTATGTTGATTATCCCTTATTTTTTCTTTCCTTCATTGTATTGATCTTCCTTTATTTTCTCTTTCCTTCATTGCGCTGTTTTTCTCTAGTTTTTCTTTTCTTCATCAAGTAATTTTTCCTGTATTTTTCTCTCCCTTTATTGATTTTTTCCTTTATTTTTTCCTCCATTGAGTTGTTTTCATCATTTATATTTCTCTTTCCTTCACCGGGTTGGTTTTTTCTTTATTTTTCTCTTTCCTTCGTTATGTTGATCTTCCTTTATTTTTCTCTTTCCTTCGTCGCGTTGATCTAACTTTATTTTACTCTTCTCTTCATCGAAGTTGGTTTTCCTTTATTTTTCTTCTTCCTTTGCGTTGATCTTCCTTTATTTTTCTCTTTCCTTCATCGAGTTAATTTTCCATTTATTATTTTCTTTTATTCGTTTCGTTGATCTTCCTTTGTCTTTTCTCTTTCCTTCGTCGAGTTAGTTTTCCATTTATTTCTCTCTTTCCTTCCTCGCATTTATCTTCCTTTATTTTACTCTTCTCTTCATTGAGTTGGTTTTCCTTTATTTTTTCCTTCCTTTGCGTTGATCTTCCTTTATTTTTCTCTTTCCTTCATCGAGTTAATTTTCCATTTATTATTCTCTTTTATTCGTTTCGTTGATCTTCCTTTGTCTTTTCTCTTTCCTTCGTCGAGTTAGTTTTCCATTTATTTCTCTCTTTCCTTCCTCGCATTGATCTTCCTTTATTTTACTCTTCTCTTCATTGAGTTGGTTTTCCTTTATTTTTTCCTTCCTTTGCGTTGATCTTCCTTTATATTTCTCTTTCCTTCGTCGAGTTAGTTTTCCATTTATTTCTCTCTTTCCTTCCTCGCATTGATATTCCTTTATTTTACTCTTCTCTTCATTGAGTTGGTTTTCCTTTATTTTTCTCCTTCTTTGCCTTTATCTTCCTTTATTTTTCTCTTTCCTTCATCGAGTTGATTTTTCCATTATTTTTCTCTTTCATTCGTTGCGTTGATCTTTCTTTATTTTACTCTTCTCTTCATTGAGTTGGTTTTCCTTTATTTTTCTCCTTCTTTGCCTTTATCTTCCTTTATTTTTCTCTTTCCTTCACCGAGTTGATTTTTACTTTATTTTTCTCTTTCATTCGTTGCGTTGATCTTCCTTTATTTTACTCTTCTCTTCATTGAGTTGGTTTTCCTTTATTTTTCTTCTTCCTTTGCGTTGATCTTCCTTTATTTTTCTCTTTCCTTCATCGAGTTGATTTTTACTTTATTTTTCTCTTTCATTCGTTGCGTTGATCTTCCTTTATTTTACTCTATACTTCATCGAATTGAGTTTTTCCTTCATTTTCCCCTTTCCCTCGTTGCGTTGATCTTCCTTCATTTTTTTCTATCTTTAATTGTGCCAATTTTCCTTTATTTTTCTCTTTCCTTCAGTGTATTGATCTTCCTTTGTTTTTCTCTTTCGTCAGTTGTATTTTTTCTACATCTTTCCCTCTTCTTCTTTGTTTCTTCCATCCTTTGTGTATTTTTGTATCTTCCTTCCTCCCCTTCTCTGTATCTTTTTCCCCTATCTCATTCTCTTCTTTGTCGTTTCCTTAATTCATTTTATTGCTTTATTCATTTCTTTCCTCATTTTATTTTCTCATTCTTTCCTCTCCGTTCAATAGCGCTTACATCCCAAATGTCGGAGACCGAACTCTGGACCTTCCTAGTACTAAGCAAGGACGCCAGAATGTGTCTAGTCTCATTAAATAACTGTGGAGCACAACGCAATGCCTTTGTACAGACCTGAGACTACTATACAGGAAGAGACAAGGCAGTTCTATTGGAAACGACTGTACGACTTTAATTCACTTAATTCGAGTTGATGAAGTCCAATTATGAATGCTATTGGAAATAGAACCTACGTCCTCCATACAAAATTATGTAACCCATTTGCTCCTCTTCTCGCTTGGCACACAGAACAGTGCAGTGTTCATTACACGACAATGGCAGCCATTAAACCGCAACCCGCAACGCCGTGGGAACGTATTTTCATTAAATGTTACTTAAACTTGTCCACCATCGTACCACACAGCTGCTAAAGTTAACACAAACCAAGTGCAAGATTTGATGTATAGTATGCAACTCGCAGCACATCTATTATATCTGTCTCTACGGCAAGTTACTGAGTATGATATAGGGGCATGTTATTAAAATATTTATAGGTTGGAGGACATACGTATGTGACATAATTTAAACCGAAGTGCTACCTACATCGTTTCCATTAGGTAGGAAGATGTATATAAAATAAGTGCGTAAGTAGATAATTATATACATCCGATGTGAACCGCAAGTAATTTTATTAATTTCAGGGGGATTTTCTTCGAGATATTTCAAACAAAAAAAGTTTAATACAATTCTGTTCGTTTCTGCTTCCTTTGCGAGATAAAAATTGTTTTATATAAAACATTTCATACCGTGTTCTGGTAAGCCACTGATTTAATTCCCAATATGCTCAGTCAATTTAAATGATTGAAAGAATTTTAGTTATGTCCTTTAAATGTGCAGGAATTTTATCCGAACAATGACACATTTTGAAATTCCTTTTCGGAACAAGAAGTTACATTTGTTTCTATCAAATTTCTGGATATTTAAAGGACAAAACATAAATTCGTTCAATCATTTATTATCCTAATACACTGTTCTCTTAAACTGACTTAGAATATTGGAAATTAAATCAATGACTTTCCCAAAAGACGCTATGAAATATTTCATATAAAACAATTTTTATCTCGAAAAGAAAGCAAGAACGAGCAAAATTGTATTAGACTTTGTCTGTTTTAAATATTTCTAAGCATAACCGACTTAAATTAATGACATTACTTACGACGATTCACCCATTACTTACGGTTCACCCTATATCGTCTTATGACAAGCAAATTTCATATAATCAGTTACTTTTTGAATTTAATTATAAAACTTTAAAATCTCGACGATTAATAAATAGCCAAATTATACTCTATAAGACTGTTACTGGTATATTGAATAACTGTGATTTTCTTAAGTTCCTTTAGTTCAATGTAAAAAGAACAGAATTACGTCATAGGCAACCTTTTATTATTCCTATTCCTAGAACTGTTTTCTTCAAGAACGCTCCATTGTTTGTTATGTGTAATACTTACAACTCTCTGTCTTTAAGCTGTGATTCTCAATTGGATTTCAGTTTAACAATTGAAAAATTTCATACAATATTAAAAAGCATTGTATTTCCTTAGATATTTAAATTATAAAGAAATGTATTATAATGTTTTACTCAAGTTTTTAAATAATTTTGCATCATTATATTGACATTTGGCACTATATTAACTGTAATATTATATTCTAGCATCTATTACCATTATGCATTTTCTTTCTTTCGTTTGTGTTGTTTGTTTTGTTGTTGTTTTTCTCTCTTATTATGTATTTTGTATATACATCTGTGTAAGCCACATGTAATTGGAAGCCTGCTTCTGTTTGTGGTGGATTTAAAATAAAATAAAATAAAAAATAAATATATACGCGCCTACAAATCCTACAAAGTAAGTAAAAATTTAATTCCGACTTAGATCCTTTAAAAAGCCAAGAAATACTTCAAAGTCCTCCAACTTAATTAAGTCAGTTCGTTTATAGAAAAACAATTTTGTACATAAGTGGGGTTTATTTTCACAGAATTTCTGTTTCAATTGTTTCACTATTATTGTTATGGCAATTCAATAGTTATTTTGGGGCCTCTTCCATAAAATTTTATACTGATATTATTACTAAGAAATTAATAGTGTTAACGAATGATAATACAATTATGTTTCATAAAAATATTAGTTAGTGATATTATTTATTGGTTAATTGTACGAAAAATGTTAATTAGTTTCTTATATTACTAGAAATATTATCTCATGAAGAACAAAAGTAATAAAATTAACTCATATTATTAAGCTTTTTATTATGTCCAATAATAGTACTGTATATTATATAACGACATACAAAAGTGGGGCATGAGTTAATGAAGCTGCTTTTGTACGAATTGTATACTACACTTTTTCTACGCTGATCGTTATTTGCCGAAAATTAGAAGAAAATAAACCTATAAATTCAAGTAGGCGTATTAAATTTGTTATATTAGTGAAGAATTTTATTCTATATCATTCATGATGTCAGCTGTATTGTTGCTATGGTAATAATAATTGTTATAAAATGCTCCATAACACATTTCTAAGTCAAATAACATAGCAACGTGTTTTACATTTTACTTAATAGTAAAGGCAAACTTTTGCAGTAGCTGCAGAAGTGTCAAATAATGGTTTACTTTTGGAACGAAAGTAGATAAATTAATTTATTAGTAACAAATTATAATATAGTTATGTACTTACATATATTTGTTTACGTCTTTTTCCATTTTTCATTTGTATTTATAGTTGAAACATATATTTATATATACATACATATATAGGCTAACTATATCTTTTTTCATGTTTTTTATGTTATAAGCAATTGTTTGTACTGCCCTATTGTTATTGGGGCTTTGCCTGTTATAGGCGAATAAATAAATAAACGAATAATTAAATAAATAAATAAATAAATAAATAAATAAATAAAACAATGTTGAATATAGAAGTGGTAGTTGTGCATTAATTTTTCTGGTTGAGTATGCTAGTATTTTATATTTATATTTTCAAAAGAAATAGCTGAAATTGTAAATAGCAAAAATAGCAATATGTTTAAACTATAAAATAAATATTTAAAGCAATGTAAACTTACCACTGTCCTCGTTCTGATATTTGGCTACGTAGCATTTCGGATGTATGTAAAATATTTTTCACTGGAAAGATGTAACAACAAAGTTGTGATAAGCAAACATGCATGAAAAAGGAAATAGTTTTAAAAAGGCCAAATTTATAATATAGGCTATTTACACAAACATTTTTGCTTGTTTTTAGATCCTCTATTCAATTCTCAAAGGTTTTCCACATATTAACTTAGTTAATATCATTTATAGTATACATAAAAATATATAGGCCTATGTATACATGTCAAAATTACGTGAAATGCAAGGAGGTAAGAGAAATATGTACATATTAAATACACAAACAAGTTCCTAAATTTTTTAGTACTTGCACTTTGCCATGTAGAGACGACAAACGTTTCACAGCCTTTTTATATCGGCTATTTAACAACGCTTATCAACTGTGAGGTTATCTAACGTCGTTGAATTAGTGATATCGAGGTGGTACTTCAACAGACGAGTCATATTTCGCCAAGGGACTACCTGATATTCGCCTTTTATTTAGAGAAAAATTCGGAATAAACCCAATCAGATAATTAATCAGCCCAAAGAAGATTCGAACCGACATCAGACGGTATCCCTGGACCATGAGTCGAACTGGCTAACTACTAATAGCTGCTCCGGTGGCGGTGCGCGGTGTAGCGGATCAACATGTCGGCTTCAACGTCAGGGAAAGCTACGAGATGAAACCTATCTGTGGGGTCAGTTAACAGGGGTTGGACGTTAAGAGGATTACTGAAATCTGTTAAGTGCTGTTTCACACGCCGTTGCTCAGTGGCGTGACTCCCATCGAAACATTGGCTTAAACGGAGAAATCAACACATGAAGAGCTACAAAGGCATCAGCAGCGCTGTAAGATTCAGCTGAGAAGACGGTTTATAAAGATAATGAGCCGTGTTATTTTGTAGCACACTTGAGCCACTCGGAAGCGCTATAGTGGCTAAATGTGAAACAGTATCAACATCTGTAGCTACCTCGCCGAATCAATGTCGATATCCGTTAGCAAGAAAGGAAAGGTGTAAACACTAGTTTTGCACGAAAGCGCTCTTTTTTTTTCTTTTTTTTTTTTTTCTTTTTTTTTTTTTTTTTGTATACTTGTCTTTATAACTGTTGTTGACAGGGATTGGAAGTTTTATTTACAACATGCTGACTGGTTATTAGAGAAACAGATTATTGTTATAAATTCATAACAGCACTAGTGTTGTTATAGGTTAATAATAATAATAATAATAATAATAATAATAATAATAATTTATTTTAGCTGGCAGAGTTAAGGCCGTAAGGCCTTCTCTTCCACTCAACCAGCAAAAATTATACATACATATGAATGAACTTACAAGCTACAAAGAATACAACAATTCGATTTCGATAAAAGTTACGTGTATACAAGCGTTACTTATGAAATAAGCAATAAAATACTAAGAACTATTAATTAAACAATGACATAGAAACTGTGTAGCAGAATTAAACTAATATACATAGAATGTTAATATATTTCAAATAATGTCAGACAATATGAAGAGATTAAAAATACAGCGCTATCAGGATGCATGTCTAAAGAAAGAAGTTACCATATAGTCAGTGACTGTTTCAGTCAGTATAATTAGAGTGAATTGCTAAGAAGATTATCCTTTAAGCTATTTATGAAATGTTTATTGTCTTGCAGCCCCTAATACTGTACTTTGTGACAAGAAATTCCATTGTCGCGAGGTTGAGACTGTAAAAGATGAGAAATAACAAGATGTTCTATGAAGAGGTATACTTAACGTACCATAGATAAGTGACCTGGTATTTACGTTGTGGTTAAAAGATAGATAAGAGAAACGAGGCGAAAGGTAATTTGGTGTTGAGAATACTCTACACAAGAAAATATTGTACGGTATTAAAGAAAGAATATTGCATTTTGTTACTTTAATTCGAGTGTAGATATTAAACTCAGTGGGATTTCTTTATATCTTATGTCAAATTTTAAAACTGTACCACAACTTGCTTTACAAAGAGTGAGAGGAAGATGAAAATATGAAATCAATAGACGGGAATTTCGCACGCACACACATACACCCACAGTGGTTTGATTCTGAACCAATCAGCAGAATGATATTACACAACGGCTCGCATTCCTGAATTTCCGAGATTGCATTGAACAAAAGGCTAGGAATTTTTATGAAGTCCACAGAGAATTCGTTCCGCTACTTTTTTTTTTTTAATATAATAGGACTTCAATTAAACAGGCGACCTGGTTGCAAAGAGGATTCAAGCAACAATCCCATCACGAATGAAAATTCAACAGAGTGGACTTAGCAGCTACTACAGTGCCAACAAAGTTAAAAAAAAAAAACTATAAATATTGTACAACATAAATGTATAGCAGCACTGACAGACTTACATGCGCCTTTTTAGAACATCTGAAAACATTAAAGAAAAAAAAAAAGAAGTAAAAGATGAAGAAATAAGTAGAAAAAACAAGACTAGAAAAGTTTAAGAATATATAGAGATGAGACAAAGGGAAAGGAAACAATCTATGATGGAGAAAAAAGCTATAAGAAAAAAGTGAGAAGAAAAGGTGTAAAGATAGAAAGAAGCCTTCAAGAGAGAATGAGCGAGAGAAACACATACAGAAGAGGGAAGCTATATAAAGAGAGTAGAGAGAAGCTATAAGGAAAATGAGAGAAATAAGATGTAAACGTAGGAACAAGAAGAGTAGCCATAGAAAGTGGGGGAAGAAGAAGAGCGATAAAAATGGATGAAGAAGAAAAGCATATATACAGAGAAGGAGAAAAGGCATAAAAAGAAGGTAAAGGATAGAAGATATAAAGAATGGATGGAGAGAAGCTATAAAAGAGGGTAGAGAGAAGATAAGGAACGGATTATGTAGAGAAACATATACGGGGAAGAAGAAAAATCACAAAAAGAAGGCTAAGAGAGGAGATATAAAGAATGGATGAAGAAGAGAAGCATGCATACAGAGAAGAAGAAAATTCATAAAAAGAAGGTGAAGGAGGGAAAATATAAAGAATGGATGAAGGAGAGAGCCATACATACAGAGAAGGAAAGAAGCATACACACAGAAAAGGAGAGAAGCAATAAAACAAGGTAGAGAAGATAATAGAGAGAAGCATACATACACAGTAGAAGAGAAGCATGCATACAGAGGAGAGAAGCAATAAAACAAAGTATAGAAGATAAACAATGGATGAAGAAGAGAAGCACGCATACAGAAAAGAAGAAAATTCATAAAAAGAAGGTGAAGGAGGAAAGATATAAAGAATGAAGGAGAGAACCATACATACACAGAAGGAGAGAAGCATACATACACAGAAGAAGAGAAGCATACATACACAGAAGAAGAGAAGCATACATACACAGAAGAAGAGAAGCATACATACACAGAAGAAGAGAAGCATACATACACAGAAGAAGAGAAGCATACATACACAGAAGAAGATAAGCATACATACACAGAAGAAGATAAGCATACATACACAGAAGAAGATAAGCATACATACACAGAAGAAGATAAGCATACATACACAGAAGAAGAGAAGCATACATGCACAGAAGAAAAGCATACATGCACAGAAGAAGAGAAGCATACATGCACAGAAGAAGAGAAGCATACATGCACAGAAGAAGAGAAGCATACATGCACAGAAGAAGAGAAGCATACATGCACAGAAGAAGAGAAGCATACATGCACAGAAGAAGAGAAGCATACATGCACAGAAGAAGAGAAGCATACATACACAGAAGAAGAGAAGCATACATACACAGAAGAAGAGAAGCATACATACACAGAAGAAGAGAAGCATACATACACAGAAGAAGAGAAGCATACATACACAGAAGAAGAGAAGCATACATACACAGAAGAAGAGAAGCATACATACACAGAAGAAGAGAAGCATACATACACAGAAGAAGAGAAGCATATATACAGAGGAGAGAAGCAATAAAAGAAGGTATAGAAGATAAACAATGGATGAAGAAGAGAAGCACGCGCACAGAAAAGAAGAAAATTCATAAAAAGAAGGTGAAGGAGAGAAGACATAAAGAATGGATGAAGGAGAGAACCATACATAAGAGAAGAGAAGCATGTATACAGAGAAAGAGAAAATTCATAAAAGTAGGCAAAGGAGAGAAGATATAAAGAATGGATAAAAAAGAGAAGCATGCATACAGAGAAGAACAAAATTCATAAAATGAAGTTGGAGAGAAGATGTAAAGGATAAATGAAGGAGAGAAGCATACATACAGAGAAGCAATAAAACACGGTAGAGAAGATAAAGAATGGATGGAGAGAAACATATATACAGAGAAAGAGAGAAGCAATGAAAAGAGGGTGAAGTGAACTATTATAAAAAGAGAGTGAAGGAGAGAAGCCGTGAAAAACGCATGAAAGAGGGAAGCATAAGTAGAAGCCATAAAAAAGAGTGGAGGAGAGAAGCCATAAAAAGAGTGGAGGAGAGAATTCGTAAATAATAAATGAAGGAGGGAAGCATGCATAAAGAGAAGGATAGAAGCCATAAAAAAGAGGGTGAAGAAAATAAGTCGCGAAGAATAGGTGAAGGAGAGAAGCATACATAAGAAGAAGGGAAGAAGCAGTAAAAGAGGTTGGCATATCGAATCTCGCCCAATATGAAATGGAATTGTATTTAACGTCAACTTAAATAGACCTTTATTAAGCATATAATACAACTTGTCTCCAGCTTTTTTTTTATTACATGGAACAACTGACTCACCCGTTCTATGAATCATTTCACGTTCAAGTTTCGGTAAAATAACGTTGTTAATATAAAAATTCTTCGGCATTGGGCAGTTATAAGAAACCAAAATATCACTTTAAATTTGAATTTATTTTCCCCAGATATTCACAAATTTCTGAATTAAGTCTCCATTGATAATTTACTATAATTGAAGGTCAGTAACCCGCGGTTTCCATAGTGATATGAAAAAAAAAAGAGTCTAGCTACTGAAAAACGAGAAGGGGAACTGTGGCCTTAGCAGCACTGTCTCAACGAGTTCAATTGCTCATTAAGTGATGTGGGGAGTCCCAGGAAGTGGCCAATCTCACGGCAGCGTGGCCGCTGTGTCCAGCCTGCTGACCGCGATGGTATCAATTCTCACACCGAGGCACAACCAGGTCTCACGGTCAGAGTCTCTTGCGTGATGAAGACGTGGATTTAAACGTGATCGCGGAGCCAAAACTTTATCCCTTCACCCAACACTTCTATAACCACTGACCCTGACATAGTGAAGACAAGAATCAATCAGTTTCGTAATAAGCTGCGATCCGATGCTTTATATGACGACAGTCAACTTTGAAAGACTGTTAAATCTGCGTCTACCGTGATCTAAGATAACGCATTTGTAGGTAGGTCTTCCATTCAGGCGGACCAGGTTCAATTCCTGACCTGATCGTGATGAAATTTACGTTGCAGAGGAATTTGCCAACACTCTCCACTGTCCCCTCATTAAATTTCATCTATTATTTGCAATACTTAAAGTTAAGCTGGCGTGAAGTCTTGGAGGTACAAGAGTCTTCGATGCTGATTATATTTTAGGGGATACAGCTTTGAGCACTGAAAAACTGACCATATAAAATTCTCCCCCCCCCCACTCCAAGTGTAAATTACATAGCTGATACACAGTTGCAAATTAATACACAGAAAATTATACTTTTCTGCAATATATTAAAATAATTTTCAATTTTATAACGTGGACTTGAAGCGAGTAATGAGATAGGTTTGGAAGTAAATCCCGAAAAGACAAAGTGTTTGATTATGTATCGTCATCATAACATAGTACGACATGGAAATATAAAAAATGAAAATTTATCCTTTGAAAATGTGGAAAAATTCAAATACCTTGAAACAACAGTAAGCCTAACAAATATAAATGATACTCGAGAGGAAACTAAACGCAGAAAAAATATGGGAAATGTCTATTATTAAGCTGAGAAGTTTCGGTTATCTAGTGTGCTTCGAAAAGAACTCAAAGTTAGAATTTATCAAACAGTTATATTACCGGTTGTGAAACTTAGACCCTCACTTTGAGGAAGGAAGAGAGGTTAATAATAATAATAAGTTAATAATAATAATAATAATAATAATAATAATAATAAATTTATTTCTTATGGTGGTGTTAAGGTCATCAGGCCTTCTCTTCCACGCCACCAGAAACATGTATACGAACAGCAAAAAAACAAAGGTGCAAAATAAGGTGCTTAGGAAAATATTTGTGTTTAAGAGGGATGAAGTTACAGAAGAATACAGAAAGTTACACAACGCACAACTGCACGCATTGTATTCTTCACCTAACATGATTAGAAACATTAAATCCAAACGTTTGAGATTGGCAGGTATGGGTGAATCCTGGGATGCATATAAAGTATTAATTGGAAAATCTGAGGGAAAAAGACCTTTGGAGAGGCCGAGAATGGAAGGATAATATTAAAATGGATTTGAGGGAGGTGGAATATAATGCTAGGGACTGGATCAGTCTTTTTCAGTATAAGGATCAATGGCGAACTTACGTGAGGGCGGCAATGAACCTCCGGGTCCTTCAAAAGCCATTTGTAAGTAAGTAAGAATTTAAATGCATAATTTATTATTCAAAATAGCAGTTATTTCTCAGTATGCAGAGTTTTGCTGCCAGATGCAAAACATTCCACAAATAATGCTTTTTCGCAAAAGAAGTGACAGATAAAGTGTAAGTATACATAATATGCTTTACATCTCATTTTGCCAGGAGTCGGGGTACGCGCATTAGCATTATGGGACTGTTAATAATCCACATGAAAGGTTGGCGCCATATTTAATATCTATTTCAATGGTAGAGATTACATACAAGCATGTGATAGAAGACCTACGGTAGTAACTGAGAAAATGACAAAGCTTTCTTATTTTATTTTTTTTAATTTTATTGGGTTATTTTACGACGCTGTATCAACATCTATTAGCGCCTGAATGAAATGAAGGTGATAATGCCGGTGAAATGAGTCCGGGGTCCAGCACCGAAAGTTACCCAGCATTTGCTCGTATTGGGTTGAGGGAAAACCCCGGAAAAAACCCTCAACCAGGTAACTTGCCCCGACCGGGATTCGAACCCGGGCCACCTGGTTTCGAGGCCAGACGCGCTGACCGTTACTCCACAGGTGTGGACCTGACAAAGTTATAATAATAGAACAAAAATGTTAAATGAAACAAACATAAAAAACAGGAGTAAATTAGATAAACGTCAATATTTAATATTTATTTCAACTAGAGATTACATTTCGACGTCCCAGTTCAAAAGGTAAACAACTCAAAATTTGAAGTTTTCATAAACCTGAATTTTAAAGCTTCATGTTGCTGTTGAAAATTCAATTAACACACTTTAATTTGAAACTTATATATATATATATATATATATATATATATATATATATATATAACATAATTAACATAATTTAGAGTAATTTCAACGAACATTTGATTTTTCACAACAGATAAATGTTTAAAATGCAGGTTTCTCAAAACTTTATATTTTGAATTGTTTCCTTTTTCAACTGGGTCGTCGATTTATACTGATGACCAGCGGTAAATAGCAACTCTAATACCATCCTTCGAATTAGCGGTGAACTTGGTTTGTAATGGTAAAATATGCTAGTCAAGATGTCTCTAATTTAAAACGTAATCCTCCAGGCAACGCTGAGAGCTATTTTAAAAAGCTTCGCAACTCTGAAGTCTAGCATCAACAGATAATCCCTGCTGTTCTCGAGCTAATCCCTTCCAGAGAGGCAGATGTCGCAAAACACGTATCGTGTCATGAAGGTTAACTGCGCAGTATGTTCGCCATACCTGGACTACAAGTTTGTAAGTGATAAAACTGTAGGAAAGCCAGCTGTTACGTAATACGTCTAGCGTGGTTAAAGTATCGACTAGTTCTTCAGTGAATGCGAAAGCAACCTACTGCTAGGCTGCTATGACAACTGTTGAGTTTCAGAACTAAAGAAAACAAAAGACTCTAATAAGGATTCACCAATATAGCAATTCTCTTACAGTTATTTATTTTACGATATCAATATCGTATCGTTTCATATTACAATACGAGACTGATAACCAGTTGAGTATTTTAATATGAAGTTATGGTAAGTATATCGTAAAATGTTTATCCACTTTGAGAAAAAAAAATGTTTTAATAAAAGTAACTGTGTTATTTTTATTACTTTTGAACAGTCTTTTGTGGAGAGCCGATTGTATTATTATTAGTTTCTTCCTGCGGGAGGCGATTCGTTTATGTTTGTTTTCTTTGTTTTGAACGCGATAGGTTTCTGTTTATAACAGAAGAACAGCAGTACTAGAAGAAATAAACAAACATCGCTAAAATGAGTTCACACGACGATTCAGATAATATTGAAAATGGTGAAAAATCTACAACTGTATGTTTACTATCATAAAAATCTCGCGTAAGATATGAATGTTTATGATATATAAAATAAATTCCATTTAATTAAATTTAATGTGTGATTCACATTTCACAACCAGTTAGGTAATAGCAGTGTCATTACCTAACTAGCTGCGTAATAGATGTATTATTACCTAACTAGTTGCGTAATGAATGTGTTTGCAACTTTTTTATTAGTGATTTAAAGTCCACATTACATAATCAAAGTGGATAAAAACTTTAAAAAAATTCCCTGCACAATACGTGTATCAACATGTTCAGTATTCAATACTTAATGTAATTTTCTAATGAAATTCACAGGAGAACTCTACAAGCTGTACAAAAATGACAAGATTTACTTTATTTCTCGGAAATGAATAAGTATCATTTTACACACATTTAAGTTGGGCACGCGTAGAATTTAATAGGTCGTCAAAAGTCGCATTTAACATAGCATATTTAAATATGAACAAATTAAGGTTATATATAATTTTAATGTACCGAAGTACATATGATATTTCCATGCAGATATTCTGCGTCATCATACGATGAAAGAGTAATGGAACGGAGAAATTTTTTTTTTCCTCCGGCGCCGGGATTTGAACCCGAGTTTTCAGCTCTACGTGCTGACGCTTTATCCACTAAGCCACACCGGATTCACCCCGGCGTCGGACAGAATCGTCTCAGTTTTAAGTTCCAACTCTTGGGTTCCCTCTAGTGGCCGCCCTCTGCACTACGTCATAGATATCTATGAACCTAGGACCGAAGTCCATACATGTGCTGAGGTGCACTCGTAATGGGTGACTAGTTGGCCGGGATCCGACGGAATAAGCGCCGTCTTAAATCACGAAGTGATTTACGCATATAATATATATAATTTTAATGTACCGAAGTACAGTACATATGATATTTCCAAAGACGTTGTAGTTATATATCTAGACACACAATTGGCGCTGATGTCGTGTACAAATTTGAAACCTCTCGCGCAGGTTCGCGCGACGCCATGTCTGGGGAGTAGAAGCACTTTATCAAGCATCAACACATGGAGATTCACGTGTTCATTTGTGTTGTTTACTTTAAATAGTGTGTTGATTTGTGTTGTCTACTTTTAATAGTGCATTAAAGTTAAAGTTAACAGCAAGTTTAGTTTTTAGCCATTGATGAAGTGCATTAATAGTCATTTATAATAATAAAATTAGTGTATTTTAAAAATGCGTAATATCTTCGAAGTGTGAATGTGTTCCTACAACTTAGAGATGCACGTTCCTAACGTGTAGATGTTATTAATTGAATTTAATTGGGTGACTAGTGCCATTCTTTATGGTGAATTCGTGTACAACGTTTAATTGTACGTATACGTACAAGGAAGGATCTGGAAGCACTTTATCAACACATGGAGATTCACGTGTTCATTTGTGTTTACTTTTAATAATGTGTTAATTTGTTTTTTTTTATAGTGCATTAAACTTAAAGTTAATAGGAAGTTCAGTTTTTTAGTCAGTGATGGAGTACATTAATAGTCGTTTCTAACAATTAGTGTATTTTAAAAATGCGTAATCTCTTCGAAGTGTGAATGTGTTCCTACAAGTTAGAGATACACGTTGCTAACGTGTAGGTTTGTTATTGTTTAGTAAGTAAATTTGAGTGTGCAGTTCACTATGGTGAATTCGTGTGCAGCGTTTAATTGTACATACTCGTACAAGAAAGGATCTAGAATTTCTCTGCACAAGTAAGTACAGTAATATAATTACCGTACAATTTATTTCTTGCTTGCTTAGCCTAGTTGGACATGTACCGACATAATAGATACAGACGAAGACGAATATCTAACAGAAAAAGCGTTGTTCTGAATATTAGGTTTTCAAAATACCACTAATAAACTTGTTTAAACTTATAACTTAGTGCTACTAATTACTAATTCAAAATTTGTTTGACAGAGTAATTAATGCCTGTAAAGTATATTTTATAGTCCTACTACTGCTGTGATAATAAGCTAATGAATGGTACTTACGCCAATATTTTCAAAATAAAACAATAGGCTTACATATTTTTTTTTACAGGTATGGAAGCAGAGATATTAATATTTGTAGACGTGTTAAATTGACCATAATGACCATATATACATAAAGATCAGATGTCACCATACACCTAAAAGTTCTAACGTGAATTTACATAAATTTGTAAGAAATTTAAGGAAGTCCATCTTATTAATTAAGAATCAATAGGTAAGCTCTTATTCTGTACACTAGGCCTAAAATTCATATAGCCTATAAGTGTTCAAGTACCTATATTTGACGGAGTAATTCCTGCATGTAAAGTTTATTTTATATTACTATGATAATAAGCTAATGAATGGTATTTATATCTTAAAACTAGAACATTAGTGTACATGTTTTTATTTTACAGACGTATTATACTATACAATATGAAAGCAGATCAAATTGTTCGTTTCTCCTCTACATCAAAGGAAACATATGTACATAGTAGGATATATATATATATATATATATATATATATATTGTTTTATGTAATGTACAATACATAGCTGGCAGTGTTTTACGAATAACAGGTAATAGACTACTAATACATAAATTTATTTTCACCTGAACTGGCTTACAATATGCATTTGTATTTTTTATTCGCTCTAAAAGATGTCAAATAACTACAACGTCTTTGATAATTATCAAATTGTTTCCGTCATCTTTCGTTTCACGTCATACCAACGGTAACTTGAATTATGTCCACAACGTAGTCGCTTTAAATCTCAACAGGATTTTGTTTCATTTGGTTACTCCGATTGGTTTATAAAATATAAAAAAACATATTATTTTAAACCTTAAACATTGGATATGCGGATGTCTGCTAGCCGGCGCTCTCCCCAAACATGGCGGCGGGCGCAAGCTTCAATTTGTCCCGACTCTAAACTTCTGCGCAGCCTGGGCTGTAGGGGCTCGGATATTTCCATGCAGATATTCTGCATCATCATACGATGAAAGAGTAATGGAACGGAGAAAAATCCCGGCGCCGCGCGCCAACTAGCCACCCATTACGAGTGCACCTCAGCACATGTATGGACTTCGGTCCTAGGTTCATAGATATCTATGATGTAGTGAAGAGGGCGGCCACTAGAGGGAACCCAAGAGTTGGAACTTAAAACTGAGACGATTCTGTCCGACGCCGGGGTGAATCCGGTGTGGCTTAGTGGATAAAGCGTCAGCACGTAGAGCTGAAAACCCGGGTTCAAATCCCGGCGCCAGAGGAAATTTTTCTCCGTTCCATTACAAATTAAGGTATATCTACGATAATTATATTAAAACAGTAATTTCTGGACAGTTGTTAAAGAACTTCCTTAACTAACTCGCTATACTAAATTTAACAAACGTTTCTAATTCTTCTACTTCAACCAATAATATTAGTAGTGTCCAAGGCCCTTATAGACGATAATATATTATACACTGGGCCCTATATATTACACAACAATACATACACGGGGAACTAATTCGATCGAAAGTGGGCAATAAAATTCATTCACACAATAATCAACATAACGATCTGCTCTCCAACTAAAATTCCTGTGCAGAAGTAAGTTTCCACAGTCTATCTAACGACTATTAGTGAAAGTAAAATTCAAAGTCTTTAAAATACAAAATATCCTATGACAAATTCTTAGGGACTCTTCAGATATTATTTAATATCATTTATATTTTTAAGAAAGATAATTTCCGTCAATATGTCATTTTGGCATCAAGCTAATCGCAAACTAAAAATTTACAAACTTACTTACAAATGGCTTTTAAGGAACCCGAAGGTTCATTGCAGCCCTCACATAAGCCCGCCATCGGTCCCTATCCTGTGCAAGATCAATCCAGTCTCTATCATCATATCCCACCTCCCTTAAATCCATTTTAATATTATCCTCCCATCTACGTCTCGGCTCCTCAAACGGTCTTTTTCCCTCCAGCTTTCCAACTAACATTCTATATGCATTTCTGGATACGCCCATGCGTGGTACATGCCCTGCCCATCTCAAACGTCTGCATTTAATATTCCTAATTATGTCAGGTGAAGAATACAATGCGTACAGTTCTGCGTTGTGTAACTTTCTCCATTCTCCTGTAACTTCATCCCTCTTAGCCCCAAATATATTCCTAAGAACCTTATTCTCAAACACCCTTAATCTCTGTTCCTCTCTCAAAGTGAGAGTCTAAGTTTCACAACATATAGAACAACCGGTAATATAAATAACTGTTTTATAAATTCTTTCAGAATTTTTGACAGCAGACTAGATGACAAAAGCTTCTCAACCGAATAATAACAGGCATTTCCGATATTTATTCTACGTTTAATTTCCTCCCGAGTGCCATTTATATTTGTTACTGTTGCTCCAAGATATTTGAATTTTTCCACCTCTTCGAAAGATAAATCTCCAATTTTTATATTTCCATTTCGTGCAATATTCTGGTCACGAGACATAATCATATACTTCGTCTTTTCGGGGTTTACTTTCAAACCTATCGCTTTACTTGCTTCAAGTAAAATTTCCGTGTTTTCCCTAATCGTTTCTGGATTTTCTCCTAACATATTCACCTCATCTGCATAGACAAGCAGCTGATGTAACTCGTTCAATTCCAAACCCTCTATGTTATCCTGAACTTTCCTAATGGAACATTCTACAGCGAAGTTAAACAGTAAAGGTGATAGTGCATCTCCTTGCTTCAACCCGCCGTGAACTGGAAAAGCATCAGACGGAAGTTGGCCTATGCGGACTCTGCTGTAAGTTTCATTGAGACACATTTTAATTAATCGAACTAGTTTCTTGGGAATACCAAATTCAATAAGAATGTTATATAAAACTTCTCTCTTAACCGAGTCATATGCCTTTTTGAAATCTATGAATAACTGATGTACTAACGACTTTAAAAAAATTGTTCTGTATTTAGGGTTCTTGCTGTGACCCTCACTATAAGGCTGATTAATAAATCTTTCTCTCCAAGATACCAAATTCCAGCTCAAAATTAATTATTCTGGATATGTAAAAATAATTTTTTTTAATTTTAGTAAATTTACACCAGCCACATACCACCTTAAACTTCGTCGCGATTGCTACGTGTATCTATTCGGATTAAGACTGCCTTGAAACATGTCAGTATCTTACGTCCTTCAGTTCGCAGCAGCTACTGGAGGCTATCAAGTTTAGGTATAGTATCACGGATGGAGGGCCGTTGTCTATCTGCCTATTTTAATATTTATGGGCAATTTCGAGTCTAATTTCCTCGTTATATAAGGGGAGGTGAAATTCTCCAGCACTATGCTGGCACAAAAGCTGACTTTGCCATTAACTTTCACGACCCTAATATCTCAACAACACTTTAGAGACGTTCACAGTTTATTATAATGTTTAACGACATCATACCAACGGCAACGCCTAATGGAGAATACCTAGGACAAGTACTGTAGTTATGTATATGAAATTGTAATACCGAAAATGGTGACCGTCTGTTATGTCTTATGCTCTATTTAATATTGTAATACAAGCCGCTGACATTCCGCCTAAGCTGAAGTTCCTTGTATTCAAGTCGTGAATAAATGGAGATCAGAAACTAAGAATATACCTGTCCTTGTAACATCGGTAGGTTAGGATTTGATTGCCATGGAGTCAACCTGACTTCCCGATGGGTCTTGTGAAATGCTTCCCCAAGTTAAAGACACAGGTTCGTAGTCAACATCTTTGATCAGAACAGTTGTAGTCTACATCTGAAGGCCATCTTCATCCGGTATCGTCTGTCATCTTATATGGTATAGTATAGACTTAAAAATTAATAATATTATAGTTGGCTATTGATACAGTAGGGGGAGTCGGGGTAATTAGGGTATAGAGGGGTAATTTGTGTATAACTTACAATTTAATGAATAAAACTTTACCTAATCTTCAAACAAATGCAAATTTAATACATATAGTCTATTTCACAATTATCTATCATGGAGTGTCACAAATTTGCATTGATTTACACTTTTACTACGTCATTCTACTTTTGACCAATAAAACGGTACTAAAGGATGTCTTTCAACCAATCATGGCTGCTTATCGCTATAATTTTTATCACTTCCCTAGCATTTGTTTCTTTGTTTGCCAACATTTAAAACTGCAAATTCTTTACAGTACTATAAAACATGCTTTGTAATCGTCATTTGTTCCCCGCATAGATATTCGACTGAAAATGATGGCTCCATTCAAACGTTTTGGTGACGGAAACAATAGTGAAATTGAATTTTAGTAAGTCAATTAATATTTTATTGTATTAGAGTACTTTATTCCTTATAGTCTTTATATATTTTCTTCTAATCGTGTAAAAGTCAATTAAATCCCACTCGAGTTTTGATTTATCACTCAACTCATCAGATGCTAGATAACCATAGACGTTGGTAAAGTGTCGTAAAATATACCAAATAAAAAAGAGCAGAGGGTAAACACTTCGATCGTCTGACGTAATTGTGAATACCATTTGATAATTTCTAATCGATAATTAAAGTGAGCACATCAGTAACGTGAGTTGTTGAAACGTCAAAACACCCCCAGATCAACTTGACTGGTGGACACTCGTTATATTTGTGCTTTTATTTAGTTATTTTTGTTATTGCGGATTCTTTAACTTCAGTAGAATGAAAGATAATTTAACTAAAATGTTAGTAGAAATCGCCATTAATTCAATCCGAGTCCATGGAGTGAAAAACCGAATCTTCAACCATTCGGCTAAATCTTGTTACCATAATAAACCAACTTTTCACGAAAAATCACATTTCCAGCATTCCTAGTATGGTACCTAAAAAGTAGCCACCGGCGTATCTCAGGCGGTGGCGCGTTTGTCTATTGGTTATGCAGTTGCGCTCGGGTGTGGGTTCGATTCTCGCTTGGGCGGATTATCTGGTTGGGTTTTTTTTTTCCGAGATTTTCCCCAACCGAAGGAGATTGCCAGGTACTTATGGCCAATCCTCTACCTCATTTCGCTGCTACAAATTCCATCGACACTTAATAACCCAGTAGTTGACACAGCGACGTTAAATAACCAAGTAAAAAGAAAAAAAAAGTGTTTCTCAACCCATCCATCAGTCTGCGTACAGCGCTTTCCTTATTGCGTAGTTATTTCTCTCTTTTTTTCGTATTTAGTAATTTAAAAGACAATTTATCTGGGATTTGTACATATGAACTACATATTTTTTTTACTTGAAAATAAATGATTCTTTATCTAGGAAAAGGCAATATGTTCGAATTCAAATCACCTCACTTTTTATGTTCTTATATAGGGTGTTAAAAATATCCAATATTTTAGGAGATGCTAGTATGCATCAAAACAAGAAAATAAAGTCTAATAAACATGGGTCCTACAACACATACTTTCTGAGATCTGAACACTTGTTCATAGGAGGTACTCAATGTGACGTCCATTTATGGCAATGCATTTCTATGCCCTTCTGCGTAAGGAATCACGCACTCTTTGAAATTTGTTCTAATACGTTAATAAGAAAGTCCTGATAACGATCTCCAGTTAATCTCTGTGTAGCACGTATCTATCACCAAGAACGCCTGCCCATAAGTTGACTGAGAATCGGTGCTGATGTCTTGTTTCTTCATTTTCATTAGCCTACACTTGCTGATCACGAAAATTCACAACACCATCTCTGCTGAACCCCGCTCATATCCGCAACCAGACTTTTGTTTTCAGTATTCCTTGTGACGTATCATTATTTCGTGCCAGGGGTGTCAACTACGGTATGATTATCTGGTAGTCTAGGACAGAGAAAAGCATTGCCATAAATGGACGTCACATTGAGCACCTCCTATGAACAAGTGTTCAGATCTCAGAAAGCATGTGTTGTAGGAACCATGTTTATTAGACATTATTTTCTTGTTTCGATGCATACTATTACCTCCTAAAACATTGGATATAGTATAGTTCCGATAGTTTGATTAATTATGTTGCTAATCAGCGATGTATGCAATGCAGAGAGAAAAACTGGCCACCCTATCTCATTATCTTCTGGTATAGATGCCTCATGAGTGGAACCTTATTCGTATCACTTATGAGGTTCCATCCAGTCTTCGGACTGCTGACTAAACATACATAACGGTATTAAACAAATTACTGGTTAAGTTCGCAACTGCAAGAGTGAGTAAGATTGGTAAATACACTACTGGAAGCAATAAAACAACGCCGTATCGCCCATAAGAAATGTAACTACCGCCAGTGCCAGAAATAATAATGTCTTAGAGTATGCAAGGAAAGCCACATTCCTTGCCTTTGGCAACTGGCATGAAATTAAGTATCGTTTGAGTGAATAAGAGAAAACAATATGCAGTATTCTAATTTAATAATGTAACACTAATAACACATATGAATTCTCCGTGACGCTTCCATGTGTACCTTTACAGTAACGAATTTCATAATCTTAGATTATTGTATTCGAAAGTGAAACAGGTTTCTGGAAACAATGCGGCAATGTCCGTACTTCGACGAGGCCTTCTATACAAACTGGTAAATCAAGTTTACAGCACGACATTCAATTAGAGACCTTCTCTATGTTGGCGTTTCCATGACGATTCGTAACAGATGACATCCATTCACATATTTATTAACGGAAATTCTATTTTAGTACCTACGGAATTATACTACAGTCTAGTATATACAGTCACGAAGATCAATAAGTAGGGAATATGCATCCATAGATAGTTGCTAACCACTAGGATCGCTACTATAGCCTCATCACAGATAATGCGAAATAGTACCGGCACAGTCTATTGTTCCTAGTACTCTCATCACCTCAAGCTTCGTGACTACATATACTAGACTGTGATTATACTTCAAGATTTTTTGCCTTTTTTTTGTGAAATCTCTGTTATTTAAAATTGAAAGATGTGATTTAATTTATCTTGAAGTTAACATTATTTTTGCAGTTAGGGTAGAGGTTGATAATACTGTGAAACGAGTAATATTGTGATAGTTCTTTTTCAGAATTTATTACAATTTTACTGAGAGAGAGGAAGATCGGTTTTATTTATTTATTTATTTATTTTTTTGCGTCAAAGTATTAAGGGAATGTACGTGGACAAGTTGCTGCACAAAACCGGTTCTTCTCTCGCTCAATAAAATTGTAATGCACTTTCAAAAAGAATTACCACAATATTACTCGTATCACAATATACAATATTACCAACCTTTACCCTACATAACTAGCCCTCTGAAATAAAGATTGTATCATCCTACATTGTATATAATACAATGCAATATGTACAGTATGATGTAATATAATGAGTAAATAATAATAATAATAATAATAATAATAATAATAATAATAATAATAATAATAATAGTCCACATCTGTGGAGTAACGGTCAGCGCGTCTGGCCGCGAAACCAGGTGGCCCGGGTTCGAATTCCGGTCGGTGCAAATTACCTGGTTGAGGTTTTTTCCGGGGTTTTCCCTCAACCAAGTATGAGCAAATGCTGGGTAACTTTCGGTGCTGGACCCCGGACTCATTTCACTGGCATTGTCACCTTCATTTCATTCAGACGCTAAATAACCTAGATGTTGATACAGCATCGTAAAATAACCCAATAAAATTAAAAAAATAAAATAATAATAGGCCTAATAATAATATGTTGGCAATCAATGACAATGCATTTCCAAAGTTCATTAACATTATTAACAGCGCGGGAATACACAAAACATTTCAAATATGCTCAAAAAGAACTGAAGTCGGGGGACTTAGGAGGCCAGTTTTGGGTAAGCTACGACCATACACGTGTTATGGAACCTTGTGCGAAGGAACTCTCGAACGTTCAAATGAAAGCGAGCCGGTGATTTGTCATTCATGTAGCACGGCAGCTGCCCTTCACAAAGAGGCACATCATCCAAAAGGTCACGTAGCTCATACTGAAAAAAATAGAGGTACGCACGGCCATTAAGTCTGCCAGATAAGACATGAGGTTACAAATTTACGAGGTGTATTTAGTTAGTGGCTACAGTGATGACTGTTGGTTTCCGGACTTATGTTTATTAGGACTTTTTGCCTTGATTCACTGTCCTGTAGTCAGCGCTGTAGTTTGTACCTATAATTGTGAACCACCCGATATATTAGCATAAAGACAAAAACATTTTGGTTCAATTAATTGTAATGGACACCCTGAAGCAGTCTTGTTGTAATATGTTTCTGCACGCCATTATATTAAACACAATACCATCTGTTGTTAGTACACAATGCATACCATCATTAAACACACAATACTATTAGGTAAACAAAGAGGGTTTACCACTAGACTATCCTAGTCTATAGCCTAGAGACTGCTCTAAACTGAGGAGTCTAAGGGGCAGAAGTAAAAATTTTACCTGCAATTCGTAATAATAACAATAATAATAATAATAATAATAATAATAATAATAATAATAATAATAATGACAAAGCCTAAACCCGAGACTACAAGTCGCGACGCTGTTATTCCCGGCGTGACTCTTCCTCTTTGCTTACGTCTTAGGAAGTGAAGGCTCTATAAAGTCTAGGTAGGTAGGTAGGTAGTATCGTTCGCCATTTTTATTCTTTCGTTGCCGAGCTACCATACGAGGAATCTATTTGCCACACCGTTAAACATTATCATGTCGTAACTCCTATGATAATAAATCAAACGCACTGTAATTCAGCAAATAATTAAGCGGCAAATAACGTCTTCGTGTGCTTTCTGCGAACGCCAACGAAAGAGCCAAAATGGCGGGAGATTATATTAAGTATTTATCGAGCCTTAAGAAATGAATAACGACTTCCTCAGCGAATCACAAGACGCACACGTTTAAATGTAGCCGACCTGCAACGCGATTGGCTGCCGGAAATTAGAGCGACGGGACTATAGAATAGGGACTAAAATTGGTAATAAAATTAATACTCGTCTGTATTAAATGGTGTAGAATTATATTTCGTCTTGTAAGAGACAATAATATCTAATTATTCGTTACGTTTCTTTTAAATATTTTGTTCCATAGAATAAGAGCTCCTCTGGTCGCATCAGAAGGCTCAAAATGAGCAGAGAATTGGAAGATATGTTAACGAGGGCATTGGTATCTGACGATATAAACTCCTGTCACTGTACCGTGCACCTTCCGGTACAAACTGATACAAGAATGTACTCAAACTGAACAATAACAATCTGAAATAATACGCCAAGACATGTCACCTTATTGATGCAGCTATGCCAGATGATTATAAGCGAGAAGGAAGCAGGAAATCTGCTGAAATATATGGTTCTCAAAACAGACATGAAACTCATAATGGAACTTAGTCTAACTTCACATTAATATTGATGTTCAGAAAGTGTCACACAAAGATTCACTGAACATATTTCTACTACGTTCTTATTGTTGTAATTAATTACTGCCACCATCAAAATTATTGTTCTCCTACACGTCGAAAAGATACTATAAATGATATTAATGCTAAGATTGATTGTTGTAATTATTATTATTATTATTATTATCTAAAGAAAAAACTACAGCTATTAATAACATTTATATTTTTATTGTTATAATTCAACATGAAAGTAATTAAATTATGGTTTATTATAGGCTATAACGAGAAGAAACTATTATTAGAAATTAATGCTTCTGTTTTTTGTCGTAACTATTAGTCTATTTACTATTATTATTATTATTATTATTATTATTATTATTATTATTATTATTATTATAATATTCAATATCAAAAAAGAACTACAATTTATTAATATATAAGATTTAATTCTCTAAATTAACTTTTCAATAACATCAAACTAATTATATTATCCATATTAATGTTGTAATCATAATGAACAGAAACTATAAATAGTATTAATGCTCATGTCCTTATTGGTTAAATTTATTAAAATCAGAAAATTACAAAAATAGGTATATATGAAATATAATAGAAACAAAAATACATTAAAAAATAAAGAACTAAATTTAAAAAGTGCAATATATTTTAAAAATTCATAAAATGTATTATTATCATCATCATTATTATTATTATTATTATTATTATTATTATTATTATTATTATTATTATTGTATTCAACATGGAAAAAGAACTACAATTTATTAATATTTAAGATTTAATTCTCAAAATTAATTTATCAATAACATCAAACTAATTGTATTATCCTTATTAATGTTGTAATCATACTCAACAGAAACTATAAATGGTATTAATGCTCATGTCCTTGTTAGTTAAATTTATTAAAATCAGGAAACTACAAAAATAGGTCCATATAAAATGTAATATAAACAAAAATACATTAAAAACTAAGGGTGCTACTCATAGACATTTCGCTACCCCGCGTTACGAGTTTGCTAAACTAGCCCCGTCTATCGACTGGTTACTTGTACAGGATTCATATCATATATCATATCGCTAACACTGGTTTATGAATACGAAAAACGTTAGTTCGTTGATCATCCACCGGAAGCCCGCGTTAAGAATGTCTATGAATACGGCCCTTAATAACTAAATTAAAAAACTGAAATACATTAAATCTACTACTACCACCACTATTATTATTATATTTTTATTTATTTTATTATTATTATTATTATTATTATTATTATTATTATTATTATTATTATTATTATTATTATTGTATTCAACATGGAAAATGAACTACAATTTATTATGTATGACTTGAGGCTTTCCCGGCGTTTGATGTAGAATAACTCTTCCGAGAAGAGTTATTATACAATTTATTAATATTTAAGATTTAACTCTGAATATTAATTTATCAATAACATCAAACTAATTGTATTATCCTTATTAATGTTGTAATCATACTGAACAGAAACCATAAATGGTATTAATGCTCATGTCCTTGTTAGTTAAATTTATTAAAATCAGAAAACTACAAAAATAGGTACATATAAAATGTAATAGAAACAAAAATACGTTAAATAACTAAATTAAAAAACTGAAATACATTAAGATTATTATTATTATTATTATTATTATTATTATTATTATTATTATTATTATTGTATTCAATATAAAAAAGGACCATAATTTATTAATATATACTGTAAGATAATTCTCAAAATTAATTTATCAACAGTAATCTCACGAGAGGTTTTGATTTTATCGATAAATCTGCGCGTGGAACACGAGCAGATTTATCTAGAGAAAATCAAAACTCGAGTGGGATTTAATTGACTATTACACGATTAGAAGAAAGTATATAAAGATTATAAGTAACAAAGTACTCCAATACAATAAAATATTAATTGACTTACGAAAATAAACCTATCTTCAAATGTATTATTGCACCATTACGCTAGATGGCAGTTGTGCCAACTATGGAATCTTCATTGAACTCTGTAGACGGTTACTAGTCAAGGAAGCTTTGTTGATTCAGTTTCATTTTTATTAAGACAGTTGCATTCCACTTCAATTATCCGAATCCCAGTAATCAACATCACTTGGCAGATGATTTTCAATAAATCTTAATATTAAACAATCTCTGATACGTGACTATCCATAATATCATATAGCAGAAGCTATAACATAACCTAACTAATATACACAAGTGTTAGAAAAGTTTTAATTAACGACGACGACATAAAAAATAAACATGAATAATTTTAAAAGGAATAATTATTGAATGTACAATTTTCAAATTTGAATGTGGTTGGTGGTTCAATTGATATTATATTGGACGTGTGCGTAATAGAAGTGGAACTGGTTGATTTAGGCCTACATGGTGTATTCAACTTATTCAGGATTTCAGAATGAATAATTTTAAAAGGAATAATTATTAAATGTACAATTTTCAAATTTGAATGTGGTTGGTGGTTCAATTGATGTTATATTGGACGTGTGCGTAATAGAAGTGGAACTTGTTGATTTAGGCCTACATGGTGTATTCCTCAACTTATTCAGGATTTCCGAATGGTGCTCTTCATTTATTTGTAAATCGGATTTCAGAAGATGCATAGGTATGATCAGTGATTTTTATTAATTCTTGTTCTTGAATGCCAATTCGAGTCATATTTGAAACTGCTGTGCATCGACTGGAGTGGTTTGTAATTGTATATATATTTTTGACGTCCAGACCAGCACAGTTTCAAATGTTGTCAAACAAAGAAACAAATGCTAGGGACGCGATAAAATTAAACAAATGCTAGGGACGCGATAAAATTGTGCGATAAGCAGCCATGATTGGTCGAAATACGTCCTTTCGTACCGTTTTATTGATCAAAAGTAGTATGACGTAGTAAGAGTGTAATAGTCAATAACATCAAACTAATTGTATTAACCTCAATAATGTTGTAATCATACTGAACAGAAACTACAAAAATAGGTACATATAAAATATAATAGAACAAAAGTACATTAAAAAACTAAATAACTAATTTAAAAAACTGAAATACATTAAAAACTAAAAATACATTAAATTATTATTATTATCGTTACCATTATCAATCCTTTTATTACGAGTACCAGCATATTACTATCAGAAATTATTCTTGAAATATATGTTGGAAAGAGACTGTAAATGTTACTAATATTTTGTTTTAATCTTGCAATGCATGGAGGAGAGTAACCGAAAATTAACAACGAATATCTATGGCTCCGTAGTCTTGCGAAATTTTGACAAGCTTCGATACACTTCTTTTCAACCCAAAGTTTTATGAACTTGTCTACTCTCCCACAACCTGCATGTTTCGAACACTTCGTTATCGATAAAAAAGAAGACTTGACTATTGTTTGATGATCAGGAACTACCAAGTTTGATCGATTTTATATTTTCGTAACTCCACAACAACAAAGAGTACGTCTTCAAACTCTCTCCTCCTGGAGAAAGGATGCTTTTCAACTCTTGTTTTTCTTGTACACTGGAACATCATTTCCTGCCAACCCCCAGCAACAGAGAAACTCCCATACCCTTAACAAAGTTAGTCAAGTCTTGGCTCTGACAGAAGATGGATACAGCTTGATATATTCGACAGAGGGGCGAGACGATATATCGATCTTATGAAATTTAATGTTACAATGCACTATCGCTCCGGTCCAAGTCCTAACAAACAACGAAGGATGGGGGTAGGCCAGAAATCCACTTAGGAAAGACTAAGGCTGAAGGGGAGAAAAGATGTATAAAGTACAAGACAAGATTAATATCGAACAATAAATTGTTCGTATCTGGTAATTTTTGACATATCAGAATTTAGATATCGCTTACAAACACAATTTCCGGCAAGTGTTATCTGGAGACAAAAAAAGGCGCGTTGGTTGCCACGGTAACCCGGGAACACGATATAATTCATCGATAACTTATTTCCAGTTAAATGACAGTTTTCCCCTCTTACAAAATTCTGAAACCCAAGTGTGTATTAAGAATGGGGGGTTATCTATGAAAACAGAAACCGACATAAAAAGTAACACATAAAAAATTTAATACGAAGGATGCTTTAAAGTTTAAATTATTGAAATTAACATTTATGAAGGGGTAGACCGCGAAGTAGTGTCCTAACTTCTACTACAGTTCTGAAGGCTTGATATTCTATGCTTGGAATTCAGAGAGATTTATTTCTTCACATTATCGAAGTACTACTACAAGCTACAACTATGACACAAACTACTAATTGTAACTACTATTAAAATAGGAAACCACATACAATGAACCTGGTTTGAGCCTTCATAGGGAAGGAAATTTCTCATGAAAATTCGACCAATGTATAGGACTGGTGTTCACTGAGAATTATGATAAATTTAGGGTGCTACAATGAGTAACGAAATCCGGTTCCGCAAGCCGAAAGGCTGCGGGGATCATCTCGATAACCACATGTTACTTCCGTATTGCTTGAATGATCATTCAGCATGTAGACGTGAGGCCAGCAATCGGTCACTAGATCTTGGCCCTCTATGGGTTGTCACGCACAGTATTATTCCATTAAATATACACACATTACATAAAATGCCTATAAAGACAAAGGGATAGGCTACATACAAACGAAGAATGTATGGATCATTTTCATACGTGAGAATCTTCCTAGTAAAACGACTCTTACTATATTACATCAAATTTAGCATCTTTATGTGCAAATATATCATCATCATCATCATCATCATCATCATCATCATCATCATCATCATCATCACCATGCTTCAGACAGGGCTGCCTGTTCCGGCGAAGTCATAAATGGAATCCACACTTCACTTTTAAGAAGTGTTAACAAAGAAAAAGCCACCGGCATTCCTCAGTCGGCTAAAGCGCTTGCTTGCCGATCCAGAGTTGCGCTCGGGCGTGGGTTCGATTCCCGCTTGGAATGATTATCTGGCTAGATTTTTTCCGAGATTTTCCTCAACTGTAAGGCGAATGTTAGGTAATCTATGGCGAATTCTCGGTCTCACCTCGCCAAATACCATCTCGCTATCACCAATCCCATCAACGCTAAATATGCTAGTAGTTGATAAAGCGTCGTTAAATAACCAAGTAAAAAATCAAAGAAGATCACAGATAATGTGTGCAGTATTTTTTTTTTGTTATTCAATACAATTCTGTCATTTTGTTAAGCTTTACTTAACAATATTCAACACGTCTTATTTATCATTTTTGTAATCGCACTATCAAAAAAAAGTATATTGTTGATTCTATGAAATCTCCTATATCATAGTACAGAGCATAATTTTTCAGGAGGAAGAAAAAATTAATTAAACATCAATAGGCCTACACTCATCCTTGATGATATCATATTCACCAATGTTTTCTACCGAATTGTCTAATATTTATCTATAGGCCTACTGATATTTAATTTACTTTCTTCTTCCTCCTGAAAAAAAAAATGCTCTTTAGGGCATACTGTCACATAGAAAATTTCATAAAATCAACGACGATATCAGTTTTCATGCAGGTGGACTAAGCCACAGAGATAATAAATGTTATGGAAACTTTAATGTGCGATATTTTGTATAGAAATGAAGTAACGTCAAACGATTTTGCCATTGGATTTTGTCACAACATTTTACACAAATTAGAGTGGTCACACGACCCCTTTCCCATTTGAAATTTCAACGCTGTATCCAATATGGAGACTTTCAGGATGGCGAAGTATTACAATTAAGTGATAATTTATTGGCCGATTCAGTGATGTTATAATAAATGGGAACATCTATATTCAGCTAACATTCAGCAGGCCTGTTATTAAACAACATATAATAAGGTGGTTCCTGACTTCCGATTTACGCTACAGAAGTCAGTAATACATAAAATAGTACAATAAAAAGATAACTGGTTTACACATATGCTTCGGATGGAACCATTTAGAACACCATTACAAATATATAGGCCCTAATTATAAACTTACTGGAAAACGAAATGTTGGGAAACGTAGAGTATACTTTCAAAATCAAACAAAACTTTATGAAACCATTAACGGCCAGGAGGTCTAATTAATGCGGTTTATGATTATGATTATTATTATATTAGTCTTCGATAGCTCACCGCTGTGGAGTAACGGTAGCCATATTGACGAAAATCCAGAGAAAAGTAAGTCAGAAACAGCCAGACAGACAGACAGGCAGACAGACAGACAGGGCCGTATACGGCCCTGACGCACGTACTACCAGATCCATAATGGAATCTAGCCTAACAGAGATATAAATTCCTCTTACAGTTTAGGGCTTTGGGCCATTGTTATTTATATTTATGGCAAAGAGTAGAGGAAATGCTTTATGTGCGCTGTTACCCCGAAACAGGGGAGTGTCTCCCGGTCTCATCCGTGCCATGCTCTTTCCGTAGTGGAAATCTTGCAACTGAACGTCCTGGCAAATACTCCGCAAGCAAGCTGGAATTCAAAAAACGGGAACTACAAGGCCTTATGATTTATGATTGTAAGATTGTCAATGTTAAGAGAGCTGGAATAATAGCTGCCACATTTCTTGCCGCTCCATTAGAAGCCTAAAGCAAAAAGCTCCGTAAAATCACGTCTAATGGACAATGAAGTTATGTTAACCAGAAAAAAACTCAGGATAAGAAGTCAATTCGAATGGATTGTGACTTGGAAGGAAAATTACATTTTATTCTGAATAAAACTTCCCTTGTGGCACGTCAAGTTGTGATGTTCGACTTTTTTTTGTTTTGTTTTTGCAGTAATCTGGCATTATCCGTACCTTTTAATCATAAAGCCATTATACCATAAAATTGGAGGCGTGCATAGACCGTAATTACTGTATAGACTTCTCAATATAGACTTCTCGTATGTTAACTTATATATGAGGCATTTAGTTGCAAAATCAGATACATCACTAAAACATAATTTTTCAGTATGAAGGAAAAACGTATATCTCCTATATACCAAGAGGTAAAATGTTAATACTTTGAGGATATGTTTGTTATGGAATATTGTAATGTTCCATGACGCATGGCAGTGTCATTTTTGCATAATTTGTAGATAATAGAGAAAATGTATTTGATGTATCTGGTTTTGAAAATTGTTCTGTGATCTAGCTGAGTTTGCAAATGAATAAAAGAACTTATCTTGGTTTGAAAACGAAAACCATTCTATTATATACAATGTATTATTTTAAACCCACTGTTACATTATTACAGTCAATTTGTCATAATTTTTACATTTTCATCACAAAAGAAACTGAATTATTAAACAACCATATCACCTATTTCACAGGCATGGTCACACACATTTTCTTCTTCTTCATTCATAGAAGAAATTTGATTTTCGTCCAAGCTTTCCAGTCTGTTAACAATACGCGCATAGTGGGATAATGTTTGAAGTGATTTCCAGTCATTGCCAAATTGTTTTGTTAGCAAAGCTTTACATAACTTAGTTTTAATTGAGACACTTGTATTCCTGGCAGCATTATGCTTGGTGATGCAATATTTATTTTTTTGTTCTTCTTACAAATGCTCTTGTATTGATCAAACTCACTGCTATAGTGAACTTCACCCTTCACTATAAAGGACGTCATCCTTCTTCTGAAAGAAAAGCCTTTTACTTGGAGCTGGTGCTCACCTATATTGGAAACAATTTTTTCCAGTCATATGTTTTATTTGACAAAATTATGACTGTTCCAAAATTAGAGAAAATATCTGCATACTCGTTAGGACTAATGATGACATCTTGCCGTTTTCCTTTCAGCTGTTTCTGCGCAGTGAACGTATGTACAAATCCTTGATGTATCTGGTTTTGGAAACAAACTCACATGACATATGGATTTGCAACCAATACTATTCTTTCATCATACAAATCCATGTGATGTATTTGGTTTTGAAGCATAATAGTGTTATAGCAGTTGTAGAATCATATGAAGATATGAATCATAACATTAACTCATTTTCGAAAAAAAAAGTGATGTATCTGATTTTGCAACTACACGCCTCATATATTATATAACGGGTGTTCCAAAAATAAGCGGCGTATCTTCAGGAGTGTATTCCTCATATATAAATAATGAAACTAGTTCGCTAACCGTAATGTATTTATCTCCCACAAGTGACTCTTCACAATACCCTACATGAGATGGCAAAAATGTCCACGTCGTACTTCAATACAGACCGCACATCGACGTCCCATGGCCTGGCGGAATCGCTCCAAAATTCCTGGCGTATTTCGTATTCGCTCACAACCTGATACAATTCCATTGCGGAGAATGGCTAATCTGCCACTGCAGATGAGTGTACCAGTACTTTTAAATGTGTACAAGTATAAACCGAAGTCGTTTAAATCAGGTGAACGTGGAGGTCAGGCAATTGGTTCGCGTCTAACGATCAAGGTACCTTTGATTCAGGTATCTGGACGAACGAGACTAAAGTTTGCATGTAGTATGTTTATTGACGAATGTTCAGTGGAACGTCAGACAAGAAAAAACACACGTTATTTGCCAAAAACCGTCTGTACGCCAGGCCCGTAAGTCTGTTTGGAAGTAGTACATGGACTTCGAATAACATATCATCGAAAGACAGGTCCAGATATTGAGGGAGAACTGCACTTGATGATGTAATGAAATAATTGCCTATAACTCGGAAACCATTTCCTGACCTATGTACATAATTATACACTATTTTCATTGTTTACACATTGCCAAAGTTACGGATTTTATTTTTGGACATTCTGTATAAAACGCGCACACATGCATACAGGCTGTTTTCAACTGTATCGACAGACTTTAAGAGGGTGTTTAATTAAAGTATCTGAATGTTTTGAGACAAGATAAAGGAATGGAAAATTATAAAGTTGTATTAGGTTAGTGCTAAGTAAGATTAATTCTGTGGCCGGGAGGAAAAAAGTCTTAAGTCAATTTTTTGTGAAAATAAGATTTTTATAATATGAAAAGGAATAAAGTATTAATATAAATATTCTTAAGTCCTTTATTCTGTGTGTGCTCGATTCAAAAAGTACTTAGACATTTGAACGCTACAGTCTACTATATACAGTCACAAGTTTTGAGGGTGCTAGAAACAATAGACTGTGACGGTACTATTTTGCATTGCCTGTAATGAGGCGATATTAGCGATCCTAGTGGTGAGCAACTATCCAATGTTGCATATTTACTACGTATTGAGCTTCGCGACTGTATATACTAGACTGTGGTAACGCTCTATAAATCCAGTCAGGAGTCTTATTTGGCTTTAACCGTTTTACCAGATTGTAGAGAATTGTTTCCGCTTTCAGAATATATCAAATTCTCCTTTCACAAAAAATTTACTTAAGACCTTTTTCCTCTCGGCCACAGAATTATGGTATGGTGGAGCGAATAATGATAAATTATAGTAGGTTAGTGAGAGTAAGGATAATTATATTACAGTATCGTAGTGAAAGATAGAAGAAATTGCAGAAATGTCACATACGGCAAAATATAACAGGATAATAGGCTATATGTAGCCACAGGAGTAGCCCAGGCTCGTTTGTCTAGTAATCCGTATCTGCGCTCGGACGTGGGTTCGATTTCCGCCTGGGCTAATTATGAATTTGGATTTTATCCCAGATTTTCCACAGCAGTAAGACGAGTGTCAGGTAATGTATAGCGAATTCTCGGCCTCATGTCGCAAAAATACCAACTCGTTACCACCAATTACATCGATTCTAGTCGTTAGAGCGTCGCTAAATAACCAAATAAAAACTGCAAGTAGGTTAATGCTAGGTAGAGTATCAAGATAAGATAATTAAGTATTTTTAGTAACACTGAAGTAACTCAAATTACTATAAATTATGAAACTGACACTAGGAGACAATATTACGTTACCTTGAGAGGCACATGGTAATAACAAAGATATGTAAAAAGAGCCAACGAGAAATCTAGGAGAAACGCAAGCACAACAACAAAATCTCTCAATTTGTTCAATATCCGCTGGGAACGGAACACGGAACCCTTTACAAAGTATCTGTCAGCTGTCTAAAGCTTGGCTGAAAAACAGAAATGTCTGGTTTCGTTTCTAATACCATTTGTCACGTCTCCGGCAAATGCTTAACTTCATCCTGCCAATGCGTTTGATAGCAAGAAAACTCGTATCCTCAAAAGAATGAAACGCTACAGTAAATCACGAATAACGCTCAATTTGTCATTACGTTTTAATTTTCTTCCGCTACGTCCAAACATTAATTCGACTGAACTTCCACTCTGAAATAAAGAAATGTCGCACGAGAGGGATATTAGTTGGTTCGGAAGGGTGGCTCTGGTTGGTACGTGCAGGTCGTTAGAGATGTGACGTAAGTCATCATGGGGATCGTCGCCGAGTGTCCCCTCATAGCTTCCTGATAAAACATTGGAATGTCGGTAATAAAATTCCACGACGACTTCTTTTTTACCATTCAAGTTCTAATTAAAATATCATAGTAATTATACAATCGAGATTGAGGAAGTGTTTCTACATGTATTAGAACAACATAAGCTTAATTGGTGTAATATAATCTAGAAATAAATTCTGTAAGTTGGCGTCTTTATACAGGGTGGAGTTCAGATTTTAACAGCTTATTTCTTGGATAGAGTACAACAAAAAATCTAATATCATATTAGTCTCACATGAATGATTTTCTAACGAAAAAAAAGTAATTTTCCCTTAAATATTGGCACTGTTTCACTCCTTAAGTACAATCCCTACAATTCTGACTTTTAATATGTTCATTAGAGAAACTGATAAACGTATGATTTATCCCTTTGCAGTTTTTCAATAAAATGAACTTTTTTTTTTTTTTTTTTTTTTTTTTTTACAAATTTCATATCATCGTCGTTCCTGCAATAACTCCTATGTGCAAAATATAAAAGTTTTCAGTAGGAAGGAAAAACACATTCATCCTATGGCAGCCGTACATAGAAGACTGTGAATTCTTACATTTTCGAAACAAAGAAATATAATTACATATAGGAGATTTTATTATTTCTTGTATCACTAAGTTATTTAATAGAGCAAAAATCTGAAAATCGATAAATATGTCACATAGAAGTTATTACAGGAACAACGACGATATATAGATTAACATGTATCTTTATTTCCTAGCAATTATGAAGTTTGGCAACCCTACTGCGGTGACTAAGGGATGAAACGCTGTTATTTAGACAGAGTGCATGCGTGTATTCGTACGTTAGCCGGTGATGCGTAGTTGCCAAAGTACGCAGACTTTTATCCTAGTTTTCAGAAGTGATATAGTGTTAAAGGTTGTGTAATCAAGATGTATATTTGTAATTTTATTTATATTTCTTATTTACTTCTTCTCTCTGCATTTGTGTTTTATATATGCCTATTTGTATTCTGGTAGTGTAGTAGAAAAGGCCTGATGGTCTTAACTCCGCCAAATTAAATAATAATAATAATAATAATAATAATAATAATAATAATAATAATAAAGTGGAATAATTCTTCAAGAAGGAAATTAAGTCTTCTCCTTCTTATTCTTCTTCGTAGGTGCAACAGCCCGCATCAGACCATGACCGCCTCCACCACATTTTTCCACTGGTCCCTATCTTCTGCTTTCTTCTTCCAAGCACCGATTCCTAGCTCATGCAGGTACGCTTCCACATCGCAATGGTGGTCTTTCTCTCTTTCTGATGCCCTCTGGGTTATTAAAATTCAGTTTCCTCACCGGATTACTCTCCTCTGTCCGCCACAGATGACCAAGCCATCTAATTCTTGTTAACTTGATGGTTTTAATTAATCTGATTTACTGTACAATTGGTATAATTCAAAATTGTACTTAATTCGCCAAACACCATTATCATTCGTGGGGCCATAGACTCTTCTCAGGACTTTTCTTTCAAAGATCCTTAAATTCTCTTCATCCTTCTTAGTAAGTGTCCGGTACTCACTACCATAGGTCAGAATTGGTCTAATTAATGTCTTATATAATTTAATCTTTGTCTTAGTACTAAGCAGATGGTATTTCATCTGTCTTTTAATTGCTGAATAGCTTCTATTTGCAATAATTATTCTGTATGATATCTCTTTTTGTATTTTATCATAATTTGTGTTTAAAGTTTCAAGACATTTAAATTGATTCACATTTTCAAATTTATACCGATTTACTATTAAATACGAGAAAAATTCGTACCGGCACCGGGAATCGAACCCAGGACCTCTCAGCTCTACGCGCTGAAAGCTCTTACCAACTGAGCCATGCCGGGACACGATCCACGGCGCCGGTACGAATTTTTCTCGTATTTAATAGTAATAATACAATAGACTATTTCATATTAGTCATGTAATATTCAATGAGGTGGGCGAGACCTCATACATATGAATATTTGATCTATTAAACCGATAGCAGCTGTCATGAAACTGATGTTGAATATGGCCACAAAGTCATTTAAAATATGTGCTCCTGCATATATGACGTGTATCGTCTCAAGTGCAGGTAGTAAGGCCGTAAAATAACATTACAAGAGGGGTTCGGCCGGCGCCGTGGATCGTGTCCCGGCATGGCTCAGTCGGTAAGAGCGCTCAGCGCTTAGAGCTGAGAGGTCCTGGGTTCGATTCCCGGTGCCGGTACGAATTTTTCTCGTATTTAATAGTAATAATACAATAGACTAATTCATATTAGTCATGTAATATTCAATGAGGTGGGCGAGACCTCATACATATGAATATTTGATGTATTATACCCATTTACCTCAAAATATGGTGTGCTTCCATGTTTTATATTTACCTCCGTATATTTTGTCTTGTCTTGGTTAATTTGCAGTCCTATTTATTTGGCCGCCAGATGTAGAAATTAAGTCTACATACTTTATTTTTGCGGACATTATTAATTTCACCTTTTTATACAATATTTTAGAATTTTGCACAATCTATTCGCAATCTGCTCAAATATAATTTTTCATTTGTGTATTTTTGCTACAATTATTATAACGTCTATCACAGACTACAAAACGCTGCAATCAGACTTCGTACACGTGCAGAGAGTCTGCACTGTGCAAATACTTCGCACACTAAATTCTCTTCACTTCAAGTGTGGACAGTGTGATCAGAAGATAAAGTACATCCCACACTCGATTTAATGTAATGCGCGGAAACAGTCTTTCTGCGTTGTTAGTAAGAGGCAGGCAGGCAGGCGCGCTAGAGCACGTCTGAAGGAGACTGCACACGTCCTTGTGAGAGTAATTACATATCACTTTTAATCCACATCCCTCCGCATAACTACTGTTCTATGAACTCTTTGTGTTATAATCCTAGTAGCGCCAGTGTTGCAAACATAAACGACATAAATTACTTCAAATTGCTCCAATCAACCGTCAACTAGAGTCATGAAATACTGAGTCATGTTATTATTATTTCAACGATGTAATTAATGTTAAAAAACTCACGTAGAACGGGACTTTCATATTAAACTGTTACCGGTTTCATGACCTCGGAGTACAGTTGACTGAGGGCAGTTGTAATTGTGTTCTGGAATTAAACTAATCTTTGCTTATGCAGGTGTAAACATTCCTTGCCTTGCTACAGTGTTGAATTGCTCCTTCCCAGCTGTTAATATCTTCATTTCATTTCACGACTATAATTTGAACTCTGCAGGTGTTTAAAAGGAGTTCGATGATGGCATGCAGATCTCCGCAAACTGAATTTGAGGGGCGTATCCGTTGGTAGGTAAAATTCAAATTTAGAAAACCTAGATGCCATAAAAATGATATAATTATAGACTACGGTACGTTCTTTTTTCAGGGATAAATAGATCAGATTAATGTTGCACAAGTTTGCATAATATAAGTAGGCCTACTTGTCCTAAAATAATTGCTCCGATTTTACGGTGAAGTCATAGATCCTATGTTACCAATGTTAAATTATTGATCTTTATGTACAGTAGTGGCAAAAAAAAAAAACGGACCGACCCTTGTAGCTGATTTCAGAGCCTTGTTCACTCCAGAGCACGATAGACTGGTAACTAAGACTTTCCTGTTTCGAATCCTGCCTGGGAAGGAAACTTTTTTTTTTCTGTTCATTATTCAAATTTATTCCCAATACTTTTCGATTGCTGGTAAAATTCATGTTCTGGGAATAATAAGTTAATTAAGTAGTAAAATATCACTGCAATCGAAAAGTACTGGGAATAAATTTGAATAAGGAGACGCAAGATAAACAGGAGTGGAGAAATGCAATATGTGAAAGAGACGGGAAAGACAGTGGATTTTCCTACGATCTTCTAGACGGAGCCAGGAAATTTCGAGGGCTGGTGTTACGTGATCAGCCCGGCGAATATTGCAGACGAAACAGACGCACATATTATGAACACGTTGTAGTCACTGCGCCGAAGTAACGCTTAGGTCAGTAAACAGAATATCACAGTAATCGAAGTGGGGCATCACAAGTGTTTACACTAAGATTTCCTTCATGCAAAAGGGTAGAAAATTCTTCAATCGCCTAAACGAGTGGATTAATGAGAATCTTTTATGCAGGTATCTAGGGAAAGCATGGGCATTTTACTTGAAGTAAGTAAAGAGATAGGTTTGGAAGTAAAGGTTAGTAGGTTATTTTAAGACGCTTTATCAACATCTTAGGTTATTTAGCGTCTGAATGAGGTGAAGGTGATAATGCCGGTGAAATGAGTCCGGGATCCAGCACCGAAAGTTACCCAGCATTTTCTCATATTGGCTTGAGGAAAAACCCCGGAAAAAACCTCAACCAGGTAACTTGCCCCGACCGGGAATCGAACCCGGGCAACTTCACGGACAGACGCGCTACTCCACAGGTGGGGAAGAAAATCCCGAAAAAAAAAACAAAGTATATGATTATGTCTCGTGACAAGAACATAGTACGAAAAGAAATTATACAAATTAGAAATTTATCGTTTGAAGCTTTCGTCAGCGGCCCAATCTGAACCAGATCCGAACCCGATCTGAAACCTGAAATTAACTTATAACTATCATCCGAGCCCGATCCGAAACCCGAAGACTAGTAGATAAAGCTGAGACCAGAGGCAAAAGGGGTTAGAAATAGCTGTGAGGGGTATCATTCCAGTAGGAGCATGAGTAGTCTCCCAAGTGACTAAAACAAACACTCAGTGCTCTGTGTCTATGACAGAGTAGAGACGAGCCATATATGTCCAATTGTAACTCGTAGGAGGTAACCTCTGGCGTAAGCAACCCGCAGCGCATATTCGTTAAGGTCGTTTTTCCTATTTTATATGGAAAGTTATTGACCTTAGCAGAGCATGATTCAAGTGCAGTATCTCTCGGTTCTATAGGCGTTTGGACACCCATGGATGAGACAAATGCTGTTACGAAACACGAAATCAAACTAAACAATAACTTTACTTACGATACCGGTAGTCTACTGTTAATTGGTGCCAAGTGGGCATCTAATTGTGAATGCATTAAAATCTTCGTATTATATTTAATCAGCATATATTTTTCTGAAGAAAAAAAAAATTGCGTTTCTTTAAGGCCCGAGCCCGGCCAGAACCGACTAGCATTAGGCCTACATTTGGGGCTTGACCAGAACCCGTGCCGTGCAGAGCTCTGATAGCTAATGAGAACGCTTCCTGTACGGCTTCTGAAACATTCACCAAAGTAACCTGAAACGCGTGTCAAACTTCGGTCATTTGCACGTTCAAGTCCATACGAACGGAAGTGATACTCAACAATATAGTAATATGCGTTACAAGAGCGGTATGTTGACGTTTTCATGTTCGAGGAAAAGATTGAGAAAGCGAAACGTAGTTGAGCTTTTTTAATTTCCGAGAACATGAAAACAAACATACCGCTCGTGTATCGTACATTATTTTGTGCGAAGATCGTTTATTACATACCTGAAAGAGGAATTTCTAATTAGTTGCAATGAAATCTCCATCTTGGTTTCTGTTCAATGACGGCAACTTTGGAAAACAAATATATCTATCTTCAACAATGTTCCTATAAAATCTTTTCTGTTTTTACTATACTCCAGCAGGCCGTGATATACGTCTGTCTTTTTCTTCCCCCAGTCTATAAATGCGAACTTAAAACAAACAGCTTCCTTAATGTTACAGGCATCACGAAATGCAGTAACTTTAGTGGAGTTGTAGAGTTTACTTAATTTTTGCAAATATTTAAAAACAATAGTTAACAGTGCAATTTAGGTGAAACTCCAGTGGTAAGTTTCCAATTTATAATTATTACTATATTGAACGTCTTTAAAAATAATATGTTAAAAGCCTAAAGCAGTAGAATGAATATGACGCTTAAGCGGTAAGAATAGGGAAATTATTATGTGTGTTACGTTGGGAATACTGAATGTGGTATTTCACACTTACCGCGTATTGGTTTTGTTCGAAAAGCAAGCAAATACGCACGATCTCGCACAAAAGACTTTTCCCTGTGTTGTGAGAACCATAATTGGAGCACTAAGCCAAGCAACGAATCTACAATTTCTCTAAATATTCTGGCAAATAGACAAATACTTGGTTGCTAGGCAAACATGAGCAGTAACCGAGTGGTAATTTCAGTCTGTTTTGGTGCATACGGTATTTTCATAGCTGAGTGATATCGAGTACCACAGAAAGGCATTTAAGGTCTATCATGCAACTTACCGACCCGTCTCCGGTTTAATTGAGAGAAGTTTTGGGATGTGAAATTCAAAACAATCACTTACCTGAAACAAAATAAAATAAATAATTACTATTGAATATCATTTTTTTAATGTATCATAATTTTGTCTTGTTTTCAGTAAAAACCCAAATAATATTTTTACTGAAACTGTTTCATGTTATTTTCGTCATATTCATATGTAACGCAAAGAATGATTCAGAACTCTGATGAACTTTCATACGCGCATATTAATAATGCTCTTATCCCATTTGTATCGTAAATATCTATTAATTCATGTTATTATTCAATTGTATTTTATTGTATTAGTATGGACCATGTCTATAGTAACAAGAGTGTACTGTATAACAATAACAATAATAATAACTAGATTTCGGATTTTAGGTAAAACCCTATTTTAATCCTTAAAAGATAAGTTCATAAAAACTTGCAAGTACACATTTCGTATAAAACTAGGCCTAAAATTTGTATTTTAATAGCACCTAAAAGTGTCTATTTTGACGACAAAGCCTATTTTGACCTATTAAGTATGTTTTATCTCTAATAGGTCAAAACACCTATTCTTATTTCGAAAATTTGTATTTCAAATTCCAAATTTGTTCCTGGTTCTGTTGGAAATAAATTATGGGATAAACTGAAGCAAGTTCTGCAGAGAAATGTAGGACTGAAGTACCTGCGTACTGCCTCAGATATCCTAGCAGGGAAGAACACGGATTTACAATGTAACATTCCTGTGCAACTAGTGTCAAAATTGAAATACGCTCCTGTTACTTCAGTGGATGTGGAACGTTCATTTTCAGCATACATATTTGTGTTGAGTGACAGACGGCATTGCTTTTTAGTTGAAAAATTTAGAAAAAGTATTAGTAATTTATTGTGAAGCTAATTATGGACATTAATGGACAAGGCTTGGTAAAAATTGATTATAATGACTTGTTTGTGTACTGAATTTATGTCTAAAACTTATTTTTCACATTTAATTGTTTAGTTTATGTGTAACTAGTTAGATATTTGTTGTTCTTATACTTTTAGTACCAGTGGTGGTAACGGTGTATAAGCATTTAAAATTATTGAATTCTAGAAATGAATTCCTAATGATTTGGAACATGTTTTTAAGGGTATAAGTACGTGAACGACCGCAAATATTATCAGAATGCAGCTCTAAATTTCTGAAATTTTATAAGAAAATGAACTCACAATTGGAAAAAAATTACAAGGTACCACAACAAGACTTGTTAGAACTTAAATATCTGATAAAAGTATAAAAAAGGTTACTAATAATATTTTTAAGAAATTCACTTTTTACTTTAAATTAAATTTTACAAAAGTTGAAAATTTTCACACATTATTTCATAACTCCACAACCATTAGAGACAGAATTTTGAAATTTTGTACATTGATTTAACATCCATTTATGCAAAAAGTAGACTACAATAATGTCCATTTCTTTGAAAATAGAAAAGTTAGGCCACAAATTATTATGTGAATTTTAATAGTCTATATTTTATATAGGACAAATAAAAAAAAATAATTGTAATAAAATTAACAACTCTACATGTCTGAGAGTAGTCTACTTTTCAGAAATGAGTGTTTATTACCTGCAGGAAAAATATTAAAGATGTCAGAGAGACCATAACAATGTTATGGTCACCAAATGATGTAACTGCAGAATTCTTTTTTTCTTTTTTTTTACTACTCTGATAAAACTGGTTTGAAAAATATAATTAGTAATATTTTTTTGTACTTTTATCAGATATTTAAGTTCTAATAAGTCTTGTTGTGGTACCTTGTAATTTTTGTCCAATTGTGAGTTCATTTTTTTTTTGTAAAATTTTGGAAATTTAGAGCCTGCATTTCCTGATAATATTTGCGGTCGTTCACGTACAAATACCCTTAAACAAAACATTATTTTTTGTTAGAGCCTATTTTCAATTTTTTTAGAGACTATTTTCTACACTTTTAAGCCTATTTTAGGTACCTAAAATTACCTAAAAATCCGTACTCTAATAATAATAATAATAATAATAATAATAATAATAATAATAATAATACTTTTCACTTCGAACTTCGTAAATTGAAAATAATAAATTTAAAAAGCCACAATATTTCTCAATCTTATTAAAATTTTCACAAGTTCTGAGTCGCATTTCCCCCAACATCACGGAGTGGATAGTGGATACTATTTTATAGTACGTCCTTGAGGTAAAGATGTACATTATGGAGCCTGCGAAGGTTTAGCACGCCTCCAATGAGTCCCCCGACCTGCTAGTGTTCCACCACGGGGTCCCTCCCTGCTCGAGCCTTCCGCAAAAACATCCTCCGGAGAGACTAAATGTAGGGCAGCCTTCGTATCACATGACAGAGGTCAACAGAGTCTCACATCGTGCAGTCAATTAAGAGCGCGACAAGTTGCGAAATTTCTGCCTGAATTTGCATATTGTTTTCCCCAGCTCTGAATCCGGCATTTACAAGAAATCGTCAGTTTCAATTACAGGCTCGCCTCAATTCAGAATAGAGAGCTGTACTCACAAGGGAAGGGTTTCGGCTCGAACAGGAATTTCGTATCCAAAATTTGTATACAGGTCCATCTTTACATCTCTGTAAAGCTCCCAAAAGCATTCGTTTGTGTAATGTGTGGTTTGTCTGTTAGAGTTCTGTACAAGTTGAGGGATGGGAACAGCACTGCACAAATTAAGGGGATGGGACACCTTACCCGTAAGCCTAGCCTAGCCTTGAAGCTAGTGCGAGTGGTAAAATGTGTAAAGCCCATTTAAGAACATTTTACTCCAACGTTCTGTCTGAAAATATTGCAGCTAATCAAAAATGTACATTGTTGTGTGAGTCATTGAATGCGCATAAGGACAAAACCTTAATAAATTGATCATTCCAAGGCTTAGACATGGAATGTATGATCATTTCACCTAAAAAAACTACATATTTCCAGCCTCTGGATATCTATTTCCTTAGACAATACAAAATATATGCTCAGAGGATAACAGATTGCATAAGGACTCTTGCTAAGAATCCAGAACTTAACTTGGAAATCGAGTGTTTATAATGAAAATGCACTCTGTTGTTCATTTTTAGTTTAGTAGGTTATTTTACGACGCTTTATCAACATCTAAGGTTATTTAGCATCTGAATGAGATGAAGGTGATAATGCCGGTGAAATGAGTCCGGGGTCCAACACCGAAAGTTACCCAGCATTTGCTCATATTGGGTTGAGGGAAAACCCCGGAAAAAACCTCAACCAGGTAACTTGCCCCGACCGGGAATCGAACCCGGGCCACCTGGTTTCGCAGCCAGACGCGCTGACCGTTACTCCACAAGTGTGGACCTCTGTTGTTCATAACCAGTTGTCTACTCCAGTATACCGCCCTATGCTTCAGTGTTCCTGGCAGTCAGCTGATTACGTGAATTCTAAACAAGTCTCGGACTTCAAAAATGTAATTCAGGTAGCATTTGATTTTTCAGCACTGGAGTGTGGTACAGAAGATTGTTCAGGTGCTGCTTCTGCGTGTTGTTCTTATTGCTCTGCTCCATGCTGTTTCAGGCATTTTATAGAGAATCCTCATGTACATTTTTAAAGAAGTGTAATGACCAGGGAAAGGATTTATATGTAAATACATATTTACTTATAAAGCTAATATAATTTATATTTTGCATTATCTTTATGTTTCACAATGTGTAGGGTTGAAAAATCCTACTTTTATTTTCCATATTTTTCCATATTTTAGAGTTTCGTACATATTTTCGTTAATTTCCATATATTTTCCATATTTCATATAAAACAGTCCATATTATATTAGGTTTAACAATAAAACAAAACAAAATTCCATTAACTTTTAAAAATACATTTCAACAATAGAGATTTAAACACATGTTCAGTAATCCCTTTAACATCAGAGTTATTTGAAAATTAGCAGTCCTATCAACAATGGGAAAGTAAGTTACAAAACTGTATTAATTTAATTTAAAATTTTTAACAGACTTCAGTTGTGCAGCTCAACAGTTAAATGCCAGTCAGAGTACACATAGGTTCAGATTTGTAAATCATACTATAAAGACGGTAAATATGCCAAAAGTACGTCATTCAGTCAATTTAAAATCAAAACTAACAAGTTACATTTCAGAATTTAAAGAAGATGGTTTATCAACTGACAATAAAATATTATTTTGTAATTTGTGTCAGTGTGCAGTATCATCTACACAAAAGTTCCTGGTGCAACAACACATTACAACTAGTAAACATCAGGCCAACAAACAACTAAATTCCAAGCAGAGACAATTGTTTTTAACACAACCAACAACATCGAATGTAAGATCTGAGTTTAACATCGACCTGTGCCGTTCTCTCATCTCTGCTGATATTCCTCTCTACAAACTAAAGAATAAGGTCTTCAGGGAATTCCTTGAAAAATATACTCAACATACAATCCCGGATGAGTCAACACTTAGGAAGACGTATGCTCCATCCATCTACGATGAGACAATACAGAAGATAAGAGATGAAATTAAAGATAGTTCAATTTGGGTTTCCATTGATGAGACTCCCGACAAAGAAGGTAGACTTGTTGGTAATGTAGTTATCGGTTTGTTAAGTGAACAATATTCTGAACGAATTCTTTTACATTGTGATGTTCTAGAAAAGTGCAATAACAAAACTATAGTTAAACTGTTCAACGAAGCTATGGGTATCCTGTGGCCAAAGGGTATTATGTACGATAATGTGTTATTCTTTATTAGCGATGCTGCCCCTTATATGGTCAAAGCTGGACAAGCATTATCTGTTGTATATCCTAAATTGACTCATTTTACTTGTGTGGCGCATGCATTTCATCGTGTGGCAGAAGTGGTCAGAGACAATTTCCCTAAAGTAGATTTGTTGATTTCATCAGTGAAAAAAGTATTTCTCAAAGCTCCCAGTAGAGTTAACGTGTTGAAAGAAATGTACCCTGAAATTCCATTGCCACCAAAGCCAATTTTAACTAGATGGGGTACATGGCTAGAAGCAGTTGAATATTATGCCGAACATATAGACTCTATTAACAATGTTCTCCTTGCATTGGACTCTGAAGATGCAGTCTCAATTGATACTGCGAAAACAGTTACCTGTGACATAAGTGTGAAGAATGACTTAGCTCACATTCAGCATACATTTTCATGCATCATAAAAACGCTCAAAAGTCTCCAAAATAGGCACCTTTCACTATCTGAAAGTTTTGAAATTATAAATAGTACTGTGGAACAACTGAATCGTGGTAGAGGTAAAGTTGCAGATGCAGTAAGAGCTAAGGTGGACACTGTACTTTCAAAAAACCCTGGATATGAAGAACTACAAAAGGTTGTTGCTGTGATGAGTGGTGAATCAACAGTGAAGATTAACTTGGACTTATCCCCAGCAGACATTGTGAAATTGAATTATGTACCAGTTACTTCTTGTGACGTCGAACGCTCTTTTAGTCAGTATAAATCTATCCTCAGAGACAATAGAAGAAGATTCACTTTTCAGCACTTGAAAGAAATGTTTGTAACCTATTGTTATGGTAACAGACAATAAAAATTGTGTTTTGTTGAAACTACATTGGAAGATAAGGTACGTCCATTATATTTTTTGTTTAGTTTGATTAAAATGTACCAATATTTAACGTACATAGTCATTTTTTTATAATTTTAAGTCCATATTTAATTCCATATTTTGGTAAAAATCCATATTTAATTCCATATTTTGGTAAAAATAACTACATATATATTTACATATTTCATATATTTTTAGTCCATATAAATCCGTTCCCTGGTAATGACCAATACCAACCAAACGGAGAGTTACACAAATGAATGCTTTTACGGACTTCATCACCATTGTGAGGTAAGCCTCTGTAAAAATTTTTAACCAAAAATTCCTGTTCGAGCCGAAATCCTTCCCTTGTCAGAGCTTAGAATCGTTTTATATTAGACCAGTCAGAGAACATTCAACAAAGCAGAGCATCCGATCGAATGTTCGAACTTCAAGCTGTTGTCCCTAGTGTATTGCAGGCTAAACAGAACACCAGACGCACTGTACCACTGACTGGTGCAGGACGTTATTCGAATATTGCTTCAATTAGATGATAAAATAAATATAAAATCAACACGTTTATTTAATTGTCATGATGTACCGAAGTACATATGATATTTCCGTGCAGGAATTTTGCGTTATCATATGATAAAGGATAGATAGATCAGAGAAAAATTCTCTCCGGCACCGGGACCCGAACCCGGGTTTTCAGCTCTACGTACTGACGCTTTACCCACTAAGCCCACCAGATTCCAGTTCCGATATTGGATCGAATCTCCTCAGTTTAAGTTCTCACCTCATCCCGTCGGATCCCGGCCACTTAGTCACTCGTAATGAATGCACCTCTGTACATCGTGAGTTGGACATTGTGCCACTGTTCACAATATATTTTGTGACACACTACATGAAGGTAGGCCACCAAACAGAAAACTGAGAAGTAGAACTTAAACAGAGAATTCGATCCGGCATCGGAACTGGAATCCGGTGTGGCTAAGTGGATAAAGCGTCAGAACGCAGAGCTGAAAATCCCGGTTCGGGTCCTGGTGCCGGAGAGAATTTTTCTGTTCTATCCACCCTTTATCATACGTTTATTCGTGAATCGCAAATGAAAACATGACTCGTTATTCGTCGTTGTCAATGGCGAATAAATTTTAGTTTTATGTTAATTACGTACAATTACTTTGCTCTGACAATGATTTGCAAACAATTAAATAGTTACCAAATATTTTAAAAAAAAAGAAGGATTTTCAATTGCTCTTAATGGTTATCACTGAATGAATAAAATATTTAACAATTTCGTCAAAGCGTTGTTGCGTGATATTGATTGTCGAAGGCTTGTATATTTCTGATACAATCGCAGATTTATTCCTTGCTATCTCAACCTCCGTGCAATCACTGTACTTCCCTATCCCACACCACCTTGGAGCGCAGTGCTGTACCTGTCTCCAAGCAGTCTTTGGACCATCGCTATTGTGTTCTGAATACCTGTCAGAATAATAACTCAGCATGCATAAAATGCAACATCTGTGGCTGAAGTGCTACGGCGTTGGTTCCATCCAAGAAGCCCGGGTTCGGACCCCGGCCAGGTCGTGATGCATTTGTGAGGACAGAAACTTTGCAGAGGGGTTTTCTCGGGGTATTCCCGTTTTCCTTCACCATTCTACCAACAATCATCTCCCACAACCACTCCTAAAGAGAGATTGAACTGGACTGCCGAGCGTGTGGGAGACGGTTTGCCGTATGTTGCATGGCCTTCGTGCCTGTCGCACGCCGCCCGGTCAACCTACAATATGTAAGCTGTAAGCGAACACTATTTTATAATTTAAAGATTAGTTAATGAATAACCCGACACACATTCAATCACACAAATTTTCCAGACTCTAGGCACCCAAGGAACTTTCCTCCTTGAAGGAAAAGTCTTCGATAGCCAATCCGGGAATCGAACTCGCGACCTTCAGATCTAGAAGCCAGCATGCTGAACATCAGACTGTGGGGACAGTCAACCAGGGTAAGTATTAGTTTTGGTTCCCTTACTCATTACTGGCTATGTTTTAAGTTTTGTCCTATAAACGATCTAGAGCAACGCTGTAAATCATGTAGGGAGGCAGTTTAATTTCCATGACAACGTGAAAACGGATGCTCACGTACTCTTATCGTTGCACTGCATTGTCTCGCCCCTCATCTTCGAGTATAAAGTATCAGCTGATTTATACAAGAGATTGTTAAATTTATTGCCCGTTCGTGCCTTCAAGATGCCTGATATAAAAGATTAGCTAGCTTATGCTTTGTAAAGAAATAGAGTGTCTGCCAGACTTTCAGGTTGGGGTCATGCCACGTAGCTACAAAATTACCGTTCTTCCACTTCCTGACTCAAATAGGCCACTCTTCCGCCCAGGAAAGGATTTAATTGCCGATGAGGAAAGCGGCTTAAGCCGTTCTTACAGGACAATAATGATTACAATTCCGAGTTTTTAGCAACTTAGTGTAACCGAGATGCGCAATTTCGGAAAACTGTTGCCGAATTTCAATGTCGTACTTACTCAAACAATTTACATAAGATATTAAATTTTTCGTAACACCCACCTTAATGCTAAAAAAAAAATCTATGTTGTAAAAAAGTGACAGGCAATTGTTATTGAGAGCATGATTGGGAATAAAAGAATGTTTAGGATTTAAAATAAAAGTTTCACGTTTCTCTCTTCATACTCCCCGCATTTAAATTTAACAAGCCGTAGCTTTCCTACCAACTACTTCATAATCGCTTCCTTATTCCATCAGGACTAATCTCGACAGAAAGCAATTGATTGACGAAATAATTCACATACCAATTTGACGACAATGAGTTGTTTGACATATTAATGAATATGTCATTCTCATTACAGAAAACTGAATTAATTTGGAAATTAATAGCATATTATTTATAGTACCGTACTTTAGAATTAGACTATGTTTTTTATTGGTTTATTTCACGACGCTTTATGAACTGCTATGGTTATGTAGTATCTGAGCGAAATGAAGGTGATAATTCCAGCGAAATCAGAGCCCAGCACCGAAACTTACCCAGAATTTATTTACTCTTACTGGGTTGAGGAAAAAACCTCGACAAGGTAATTCGATCCAACCAGGATTTGAGCCCAGGCCCACAGTTTCACAGTCCCACATGCTGACCTCTACTCCTCGCAGTGGACTTCAAGGGGAGACTCTATTAAAAATCATGGAAATTTTTCAAAATTTTTCATTGGCTATTTCACTTCTTTGGAATGTATATTTTCATACCCTAAATGGATTTAGTTCAATTCTGATTACAAATATGTTTACATTTTTTTTAATTAATATTTTATAAGGAAGTGTGGCATTTAAAGAGCTTCAAAAATTATTTTTCCATCAAAGAATTCTTCTTCTTCTTCTTTTTTTTTTTTTTTTTTTTTTTTTACAAATTTCTGATTACAAATATAGTAATTTTCTTTTTCTAAAGTTGGTTCCCTGACGTTACTAGATGAATGTAGCGGAGGAGAATTTTAAAAGGTCTGTCTTACATAAATATTCATTTTACTTTCAAATCCATGTTTCCGTAAGTTAATTCTTTTATTCAACACCAACTTTATGCCAAATATTAATCAATTGAGATGACACTTTTACTGCAAGAGCAGTTTCAAAATTTTTTCTTTCGGGAAAAATCAGAGATCCATTAGAGTAAATATTTTTTGTATTACTGTTAGCTGCTAATGGGAATTCACATACCATGTTTTCCCATAAAGTTAGAACCAACATTTTTAACATATCTGGAAAATAAAATATTTTTGCTAGAATTATATAGACGAAGAGGCGAGACCTGGCATGTGAGCTGCGCGAGAGGGGAAAGAATGAACTATCAGAAAGAGATTTTTTTGCATGATGGTTAATATTATACGAATCAACTAACATAAAAGTTGACCTCAAACTAAAACCTATCTTCCCCCTCCATATCTATTGGTAATATAGCCATGGCACATGATAAGGTCACAGGACAGGTTCTTGCCTCCTCTGCTGTGCATATCAGCTTCTGCCATAACACCACAGAATTCTATTAAAGTACCTCTGAAATTCATTCTTAAAATGTAATTATCGTTGTTCTGACGCCAAATTAACGAAGTCCTGCGAAGTATCGCTCTAATATTAAAGTCTAAATTTCCCAGTTACAGCAAGAAGTCTCACCCCTAACGAAAGAAGCTTTAAAGGATCATTACACAAAGAATTACATTACATTAGATTGAGAGGGATAAGTACACAGACTGTTCTAGAGGAGCATGCAATGTTTGAACAGTTATACCTCTCTGCAGTTATAGGCATAAAACCCACCCCATCCCGAGTACGGAGGGCAAATGCAGACTACGAGTACATAACCCTCCCTCCTCCCCTTCTTCCCCCAGGGAAACGTGAGAGCTTTTCAGTTACCCAACTCTTCATTACAAAGAACTGATCCTTGTTAGCAAATGTGCAGTCTCGTCTGTGAGCAAAAGCTCAACCTGGATTATTCATAGACGAGGAGAGGCAGGCGCTTGTAATGATCTAAATATTACACCAGGGGAAGATGTTTCACGGATTACCCTCCCGCGCTGATAAACGGCATCGTAAACCGGTCTGCTGCAGTGTTATCAGCAGTAGACGCCCGCACGACCCCAATTTATCTGTGTAACGAGGCTTTTAAAAATCTACAGCATGTTATGAAGATAACTTTACAGGACCTTGTAACCCATATCAGGCGCGTCTCCTGGGTGGCGGGTAGAGGAAAAAACACCAGATATGGTGGGGTGGTATGAGTAGCTAGGGTAGCTACAGTTTTAAATATGTTGTTCATTTCAAAATTTCGGTTTTATTTCATGTTTCAAATAGCTGCGAGTAAACTATGAGAATCTAGTAGGCCAGTGATGTCAAAGCAAGCGCATTTTTTCTGACCTTAACGTCGTTCGCGGGCAGCAAGCGCTAAGTATGGAAAGAGGAAGGATTATGTATATGAATAAGCAGCCTGTTGGATTAAGAAAGCAGTGGTGTACAAACTTCAGACGGAACGTGAAATTTTTATGTCGTTATTTTTATACTTCTTTCTGTTTGGTATTATCTATATTGTCTGTAAAACAAAAGTACTAACACCAATTTCTTAATATTGCAGTTATGTTTTAAACGTTAATAAATAATAAAGAGTTAAGAAGGAATATTCACATAAATTCCATAGTAGTACAACTAAATTGTGCTAAGTGAATGAAAGACATCATTCATAAAGAAAGTGATATCCCAAAGAAAGAGATTGAGTATGGCATGATAAGTTGGAATTGATATTGATGGTATCTTATAAATGTAATCAATAAACTAATCAAAACAATATTATAGTACAAATCAAAGTTACCTAGGTATATGTTTCAACTGTAACTAATATTACATAACAAAACTATTATCGCATTATCCTTTTAAGGTGATATTGGTTCGCAACTTCCTAACATTAGAATATTAAATTATTTTCTCGAAATCTGTTGAAGCTATAGAGCTGACGTTTTTATAACACATGGGCACATATCTCTTGTCTATGATGTAACAGTAGTTGCTTTGTTAATTCATTTCCATGCGAATATTTTCAAAAAATTGTAATACACTATCTTCAGTAATACGTATTTACAATACAGTATATTAAATTTACGAAATCATTGTTTCACTACCTGTAAGGCTACTAAATAAACATATCTTGAAATTTCAGTTTTCTGTCAAAAAGTTGAGAAAATATTTATTTTGAATAAAAAAAAAGCACGCTTGTGAAAAATGAGCATTAAAAATAAAACTTACATTCTTATAATGCACTTATACTTTTCAGAAAAATCTAAAATTTAACATGAATACAGTTTTAATAAGTTCTCTTCACTTTATCCATTGCATCAGTGCTGTCCATGAGGCTCTCCTGAGCTCTAAAGCGCGCGCTTGCCCGTATGGGCATCAGTTAACATCACTGTGGTAGGCCATAAAAATATCTGATTTGGTTGTTTAAAATAGAATAGAATGTTTTATTTTCGCTGGCAGAGTTAAGGCCACTCAACCAACCTTAATCAATATAATACATACAGGGTGGAAGGTAAGGTAGTACATTAATTGTAGGATGTGATTCCTTAAAATATAACGAACAAAAAAGTCTAATTTCATTTTGCTGGTTTTCGCGAGATTTTTTAAGAAATAATAATTTTATGCCGAATTTTACGAATACTGTTTAAAATACGCTGTATGTCCAACTGCACACTAATACAATGTAAACATCACAACAGCTGATCAGTTGCTAGTACTACGCAAACCGTCTGCCGTCTCGGCAGCGATGCCAGATTTTTAGATCTTCTGTGCGTCACTCGACAATCAATGTTTCCAATGTTTCTTCAATCGATTAATTCGAAATCTGTGAATTTTCTAATTAAAATACTGCTGCAACGTGAACATAACAAACGTTCTATTCGTTGTTATACAAGAAATTAAACCGTATTTTAAACAGTATTCGTAAAATTCGCGATCGAAATGTCGGCATAAAAGTATTATTTCTTCAAAAACCTCGCAAAAACCAGCAAAATGATATTAGACTTTTTTGTTCGTTATATTTTAAGGAATCACATCCTACAATTAATGTACTACCTTACATTCCACCCTGTATTTAAATTACGGATATTTACACTACACTTAAAAGATTCCCCAGCAATATTCTTCAGTTAAGTTTTAACGACTAGTACATGTACTTTTCGATTGCTGGTAAAACTCATGTTCTGGGAATAATAAGTTAATTAAGTAGTAAAATATCGCTGCAATCGAAAAGTATTGGGAATAAATTTGAATAAGGAACAAAAAAAAGTTTCCTTCCCAGGCAGGATTCGAATCACGAAAGTCTTAGTTACCAGTCTATCGTGCTCTGGAGTGAACAAGGCTCTGAAATCAGCTACAAGGGTTGGTCCTTTTTTTTTTTGCCACTACTGTATACTTTGAGAACGAGCACACTGTATAAATTATTGTTTGCAGTTTTTTGTGTTTATTTTGGAGTTGACAGAAGTGTATAGTTATGCCTTTAATTACGAAACGTGGTGCATTTGTAAGGCGAACACACTGTAAGACATGTTTGCTGGTCCTGAGAGGTACTGTCCAATAAAGCGTGTTTACAAAGAAGCCAATACACCTCACGGCAACGCCAGGGCATTCCACAGGTGCACGCGAGGCAATTAGAGTTTTCGTGATGTGCCGTGGGTGAGAGGGGGAGGTTTAATGGAGAGCTGCCCCCAATTCTTCAAACAAGTGCGAGCTCCACAGACACGAATACAGGAGGTAGTTTCCTGCAGTTCGGAGATGATTTTCGAAGTGCCAGTCCTCATCGATCTGTCTGTTCGTGTGCTGGCGCTCAACTGTTGTTATAATGTTTTGCCGTTCTCCACTATCGATTTTCTTCGACTAAAGAAACACACTGCATTGTAATATAAATATAACCACGCAAAAGGAAGTTATGGCTGCAAGGTTAAGACGCGCATATTTGAAAAATAAGAAAGGCTAGAAGGCAAAAAAGGGAGTGCTAAAATTGAAGAGGGGGAAAAAAAGAGAAAAATAGGATAGAAGAAGCAGAGAGGATAAAATAAGAAAGAGGGTAAAATAAGAGAAAGAGAAGGCAACTAGGGGCTGAATAGGAGAAAGACAGGATCAAAGAGGAGAAAGAGAGGATGGAAGAAGAGATATACAGGATGAAAGAGAAAGACAGAGTGGAAGAGGAGAAAGACAGGATGGAAGAGGAGATAGACAGGATGAAAGAGAAAGACAGAGTGGAAGAGGAGAAAGACAGGATGGAAGAGGAGATATACAAGATGAAAGAGAAAGACAGAGTGGAAGAGGAGAAAGACAGGATGGAAGAGGAGATAGACAGGATGAAAGAGAAAGACAGCGTGGAAGAGGAGAAAGGGAGGATGGAAGAGCAGAAAGGCAGGATGGAAGAGGAGAAAGGATGGAATAAGAGAGAGAGAGATGGTGGAAAAGGAGAAAGGCAGGATGGAAGAGGAGAAAGACAAGATGGAATAGGAGAGAGAGAGAGAGGGTGGAAGAGGAGAAAGGCAGGAAGGAAGAGGAGAAAGACAGGGTGGAAGAGGAGAAAGACAGGATGGAAGAGGAGAAAGGCAGGATGGAAGAGGAGAAAGGCAGGATGGAAGAGGAGAAAGGCAGGATGGAAGAGGAGAAAGGCAGGATGGAAGAGGAGAGAGAGATGGAAGAGAATAAAGACAGGCTGGAAGAGGTGATAGGATGGAATAGGAGAAAGATATGGTGGAAGAGGAGAAAGACAGGATGGAAGAGGAGAAAGGCAGGATGGAAGAGGAGAAAGGCAGGATGGAAGAGGAGAAAGACAGGATGGAAGAGGAGAGAGAGGGTGGAAGAGGAGAAAGACAGGATGGAAGAGGAGAGAGAGGGTGGAAGAGGAGAAAGGCAGGATGGAAGAGGAGAAAGGCAGGATGGAAGAGGAGAGAGAGGGTGGAAGAGGAGAAAGGCAGGATGGAAGAGGAGAGAGAGGGTGGAAGAGGAGAAAGACAGGGTGGAAGAGGAGAAAGACAGGATGGAACAGGAGAAAGGCAGGATGGAAGAGGAGAAAGGCAGGATGGAAGAGGAGATAGAGGGTGGAAGAGGAGAAAGACAGGATGGAAGAGGAGAGAGAGGGTGGAAGAGAATAAAGACAGGGTGGAAGAGGTGAAAGGATGGAATAGGAGAGAGAGATGGTGGAAGAGGAGAAAGACAGGATGGAAGAGGAGAGAGAGGGTGGAAGAGGAGAAAGACAGGATGGAAGAGGAGAAAGGCAAGATGGAAGAGGAGAAAGACAAGATGGAATAGGAGAGAGAGGGTGGAAGAGGAGAGACAAAGGGTGGAAGAGGAAAGAGACAGGATGGAAGAGAAGACAGGATGGTAGGGGAGAAAGAGAGGATGGTAGGGGAGTAAGACATGATGGTAGAGGAGAAAGATAGGATGGTAGAGGAGAAAGACAGGATGGAAGAAGAGAGAGATAGGATGGTAGAGGAGAAAGAGAAGATGGAAGAGGAGAAAGAGAGGATGGAAGAGGAGAGAGACAGGATGGAAGAGGAGAGAGACAGGATGGAAGAGGAGAGAGACAGGATGGAAGAGGAGAGAGATAGGATGGAAGAGGAGAATGACAGGATAGAAGAGAGGAAGACAGGATGGAAAAGGAGAAAGACAGGATGGAAGAGGAAAAAGACAGGATGAAAGAAGAGAAAGGCAAGGAGGAGGGTGAACGGGGAAAAAAAGGAAGGAAGAGAAAACGGTAGAAGATTACTTGAAGTTTAAAGCGTAGATGCAAAAGAGAATAAAGAAGAAGGAAAGATGGAAGCGAAAAAGCTTGTGGAAGATGACTGTTGCAGAAGGGAAAAAGCACGAGAAAGAGGATAAAATTTCTGAAGAGCTGGTGGAGAAGGGCGAAGAGAAATTTTAGAAGATAATAAAGGTGCAGAAAAAAAAGGAGGGTAAAATAGGAGTGAGGAATAAAAGCCTCTGTATGGTTCTAGTACTCCGTGGACGTTATTTTAATTAAGCAGATGGAACGACAACTGGTTCCCGTTATTTGTTTGGATAACCAACACTGCCGCAGGGGAAAGGTTTGGCTGTGGTGACCCGTGTCCCAACTCGTGAGGCCGGCGTGCAGTCACGTCGGGCGGGATTATCTGCTAAGACCTGACCTCAAATGCGTGGAGGAAGCGTAATCGTTGCCACAGTGTCAGCGGTTCGATGCTGCGCCACACAAAAATCTCAAACTCTTATGACTGTTATAGTTTTATAATCGGCAACATTTAATTGCTTATTTTTAGTAGGTTATTTTACGACGCTTTATCAACATCTTGGGTTATTTAGTGTCTGAATGTGATGAAGGTGATAATACCGGTGAAATTAGTCCGGCGTCCGGCACCGATAGTTACCCAGCATTTGCTCGTAATGGGTTGGGAGAAAACCCCGGAAAAACCTCAACTAGGAACTTGCCCCGACCGGGGATCGAACTCCATAGGTGTGGACTTAATTGCTTATTTTATTTGAACATTACATCAAAATTAATCAAATGTTCCAACTATGTACGTTTTTTTCTCAATGCAGAATCACAGTACGAATTGTTATAACTAGACTTCGAATCTGAGGCACATTTATTCTGAAGTTAAGTTCACACAGAATAATACAGTGTTTACAAAGCAACTGGCAAGGTAGTCCTCTCGCCTCATACACACATCATGTCAGTTGGATGGAGCAATATAGGTCGAGCAAGGAAAAATTAAATGTTCGCCTGAAGGATAAAGGTAAATATTACGTTGGTCAGAATACTTTGTATTATCATCTCTAGGGTGTAGAAACGTGATTCTTTTCTTAAACCTATTAATAGTTGCATTGGGGGTTATTATTTAAAGCTGATTGTCTAGAAACAAAACTCACTTGTAGGAGAAAGGTTTCGTCGTTTGTCAAATAATTGAAGAGAAATCGTTGTACATAGATGAAGTGCCAGGAACAATTGTTCGGCATCACGAATGCTGGCAACATTTTATGGTGGAATTCTAGTGATCGATAGGCTGGAGCGTCACAATAGTTTCTTTTATTCTTCGTGCCAGAAACTAAGATAGGAATGCCACTTAGGAATTCGTCTGTTGTAAATCCGGCAAGGGGTGAAGATAGATCTCGAAGAGAAGAGTTGTTAGCAAAATGTTCTCTGAATAATTTCAAGGAAAAAATTGTTCCGAGGCCGGTTATCGATCCCGTGACCTCTGGTTGAACGTACTAGCGCTCTACCAACTGAGCTACCCAGGAACTCCACCCGCTACCGTCTCAATTTTTCCATTTATATACACACAACCCGAGTGGGCTGACGAGACGCCAGAGACCCACATCGAGTGCACACAAACTCTGTGTGACTTGGAATTGTGGTTTTCTGTTAACGTATCTACAGTAACGTATTATTATTCAAGTCTGCTTCACAGGGAACTTTACCTGAAAATACGTCCCTGATAAGCGCAACTGACAATCACCAGACCTACTTATATTCTTTTTACTCCCGTACTTCACGTCACAGCGCAACCCTCCGTTTAGTTAAGCTCCAATGTTTGTATTAAAGGGACACTATGGTGAAATAATGGTGAAAAATTAAGAAACCTGATTTAAAAATTTATTGTAGCTCTCTATTTAGACCGAGCTCAAAAAGCTAATTAATTTATGTTCCCATGACTATTTTCAAGCTTTTGAGCTAATATGAATTAAAAATTGTGAAAATTGTGACGCAAGGAACCTTTTTAGTGACGTCAATATAAAATATATTTAAAAAATCATTTCGAAACTGTTAGCCCTAATGGCACCAAATTTTGTACAGATGATAGTATTGTAGGCATGTTTATGTGGTTTAAAATTAATAAATTTTGGATGAAAATTGTAAAAGTTTTGAAACTCACAGTAGTGTCCCCTTAAGATGGATGCAACTTCAAAGCCAGATTCACAGTAGTACGTTTGGATTTTTACGAATAACTTTCAAACTAATGATAACTGGACCCATGTTCATAGGACATTTTATGCTCAAAATGGTCTGTAGAATTGATTCCTAAAGCGCGGGATATTGTCGTGAATCACCCTGTATATTATATGTCCTTTGAACGCAATTGAAGTCCACGCCTGTGGAGTAACGGTTAGCACGTCTAGCTGCGAAACCAGGTGGCCCGGGTTCGATTCCCGGTCGGGACAAGTTATCTGGTTGAGGTTTTTTCCGGGGTTTTTCTTCAACCCAATATGAGCAAATGCTGGGTAACTTACGGTGTTGGACCCCGGACTCATTTCACCGGCATTATCACCTTCATCTCATTCAGACGCTAAATAACCAAAGCTGTTGATAAAGCGTCGTAAAATAACCTATTAAAAAACGCAATTGAAGTGCTTGAATGAACGAGTTTCAAAAGTTCTTTACATTGAGCACACATCATATAGTAATCTACATACAGTATATCCATACCACGATGAATCAGATAGCACTGGTTTGGCCTAGAAGTACGTATTCACATGGGTCGCACTACAGTCTCTCTCTTTCTGTCCCCTTAAATTCTAATTAAACTTCCCTCTTCATGAATGGGAAGAAGTCATGTCAGTTTCTTTGTGTGATAGCCCTCTCGAGCTTGTGCTAACTTTATTTACACTCACCACTTCCTTCTTTGGTACGCTTCTCGTCACAAGCACACACTTTATTTATTCAGGAAAATCGGGAGCATGCATTCTTACGTCAGTGACACGCACGACAGCTGATGTGGCTCGCGCAGATTGTAACAACGAATTTAACAGCGTGATACCTTTGTGATATGGAAGAATTTATGGATAGTTAACCACGCTAATGCAGAGATGGAAATCGTATTAACTGACACATGCAAGCATCATCGAACTGGGTGAACAAGTCTTGGAATTGCAGCCGCTCCGCTCTGCTTTGTTTTCATGGCAACAGCTACATAATACGAGGGGAAGAAGGAAGGAATTCAAATACTCAAGGAGTGTACGAATGTCCAACTCTCCGCATTCCTAATGCAGCAGTCCCTTCTAAGACTAAATCAGTTTGAGACTGAACATCCTCAACTTCTTGTTCCTAGTACTTTTCGTTCTGTGCCTCCTTGTTCTCCTTCCTCCTAGGGTCAGTCATCGTTCTCTTCTTTTGCTTTCTCCTCCATGTTCTTATTCTCCTCTTCTTGCTCATTCTTGTCCTCCTAGCCTACGCCATTCTCGTCCTCTCCTACCCCAGTCTTGTCCTCCTCCACACACATTTTTGTTTTCTTCACTCCCATTCCCTCATTCTATTACTTCACACTTCTCTCCCTCTTCTTCATAAAAATTCCTCTCCCCTTCTTCATACGTTCATCCTCCTCTTCTTCAGACCCACTCTTCTCCTCTTCAGACCCACTGTTTTTTCCTCCTCTTCAGAACCACTCTTCTTCTCCTCCTCTTCAGAACCACTCTTCTTCTCCTCTTCAGAACCTCTCTTCATCTCCTCTTCAGAACCACTCTTCTCCTCCTCTTCAGACCCACTCTTCTCCTCTTCAGAACCACTCTTCTTCTTCTCCTCCTCCTCTTCAGATTCTTCTTCTTCTCCTCTTCAGAACCACTCTTATTCTTTCTTCTCCTCTTCAGAACCTCTCTTCTTCTCCTCCTCTTCTTCAGATCTCCTCCTCTTCAGAACCACTCTTCTCCTCCTCTTCAGAACCACTCTTCTTCTCCTCCTCTTCAGATCCACTCTTGTCTCTTCTTCAGCCCAATTTCCTCTTTAGGCCAATTCTTCCTCTTCTCTTCAAATCCACTCTTCTACTCTTCAGACCTATTCTTCTTCTTCTCCTCTTCAGATTCACCTTTTTCCCCTTCAAACACACTCTTCCTCTCCTCTTCAGATCCACTCTTCTCCTCTTCTTCAGACCCACTCTTTTTTCCTCCTCTTCAGAACCACTCTTCTTCTCCTCTTCAGAACCACTCTTCTTCTCCTCCTCTTCAGAACCACTCTTCTCCTCTTCAGAACCACTCTCCTCCTCCTCTTCAGAACCGCTCTTCTTCTTCTCCTCTTCAGATCCACTCTTGTCTCTTCTTCAGCCCAATTTCCTCTTTAGGCCAATTCTTCCTCTTCTCTTCAGATCTATTATTCTTCTCCTCTTCAGATTCACTCTTCTCCTTCTCTTCAAACCGACTCTTCCTCTCCTCTTCACAGCCACTCCTCTCCCTCTCTTCAAATCCATTCTTCTCCTCCTCCAATTAAGACCTATTTTTCTCCTCCTCTTCAGATCTATTATTCTCCTGTTCAGGCTTATTATTTCCTCCTCTTCAGAACTATTATTTTCTCCTCTTCAGACACGTTATTCTCCTCTTCAGGCCCATTCTTCTTCCTTCTCTTCAGATCCATTCTTCTCCTCCTCTTCAGACCCATTCTTCTTTTCTTCAGACCAATTTTCTTTTTCTCTACATAACCATTATTCTTCTCCCTCTCTTCTTCTTTTCATTGCCATTCTTTTCCTCTTCAGGTACTCTTCTCCTTTTTCTCAGTTTCACATTTCTCCTCTTCATATCTACTCTCTCTGTGGTTTCCAGATCCACTCAATCATTTATAGCAATTACTTTCCTTATCTTCATACATATTAACACTTATACTTCTTCTCTTCACACCACATTGTAGCTTGTAGGTAGGTAGCTTCGTACTCAAGACTACGCTGAGTATGGCTTCTAATCCCAATTGACCGCATGTTAGGCGAATATCAGGTAACCAATGGCGAATAGTTCATCTTATTTCGCTGTCACCAATTTTACCGAGCGCGATGGACTCTAGCTAACATCGCAATTGAAACGGCGCCGTTAATTATGCGGTCTTCTCTTCATATCCAACCTCCTTCTGTCCTTCTTCCTTCATTCGCCTTCTCTTTGTTGTTTCTTTCCATCCTTCTGTCGTCCATCTCCTTTTCCTCCTGTATTTTTTCTCATTTCTCTGTATTTATTTTTCTTTTCTCATCTTCGTCTTCGTTCTGTCCCTCTTTATTCACATATTTTTTATCCTCCGTTTCCGTCTATTATCGAATATTATACTTCAAGTCTGAAGCACTCAATTTTATTATTCTTCAGTCCACTAACGGTCGATGAATGTCTTCCACCACAATCACAAACCTTTCTCATTCCCTGAGTTTTATTACACCTTACAATAATGTATACGCTCCCTAGAGTACTGCACATCTTTATTGCGCTGGAGGTTCATTCTGTGGTTTCAACGATTCTTCAAACTCCCATTATGGGTGTGTAACCTACAATTCAATGCTCAGTTTTTTGGACACCGCTGAAAGCAATTCCATTGCGATACACGGTTAACATTCCATGCCGGGCATTAAACGCGCTGCTGCGGTCTGCGAAATACTTTTATTCCGTGTTATCACTTTCTCTATCTCTCTTTTTTAATCCACTAACACACTCTAAGTGTGACGATTCCTCACTCAGTAATGGCCATTCTGGTGCTAGACGTCAAAATGTAATCAAGGAACCTCATGGACTGAAATATCTAAATTTAATTTAATAAAAGCGCGAACTTTTTCTGTTTGGGTAAATGACGTCCTCTTTATAACTTATGGCAGCGGTGGCGAAAATGTAATCGTGCGCCGAGCCACTGTGTAACCTGCAAAGTGCATAGTACCCATGGAGGGAGGCGGACACCCGAAGGGGAAGTGAAGCAGCTGTCTGACTTATTAACGGATTTTCATTTTCCTTACGTCAAGCATTTAAATATAATTTTATACAGTACAAGGCTACAAACTAATGTTTAGTACGTGTAACGAAGAAAGAAATTAACAATAAATGAACAATATCACAACCTAAAATTAACTGTCTTCAGAATGTCTCTGCAACAAAGTTTCAAAATCAGGAATTATGTCACTTACTGCCCGTCGTAGTTGATCACGTCGTGATCTAAATTTGGTTTTTACTATTTTAATTGTTGAAAATAATTTTTCACAAACATAAGTTGTAGCGAGCAGAGCAAGCGAAAGAACGACGCTTCGGATATTTATTTTTTGGCAAAGATTTGAAAGTTCAACATTTGTCAAGTCCTTATATCTAGCTTTCATTTGACATCATATAGTAAATCAATGAGTTCAAATTGAAGAGCTAACCGCATTATTCGTACATCTGCTGAAAAAGGGACGACGTACAGAGATGATGATGATGATGATGATGGTGATAATAACACTTAACCTTTTAATGTTTCATCAATAACATGCAGTATAATGCCATTTTATGTTATACAACCGTTTTCCTCGTAATACTTGTGAACAAATCATATATTTAATATTCTCATCATATTGACAGCAAAAAAAATGCGTCCTCCCATCCTACTTGGAACTTTCGTACATGGTTTCGAGAGAGACATATGCCACTCGCAGGTCAGAGACAAATACAAATGGAACGGAGTTTGACTCCAGTGAGTGAGAGGGTGGGGGTTGGCGGAGGTTAGAAGCAAGCGAAATGCACACCTATCACTGCGAGCCACAATATCTCGCGAGTCACGTCTCGCCACGGCTGACTTATGGTATCTCTCCCTATTTATGGATGCCTATTTTTAATCATCATCTGAAAGAATGAAGTCTGATACCTGTTTTGGTATCAAAGGTTTTAAGATTTCATCTTCATCATCATCATCATCATCATCATCATCATCAACTATTTAGGAATAAGCTTTGTGGCCTTATCTTAATAAAGATGATCCTACTCCTTCCATCTACGCCTTGGTCGTCCGAAATCCCTAGGCTACGTCCTCTTGGTTGATAGCTAGTGAAATGTCAATTTTGGAAAACTGTATCCGTTCATACGTTGCAAATGATGTTTCCAATTTTGTTGATATGTTTCTGTTTCTTAAAGTACGTTTACTACTTGAAGTTTTTCCTTTACACAGGGTGATTCACGAGGATTTACCGTCACTTATGGAGCTTATTTCCGAAGACATTGAGCAAAAAATGTCATATAAACATGTGTCCTAATTGCAACGAATCCCTATGAAAACTTGAATGTGGAAAGATATTCATGAGAAAACAGCAACTGCAACTGAAAAACCTTTCTCCCTGCGAGCCATAAAAGAGAATAAGGATTATCTTACCAAATTATTGCGGAAATCCGACACTGCAAATTTACGAAAATAAGTATAAATGCAAGATATAAAATCAAAATATTTAACTTATTAAAGACAAAATGAATGTAACATACAAAGTAAGAAACAAAAATGCTTCAAAACAATTCAACAACGGTCTTAGCTTATCACACTATGTATATTAGGTGTAATATAATTATGACATGAATAAACATGCATAATTACTAGAGATGGTAAATTTTCGCAGTCACGATAAATGCAAATGCTACCAAAATAAGTAATTTCATGTTTAGAAGTATAGGGTATTTCAGAAGTCACTTCAAACATCAAACCACTATAAATACCTATTATAATATTTGAGATAGGGGAAAAAACAAAAACATCACAGTAAACAATGAGGTTTACAAAACATTGGGAAGATGTCCGCCGTTCTGCGACACCATGTACAGCATTTTGCAGATGTCTTGGAATATTGGCAATTTCTTGCGAGATGGCATCTTTAAGTTGCAGTAGGGTTATTGGATGTGTCAGGAAAACTCGTTCTTTAAGGTAACCCCACAACCAAAAGTTGGCCAGATTGAAATCTGGAGATCGCGGGGGCCAAATTGTTGGTAAGTTCCTACTGATGACTCGTCGGAAAAGAACCTCAATTACGCGTGTTAACTTCACCATTAATTTTTTGTAGATTATTTTACGACGTTTTATCAACATCTTAGGTTATTTAGCGTCTGAATGAGATGGTGATAATGCCAGTGAAATGAGTCCGGGGTCCAGCGCCGAAAGTTACCCAGCATTTGCTCATATTGGGTTGAGGGGAAAACCCCGAAAAAACCTCAACCAGGTATATTGCCCCGACCGGGAATCGAACCCGGGCCACCTGATTTCCCGGCCAGGCGTGCTAACCGTTACTACACAGGTGTGGACAATAATGGAATAAGACATATCGTTACAGTAAACGGGGAGCGCTACTACGGCATGTTACAGAACTTCGTCATCCCTAGACTGAGGAATCACGATATGGAAAACAATCTTCATGAAAGATGGCGCTCCACCCCACATCTTTATCCCTGCAAAACAATTAATTACGCAGATGTTTGGCGATCGTGTCACCAGTGGGCACTTTCCAACAATGTGGCCTCTGCGATCTCCAGATTTCAATCCGGCCGATTTTTGGTTGTGAGGTTACCTTAAAGAACGAGTTTTCCTGACACATCCAACAACCCTACTGCAATTGAAAGATGCCATATCGCAAGAAATTGCCAATATTTCAAGATATTATCTGCAAAATGCTGTGCATGTTGTCGCAGACAGAATGCTGTAGGCTACGTTGAACAAGAACGGCGGACATCTTCTCAATGTTTTGTAAACCTCGTTGTTTGTCCGACACTGTGATGTTTTTGTTTTTCCCCTATCTCAAATATTGTAATATTTATAGCGGTTTAATGTTTGAACTGACTTTTGAAATACCCTATATGTTAAGTATATTAGTGTAGTTTTTTTATTCGCGATGAAAGGCGAAATTTAATACAAAATGCGAAATGTGTGTTTCTTTCGTTTTTCTAGTCTTTATAGTATTCGTTGACAGATGGCTGGGTAAAAACTATTTTCATGGTAAAGCTCGCTATTGTACTTACCGTATTCGGTCACGTGGCAAAGTTTACGATAACAAGAAATACGTTATAGCAAAAACTCTCTAATAACAACACAATTTTAATGCTTAAGCTCTCTATATAAACTTGAAAAAAGGTTATACAGTTTACTGTATTTCGTTAAATGAGGAGGTATCTTTCAGCAGAACATACTGTACCGGAGCAACAGACGAGTGGCCAACTCGTCAGATTGGCCCGTATTGAACAAGTAAACAGAGGCAATCACACAACTGCCGTAATGGAGGATTTCCTGAAGATACGAATCAAGAGTCTGGGCTCGGCAAGGGGTAGCGGCTTCACGTGATTGGCTACATCCACTGGAAACTCTCAGGAGTCATTCGATAGCGGTGTTGTAATTTTTAACTGCCTTGTATTGAAATTTTTATTACACAACAAACACACGGGGATACTTAAATATTGACACTTCATAACTACGCTAGCATTGTGAAAAATTTTACCCTTATAATTCAGTTTCTATTTGAAGTAAAAACACAATGCAGACTATTTTAACTACTTTTTTCAGTTTTATTACGCAACTAGATTTATGCAACATCTGGAGGCGAGACTCTAGCTAAAACACTGAAGCCAAACAGGTACGGATACAATAGAATGTAAATACTTGGAACAATGTGAGTAAAAGTGGAATACGTAAGACAAGACAACCAAGTCCACGGTATCAGCAAATTAATGAATGTATGTCAAAAAGAGGGATCTTCTTCTTTTGCCTTCTCAAGGAGTAGATTTTTTCGTTATGGCATAGTTGCGCCCCGAAGAAATCAGGTAGCAGAATGGACATGGCATAGTTGCGCCCCGAAAAAATCAGGTACCGTAGCAGAATGGACATGGCATAGTTGCGCCCCGAAGAAATCAGGTAGAAGAATGGACATGGCATAGTTGCGCCCCGATGGACATAGTACACTAAATTAATAAATTACTTAAAAATATTATAATGGTAGCTGCATTGAAAACAGGTAGGCCTAGCATATTATCAATTTTGCTATTTAAAATAACACTTTTTTTTATCGATCACACACAATAAATTAACTGAATTTTTTGTTTTTACACTGATATCTTAACCCTACGGTACAGGGTTTCGAAAATTGAAACTTGGAACCATTGTGAATTGTCAAGTCTTTACCCTTTTCACTAAACTTAACATTCATTTTAAATTAACCTCACTATACGCCACAGACGGTGTGAAAATCACTAATAAAATGTCAAGATTGGTAAGGCCCCATGTTCCAACGGCTCACTCATTTCAATATGTCAGTAAAGTACTGCCAACTTCATGATGTTCATTTTTACGGTAGGCTACCGATGATCGCTGCATAAACAGTAGAAAAACAGTTAATAAAGTACTGCCAACTTCATGGTGTTCATTTTAATAAATATTAAATCGAATAAGAAATCAATAAGGTTGGTTGATCACGAGGCTCGAGTTTCCTTAGTGTCTTTTTCTCTATCTATTTCTTGGGAACGGGGCGCAACTATGCCCACAAAGTAGGGACCCTTTTTTATCTGCTGCATCTTATCTGACCGTGGGGCGCAACTATGCCCTGCCCGATTTTTTTCCCGTTCCGAAACCAAAGGTCATTGGAATTGTGTTCATTTTTTTTTCTCCCAATATCCCGTCTTCCAGTAGGCTTATAAAACAAAGCTTGCCTTGGCAGTCGACCAGGTAGCATTCTTTATACGTACAGTAGGCTATGTGACTACGCGAGAGGGTAATGATTATAATGGACGAGAGAATTAAAATCGATTCATCAAGATCGCAAGATATAGTAGTGTGAATTCCAAATAAGAAGACTGCAAGAAAACCCACCCTAAATAGTTGAGACAGCTGGATCTCTTCTTCAGAAACAGAGGGAGAAGGACTAAAAAAAAAAGAGTGCAAGAAATAATACAGGGTGCTTCAAAAGTGATGGATAATAATTTACAGTACAAACTAACCAAAGCAAAAAACTCTAACTGTTTTCGAGATAATGCACATTTTTTGTTGAGAATCCTCGCCGACTAAGGATAGAAGTGCAGATATTCCTAATTGAATTTTACCTAGAGCAGGTGTTCAAAATGTTGTCCATGCATCTAAACGTAACGTTGCTCTGTGCATTGTTACGTTTAGATGCATGGACAATGCTCTGTGCATTGTGCTCTTCACTGTAGTGAGCTGCGAATCCTCTCAGGCAGTTCAATCCGAAACCGTAATTCCTGCAGTATATTGACGTCAGAAGTGTAAATCAGGATTTTACATACCCCAAACACAGAAATCTCGTCGGATTTAAATCCGGTGACCTAGGAGGACACGGTACAGGCCTCCGCCTAAGGGAATATCCCATGAACGGTTAATTTCCGGATAAACTTTTTTGGAGCTTTATTGCTTTTTTCTCAGTTTATACTTTTCATCTGTAAATTATTGAACATCACTTTTGAAACACACTGTATAAATAAAGAATGAAATGTAAAGAGGGAATGGCGATGAAAGGAAAAAAAGAGAATAGGAAAATATGAAAAATAAAAATAAAGGGAGTCAAAGTAAAAGAAAGAAGACAAAGAAGAAAAGGAGACAAGGAAGGAAAAGGAAGTCAAAAAGACTCTCAAATAAGAGAAAAAAAGAAATAGAATAAGGAAAAAATATTCTGAATTAAAAGTAAAGGAGTCAACATACGTAAAGCAGACAAGATAAAGAAACATAGGAAGGAGGGAAAGAAAATAAGGAAAGGAGGCAAAGTAGCAGAAAAGAAGAGAAAGTAGAAAAACAAAAGGGAGATAAATGAGAGAAAAAGAAGAAAAAGAAAGAGAAACAAAGGAGAAGAACAAAAATAGATAAAAAGTGACAAATAAGATGAGACAAGTATGAAGAAAAAGGAGGCAAAGAAGAAGAAAAAGTCAAAGGGAAAACAAAGCGAAATAAAGAAAAGATAACAAATGACAAGAAAAAAGAAAGAAGAACAAGAGAATTAAGAAAAGTAAAGAAGAGGAAAGAACAGAAAGGTAAATTAATAGTAGGAGAAACGAAAAGGGGAACAAAATAATAAAAAAGGAAAGAAGAAAATAGGAAAAAAGGAGAAAAGGGGAAAGAAAAGGAGAATAGGAGAAAAAAAGAAAATGAAGCGAAAAAAGAGAAGAGGAAAAGGGAAAAGAAGAATGGAAAAGGGGAAAGAAGAGGAGAAAAGGGGAAAGAAAAGAATAAAAGAGGAAAGAAAAGGGAAAGAAAAGAAAAAAGAGAAAGGAAAGAAAAGAGGAAAGAGGAAATAAAAGAAGAAGAGGAAAGAGGAAAGAAAAGAAGAAAAGGAAAGGGGAAAGGAAAGGAAGAAAAGAGAAAGTAAAGAAGGGAAAGAAACGAAAAAAAGGAAGAAAAGAGAAAGAAAAGAAGAGAGGAAAGAAAAGAGAGGGGAAAGAAAAGAAAATAGGAAAGAAAAGAAGAAAGGGAAAGAAAAGAGAAAGAAAAGAGAGGAAAGAAAAGAGAGGGGGAAGAAAAGAAAATAGGAAAGAAAAGAAGAAAGGGAAAGAAAAGAGAAAGAAAAGAAGAGAGGAAAGAAAAGAGAGGGGGAAGAAAAGAAAATAGGAAAGAAAAGAAGAAAGGGAAAGAAAAGAGAAAGAAAAGAAGAAAAGATACAGAAAAGAAAAAAAGAGAAAAAAGAAGAAAGGGGAAATAAGAAAAGAAAAGAAAAGAAAAGAAGAAAAGAGAAAAAAGAAGAGGAAAGAAAAGAGGAAAGAAAAGGAGAAAGAAAAGAAGAAAAGGGGAATAGAAAAGAGAAAGAAAAAAGAAAAGTGAAAGAAAATGGAAAGAAAAGAGGAAAAGGGGAAGAAAAGAGAAAGAAAAGAAAAAAGAGGAAAAGGGAGAGGAAAGAAAAGAAAAGAAAAGAAAATGGGAAAGAAAATAGGAATGAAATTGGAAAAAAAGGAAAAGAAAGGGAACGAGATGAAAACGCTTATAAAGTAAAGGGAAATGGAAGGGTTGAGTCATGTCTCGTGATAAAAGAAAAGGAGGGAAAAGGATGTGGAAAATAACATAAAAGAGTGAGGAGAAAGGATAAGTAAAGGGAAGCGGGAGAGAGGGCAAAGAAAGGAGAGAAATGAAAAGGAAATAAATATAGAGACGAAAAGTAAAGCAAAAATATCCAGAATGATTAAATTAAGACCGATAACGAAGGAACTGGTGTAGGCCCCTAGCCTTGCAAAGACAAGATTATTTACGAAACTATTCCTGCTTCTTTTGCATGCTTTCCTTACTACAAAGATTATTCATACAACGAAAACAGAATAGAATTAAAAGTGAAAAGGGAAACAATGATTCGATTGAAACATTACGACTGCACCCAAAGCAAATGCGGCCATCATTCTTGCTTCCGAGAACTATGTACTAATTTCCCAGGACAGCGGGAAATGTCACGACAAAAACAAATAAATTCCCTTTAAAAGAAGGCGGTGGCACATCTGCAAGCCATAAATCACAGGCGGCACGTACCTAGTGGTCCGCGGGACAGACAAGGACGGTCGCTGCACCCTCTGCGCGCTTGTTTCTCACATTCCGAGGCCATGATACGAATAGCCCCTATCGATTCAATTTCTTCCCTCACCAATCGCCCCCAAGTCTGGGTTTTATGCAATGAAGATGGGCTGTCTATCCCACGGGTCATTACCGTCACTGCGAACCATTCCAGATCTATCTGCTTACTCCAGCGTTTTGCTGCACGGCAGCAGAACCAGTAAGCCTCGGACACGGCATAAATTTAGTTGAAAACTTCCAACGAGCAGTGTTGCCACAGTGGTTGTTTTTGTTTTCCAGATGCATTAACGCTGTTCAAGTTTTAACAACTATTAACTGCCGATTTAATATATTCCAATACCTTTTTCTCATCCATATCAGTGTCAGCATTATTCTTTTGTTATCCACTCTTCGCAACACAGCTTCATTTCTTATTCTGTTTGTCCAATTCACACGCTCCATTCTTCTCCATACTTACTTACTGGCTTTTAAGGAACCCGGAGGTTCATTGCCGCCCTCACATAAGCCCGCCATTGGTCCCTATCCTGAGCAAGATTAATCCAGTCTCTATCATCATATCCCACCTCCCTCAAATCCATTTTAATATTATCTTCCCATCTACGTCTCGGCCTCCCTAAAGGTCTTTTTCCCTCCGGCCTCCCAACTAACACTCTATATGCATTTCTGGATTCGCCCATACGTGCTACATGCCCTGCCCATCTCAAACGTCTGGATTTAATGTTCCTAATTATGTCAGGTGAAGAATACAATGCGTGCAGTTCTGTGTTGTGTAACTTTCTCCATTCTCCTGTAACTTCATCCCTTTTAGCCCCAAATATTTTCCTAAGCACCTTATTGTCAAACACCCTTAACCTATGTTCCCCTTTGCTGTGGTCGTGCCAGAGAATCAGTCCCATTCCAAGGCTTATTTGAAGGATTCGTAACAAGCAGTTTTTTACGGTGATATTCTTCTCCATATCCACAATCAAATGCTTCTAGTCGCTTCTCTTCACTTAGTCGTAAAGTCTATGTTTCTGCTTCAGACAATGCCACACTCCACACAAAGCACTTCACTAGTCTCTTCCTTAGGTTTTTTTTCCAGACGTCAGCAGAAGATAGTTTTATATCAAAAGTTTCCTTTGCATTGCTATCCTCCTCCTGATCTCCTGGCAGCAGCTCATGTTATTGCTTATAGTACACCCAAAGTATTTGAAGCTGGCCACTTGCTCTACTGGCTCATTTAGAATTCGCACGTTTACCTTCTTCATTTTCCTTCCGATAACCATGGTCTTCGTCTTCTTTGTATTATCTTCATCCCATACTGCTCCTTACCTAAGTAATGATTATTTAATCTAGATCAGTCATGGGGAAAAGTGCAACATTGCGTTCCCTCCCCTATGTCCATATTTTAACCCCTTACACCCTTTACCGCGACTTGCCTATCTTTACTAAGCAAGCACCAGTATGTCTTTCATAACATTTGAGTGGGCATCAGTGGTGGAGTCGTGTCTCGTGGTAGAGCAAAGAAATATGTTTTCAAACTCGAATGGGAACTAAAGTACTTTTGTGTCACTCATAATGATAAGGCATTTTGTTTGTTCTATTGTGCCCTATTTAATATGCGACGACATTTTAACACTGTTCACGCAAAGGATTACAGTTAACTATGTTTTTTCAGGTGTATTTCAATTGTTATTTTATTTCATTTTTTCACATTGTGGTCGTCATATAGATAGTTGGCTGTCTTATTATATATGTGTATTATTTTTTACAAAATGTTTGTGATTTTAAGATATTCCGAATTACGCATACCGGTATTTAAAAATATACTTTTCATATTCCTTCTGTATACGTCCAAACCGTCCCAGAAAGTTATAAGAGTTAAAGGAAACTAGACAAGAGTCCGCTTCAGTTTGTTTAGGAACAAACGTAATTCGAGTCAGTTATCTTATCTCGAAGCACACAGCCGAAAATTTGAAATGTTTCTCGGAAGGAAAATTTATTAGAGAATGTTTGATGATTGTCTCCGAGGTCTTTGTCCGGAAAAAACTGAAGTATTTAAATCAATAAGTCTCTCTGCGAACTATCACAGACAAAATTACGGAAATAGCTAAGGACGTTGAAGATCAGCATAAAGTAAAATTGAGATAATTGATATGGTACTCTTTAGCTATCGACGAAAAGATACACTGTGCAATTAGCCATTTTTATACGGGGTGTGGATTCTGAACTCAAATTATTTGGAGATTTTCTTGATTTTGTATCTTTCAGAGGCAATATAAGGGGAAATGACATTTTCGAAGCTGTCTTTGAAGTTGTAACAAAATATGACATCCTGAGAAAAATTGATTTGTATAGCCACAGATGCCACGCCAGCAATGATAGGGAAGCATAGCCTAATGGCTTCGTAGCTATATAACGATTTATAAAATCCGTTAATGAATCATCAGATGAATTTAGTTGCAATTCACTGCATTATACAGGGACATCATTTTATTTTTACTTCAAATTTACTGTACCTGAGTTTTTGAATGTACTTCACTCCTACCCCCTCTACTAGTGAACTTCCAACTGTTCTCCTCACAGAACCAAGCGTATACAGTCAAAGTCGCCTTAAGGTCGTAGTAAACACAAACAGTATTGAGTTAGTGAGTATAGTACGTTCCAGAAATATGTTCGCGTTTTCCAGTGACGAAAGAGCTTTCAATATTGAATCATATTTTCGCACAGGTACTGTCGTCTGTTTGCATCCCGATTTCCCTCACACGCAACTGTTTAAAATAACTTAAATAAAAGTAATTAACTGTCACGTGATTTCCCCCCTTTCTACGATCCTGCGACATAACCACTTGGACGGACAGTAGATAGTATGTCTGAGTAATGTCATCTGTGCGGGTCGGGCAGAAGTGAAGATTGAATTTACAGTACGTAAGGTACTTTTTTATATAATAGGTATACAATTATTTCAACATGAGTTACTAGTACGAAGGACGAAACTGGTAATTGGAATTAGATGCAATAGTCTATAGTGCGATAATATGCACAAAAGAACTGAAGCCTGTATCTAAAAAATGAACGGCCACCATTTTCAAAAATGTTTAAATATCCGTATTATGATTAATTTTCTATTTAATTCCATTCTCTATATTCTTCGCTAATATGCTGTAGACAGTATAATATACACTGCATAATAAATACGTTTGCATGGATAACTCAGTCGTGAGTAAAAATACTTATTGTTAATACTGTACTGTATTTTGATTAAACAAAAACTAATGAAAATTACCAAATTAAAAAATTACGATATCTCCTAGTTTACGTAAATGAACTACTTTTCTTCCCTCCTATACTTAGTAAAGTGATTTGTTTGTATTTTACGCCAGAATCATCAAACTTCAATAGTAGAAGGACGTAGAAAACGGTGTTTCCGGTCTGAACCATTAATCCAAAGGTATAGCCAGGTTAATATTAAAAATGTTAGTAAAAATAAAATGATGTCCCTGTACATAGAGAGGCATTACGTACTAAAGCACGATGTCTTGATAATGTCATGCATATGTCGTAAAAACCGTAAAAATGAGTATTACTTTTATGTTTTGAAATAAAAGAGTATTATTTTTATGTTATGTAATGAAATATTATTATTTGAAATGAGAGAGTATTATTTTGGTTACACTTAATTAAATATAATATATTTATGTGTAGTTGTGCAGTACCTTATAGTTTTGAATAATAATAGATCGAAATAGTTATAATCTGATCGCGTTCCGCCACTGGTGCCGTCTTGTGTACAAACAGAAGTTCAAAGAAGGAAGTAAGCGTATCGCTGCTGTTGGAAAATGATGTGGGTTAATAAAACAAAAAGCAAGTTCCTCTCCTTCTCCCCATGCCTGATAGAGACTATTTAGAGTTACATGAATAATCTATACTAATAATAAATCTGTAGCCAAAATTATTCTGGTAATTTTCGATTTTCCAAAAATAATTGGTGTTAACATGTCTAATTAACCATCCTGAAAATGAAAATCGCTTTTTTTTAATTTCTGTCTGTCTGTCTGGATGTTTGTTACCTTTTCACGCGATTATGGCTGAACTGATTTATATGAAAATTGGAATATAAATTAAGTTCGTTGTAACTTAGATTTTAGGCTATATGGCATTCAAAATACTTTATTTAAAAGGGGGGTTTGAATTAAATAAATCGAAATATCTCCCTTATTATTAATTTTCGTGAAAAATGTTACATAACAAAAGTTTTTTTAAAACGTATTTCCGGTAAGTTTTATTCTATGCAAAATTTTGACAGGACTGATATTTAATGAGATAAGTGAGTTTTAAAATTTATATAACAACGCCATCTAAGGCGCTGTAATGAAATAAAAAACAAATGACTTCGTCTATAAGAGGCCTTAGACAACAACAAACGAAAGCTATTAAACATAGCCTACAGAGAATGTTTCTGTGTACGTATGAAGTAATATCGATTAAAGGATATACAAGACTTTTAAAATAACAATATAATACATTTTCACCGCCGCCTCAGATTATAGCGTTGTTGAGTAAAATATAAAATTTTTGAGTGGGAAGAAAAAACACATTTATTCATTCCATGGCAATGTTACATAGGAGATCGTGAATTCACATATTTTCGAAAGCAAGAAATATAATTACATATCACTATATACGCTGTATCACTATTTAAGTTATTTGAAGGGTTCAGAACCATAGTGGACCAAGCGCCATTTATTGAAGACGTAGAAAACAAGGGTTAAAATTAAGTTATTACCATAATTCAATGGAAACATATAGCAAGTATACACAGTAAATCTAAATGATGTCAATCTTCATTAAACCATGGTTGCATGTGATAAAAATTAAGAAACATGTTAAAGGAATTGTCATTGCACCAAATGAGTGATATCTGGACCAAAATGATAAGCATTTTAATTATTTAAATACAATTTAAATTAAGTAACATATTAAACGATTTATCCTTCTATCAAACACGAATGTTCCCTGGATCAAATGTTCTATTTTAATTATGTAATTACTAGGGAACGGAATTTGGAGCAGTAAAAGCTAGTATTGGCATCTACACAGCCATTTGTTTACAACCCTTTATATCAAGTCCTCCCCTCCATGACATACTCTCAGCTCTCTGCACGTCAACAACAGGTGAACGGGACAGTTGTCGCATAAGAACTTCAACGTGCAGGTTTGCAGTTCAGAGTATGAAGTGCAGGTACAATGCCGAAAGTAAAACCAACTAACAATACAAAATTGAAAGACTAGTCTATATTTGTAAAAGCTCCAGATCGAGTATCAAAATTCAGGAAACAATTCCCTAAATTGTCGCTCCCCCCATTTCCAGTTCTTAAGAGCTGGGGGTCATGGTTAGAAGCTTGCAATTACTACGCACATCACCTCCAATCTGTGAAGAAGTGGTCCAGTCTTTCAATCCCGATGACGCGGCTGCGATTCAAATACGCCAGGAACTGCTAAAGCATAGAACAATCGAGAAAGAAGTCGTGGATATTAAGTAATTTTTTTTTTTATATTTACCGGATGCCATTATTCGATTAGCAATGTACACATTGTGTTTAATAAATCTTATTATTATTCGATTAGAATAGTCAGGAGTAGAACTAGTTGAGCAAATAAATATTATGAGGACTATTGTAAATAAACTGAGTGCAGTAGAAGGTGAAGTAGGAAACCGTGTTGGTGAAAAAATGAATAGGGTTTGATTAAAAATGATGGATACGATATTCTTAGTCGGATTTCAGATGTACTAACAAAGACGTGTCCCAATGACGTCATTCAACATATTTACAATTGATTACAACAAGGCACAGTAGGAATAATTGTTTCATCAACAAAACATAGCATTAATTGAAAATGCCATTTCGTTTGGTTCTATATTTTGTTCAACTTTTAATGATACTACATTAGGCTATATTCTAAACATTGTAGTATATTGCATATATTGTAAATTCTGTAGTATACGTTGTATACATATTATCATATTTCATGATATTGTAAGTAAAGGTTTTAATTTAACACGCTCCTGACAGAAAAAACATATATATTCAGAGGCGAGTTCCATACAGAAGACAACTGTCTATCAGCCATCAATGTTTCCACTGACACGCGAGGAGCAGAGATGGATATTTAATTATGTATATTTGTAATGTTGTTTATTGGTGTCTTGTGCGTTGCCAAGAAAAACACATGTAGTTCAAAATGAAATGCAGATTATGTACATTATGTAGGCCACTATATATCATTAAACTATAACATTTGTTTATTCTGCAATACGTTTACAGCACGTTGCGTGTAAGTTTGTATGAAGTGGACTGTACTCGTCCATGCTCTGTGACGCAGCTCGCTTGACAGTCACTGAGCTACAAATATCTATACTACGTTTCACCATTCTTTATAATACTCCAAATCCCTTTCCCTGGTAATTACTTTATATTTATTTCTAAGGGGTGCAGCGGAGCGCACGGGTACGGCTAGTTACGAATAAAATGAATTATAGCCTAGTTGTTTTGGTCATAAACAAAGGTAAAAACTATACTATCGCATTTTCCCCTCTTCAATTTTAGGGGGATAAATCTCACCTCCCTTACCCCTCCCCATTGTGACGCCACTGATGAGAATGGAATGAAGATCTGCCGGAATGATGTTGACGCCTAACTAGGAGAACCAAGAGAAAACTCCAACTGTGAACTTACCCGCCAGAGGTGCCATTATGAACATCTGAACGAAAATTAAGAAAGTATGATATGTGTGATCTCCGTTACACTAATTTATTTTCTCGAACTTGTGTTCTATACGGAGTCAACGCTTTAACTGCTATGTACAGTCGACCGGCTGCTTGAGTTTAAATAATTCTGTAGTATAGCGACAAACATTACTTACAAGCAACTTGTTTCTCCGTGTTGCCGAGCTGACAAATTGCCGGACTGTAGACTCGTGCAGTGTTAATTTATTATGATCTTAAGGACTAAAGACAAGGTAAAACTCCTCAACACTTTGTCACTACATTAACATTGCCACTGGATGTACAAAAACATATCAATCTTACACACAGCCTCGCTGCGGAGTTATTCTTTTTTATATCAAATGCACTAAGCTCAGAGTAGCAGGCACAATCAACTAGTCGCAGATGATGGAGAGCAGCATTTCCTCGCGCACTGAAGAGGAAGCAGATCTTCGGCTAGAAACGGATCGGAAATTGGTGGCTCAATTTGCTGCAGTTGCTCAATGGAGTCTTATGGTTAAGCCGTAAGGCAAGCATTTAGCTAGAGACGGAAACTGTCGCTCTCCGAAGCGATACGTCATAACTTCCCCTTCAATTCCATCTACAAATTTCTTTAGAGAGAAGTATTAGCACAGTCTAGTATATACAGTCACGAAGCTTGAGTTGTGAAGGTGCTAGGAACAATTGACTGTGACGGTACTATTTCGCATTGACTGTAATGAGGCGATATTAGCGATCCTAGTGGTTAGCAACTATCTATGGATGGATATTTACTACGTATTGAGCTTCGTGACTGCATATACTACACTGTGGTAATAGTACTGCATTTTAGTGGCGTGGTATATTACATCTGGATGAAATCAGTGTTTCTCTTTACCAATTCCGAAACGAATGGGAAGATATGTAGAGGCACATCTACCATTAATACAAACAAATAATTAAACGTCATAAGAGGCGCTTTAAGTTTAAATCTATGCAGAAAGAGCCAGTCCCATTTGACGATTATGTGTCATTCAACTCGGTAGAAGTTCCGGAATTTCTACAGTTACAACAAATACAAATACAACACATTAATTTGGTGTCGCCTTAAGAGAGGAGTACACCATTGGCCTACAAAAGTTGAGTAAAATTAATTTTTTATAGCTCAGCTGCTATAAAAGCTAAATGAACAAAACTTTTCATGCTTAATATAGTCTACATACATTACACTTTATAAAACACTATTCAGAATATTAAAATGGCTAATAATTACCCGTAAATTGTCGTTGTTTTTAACGTCATAAGATAAGTATACAGATGGTGTTCTATTTAATTTTTCAAATTTTAAACATCTTCTAGAGAGAAGCTAAAAGCAGTCTTTTTCTTCAACCAAATAGAAAAGGGGAACGGCTGCAAAAGTGCAGAATCGTATTGAAATTCTTATAATTTCCAGAGTTTTAGAGGTAGATGCTTCAAAGTTGGTATGTTTACTGAAAGCGGCGTATTTTATTTTTATACATTTTCTCAAAATTTTTAAGGAAGAAAAGAAGGTGGAAAGGCCTCTCTTGGTTGAAATCCAGAAATTTTATTTATTTATTTATTATGTAAATGCTTTACGGTTGTAAAAATAATTATGCGAATTTGATATTATTTTTACCGGAGTACTTAATGTAAAAAAAATACTTAAGTTTTTAGCAAAATTTTTTCAAAAAACTACAATGTGGTATATTTACATCAGTATCAAACATATTATTATTATTATTATTATTATTATTATTATTATTATTATTATTATGTTCACTGAAAACTACGTATTTTATTTTCATCCATTTTTTCGTAATTTTTAAGAAAGGGAATTTCATTTTTACCGGGGTATCTAATGTTAAAAAATGACTTTCATTTCAATCTAAATTTTAAAAAATATATAGTAGGCTATATCAATGAGGTATTTTTCTCAGCTGCTTTAAAAACCTTAGAATGATTATAGTATTTCATGTTTTTTATATTTTTGGTTATACTCGTATTTGATTTTATAAAAATAAATGAAAAGTTTACATGTAATTTTATAACACCAAAACCTTATCATTAAATTTCGAAACCAACATTATGTTCACCACTGTCTAAAATAGCTGTGTATAAATTTCATTTTCGTACAAATATTATTTTCTGAGAGAAATGGGTTCAAAAAATTGAAAATGTAAATTGCGAAGACGGTCGACTAAGATACAGATTTCCTGCTAATGGCGGGAGGGGGGGGGGCGTGGCCGCCAACATTTAAATTTTAAGAGCAGGTAGAGACATGACACATATATTGATTTTTGTGTAAAACAACATTTCGTACCATTTTAAGCCCGTATTTTTTATTGTTATTTTTTTATTTCTATTTTTTGCGTATGTCCCCTCTTAAGGAATTACAGATACAACTAGTAATTGACTACATCTGCAATTATCACGAGAACTGGAAACGTCATGCAAATCTAGTCTTTCAGGTGAAGCTCCCTGTAAAGCAGATTTGAATAATTTCAAGGGAAAAATTGTTCCGGGGCCGGGTATCGATCCCGGAACCTCTGGTTGAACGTACCAGCGCTCTACCACTGAGCTACCTGGGAACTCCACCCGACACCGTCTCAACTTTTCCCTTTATATCCACACAACTCGCGTGGGCTGACGAAACGCCAGAGACCCACAACGAGTGCACACAATCTCTGTGTGACTTAGAATTGTGGTTTTCTTTTAACGTACACAGTAACGTATATATTATGCAAATCTAGTCTTTCAGGTGAAGCTCCCTGTAAACCAGATTTGAATAATTTCAAGGGAAAAATTGTTCTGGGACCGGGTATCGATCCCGGGACCTCTGGTTGAACGTACCAGCGCTCTACCACTGAGCTACCCGGGAACTCCACCCGACACCGTCTCAACTTTTCCCTTTATATCCACACAACTCGCGTGGGCTGACGAAACGTCATGTCCAAAGAATGGAACCGGGAACAAGGTGAAGGCTGCACTTTAGCGCTATGTCCATCTGAGAGAACTTTTACATTGACCCTCAGCTATGAACATTCCCAACCTACATCTGCTGGCTACACTAAGGTGTCCTAAGAACCCTGTTCCGCTCATGTAACTCCACTTGTCTCTAGATTAGGCCAGATCCTCCGTAAGTCGTCAACCGATGATTGGGAAATACTATGGAATGACAATGGAATGGACCTCTGATGAAATCATATTGATGCCTAATGTGGACAACAGTGGCAATCTAGGAAAACTTCAACTTAGACCTTGTTCGCCATAAGTGTCACTTTGGATTTTTCAATCCTAGACCTGATCGCGACTCGAACTCGGGTCGTCTGCGTGTCAAACGGATGTCTAGACCATTCAACTATTGCAGATGCATGATGATGATGATGATGATTATGATAAAAACAATGAATGAATTCATGTAGAAGTGTTCTTTTTTCAATGTTTGTAGGGAGCGAACGGGGGTCGAACGTAGTGACTGGTTCACTTTTGCTGGACGTAAGTCGACTGAAGGCTCCCCACCACCAACTTGGTGCGCTCTTGCGCAGAATGAAAAGGACACACAACTCTAAGTAGGCCTAAAGCATTTTTAACTTACAACTATTCGAATTCCTGTTAACGTGCCAATAAATAATTCTTAAGGTAAATATGGTACAATTTGATACAACATTTTTGGGTTTTATATCACATCACAGATGCAAAAACATACAACGTTAGGAAGTTCATGTCGGGTGAGAAAGGAAAGGGACACACATCTGTTGGATCAGTTATCAGGAACTACTTTCCTGATGATGGAGCAGATGCACAGTTCTCGAAACTTTGTACCCTTCTACACCTTTGACACGATGCAATGAGAAATAGGCCTAAATAAGAATTTGTCACTCAAATCATGCACGGTACAATTTATATAAAAAATGCTTTAATAAATTTAATCTTAAAATGCATGTAGGAGTATAAACACGACGGAAGAAAAATATGATTATTTTAGAAGAATTTGGAGAAATCAATTCGTTATAGATTAACAAACATAAGAAACGAAATGAAAATAAATTCAACAACACACAGGTTGTATAGGCTAAATATACGACAGATTATATGAGGGGTTAAAAGTAAATTGCAAGAAATGAAATATTTTGCGATCTATGCAATTTGAAAAAACCGTCGGTATATAAATTAAGGGGTTATTTCTGCAAGTATACAGTATACATACAATGTTGTTTAGTATTTTAAATACAAGTGAAAAGTCCACAATTTTTTTTTTTTTTTTTTGACATTCGTGAGTTGAAATGTCAAAAAATCTGACTTAATGCCACTGTTGCTTTGAACCCCTCATATTTACTGTATCATAAATACACGACGTATATAATACACGTGTATAAATATCATAAATACACAACAATCCTGAAAAATAACGGAATTCGCCCAAACTGAAAAAAATAATGTGACAAAAGAAGACTTATTATTATTATTATTATTATTATTATTATTATTATTATTATTATTATTGGGCAGCCGAGTAGCTCAGTTGGTTGAGCAGCTGGCTACGGACTGGAAGGTCCAGGGTTCGATCCCAAGTGGTGACGAGATTTTTCTCGTTGCCAAACTTCCAGAATGGCCCCAAGGTTCACTCAGCCTCCTATAAAATTGAGTATCGGGTCTTTCCCGGGGGTAAAAGGCGGTCAGAGCGTGGTGCCGACCACCACCTCCATGCCCCCCCAAGTGCCTTCATGGCGTGTGACGGGGATACCTTTACCTTTTATTATTATTATTATTATTATTATTATTATTATTATTATCATCATCATTATTATTATGAGATAAACGATAAAAACTGAACTAAGCATAACCATTGACGAAATAAATATAAAGAAATATAAGACACGGCATTGAAAATGAACAAAAACAGAGCGACTGGATTAACAAGACAAAAACAACACAGCTACAGTTGAAAAGAAACACCTTACAGAATATTTACTGGATGAGGTAGAAACAGGTGACTATGGGGCATAATTCGTCCTTGATGATGATGATGATCATCATCATCATCATCATAACATTCCTCGACTTAATCTGAATTAATAATGAAAATGAATTTGTAGGTCTATAGAAATAAAATTACTGACAAGTATATAAACTCTTACATTATGAAAACTTTCCAGATTACTGGGTGAGGTAAACACAGGTCACTAAGGGGCATAATTCGTTACTGATGAAGATGATGATGATGATGACGACGACGACGAGACATTCCTCGACTTACACTGAATTTATAAATGAAATAAATTTATATAGAAATGAATTACGCAAATATAGGCTACATCCACCTTGAAATAACCACATATCGTAAACACTAATGATGTCGAATTTATTACGTGGTCTGTGGTACCGATATAATCTAATTTTTTCGATTTCCTAAAGGAATTTCTCAACCATACACAACGATACTATTCGGAAAAAGAAGGGTGGGTTAAAAGTTTACTTTAAATCCAAAACTGAAAACTATGTGCTCAATGATTTAATTATAAACACATCGACAAACAACCTGTTGATAAATGAGGTTATGCTGAAGCATAAATAAACGACATAAAAATACAAACAAAAACGCATCAACTTCATAAACATTCACAATAGAAAACTCTGATAGCAGTTGTCAAAATAAAAAAGTAAAATCAAAATATTAACTTACGTTGTGTGCATTTTGGATTTCGCCATGTTGCTAGGGCCAAGCCGTAGAAAAACAAACCCGATACAAACACAAAAAAAAGCACCAATGTATTTTTTAACTCAACAATCAAACTTCTTCCCGCCTATGCTAAGCCTCCTGCTGAATGGAAACAAACGTCACAACTGAAAACAAGTGAAGTCTGTTATGTTTAGACTCCCCTCTCACAGATCCGATGTGTACTGACGGCGGAACAAGAGACTACCAACTAAACGCATTGCACACTGTCGTCGTCATGCCGTTCGGCCAGCCACAACAAAATATGATCTTCGCTGTACACGAGGGGAGAGAGAAAGAGAAGGAGATATAAGCACGCTCCTCCGAGTTGGTCGGACGCTCGGAACACAACTGACACCTAACGGGCGACTTGTAAAGTTATTTGATACAGGTCCCGACTGCTCCCCTAATGTAATCGGACCGTGGTCATGGTTCGATGTTATTATTGCGGATTATCAGTCATACATGACTAAGCTCACTTCCTGCTTCTGCATAGCTCATTGGTTCCTATTCTCTGCAGCGGTAGCATGGAAAATGGGCCGATTCAGTTTAATCGTTAGATTCAATAGACCAGTAGCTTGAGAACAGGGGTTTGATCACTATCTGACCAAAAAGTTTCATGCAAATTTCTTTGTTAATAAAATAACCTAGCCTACGATACCGTATCACTGAACAATAAAATTTATGGTAGTCATGTCAACTGATGACCATAGGAGCAAGCGCGCGCTTCAGAGCTCAGGAGAGCCTGAGCGCTTTACAGCGGAAAGGAAAGCGACAGACGAAAGAGGTAGTATATGCCGCTTGGTCGACCTATATACAGGGATGGCCAGCATTGATTCAATGGATAAAGGGAAGAGAACTTATTATAACTCTACCCATGTTAATTTTTTGATTTGTCTGAGAAGTATAAGTGCATTATAAGAATGTAAGTTTTAATTTTAATGCTCATTTTTCACAAGGAATATTTTCTCAACTTTTTTTTTATAGAAAAGTGAAATTTTCAGATATAGGCCTAATTATTTAGTAGTCTTACAGGTAGTGAAAAATGTTCTCGTAAATCTAATATGCCGTAAATACGTATTACTGAAGATAGTGTATTACAAATTTTGAAAATATTCGCATGGAAAATGTTTGTAAGGAAATTAATTAAAACGCAACTACTGTTATATCATAAGCAAAAGATATGTGCACATGTGTTGTAAAAATGTCAGCTCTATAGCTACAGCAGATTTCAAGAAAATAATTTAATATTCTGATGATAGGAAGTTGCTCACCAATATCACCCTAAAAGCATAATGCGATAAGAGTTTTGTTATGGAATATTAGTTACACTTAAAACATATACAGTACCTAGGTAACTTTGCTTTATACTGTAATATTGTTTTGATTAGTTCATTGATTACTTTCATAAGGCTAAAGATACCATCGATATCAATTTCAACTTATCATGTCATACTCAATCTCTTACTTCGGGATATCACTTTCTTTATGAATGACGTGTTTCATTCACTTAGTACAATATAGTTGTACTACTATGGAATATATGTGAATATTCATTCTTAACTCTTTATTATATTACAGTATTAACGTTTAAAACACAACTGCAATATTAAGAAATTGGTATTGGTACTTTTGTTTTACAGACAATATAGAGAATATCAAACAGAAATAAACCATATAAAAATAACGACATAAAATTTCACGTTCCGTTTGAAGTTTGTGCACCACTGTTTTCTTAATCCAACAGGCCGCTTATTCCTCCTTCCAGTCCTAGCGCTTGATGCCCGTGCACGACGTCAAGGTCAGAAAAATGCGCTTGCTCTGAAATCACTGACTTATGGAAAGCACTAGAACAATATAATATTAGTGGGAATACTATTAATGTAACCAAGGAAATATAGACTATCAAAGTTCTTTTTCAAAAATAAAAGTAGGTAAACAACTCTCTTCAGTATCTTATGCAAGAAAGAGGCTACGACAAAGATGTAGTTTGTCGTCTACTCCATCAAACGATCGAGAAAGCAAGACTATCAGCGCCCGCAAAGCCGATAACCCTTACGGTAATGTTGTCTACGTCGCTTCGTTGATGTAAAAACTGCTTGTGAGTGTTTCAAGACATCGGGACTTCGGGAAATGTCTTTACGTATAACTTTTTGTTTCTGCATACTTTATTAATTTTATCTTTCTGCACAATTATTTATAATATTGCACATTCATTTCGCAATTCGAAACAAATATAAATTTTCATTTGTGCATTTTTACGACAATTATTTATTTTCTAGCTTAAACCCTGGTTTATACATATATAACAGTTGACAAAGTCATGAAAAATAGTCAATTTTTTTTTTACACATTTCGTATTTTATCACGACAAACTTCATCATAGACTGCACAGGTTGGAATACCGGCACGTTTCGAATCCATAAATCTTAAAATGTTTGTTCAAAAGTTGAAATGGAATTTAAGTTATGATCTGGTTCTTCCAGCATTTTCTCAGCTTCCCCACATATCTTCCGTCTCTTGGTTCAGGGAGCAGTATTTGTTTAAGCAATCGATGCAAGTACGCATTCATTCATGACATCTGTTTCTATATCCTGTTATGGTCTCATTCATATTTTGTTCACGTAATTCCTCTCTCTTGCTTGGTTCGTCTTTACGAGAGCTGGACCCGACCAATTGGATGCCCTATGCGTCACCTGCTGTCACAGTGGAAGAAGTATGTTAACAATCGTGTCGAGTATTAAGCAGCAAGTGCAATTCCTTTCTTTCTCTTAGCGATGATCGGGTTTCATTTGAACAGCCTAATATACACGGTGTGTTAAAAATGCAGTGAAAGTGATCACTCTTGTCTTGCACATACTGAAATCTCTCTCAAATTTTCACTGTTCTTATTGTATGTATTTATTTACACTGCAAGTGGGCAAGCACCCGGTGGCAGTGGTATATACAATATTAACAATACACAATAAAATGATAAGCAATACACAATAAAATTTACAATACACAATACAATTTTACAACACATATACAATTTTATACACAATACAATAAGAATACACAATACAATTTAACACAATAATAATAAAACATAAATAAAATACCTAATTTTACAATACAACCTACATAATTATGTATAGGTCCTACATAAGTTTCAATAGTCTTTCACTTTACTCTCATCTCATTCCCTATAGTGGCACTATGACGCATTTCACTGACACTTTAGCACACACTTCACTGACACTCTGTAACACATTTCACTGACACTATAGAACACATTTCATTGACGCTATAAATTATCACTGATCGGAACTGTTCACTGCACTGTAAAACCATAACTTCATTGACTCACCTCGCTTCACTGATAGAACAGTTCAAGTAAGTCAAATAATTACATCCTTATGCATACTTATAAACAGAACTACATTTAAACTAAACATTTCTAGTCTAAGGCCCTCTTACACGCTATTTTTAAATAATTTACAATTCAAACCAAGGAAGTAAACTTGTCAGGCTAGATAAATACATGTCACCTTAAAAAATTAAATGTTGAATGCCACCTTAATCTTAATTTGCACTTTATACACAACTTTTTAAATTATTCTTGAATCTCCTTAAGGAAGGACAGCCCTCAAACACCGCTGCAGGTAGGTCTTTCCAATCATTTATAGTTCTATTTAAAAATGAGAATTTACCTACATCCGTTTTCTGTTTCCTACATTTGATTTTAAAATCATGATCGTTCCTACCATAGTACGTTGGCTTTTCTAACCGAGCCGTTATGTCTACCCATGCTTTCTGACCTAGATGTGCTCTATACAATGAAAGATGTGCTCTATACAATGTTTCTATTGTATTTGCATACAGATCTTATATCACTATAATTAATTAAATACTTTAATTAAACAGTTTAATTAAACATGAATATCAGTCTAATGACTTACCTAATTATTACAAAAACCAATACTACAACATACTGTATAATAATTTGCTTTTACTCTAAATACACTATCTACCAAAAGTAACTGGGCATTGTTTTTGCCCCTTTAGAACCTCGTGGTACCACCTCTTGTTGCTATAACAGCAGCCACCCTGTCAGGCATGCTCTCCACTAGTTTGTGTAGGATATCCACTGGAATGCGTCGCCATTCCTCTTGCAACATGGCACTCAGATGGACAATGGAAGTTGGCCCCAAGTTTCGGCGGCTACTATGCAGTGGTATGCAGACAATAATGTTCACCGGTTGGACTGGCCTGCACAAAGTCCTGATCTCAATCCCATTGAGCACCTTTGGGACGAATTGGACCGGCGATTGAGGTCTCGGGAGATGCGGCCAACTTCCATTGTCCAACTGAGTGCCATGTTGCAAGAGGAATGGCGACGCATTCCAGTGGATATCCTACACAAACTAGTGGAGAGCATGCCTGACAGGGTGGCTGCTGTTATAGCAACAAGAGGTGATACCACGAGGTTCTAAAGGGGCAAAAATAGTGCCCAATTACTTTTTGGTAGATAGTGTATCTTATGTAAACGGAAGTGTAAGAGGACACTAAATTTTAGGCTGTCCGTATGAATATTCTTTACGAAAGGCACGAATAACGAAGCTAAAAGAATTGAAACATGTAAGTGACGGTAAGCTTCCCGATGTAAATATTGAAAACACTGTAATTGTGAGGTATCGAATTTCACAGCAAATTCCAACAAAATAAATATGAAGTCCTAATGTGACCGGTGAGTTTCTCAAAAAGTGCACCATTGCAGCAGCGACGAAATACGCCCTCAAAACTGAATTTATTTAAAAACTTTCTCGACATACAGTGACAAGAAGAATAGAACAAATGGGTTTTGATATTGAAAGTCAGTTACAAATAAAAACAAAAATTATATTTATAGTTTTTGCTTGCATTTGATAAATGTACTGACATTAGCAACATTTCACAATTAGTCGTAGTTATTAAGGGAGTTGATTCTAATTTTAACATCAATGATAGGCCTACTCGTTCAAGCCTGATGGATTTTCATCTAATTTGACTTCTCAGAATTTCTTTGACATCTTATGAACAAAACAGATAAATGATTAACAAGTAAAAAATGTGAACTTGAGTAACATTGAATAATATTGCATTCATAAATAGGGCTGGAAAAGTAATATAATTTCAATTTTAGTGCTCCCGAATTGCCAAATATAGTTTAAGAGAATAATTTTATTATTTTTTCTGTTTAGATTTTATTAAAATTGAATAAAGTCCTCCTAGTTAAAAAAAAAACTTAAAAACTATTTATTTTGTAGTCAGGTTCAGCACCATAAAATATGGACAGAATTCCGTTATTGATGCAACTATAATAAGTGATAATGATATCACCAGTTTCGCTCAGAAAAAAGAGAAGAAAGAGAGGCTTGTTAGTCCCCAGGACTGTATGAGAGTGATCTATGCCAGAAATACACAAAATAAAGGAAAGATCTTTTAAGCTACGTGTGTGTTATTACTAGACTTCGAAGTTCAGGTCCCGATGGAGGAGATACAGGTTGATTGATAGCGGAGTGTTGGAAGGAGGTGTAGTAGGAACAGACTAGGGCTTGTTTACTTTTTCCGGTCTGGTTGAAGTTTTCGTACGCACTAACACTGAAGCCGGGGCAGTTGGGACTACGTGAAGCCACTGCGATGTCGAGAACGAAATTAAATTGGAACAAATTCTTAAATATACATTATTAAATTCCTTCCAAAAAAAAAAAAAAAAAAAAAAAAAAAAAAAAAAAAAAAAAAAAAAAAAACTTACAGTAAAAATAAGTAATATTATTTGAAATGACAAAATGCGTCACAATTGCTGGGGGGATAGCCTTAATTTTTATTATTTTTATTTTAGTTGGTTATTTAACGACGCTGTATCAACTACTAGGTTATTTAGCGTCGATGAGATTGGTGATAGCGAGGTGATATTTGGCGACATGAGGCCGAGGATTCGCCATAATTACCTTGCATTCACATTACGGTTGGGGAAAACCTCGGAAAAAACCCAACCAGGTAATCAGCCCAAGCGGGGATCGAACCCGCGCTCGAACGCAACTTCAGACAGGCAGGCAAGCGCCTTAACCGACTGAGCCACGCCGGTGGCTGATAGCCTTAATTACGGACTAAAATAGATATTGACATGATTTTGAAGTACCGGTATCTATATCTATTTAAAAATTATACCGTATAAATTCAAATTAGAAATAGAATATATTTAATAATAATAATTTATTTATTTAATCTGGCAGAGCTAAGGCCAGTAGGCCTTCTCTTCCGCCCAGCCAGACTCATTTAGATAAAGTAATTTAAATTAGTATTAATAGCCTATATTATTATATTTAACATACTGTAAATTTTAAATAGCTATCTTGTTAATTTGTGATACCGGTACTTCATTTTAATTCATTCTTAGTTTATTTTGTTATCAAGTTAACCTACAAAGCTTTCATTTTGACTTCTTGATAAATAGAATACTTCACTTACTTTCATTTTAAGTATAATATTATCTTCGTTTCTTGGTAAAGAGTTCAAACTCATACGGAGGTTAGGTTTATATTAATTTTTTTTTATTTTAGTAGGTTATTTTACGACGCTTTATCAACATCTCAGGTTATTTAGCGTCTGAATGAGATGAACGTGATAATGTCGGTGAAATGAGTCCGGGGTCCAGCACCGAAAGTTACCCAGCATTTGCTCATATTGGGTTGAGGGAAAACCCCGGAAAAAAAACTTCAACCAGGTAACTTGTCCCGATCGGGAATCGAATCCGGGCCACCTGGTTTCGCGGCCAGACTCGCTAACCGTTACTCCACAGGTGTGGACGGTTTATATTAAATAGAACATATTGTTTTCTAAATGTTTTATCTAAATATTGTTTCTTTTATAGTAATCTAATTAGCTTCAGAAAAGTCTGTTTCTGTGACCTATGTTTTATAATTCTGTGTTTATGTCGCTTCTTTTTCTTATTTTGTAATTTACGTAGGCCTGCAGTTACTTACTTACTTACTTACTTACTTACTTACAAATGGCTTTTAAGGAACCCGAAGGTTCATTGCCGCCCTCACATAAGCCCGCCATCGGCCCCTATCCTGTGCAAGATTAATCCAGTCTCTATCATCATATCCCACCTCCCTCAAATCCATTTTAATATTATCCTCCCATCTACGTCTCGGCCTCCTCAAAGATCTTTTTCCCTCTGGTCTCCCAACTAACACTCTATATGCATTTCTTGATTCGCCCATACGTGCTACATGCCCTGTCCATCTCAAACGTCTGGATTTAATGTTCCTAATTATGTCAGGTGAAGAATACAATGCCTGCAGTTCTGCGTTGTGTAACTTTCTCCATTCTCCTGTAACTTCATCCCGCTTAGCCCCAAATATTTTCCTAAGCACCTTATTCTCAAACACCCTTAACCTATGTTCCTCTCTCAGAGTGAGAGTCCAAGTTTCACAACCATACAGAACAACCGGTAATATAACTGTTTTATAAATTCTAACTTTCAGATTTTTTGACAGCAGACTAGATGATAAAAGCTTCTCAACCGAATAATAACAAGCATTTCCCATATTTATTTGCGTTTAATTTCCTCCCGACTGTCATTTATATTTGTTACTGTTGCTCCAAGATATTTGAATTTTTCCACCCCTTCGAAGGATAAATCTCCAATTTTTATATTTCCATTTCGTCACGAGACATAATCATATACTTTGTCTTTTCGGGATTTACTTCCAAACCGATCGCTTTACTTGCTTCAAGTAAAATTTCCGTGTTTTCCCTAATCGTTTGTGGATTTTCTCCTAACATATTCACGTCATCCGCAGTTACAAATAGTATATGTTCTGATATTCTAATAATTAAGTATTGTTGTTATTATTATTATTATTATTATTATTATTACTACTAATACTTACAACTTATTTACAAATGGCTTTTAAGCAACCCGCAGGTTCATTGTCGTCCATAAGCCCGTCATCGGTCTCTATCCTGTGCAAGATTAATCCACTCTCTATCATCATATCCTATCTCCCTCAAATCCATTGTAATATTATTCTCCCATATTATTATTATTATTATTATTATTATTATTATTATTATTATTATTATTATTGTTATTATTAGCCTATTATTATTATTATTATTATTATTATTATTATTATTATTATTATTATTATTATCATTATCATTATTATTACAAAGTACATTTGTAAATAATATTGCCTTGTAACTGTTTATAAGTCCATGCATAATATTACGTTTCTACAACCTAGAGACGCCAAGGCGATGTATTCCAACCAACGTAATATTTACGTTTGTCCTTCAGGCGAACATTTAATTTTTTTCCTTTCTTGGCCTACCTATGTATTGCTTCATCTAACTAGCATGATGTGCGGCTGATTTGTAAATACTGTATTATTCTGTGTGTACTTAACTTCAGAGTAAATGTGCCTCAACTTCGAACTCTAGTTACTACTGATGCAATGTATCAAACAAATATGGAAATAATTATTATATAAAGTGTCATTGCATGATGATGCTATCGTCATAGCTTTTACGAAATTTCGGCTATCGGCGGCCGTATGAAATCCACAACCAATTGCAGACAGAGTACCTTACTGTGCGTTTGTTTGTAAGTCGGTGTAAGGAAAAGAGGACTCCGTTTCCCCAGGGCTGGTATCCTACATCTTAAGTCTGATTAGTGAAATATGTTACTGATCAGGGATGTACGCAAAGGGAGGGGGGAAGAAACTGGCCACTATCTTGTGGCATAATTGCGTGATGTCTTATTTGTGTTACTTATGAGTAGCCAACCTGTCTTCGGACATTTGAGTAAACACTGACACAGGAACATAACTATAAAATTCAGTATAAGGATAGCCTACCTGTGTATGTATTGTTTACGTTCATGATCGGTTATTTAACGAAGGTGTATTAACTTTGAGATTTTCTACCGTCGGTGGATTTTAGTGATAGCGAGATGGTATTTTTCGAGAGAGTCCGAGGATTACGTGACATTCGCCTTACAGTTGGAGAAAACCACAGAGAAACTCCAACCAAATCTGTTCTTTCAAAAGCAATAAAATATATTTCTGGTCACTGGTGGAAATGTACCAATAATCTGGGGGATTATTTAAAAAATAGTCATGGTCTGTGCATTATGTAAAGTTCACAAGCAAAATCCGGATTAGATCTGAATGCAATTTTTTCACCAGCTCACAAGGCCTATTCGTAAATTGTAATCCGTTCTAAAATAATTTCATTTTTTTTATGAATACGAGTATTTAAAATGTGTATGATTGTTAAAACGCATTACTGGTTTGTAATGAGATTATGCCTGCTATAGCAGCTAATGCCTGTCTCTGTCTTTCTCCTTTCGGAATAATATTGCAGTATATTTTCGCACGGCGATGATAATAGGTATTTGTAACAACCATATTAAAAAAACGACACGAGTGCCGTATTTTGCTCTGGAATAATTTGTAGTGACGCTAGCACAATTATTGTAACTTCGACAAGGACCAAGTATTATTTTCCTCTGTTTCGGTGAAGACTATGGTAACGTTGATTTTACATACAAGATATTTCATGTAGATAAGCCGGTAATATGTGGACTGATGAACAATATGGTCTGATGGACATTTGTAAGCATTATTGTTCTCCACTCTTAAAACATTGTAATATAAAAGTGAAAAAAGGACACAATTTACAAAAAAGTACAAAACAATACAAAGAACATAACAAAATACAAATAAATACAAAACACAAAATAACATGACAATAGAAAACAAATTAGACAATACAAGTACAAAACAATAACAACATGAACAAGACTCGCAACACAAATACAAAACAATAACAACATGAACAAGACTCGCAACACAAATACAAAACAATAACAACATGAACAAGACTAGTAACACAAATACAAAACAATAACACAAAATCACAAAATGAACAAGACTAGTAACACAAATACAAAACAATAACACAAAATCACAAAATGAACAAGACTAGTAACACAAATACAAAACAATAACACAAAATCACAAAATGAACAAGACTAGTAACACAAATAGAAAACAATAACACAAAATAACAAAATGAAGAAGACTAGTAACACAAATAGAAAACAATAACACAAAATCACAAAATGAACAAGACTAGTAACACAAATACAAAACAATAACACAAAATCACAAAATGAACAAGACTAGTAACACAAATACAAAACAATAACACAAAATCACAACATGAACAAGACTTGCAACACAAATACAAAACAATAACACAAAATCACAAAATGAACAAGACTAGTAACACAAATAGAAAACAATAACACAAAATCACAAAATGAACAAGACTAGTAACACAAATACAAAACAATAACACAAAATCACAACATGAACAAGATTTGCAACATAAATACAAAACAATAACACAAAATCACAAAATGAACAAGACTAGTAACACAAATAGAAAACAATAACACAAAATCACAACATGAACAAGACTAGTAACACAAATAGAAAACAATAACATAAAATCACAACATGAACAAGATTTGCAACATAAATACAAAACAATAACACAAAATCACAACATGAACAAGACTAGTAACACAAATAGAAAACAATAACACAAAATCACAACATGAACAAGATTTGCAACATAAATACAAAACAATAACACAAAATCACAACATGAACAAGACTAGTAACACAAATACAAAACAATAATACAAAATTACAACATGAACAAGACTTGCAACATAAATACAAAACAATAACACAAAATCACAACATGAACAAGACCCGCTACACAAATACAAAACAATAACACAAAATCACAACATGAACAAGACTAGTAACACAAATACAAAACAATAATACAAAATTACAACATGAACAAGACTTGCAACATAAATACAAAACAATAACACAAAATCATAACATGAACAAGACCCGCTACACAAATACAAAACAATACACAAAATCACAACATGAACAAGACTTGCAACATAAATACAAAACAATAACACAAAATCACAACATGAACAAGACTTGCAACACAAATACAAAACAATACACAAAATCACAACATGAACAAGACTAGTAATACAAATAGAAAAAATAACACAATCACAAAACAAAAACACAAAATCACAACATGAACAAAACTCGCAACACAAATACATAAATAATACAAATAATAAATCAATTACACAAAATCACAACATGAAAAAGACTCGCAACACAAATACAAAACAATAACACAAAATTAGAACATGAACAAGACTCGTAATACAAATAGAAAAAAATATCACAAGTACACAACAATAACTCAAAACTATATTATGAACAAGACTCGCAATAGATAAAAAAATAACACAAATACAAAATAATAACATAAAATTACAATATTAACACATAAATATAAAACACACAAAATCACAACATGAACAAGACTCGCAACACAAATACAAAAAAACACGCCATTAAAAAACAATAACACAAAATCACAACATGAACAAGACTCGCAACACAAATACAAATTATAATACAAATAAAGAGTTTAAAACACACTAAATCTCCCCTAGAACTAAGCTGAAAAACGTACTAAATATTAACGAGACACTTTAACACATAATCTTAACCAATCCTAACACTTAACGAGACATTTTGACACATAATCTTAACCAACCCTTACACTTAAAGAAACACTTCGAACACTTACACTACTGGCACGATTATTTATTTCCAAACCTTACACAGGACTAAATATTTTCAATAAATACAAACAATGCGCCTAGCTCATTTGATTAATTTTTTCATCCTTTGGAAGAAACGAAATAAAAAAAAAACATTTTGTTAGGATAGATAATGTTCATCGCCAGTTACGATTTCTTTCTTTCTTTTCTTTTCTTTTCTTTTCTTTTCTTTTCTTTTCTTTTCTTTTCTTTTCTTTTCTTTTCTTTTCTTTTCTTTCTTTCTTTCTTTCTTTCTTTCTTTCTCTCAGTTTAACCTCTCCCTTCTAGGTACATTTACACGACCTACGCCACCCGGCCTTACAGGGCCGCGACCTGTCGGGAGAGGAATTAAGCTATGGATCACATACATACTTTTTTGACCACACATGGACATGGAGGGCCTCCCCGGATGAGGGATCAGCTCAATGCCAGGGCCGCCTCCGATACAACACAAACATTTAAGACATTACACATAATTCACTCAGACACATATGAAAGGATTAAGGGAAGGATTGCCGTCCATGGCCGGACTTTCAAGAGGTACAATCCCGGCATTTGCCTGGAAATAACTGAGGAAACCATGAAAAACCTCAGTTAGGATTGCCGGCCCCTGGGATAGAACCCCGGACCTCCCGAATGCAAGGCCAGCCCTCTACCACGCCGCTAGCCCGCTCGGTCAGTTACGATTTCATTTCAAATAAATAATTATTACTAATAATTAGTATATTTCAAGCGCGTCATTCGTTGATCAATTGACTAGCAAATGATAAACAGGGACAAAATCCATATAATAATTTAGGAGAAATGTATGCGCACAGACAGACAGACAGACAGACAGACAGACAACATGCCTAAAGCTACTATTTTGGCACCATGGATGCTGAAAATTTTGAAATTATCAAAGTAAGAATAGAGAAAAAAAAGAAGGATAAACAAGTCAGTAAATATATTATTGTTGCTTCCGAATGACAGTGAGTGACATTTTCAATGAAAAAAGTTCAAGTAACGAATAAAAGGAACTATACTGAACACAGACTAATACAGAAAATACAAGTTTACAGGATTAATATGCACAAGGGACAGTCAATATGTTTAAGGACTGCCGTGAATGTAGGCAATTCACAGGACATATGAAACGAAGAATTTATCTAGAATGAGGAAAACGCCTGGAATATATACTAAATGCATCACTTGAAAGACAGAGAAGAAGACTAGGCATAAGACATATATGGAGAGATTCCAGAAAAAATAGCAATAGGTCCTTGCACAAAATACGTATAGAAGCTCAGTTCTTACAGACAATCTGGCGTTGTTTGATAGGCTGACTCAACAGACATGGAAGCAATGATCTTCAGTGACACGCGCATGTATATGTTCAGTTCGGAAATATATTGACTGCACCTTGTATACATTTTAAGAATGTTAACAAAGATTTTCCCAAAATAAATGATAAATTATAAGTCATAGTAATAATATGATTTTGGACTTCCTGTGGCTAGTGAGAAGAAAGAATCCCTAGAACAATACCCTAAAGCCAATGATGTTGAAAAGGACAATGAATTTTGCATGTTATTTGCTTCACTACAGTTCCATTATACCTTACCAGTAGATATAGGATTTTTCTTTGATACGAAGACTTCTAAACTACAATGTCCCTAATAGAAAAAATACATTTTCACTTTCTACACTCAAATTTATTGCGCCTTTCAGTTCGTGCTGAATTCAACGTCTAGAAAGCAATAGAAAACATAGAGCTGCAAAGTGGAGAACAGCAAATGCCGTGCTCGGTAGGCTTCCCACACAAACAAACTTTCGGTAATCCTTGAAAGAGACGACGGTCCCTTCGCTGTGGTTTCTGTCTCATTGAGATAAGGGACGTAAAAGTTGCTTTTAATTTCAGCTCTGTTTATCTAACAGAAAACATGCATAATTCACTTAGTAACTTAATTTGCAATCCCTGCTACTTCTTGCGACTTAAAGGAATTTATTTTTGTTTTGTGTCGCTATATTTGTATACATAAATAAAATGTAAAAGATGTCAGATGACCTGTGTAGCTTGCAAGGACAAACGTATACGATCTGTAAAAATATTTTTGATGTAAGTTAATGGTGGAAAACGAGTTATAGTAAAATCAAAATATACAACGTTCAAAGCTTGTCGAATCACTGCAAGCGAAAGTGTGATTTGTCGCTTTCTAAGTTAACGTGTCTATTTTATTCGAGTTTCTGTCAGCTAGATGCGCTAGCTTAATTCATAGAAGTGGTACTGTTCCAAAGTTCGAGACTCATTCAGTTTATTCCTCTATCTTTATTATATGAATGGGTGAGAAGCCACACAGACAAAATTTTACAGGGGAGCGTATTGAAGGTTTAGAGTCCAATGCTATCAGGTACGGCATCATAATTTCTTCAGCTTATAATTACATCATTTGTGGAGTAATTTTTAAAATACTTTACTATAGGCATCCAACAAGGAAAACTCAGTGCGCAGAAACAAGCGGGCGTGAATGTCTCGCGCAGAGGACGTATGCTCCCGTACACTGTAGGGGAGTAAGAGGAGTATAGCATGCGCGCCGCGAGGAGTTCGAGCTGACTTTTGATTTTAGGATACCTATAGTAGCTTCACCATATGTGTAAGAAATAAACTCGCACAAAAACGTATTTTGTTAAAGGTGTGGCTTTGGACTATCTCATTCTCACCCCTTCATATGTTTGTAATCAACAGTAATGTTAGAAGTGCTGACAATTTCCCGGTAGCTTAATTAAGTTTAAGGGGAGATTAACTGTCCTATACTGCCAACGTTAAATTTGCTTAATGACCAATTATCTCAACAACTAATGAAGATATCGTACTGAAATTTTTATAAGATGAAGATACAAGGATTTTAAGCAAATTGACGTAGTTTCATAAACAAATATGATATTTGAATTTTTAAAATAATGATGATATTTCGTTATTTTTAAACAAATGCCTATCTCTCAGAAAGAACAATAAATGATGGTGGTGATGATAATGATGATGATAATAATAATAATAATAACAATAATAATAATAATGTGACAGCTGCAACGGGGTTCGAATACGCGTCCAACAGGGCGCGCGGCAGACGAGACGCTGGTACGGGGAGCATCTGCATGCTGAAGGGCAGAGGGGGTGTATTACGTCAACGCGACGAGGGGAGGCTGCGCGTGCAACTGCTACGTGCGGAGTGAAGGGGGGACGGACCCTCCCGACTCTTCCAGAAGTCCGTCGAAGTGGAGATATCCAGATAATTCGAGAGAGCTATCTCTGCACGCCCGTAGAAATTTCTCGCAGCTATGGCTTAGCTATAAAAGAAGAAACGCGAGCGAACTTGAGCAGTTTTCAGTTTATTCAGCCAGTCAGACAGTAAGCCAGTGTTGTTACAGCCAGCAAGCAGCCAGTCTTATGAAGCCAGCTTCGAGACCAGAGCGCGACTTGACTTGTGTCCGTAACTGTGGAGCCTGAAGCCCGGAGTTCGAGTGCAGTGGACCGCAGTTGGGGGACCTGAGTTCGAAGTTCAGCGGATCGTCTCTGAAGGTCTGGGGTTCGAGATTCTGTGAACGCGAGTGACTGAGCTAGAAGAACTAGCCAAGACAAACGAGCTGTGAACTGAGAACTGACAGTTCTGTGTTGTAAATACTGCTTGTGAATATTAGTTAAGATTAACAGTTCATTGTTGTTTGTTCGTAATAGTCCAAGTAAATTGTCATTGTCGTCAGTGGAGTGCACTAACGAATACTGTGTTACTGTGTGGAGAGCAAATCCTATTGTTGAGATATTAAAGTTACATTGTTGTTCAGTAAAAAAATTTACAATAATAATAATAATAATAATCTTCTCCTTCTACATCATGGAATTAGGCCTTATGCCTGTTTCCACATCAAGAGATCGAGTCTCTCCACCTTGTCATCGGACGCCCAACATTCCTTCTACCTTTAGGTTGGTAGTGGAGTAAAATCAGTGGAAGCCTGTAGGGTAGCATTCTTTCTATGTGCTGTAGCCAATTAGATCTTGGACTTTTAATTCTTTCTGTCAGGTTAAAAATATTTAATTCTGTTCTGATCTCTTCATTATATTTCTTGTCTAATAATGTATAGCCTCCTACTGAACGTAAGAACTTCATTTCAGCTCCTCTATTCTTCTTTTATTTGATCTGTTAAGTGTCCAATTTTCGCAGGCGTGTGTCAGCATTGATACTGCCATTGTTTTATAAAATTTTAGCTGTGTGGATTTTAGTGTTTTATTTTTAAACGTTCTTCTTATTGTTCCGCACATGTTATAAAATCTATTTAATTTTATGTTTATATCGTTCTTTTGACAGTAAGATACTGTACGTTGAATCCTAGATAATTGAAGTTATTTACCTGCTCTATTAATAATAATAATAATAATAATAATAATAATAATAATAATAATAATAATAATAATAATAATAATAATAATAACTTTATGCTCGACCATGCCGAAATGTAGCAATTATACACCTGGTAGCAGTCCTTTAATGCATGTCATTAAAGTACACCTACTCATTAAAGTTCAGGTGTTTTCAGCCAATGACAACTCAGCTTACAGGTGTTCAGCCAATAACGAGTCAGCTTTGTACCGTTATAAAACCGCAAGTATCGATTATTCTCGGATATGCAATCGAAAGAGAATTAGCGAAAAGTCACGGAGGCTGGAAATCCAATACTGTCGCAGAAGATTATGTTCTGTTACTATAATAATTAGCGTTAATTGTAAATAATATTCAAATAAATTCAATTTGTCATCTCGTTTTTCAATGTCGAATTCAATAATCAAGGTTATACCAAGTTTAACGGATTACACAAGGTCAATGACATTATTGTTCCTCGGAAAAAATCAATACTTTCGCGTCTGCGCACATCTCACAATTCACGACCTAGAACAAGGTCACTTCCGATCTTGTCAGATACAAATAAAATGTATACATCTGAATACTGTAATTTCAAGTTAGAAATATGGTCGAGCATAAAAAGTCGTATGAAACTCGCCTATAATGGTAATTAAGAAGCTCGTATGAAAATTATGAAACGAGCGCAAGCGCTCGTTTCATAAACATCCGTACTCGCTTCTTAATTACTATCATTATAGGCTCGTTGCATAGGCCTAATGTACTATTATTGGTCGTTGGACATATACGTAATAGGTCTTGTCATAGCAACTAAGGCATTAACGTATTACATATTAAAAAATTCGAACTATGAAAACTGTGATCCAATAAAAATCTTTTAACAGAAACGTTAAAACTGTTAAACTTACTGTTCTGCTTAATTGTATTGAGTAATATCTCATAGAGATTTTTACTCATTATTAGAAACTATTCTGTGTCTTTGTCAATCTACAAGTGGAATTACTAAATTCATTCTCGTTCTAATGTTATAACCATAAACTTCTTGAACACTCATATAACAAGGTTTCTTTAGATGAACGTAATTCACACACTCGTAGATAATAGATGGGAGAGATCCTTAAACTATTGTCTACGGTATTATAATTCTTCCTTCTTTTGTAGTATAAATACATCTTTACAGCCACTACTATTTCCCATAACAAAATTCAACAAGAGCTATGAAAAAGCCATAATAAGCGCTGATTAAGGTACTTGAACCAACATACAGTACTTGTTCAGACTCTTTAAAAGGAATATAGATCTAGACACTTTGCTACATAGCTCTTCTGTATGTCGACTCCAAGTCAACTTACTATCACTAAAGAAAAGTCAGAAGCTTAACAGCTCGATCAGATCCCTGATTATGTCTGAGATTAAAATTAATTGTTTGAGTCTTTGTCAAATTGATACTGAATATATTTGCATTAAACCAAGTTATAATATTTCAGTAACATGAGCTGCTGCCAGGAAGTCAAAAGGAGGATAGCAATGGAAAAGGAAGCTTTTAATAGAAAAAGGAATCTCTGGAGAAAGAACTAAGGAAGAGATTAGTGAAGTGCTTTGTATGGAGTGTGCCATTGTATGAGTCAGAAACAGAAATCTGGTAGGTGTTGATTTAAGTACCTCTAGATCTCCGTATGCCAATGTGGAGAAGCTCCGTCTTGTTGGAAAATGAACCCCTGCTTCTCCTCGTCCGTGAGTTATGGCATTAGCCAATTTTTCTAAATCAACGTTTACCAGGTCGATGGATTGATCGTACAACGGACGCAGACAGCAACTTCTGCACATAGCCGGATTTCACAGTGCGTGATTTCTTTCTGTGGGGTTTCGTCAAGGTCAATGTTTACATACCTCCACTTCCAGCGACGCTGGCCGAATTGAGAAGACGCATTAACACAAATCAGGCACGTCACGCAAGACATGCTTGAGAGGGTTTGACAAAAATGGGATCACCGCCTGTATGTCTGCCGTATTGCACATGAGGCTCACATCGAGTGCATCTAAGACAGCGGTGACCAAACTGGGTATCGTGATTACATCGTGTAATCAAAGACAATCATACCAGTAAGGGGAGTTGCTCTCTATCTCGCTCACATACTGAAGATAAGCAGTGTTTGTACTATGTCGTTCTATAAACCCTCTTTCTCTACGAGAAGGAACAGACATAATAATAATAATAATAATAATAATAATAATAATAATAATAATAAAATAATAATAATATAATATTTATTATTATTATTAATAAAATAATAATAATATAATATTTATTATTATTATTTATCAGCAAGTGTTACCATAATTTTCATATCTCCCCTTGAAGGATAAAATAATTACTATACTGTATCTCCATTTTAAATTATTTTTTTAATCTTTTGATGACTTACTTACTTACTTAAAAATGGCTTTTAAGGAACCCGCAGGTTCATTGCCGCCCTCACATAAGCCCGCCATCGGTCCCTATCCTGAGCAAGATTAATCCAGTCTCTATCATCATATCCCACCTCCCTCAAATCCATTTTAATATTATCCTCCCATCTACATAATCTTTTGATTAGTATTATCAATTATTTACTACTTATTAATTTAATATTAATAATAATAATAATAATAATAATAATGATAATAATAATAATATAGAGAAACTGATTGAATATTACGTGCTAGTGTAGTAATGAAGTGAACAATTAAACTCCAAGAACTGAAATCAGCCTTCAATCGTCGTCATGAAGAGAAAGATGACATAAATAAATGTAAGGAAGCCAGCTATCTAGTGGCGAACGAAATAGTTTATTCTCTTAAGCCTTCCAACGAAGAAGAGTTTTATAAAAGCATAATGATCAAGGTGGCTGAAATAATTTGTCCAATGAAAGTTGTTAATTAATTTTTAACTGCGCATTTCTCGACTAAATATCCATAAGAGAATTCAGGAAATTTCTTATTGTGTTCATTGAGGAATATTTAAAAAAAGCAAGAATATTTGTATATATACTTTATTGGTTCTTGATGACAGTAGTGACATTAGTGATACAGCAAAGCTTGATAATTTTATTCGCGGGGTTGATGAAGAACTCAATGCTAGTACACGAACCACCACTGGTTGTAGTTTTCATGCCATGTACCTCTCCCCCATCTCCTTACTTCTTAGACTGTCTCTCGCGTGTAATCACTGCCGTTCGAGTTTTGGTCACCGCTGATCTAAGGTCAGTATAAAACTTCAAACTTCCCTCTTTCAAATGGTGGTGTAAGATCACAGTCTAGTATATACAGTCGCGAGCTCAATACGTAGTAAATATGCAAACATTAGGTAGTTGCTCACCAGTAGGATCGCTAATATCGCCTCATTACAGGCAATGCAAAATAGTACCGTCACAGTCTATTGTTTCTAGCAACCTCAAAACTCAAGCTTCGTGACTGTATATAGTAGACTGTGGTAAGATCATGTTTTATGTTCAATATTGGTGAAAATATAGCCTTCTGAAACCGTCCTATAATTTATAACCACGGTGTATAATTTCTTTTTTTCGTAACCGGTTGTGCACGACTCTATTGTCCACCCCTGCATCAACTCATGTGGCCGTTTGCCAAACTGCACAATTTACGAAGATTACAACAGAGAGCCTAGCCTCTGTCTCTCTGAGAGGATGTAGGTAATTTGAGCAGCTACATACATCATAAAGGACTGCGACAGTTGGATGAAAGAAGCGACGATCATCATGATAATAAGGCACCATTCACTGTTATTCAAGTCCAATCCTGCACGATTCTTTTTAGTGACTGTTTCAAAAGCCGTGTAGGACTGTTTAAGAGGTCAATAAGGCATTTATGCTGTGTAGGTGGCATGTGCTTGTTATTATTATACAACAATTACACTGTCTCTGCTCGAATAAGCGTTTTACAATCATGCTTTCTGTTAAGTTCACTTCAGATCTGACTTCCTGCGGCTGCAACATTGTCGGAGGTCAATTAATGTTCTCTCAACTTTCTACTTCAGCGGTAACTACGAATCTAAAAACTTATCAATAAGCTCCGTATTCCAGCTACATAAAGACTGAAGTTAAAGACACATTGGGTATATAGTATGCCGAACACAGGTAATGCGATGGATAAGGATATAAACAAACAGGTCGTGGTTGCGTGTCCGTGGAGTACAGTCAAATCCAGACATTCTGAAACTATACTAGTAAAAACATGCTTGAGCTGTGATGTTCATTTTCGTCGTGATCTTTGCAGTGAATAATAACGTGCATTCGCAAGTTACGGAACTTGAACATATGCGGATGTCACTTGAAATGATTTTATATTGCAAGAAATTATTTCAACGGCACATGACGTTATTGGTTGTAGTACAAGATATTCCTAGTAGAGAAACCAGCTCATCTAGGGGAGGATACCCCAAAATCAAATCAGGGGTAGACTGACTCTATAGCCGTTGTGAAGGCAACCAGTCTAGGGGACGGAAACCCCAAAATCAAATGACCTGGTCCTCCAGGTTGGGGGTTGAAACGTGAGGCTGACAACCTCACTTTTGTAAAAAAAATTTACCGTTGAGAAACCTAAAGAATGCAGCCGGATGGATTTACGGAAACGACCTGGCAATCCAAGTATTGTCACTGATATAAAAATTAGACGGCTGGAGTGGCTGGACCACATTATCAGAATGGACAATAATAATATTCCTAAAAGATTACTAGATGCCACGCTAAGTGGTAAAAGAAGAGCAGGAAGACCTAAACTACGATGGTTGGATGATGTTCAGGATGATCTAGTTAAAGCAGGAATTAAGAGATGGAGACGGAGAGCCCTAGAGAGGGAAGATTGGGCGGCAATTCTTAAGGAGGTGAAGGCTAAACTAAAAGGGCTGTATGACCACAGATGATTATGATGACAAGATATTCCTATTGTCTGATATTTTTTCGTATTCCACTAGGATATCGCATGTCGCTCATCACTGAAACCTCACTAATTTTCTATATACTTTTCTAGAAATTCTCTAAAATGTAGACTATGCAATTTATTTATTGGGATGTTGGCACTGAACAGCATGGTAGGCTACACAAATCCATGCTATACGTCGAGTTAATATCTTCATAATTTTCAGATTTTGATGGTACTGGTGCTTTTGGATTACCTTCAACACACTTTCAGTGCACTGTTTTTGCCACATTTACGTTTATTTTACACAATTTTTATGTCTATACTGACAGTGAAAATATTAGATCAAATATCCTCAACTATGCCCTGCAATATTACACGCTTGAGCGTCTTACCTAAGGCATTTTACCTCTGCAATGAACCTTCAATCAGCTACAAAGATGTAGTTATTTAAATAATACGACTAGTAAGAGCAGTGATCGATAAGACTACTCACTGTGACTGCGTCCCGGATTTTACTTTCTAGAGGAAGAGGGCAGAAGATGCGTAACTATTTTTTTTACAAACTTACCTGTATCTGCGCTGTGACATCACATATACTTCGAATCAGGCAACTTCATTCCAGTTTATAGGTAGCTGAAATACGGAGCCTACTAATCACTCTACAGTTTCCTCACCATTTATGTAAATAACTAATCAAGTAGATCTATTATTAAGTGATGAAATGGTTGAAATTTCTATTTTATACATTTTTAAGCTAGAAACTTAATTTTTTGTATAGGTCTACTGCAACTAGAATAATGCACATCCGGTTGAAGAAAAAAAAATGGAAAGGATACATTGTTAATGAACGCCTAGCGCTATAGGCTATAGGGTAAGCTCTTCCGTCTTGAGGACTGTTTCAGTTCGGTTTAAAGAAGGTTCGATTTCATTCGCTCTATTTGTGGGTGGACGGGAATCGTCAAAAATAACATACAGAGTGAAACTAGAACCATCAGGAGCCTCAAAGTACTTTTTTTATTAAAAATAAAATAATTATTTTTAAAAATTAACATTTTATCTTCTTAAAAATGTTTTCCTAATGAAATAATACTCTTGTTTAGAGTAATTAAAAGCATTACATATGAACAAATACTTTATTTTAGGTAAACATTTTGAGTAATCTCTGAGTTTCTGGCTGTAAATGTATTATCAGGCAGTACATCTCACTTGACGACATGTGTCAGAGAAAGAACAATTGTTTGTATGGCTCTGAAGTCTGACTAGTGTAATATTAGCTAGTCGGCAATGTACGCAATGGAGGGAGAAAGGAACTAGCGACCGTACCCCATTATCTCCTGGCCTAGTTGTCTCATAAGCGGTACCTTTTTGGTATCACTTGTGAGGTTCAGACCTGTCTTCGGACAGTTGACTAAACAACATTTTGAGTTTTAAATTGGACAACAGACCAACCTGTTAAATCACTTTTTAGAAATAATAATAATAATAATAATAATAATAATAATAATAATAATAATAATAATATCGCAGTAGTCAAAGTGTGGCATCACGAGAGTTTGTACAAGGATTAATTTTAATTTATCTGGAAGAAAGTACTTCAGTCGCTTTAATGAGTGAATAATGGAAAATATTTTTTTGGAAGTGCGATTCACTTGTTCATTCCATTCCAGGTGACAATCCATATAAATACCAAGGTTCTTCACAGTCGTACTGTATGGAATAGTAGTATTATTTACAATTATCGGTGGCAAATTTTGTTTGTCACACTTCGATCTTTGATGTTCTATTAAGATTGCCTGCGATTTACTTACATTTAAATTAAGTCCGTGCATTTTCGACCATATGGATATAGAATTCAAGTCATCATTAACTTTAGTTATGGCGTCATTTATGTAGTTAGGTCGAGTATGCAGATAGATATGTATGTCGTCAGCATAAATATGGTGTCGGCAGGATGTTAGATTAGAAGAAATATCATTAATATAAATAGAAAATAGTAAAGGTCCTAGGACAGAAACTTGTGGTACGCCAGTCTTCATGGTACGCCAAGTGGAATAACGATTATTAATAGACAAGCACTGTTGGCGTTCACGAAGATAGGAGTCCATCCACGCTAAGGCATTATCAGAAAAATGCAGTACTCTTAATTTTGCAATTAGTAAGTCAACGTCTACAGTGTCGAAGGCTTTGGAGTAGTCTAAAAGTGTTGGTATTGTGATCTGCCCTTTGTCTAAAGCTTCACGTATATCCTCAGTTACTTTAAGCAGTGCAGTCGATGTGCTGAACTCCCGACCACGAGCGTTTGCTCATACGGGGCCAATTCTTTAAATTATATTTCTGTTTTATTTAAATATTCGACATACCGGTATTCATTATTGTTTTATGTATATAATAATTTTTTATTACCTCTGATTGAGGTTTTGGCTGATATGTATGTCTTCTATCAGGCAGTCCACCTCACTTGACGATATTCCAGAGGAAGAACAATTATTGTTTGTATGCATATGAAGTCTGATTAGTGGAATATGTAGCTAATCGGCGATGTATACATTGGAAGGGGAAAGGAACTGGCCACATTACCCCATTATCTCCTGGCCTAGTTGCCTCATGAGTGATGCCTTATTGGTTTTATTTATGAGGTTCAAATTTGTCTTCGGACAGTTGACTAAACAACAATAGTTTTAAAAGTATTTTTGTTTCCATTATATATATATATATATATATATATATATATATATATATATATGTATTTTTGTAGTTTCCTGATTGTAATAATTGTAATAAATGTGTATTTAAATTTGATTATAAATAAATAAATTGTGGAAATACTGCAAGTTCAAAATAATAAGAAGATAAATGTATTAAAGTGTCCAATCAATTGTCGGCCTACTCCAAGCAAACATATTTTGTAAATACTGTTCTCCAACCAGGAGATCAACCATGAAAGGAATGTGCTTACTATTGCCCCATCTATTGGAACGAAGTAGATAAATAATATTACCGTTATAACACCAGTTTAAAAACCATGCGCTCTCCTGCATATGTTATTTCCTGTATGAAGAGATTAAACGATCAGGAGATTAGCCTAACTGTGATCTAATTTTGTAACTAGGGTAGTATCAATATGTCTGTATCCATGTTATGGTTTGTGCTGTGAGAGCTAGCCAATAGAGATAAGAGTACCCACGTGTGTGACCTTATGACATCTTATGACATCAACATTCATTCACAGCATCACCCCCCCCTTCGTCTTATCCGGCGGAGACTTTCTCGTGGTTGGAGCACAGTAGACAAAGTAAATACCTTCAATAGTTTGTGTAATCAGAAAATATTTGTTCGTGTATGATGAAGTGCGCCTGGCGTTCTGGCTAGCCTGCAAAACATTAAGGATAACCACTTCAAGGTCGAATATTCAATCGGATGCTCGACCTTGACGGATGTTCTCTGACCGGTCGAATATAAGCCGAGTCTATTCCCTATTTCTAGTTCAGAAGTTGGTAACAGTAACAAGCATTTATCTCCATGTACGTACGCTGTGCTGGCGCCCCAACTCTGAACATCTAAGTCGAGCTCCGCAAATTGAAATATACGGCCACAGGCAAGCAAAGTCATTTGGACCGGTATCATGATCCGAGGTTGTCACGTGACTTAATGACGCCCGAGGTTCGGGAAGACGATAACGCACAGGAACAATAGCGACGGATGCTGAGCCAGCGGATCTCGCCGCTCCCCCACCCCATTAGCGGAATGCAGCGTCAGGAGGGCTCTGCCCCTCATCTGATTTCACACACGGCGATACCGTTTTATGACTAGAACGTGGAATTTCTGAGCAACGAAACGCCTTTACACTACAATTTTCAGTTCTTTTATCTGTACCACGTACAGAATGTCCCATTTATCTTCCTCACCCAAAACATTTTTTCCTTGGGCTGAAATGAAAACTTGTTTGAAACAAAAGTTTTATAAGTGCAATTGGAAATTAATACTATGACTATATCTTTCTAGTCACCTTGTTCTTCAGCGGCGCATAAACCTCCCATAATCAACAAGGCGGTTAGGAAAAGTTGAAAACTAAATGAATCGCCCCATGCAGAAAGGGCTTCAGTCCATTAGACCTAGTTTTGAGAAAACTAAGAAAAACATTCTGTAAACTGTATTCCTTTCTGCATAGAATTCTGAGCCTGACGCTTCAGTTTCTATCTTTCCAAGCAATGGACTGAAAACCTTTCTGCACAGGCCGATGGAGCCACCCATAAAGATATGATTTCCATCGATATCTCGTTTTTCAAAATTTGTGACTGAAGCCCTTTCTGCATGGAGCGATTCAAATCTTATTGCAATTAGCATTACATGTGTAACTTCAAAACAATAAGGGCTAAAATGTAAATGTTAAATTTGTTACTTATTTGTGTTACAGGTAATATTTACTTCATGAAAGATCGAAATAATACATTAATTTCTTAGTGAATGAAGTTTGCACATTGGATATTGTTGTCGTAATAATTCACCATTAAAATGGGACACACTCACGGACAGGAGAACGCAAATTCGATTATGCCCAATGTTCAAAACATACAGAGGTGAGCCTGCCTGGAGAGAAACAAAAAATAGGTTGCAGCCGCCAAATTACTCTTCAAGGAACGACCACTCATATAAATTGAGGGAAAGAAGACAGAGGACGGACACTGGAATGTTTTCTTTTCTCAATCGTACTATCAGGGACTGCAATGCTTTACCTGCAGTCTTACTAAAGGCTTTACCGATAACCAAAAATGCATTTAAAAATAGGCTTAAGGACTTTACTAATAGACAGTAGTATATTATACACACTATTTAAAGGGTGTAATTGATATATGTTATTGAAGTGTTGTATCAGTGAAGAAGTGTGTTGTGTCAGTGAAGTGTGAAGTGTGTTGTGTCAGTGAAGTGTGTTGTGTAAGTGAAATGTGTTTCTGTCAGTGAAGCTTTATAGTTTATAGTGGCAGTGAAATCAGGATAGAATCAGTGAAATGTGTCGTAGTTCCAGTGCAGTGAGTGAGCTGTCAGCGAAATGAGTGTAATGCTGAAAGGTACTTGTGCAGATATGAACATATTATACTCGTGGGTTTTAGTTCGAACTTAGGGTTAAGACACAAATTAGATTTACTTTAAATGTTATTTTAAGTGATCGTGCTTCATTTAATTTAGGATGCTCCCTGTTATTACCATTAATTTATTATTAATTGTATTTTTATTCATTGTGTTTATTATTGTAATTATTGAGTGTAATTAGTTACCACTGCCACCGGGTATATAACCATTTGCAGTGTGAATAAATACACACATGCAAACATACATACATACATACATACATGCATGCATACATACGAGGGGGATCCAGGAAATAACGACCGTTCGCGCATGCCCGCCGCGCAGCTGACTCCCCTTCCTTGTTTGAAGGTCAACTGGCTTCCTTAACATGTGTTCTCATAATGTTGTGAGTACTGGTTGCAACAAGTCGCCATTGTGCATTTTGTGTTACTTCAAAATGAACGACGTGATAGATAATCCCTCCGACTGTGAGGTGAGGAGTGTGATTCGATTTTTGAATGCCCGACATTTGAAACCTGCAGAAATTTACGGGCAATTGAAAGAAGTGTATGGTGATAATATAATGAATGAAAGAAATGTGAGAAAATGGTGTGAAATGTTCAACAATGGGCGAACAAATGTCCACGATGAAACTCGACCCGGACGCCCATCACTCATCACAGAAGACCTGAAGACTAAAGTGAACGACAGAATCTTGCAAGACAGGCGCACATCACTCGACGAATTGCATATTGCCTTTCCTGACAATTCTCGTTCTTTGCTTGGTGAAATTGTGTCGCAACATCTTGGCTACCACAAAATCTGTGCCCGCCCGGACACTGCTGCTTCAACTCGAGAATTGCTGGATCAATTCGGTTGGGAAATCTTTGATCATCCGCCCTATAGTCCAGACCTTGCTCCTAGCGATTTTTACCTTTTCACTAAACTGAAAGACTTTCTGGGTGGTACGCGTTTTGGAAGTGATGAAGAGTTGAAGAAGACAGTGAACACCTGGCTTAATGAACTGGCGGCAGAGGAGTATAACACGGGAATTCTAAAGCTAGTGAACAGATACGACAAATGTTTAAATGTAGGTTATGATTATGTAGAGAAGTAAAGGAAGCTTCACTTATGTAACAGACTTTGTTTTTTCAAATAAATATATATTTTTTAATTATTACAACAAAACGGTCGTTATTTCCTGGATCCCCCTCGTACATACATACATACATACATACATACATACATACATACATACATACATACATACATACATACATACATACATACATACATACATACATACATACATACATACATTGCATTTTCTTTGATTGTGTGCAAAATGAATAACAGTACGTAAAGTGATTACTTAATTTTTTACGCACTAGTGTTGTAAAGGCTCACTTTACACACAGATAACGGTGGGTAAAATGCAACTTTGTGCACTATCGTGGAAAAAAATCTTACTGCCATCCTCCATAATGGAAAAGTATAAGTCAATATTGTTTTCCTTAAAAATTCTCATTTCTGATTCGCAACCCCTTCTTCGTAACCGAGATTCGAATCTACTGTTGTGGACTGAGTGTACAATCACAACTTGCGCTTCAACGGCTGCGTAATACGGCCGGCTGTTTCTCATTATCCACGTCAACATTACGACGCATGGGGCACAATCGAATGACAACAAATATTGTTACTGCATTAGCAAGGTTGGGGGTAGAACCTGAATGAAATTGCGAAGCACTGATCTGTACACACGGATGGAAACCTTTCTAGAGTCTACAGCTCTGAAGCCAACATTTCATTGGCGATGAGTCAAAGACTGATGTGAAGAGATTATTTAACGATTGCTTGAGACAACGCAGAATAAAAGGATAATAAAGAATCACATTAATTTTCGCTATCCGCCACTGGCACCAACTCCTGCACCCAACCATAGAACTTGTGATCTGAAATTACGTTACTAACCTCTGAATACTAATCCACCGAAGGCAATCACATTTAGTTGATCTTTCTACCGCATCAACTCTGGCTATCTTCTCTGGTAAGTCACCTTATATTCTTTTGAGAAGATTAACTCCGTATGTAGACGAAATTATTGGGGATCATCAATGTGGTTTCAGGCGTAATAGATCGACTATTGATAAGATTTTTTGTATTTCACAGATATTGGAGAAAAAATGGGAATATAAGGGTACAGTACATCAATTATTCATAGATTTCAAAAAGGCATATGACTCAGTTAAGAGAGAAGTTTTATATAACATTCTTATTGAATTTGGTATTCCCAAGAAACTAGTTCGATTAATTAAAATGTGTCTCAATGAAACTCACAGTAGAGTCCGTATATGCCAGCTTCTGTCTGATGCTTTTCCAATTCACTACTGGCTAAAGCAAGGAGATGCACTATCTCCTTTACTTTTTAACTTCGCTCTAGAATATGCCATTAGGAAAGTTCAGGATAACATACAACATTTGGAATTGAACGGATTACATCAGCTTCTTGTCTATGCGGATGACGTGAATATGTTAGAAGAAAATCCACAAACGACTAAGGAAAATACGGAAATTTTACTTGTTGCAAATAAAGCGATAGATTTGGAAGAAAACCCCGAAATGAAAATATAAAAATTGGAAATTTATCTTTCGAAGAGGTGGAAAGATTCAAATATCTTGGAGCAACAGTAACAAATATAAATGACAAGCGGGAGGGAATTAAACGCAGAATAAATGTGGGAAATGCCTGTTATTATTCGGTTGAGAAGCTTTTGTCATCCAGTCTGCTGTCAAAAAATCTGAAAGTTAGAATTTACAAAACAGTTACATTACCGATTGTTCTGTATGGTTGTGAGACTTGGACTGTCACTTTGAGAGAGGAATAGAGATTAACGGTGTTTGAGAATAAGATTCTTAGGAAAATATTTGGGGCTAAATGGGATGAAGTTACAGGAGAATGGAGAAAGTTACACAATGCAGAACTGCATGCATTGTATTCTTCACCTGACATAATTATGAACATTAAATCCAGGCGTTTGAAATGGGTAGGGCATGTAGCACGTATGGGCGAATCCAGAAATGCATATGGAGTGTTAGTTGGGAGGCCGGAGGGAAAAAGACCTTTAGGGAGGCCGAGACGTAGATGGGAAGATAATATTAAAATGGATTTGACGGAGGTGGGATATGGTGATAGAGACTGGATTAATCTTGCACAGGATAGGAACCGATGGCGGGCTTATGTGACGGCGGCAATGAACCTCCGGGTTCCTTAAAAGCCATTTGTAAGTAAGTAAATATATTTTTTTCTAATGCCAACGCCGGGAAACGAATCACGGAAAGCTTGGATGGGAAGCACGTACGCTATCCACTAAGCTAATCCTGTGGACAACGTTAGTGCTGCGAAGAGTAAATTAACGCCTGAAATATAAATGTTCGCCATTTAATCGACAGCAAAAAGCCATCGCCTTTCATAGGCGAGCTGAGTGTGATCTGTCGACCAGTATACAACAGTGAATTGTTTAAAAAGGGCATTAAAACACGAAGTATTAGATACACACACGAATTACTAGCATACAATTAGTGATTCTGTTTTTACATATTAAAACTGCCTAGCTACGCGCGCCTGCTAGTCTCGCAACACAAATGACAAGCTTATTAGTTGTGTTGCAGACCGTCGAGGCGGAAGCAACAGCCCGTTGCGCAGCAAACTCCCGCGACCAGTAAAAGCCAGCGCCTCGCAGCATTTCCTGTTTGGTGGGTGGACGGCAGACAAGGATGTGTATTGCGAACTAATGGAATTACACAAAAGTTTATGTTTGTTACGTTAAGCATTTCCGATCTGGAGGATTTGTAACCAAGGCTGGTCTCTGGTGCTGGTGCTGCAGACACATAAGCCTCGATCCTGGAATGTGTAATTTAGTACCATAGTGTTCTATTTATCGAACATTTTAACTGCAGTGGTTTCCCAAAGTCAAAATTCAACGTGGGTGAGAAAAGACCTATAACGGGGCTACTTTGACAGTTTTCGGGGCTACTTTCACACTATGCTTTTCAAATGTATACTATTGTTTTTATTGCTAATACAAGGGTGGATCGAAAAGTAACGCACAATAATTTTTTCTGCGTTGGTATTGAGGTTGGGATGTTGAAATTTTACCGAGATATAGTTTGAAGTTTTCACTACAGACAAAATTTGTTTTGCATGTATAACTCTAGCGAGAGAAGCGTAAACTACGCAACAAAGATGGTGCGCATGTTAATGTCGTCAACTTGCGAAGAGAGCGAAGTATTGTCCGATTTTTGTGGGCTAAAGGACATAACCCGAATGAAATTCACAGGGACATGTGTGGCGTGTATGGACCTTAGCAACATCTTCAGTTAGTGCGCAGACGGCCGTGAGAACCTTTGTGATTCGCCACTTTCCGGACGGTCGGTAACAGCTGCAACTCAGAGGAATGTCACAGGCATTTAGGCAGCAATTTTGAACAACCGGCGGGTCCAACTGCGAACCTTATCTTAGCAGTTGAACATTTCTTACGGTGCGGTGTACGATATCGTGCATGACACATTTAAATTTCATAAAGTTAGTGCCCGCTGAATGCCTAAGAACCTGACATAACCACAAGGGCCAGCGAATGATGACATGCTTGGACCACTTAAGGCGTTACGCTGCAGAAGGGCATGACTTTCTGAAAGGAATTGTCACTGGCGATGAGTCCTGGACGTACCACTACCCGCCCGAAACAAAGCAGGCCTCTATGGAGTGGAAACATGCTGCTTCTCCAGTAAAGAAAAAATTCAGAGTGACGCAATATACTTTGTGACAGTGTTCTGGGATATGCATTGTGTTTTGTTGATGGATTTTGCTAAACACGGGACCACTGTGAATGCTGCAGCCTACATTCAAACGTTGGTAATGCTGCGTTGTGCTCTTCGTGACAAACGCTGTAACATTAATGCTGACGATGTCAAACTTCATGACAATGCTCGCTCCCATTTTGCGGCTTCTGTCCGTGAGAAAATCAACGCATTTGGTTGGGAGGTGCTCCAGCATTCACCATACAGTCCAGACCTTGCACCGTCAGACTTTGATCTGTTTGCTCCCGTGAAGAAATTACTGGCCGGCCATCGTTTTGCGACCGATGCAGAAGTGCTATCAACTGTTCGCAGGAGGCTATACTCCAACCGAAGGAACTTCTATGAACAGGGTATACTGAAACTGGTACTACGATGGGAGAAATGTGTTGAGAAACTTGGCGTCTATATAGAAAAATGGCTAAAAGATGTGAGTTCATTTGTGTATTTTTATTTTTGTTTGCCTATTAAAGGTTTTTTTTTTTAATTATTACTTCCGTGCGTTACTTTCCGATCCACCCTCGTATAATGATTCTACTGATGTACTCGTTTCATTAACTTTTCTTCCTCTACATCCATTCAATGACGTTGATTGTATTGTAATGTTAATAAATTTCAGGTAAGTCCAAATAATTAGAAAATAACCAATGATTTTGTAATTTTTTAAGTATAGATATTTTAAAAACAAATGTTGGTGTCAAAGTAGCCCATAGCAACTCTGAATTACAACGAAAGCAAATTGTATGTCAAGTAACCCCAAACCATAGTCCACCGCTGTAGAGTAAAGGCCCATTCACAATGAAAATTAAACATAACCGTAACATAAACACAGAAGTTTGCGCCCAGGCTACCAAATGGGACCATTCACAATGATTCACATAAGCATTGACATAAACATTACCGTAAGACGTTAACATGAAAGTTTGCAAACTCCAAACTTTCATGCTTATGCTTACGTGATTTGCAAACAGAACACAATCGTGGAGCGCTGAAGTATACGACAGAATATGAGGAAATGGCGCCGTTGTTATGTTTCCATGGTTACCAAGTATGTTTGCTGTTATGTTTATGTTCCCATCGTGAATAATGGTATGAATTCTTGATTTTACCGTAACGTTTATATTTTTAAGTTAACGCTTACGTTATGTTTAATTTTCATTGTGAATGAGCCTTAACGGTCAGCGCGTCTGACAGTGCACAGTTTCTCAGATACGATCCAATCTAACGAGCTTCCTCCCCCTGCTGTCTTAGTTTTCATTACAGTTTTATTATCGCAAAGTAATCTTACTGACAATAAACAGGTTTGCTAAATAGTGACGCGTGGACTTCGTCGTTTACTAAAGTTGTACAAACAGTCAACCGGGGTCGATTTGAACTTATTTGACACATCGCGACGGCCCTAGATGAATTGGACTAAGGCGTCGGGACATTCACCTCTGTCCGGCCGGCCTAGGTTCAAGGCTCAGGTCACCGACGAAATTTCCCTCGAGCATTTAGATCGATGCATCAGCGTGAAATTATGGAGAGCGTCTTTGTGCGTTCGGACGCCCTGATGTACCGACTCATCGCTTTGCCACTGCTCAATGTGATCGTAGAATTTTTCATAACTGCCTTTATATTAAGGAATTCAGAATTAAAGCTGAAATTTTATTAATTGGTGATTTACGACTCTTTCTTAACTGCGTGGTTTCTGGCTTCAATGGAATATTGACAGAATGACGGTATTTGGCGACGAGTCTAAAGATTACCTGATATTCGTCTTACTTACTTACTGGCTTTTAAGGAACCCGGAGGTTCATTGCCACCGTCACATAAGCCCGCCATTTTCCCTATCCTGAGCAAGATTAATCCATTCTCTATCATATCCCACCTCCCTCAAATCCATTTTAATAGATGTGGTCGTGCCAGAGAATCAGTCCCATTCCGAGGCTTATTTGAAGGATTCGTAACAAGCTTTTTTTTACGGTGATGAGTTGTTAGCCCTTCGCCCAACCCCCAAGCTGGAGGACCACCCCTCATCGGTTGTCCGCGACTGCTTATTCAATATATTCACAGCTACCCATTCGTCTTACAATTGAAATAACGTCATAAATATCACGAGAGACTTGGACTGTACTATTGAATTTATGAACAATTTAGTTGCGAGGAAAATTACCTGAAGAAAACTAAAACCAAGAATGGTACTTATTTGGACTATCTCGAGAACAGAATAACAGATATTCAATGAAGTCGGCCTGGTTGGCGCAGTTGATATAGCGCTGGCCTTCTATGCCCGAGGTTGCGGTTTCGATCGCAAGCCAGATCGATGGTATTTAAGTGTGCTTAAATGCGTCAGACTCATGTCAGTAGATTCAATGGCATGTAAGAGAACTCGTACGGGACAAAAATCCGGCACACCGGAGACGCTGATATAACCTCGATAGTTGCGAGCGTCGTTAAATAAAATATAACATTTATTCAATGAAAATAAGATAACACATGTTCTTATGAAATAAGTTAATTAGTATACTGACTTAGTATTCTCCTTGTATTCCCTTTGTTTTCCCTTTAAGTACATGTTCTTTTATTCCCCTTATTCTCTTTATATTCTTCTAGTAATCCTTGCATTACCCTTCTTATCCTTGTCTTTTCCTTTTTCTGCTTCTTTTCCGATATTGTCTTGTTTCCTCTTATTCTTCTAGTATTCCCCTTGCTCTCTTTGAGCTTCCCTTGCTATTCTTGTATTCCCTCTGTTCTTTCTGTATTCATCTTGCACTCCCCATTTTCTCCCTCCATCCCCATGTTCTCCTTTTATTCTCCTTATTTCCCTTGTATTCATCTTGTAATCTTTGCATTCCCTTTGTTATCCTTGTCTTTCCCGTTTCCTGCTTTGTTTCCGATTGTTCGGCATGTTTTACACTCATTTTCCTTGAAGTTTCCCTGCACTCCCCTGGCATTCTCCTTGTTCTCCTTGTATTCCCTTGTTCTCTTTACATACCTCTTGTTATTCTTGTCTTACCCCCTTTTCTTCCTGTATACCCATTATTCGTGTTGTTTTCCCCTTGTATTACCCTTGTTCTCCTTATATTCTCTTTATTCTCTATGTATTTCCTTTGTTCTCCCTGTAATTTCCTTGTTTTTCCTGTATATCCTTGTTAGTCTTGTAGTTCACTTATTCTCATTGTAGTCACATTGTACTGTACTCCTTGTATTCCCCTTGTAATCCTGGTATTTTCTTTGTTCTCCTTGTCTTTCCTTCTTTATTCTCACTGTTCTCCTTGCCTTTTCCTTGTTCTCTTTTTCTCTTTGCAAGTTCATTGTTCTTCTTGCTTTCCTCTGTTATTCTTGCATTTCTCTTTTTCTCCTACTATTTCCACTATTTGTATTCTTTTCTCTTTTCTCTCCTTATACTCTCCGTGTTCTTCTTGTATTCCCCTTGTTCTTCTTGTAGTATCCTTGTCCTCCTAGTACAGGGAAACAGAACTGGTGAGAAAGTGGTGGCATGGAGAAAGCGTTGGTTCCCCATCCACAGTCCACCGGCGTTGAATGACATATCTGTGGCCCGTATGCAATCACATAAGACAGACACTGAATACAAATCCCCTTCCCTACCAAGTGAATGACGCGGTGGTGGAAGGAAGGGGTGAGTGACGTATTCCGATGAGTCACATAACGCCACAATTGTCGCTCAGTTCTGCAAGCCTGTCCTAGTAGTACCCTTATTCTCCTTGCCGTACCGTTGTTCTCCTTGTAGTTCCCTTGTAGCCCTTGTATTTTCTTTTTTCTACGTGTCTTCCCCTTCTTCGCCTTGCATTCCTCTTGTTCCGCACACCGTTCGTCAACAACCTGTTCTACGTAAATATAAGCAACATAATAAAGCTAAAGGCCCATTCACAATGAAAATTAAACATAACCGTAACATAAACACAGAATTTTACACCCAGGCTTCAAGATGGGATCATTCACAATGATTCACATAAGTATTTATTTATTTATTTATTTATTTATTTATTTATTTATTTATTTATTTATTTATTTATTTATTTATTTATTTATTTATTTATTTATTTATTTAAATTTAAATATACAGAATAAAGAATATAATTGCAAAACAAACAAGAGAAATAGAAATAAAATAATACAAGCAATATAAAAAGAAGAAACAGTAGTATTAACAAAATTTGAGACCGAATGAGCAGCGCTCGTGCTCGGTCGCAGTTCAGATATAATATTAAAATAAAAAAAATAATACTAAAAATAAATAAGTAAAATAAAATAGGAAATAAAATATAATTACAGCGGCAATGGAATTATATAATATAATATTAACACTAGAGAAGAATAATATCGCACGTGAATAGTAGGACTAATATATATTTAAAAATTATAGAATACAAATATAATATAGGTTGATTAATTCATACACATTGGCTATAAATTTATTTAATCAAATTGAAGATATTAACACGTTTCTAATTTTCTTGTTATATGTTAGTGGGTTACATGTTAGAAGTTCTGGGTGTAATTTAGTTAAAGCATTGTACAACCGAGGGCCAAAATTTATGCTATGCTTTAGACCAGCAGATGTGAGACATTTAGATTCTACTAATGTTGAATTAATATTTCGTCTTGTGTCATAATTGTGTGTCTGTAATACAAACTTATTACGATTTTTATGATAAAATTTTAACAGCGTATACTTATAAATTTGTTTTGTTTGTATTGACATAAAAATTACCGTAAGGCGTTAACATGAAAGTTTGCAAACTCCAAACTTTCATGCTTGTGCTTACGTGATTTGCAAATAGAACACAATCGTGGAGCGCTGAAGTATACGACAGAATATGAGGAAATGGCGTTGTTGTTATGCTTCCATGGTTACCAAGTATGTTTGCTGTTATGTTTATGTTCCCATCGTGAATGATGGTATGACTTCTTGATTTTATGTAATGTTAAGTTAACGCTTACGTTATGTTTAATTTTCATTGTGAAAGAGCCTTAAGGCCTATCGATTTTTCACGTACTGTATCTTTATATCTTAATTCTCATTTATTTCATATTTTTCATTTCATTTTCGTAACAGTTTCTTTCTTCAATTCTACTCCATTTTACATAAAGGGAAACTATGGCGAATAATGCTGAGATTGTTTTAAATAATCTAATCATAGTAATCGAATGTGGCCAAATATACAGTGTGTGAGTTAAAATAAATGATTTTTTTTTGTTTTTTTTTAATCCTGTTTATTTGACTTTAAAATTTTAAGCAGTTTATTCAATAAAAAAAGAGCTCCTTGCACAACGCTCATTGTCAAATTGATCTGATACTTTTCACAGAGGTCAATTAAATGTTGACAAATATGATTTAATTAGCATTTGTATGAAATATTAATATTAAGTTCCTTCGAGGCATATTCATATTGCACTTAGATTAAAATATTATGCTGTAATGATAAATTCACGAAATTAAAAAATTTTTATCACTGTCTATTCAGACAGAATTCAAAAAGCTAATTAATTTTTATTCCCATGACTATTTTTAAGTTTTTGAGCAAATATGAATAAAACATTTTTAAAACGTTGACCCAAGGAGTCTTTTCAGTGACGTCAATATAAAATATATATTTAAAAAAATGTAATTTCAAAAATGCATTTTCAAAAATGTGATTATAAAACTATTATGCCTAATGGCAACAATTATCGTACAGATGATAGAATTTTTTTAGTAGGTTATTTTACGACGCTTTATCAGCATCAAAGGTTATTTAGCGTCTGAATAAGATGAAGGTGATAATGCCGGTGAAATGAGTCCGGGGTCCAACACCGAAAGTTACCCAGCATTTGCTCATATTGGGTTGAAGGAAAACCCCGGAAAAAACCTCAACCAGGTAACTTGCCCCGACCGGGAATCGAACACGGGCCACCTGGTTTCGCAGCCAGACGCGCTGACCGGATCATAGTATTGTAGGCCTGTTTGTGTAGTTTAAATTAAAAAAAAAATTGAATGAAAATTTCGAAAGTTATAAAAATCATGTGTCTGCCCTTAATATCCTTATTTATATACTCCTAGGTCGTTGAAATATAAAAGAAAACTGTGTCACTAATCCTTCACTTCATTAACGCTGACCTACTGCCCACATTGTGGAATTACCGAGGAACATAAAAATCCTGGCCGGGAAATGAATTACGACCTTCGTGCCGAGAGACGTGGTGGCGACAATTACGGAAATGCGTGGCCCGCAATAAGCGTGGCACGCGATGTCATTCATACGGGGAAGTGCAAATTAAGTTCCGCTGCCAGAGTGAGTGCACCGAGCCACGGTAAAAACGATTAAATAATTTCGGAAGGGTGAGACTGTAGTCTCCGCGCAGATCAATAACACCCCTGTCTGTCTTCACACGCATCGCTCACCCTCCACGCACTGTGCACGCAGGGCGGTGTCGTAACCACGCAGTAGACAGTAACGCAACAACTGGCCCACCTTGGTCAATAGCTGCAATTAGTAACCTTCATCAATTCAGGGTCACAACAAAAAATCTAAATTAGATTACAATGAGCAGAAATGAAACCTTTAAGGACAACTAAAGGTTGCGCAAAATTAGTTCATATAAACAACGAAGTAATTAGTCAAGAACTCAATGTAAAATCTTTAATGAAGAAATGCAGAGATTTTTCTCGTAAATAGCTTGAACACGTCCAAATAAGTAATGGATGATCAACGATTTACAGAATTTCCTTCTGGATACACACCTTCTGGAAGAAGGGATTTTTTTTTTCATTTGGTTATTTAACGACGCTACATCAACTGTTCAAACAGAAGATGATATCAAGAAACCTTTTAGACTCTTAGTGGAAGAAACAAGAATAACAGGGTTAAAAATTAATTCTGATAAAACTAAATACATGAATATATCACGTACCTCAAATAATAGAGGGTCACTTATAATAGATGATTGGGAGTTTCAAAAAGTTACTGAATTTAAATACTTAGGAAGTATAATTAATGAAATAGGCTTATTTGGGAAAGAAATTGAATATAGACTCGTTACGGCAAGTACGTGTTACTACTCCCTTCATACATTGCTTAGTTCCGGATTCCTTTCTAGATTATCAAAATTAAGATGCTATAAAACAATAATCCTACCAACTCTCCTATATTGCTGTGAAACTTGGATATTAACAAAAAAAAAAAAAAAACAACAAAATCCCTTTTTACTTTTGAGAACAAAATCCCGAGCAAGATTTTTGGTCCCATTCAAGAAAATAACACATGGAGAATTTTGAACAACAGGAAACTAAGGGATATTTATAAAGATCTGCACATAATAGCCCTAATAAAAAGTCGAAGACTACGTTGGCTTGGACACGTTCTACGGCGTGATGAAGACTCTCTTCTACGAAAAGCTTTCGATTATTCTCCAAGATGTACGAGACCTCTTGGTATTCCTCGTCTCCGTTGGCAGGACCAAGTATATGATAGGCCTAATCTTTGTACAGTGGGAGGACGACAAGAAGATGCAGAGAACAGAGATGAATGGCGATATATCGTGAATGAGGCTAAAAACCACTTAGGTTTTGAAATGCTCTAAATTGATTGATTGATATCAACTGTGAGGTTATTTAACGTCTATGGGAATGATGATAGCGAGACAGTATTGGCGAGATAAGGCCGAGGATTCGCCAAAGATCACCTGACATTCATCTTACGGTTGAAGAAAACCTCGGCAAGCACCCTACGTATTCTTACAGGCCATTTTTTTATCTCGTGAAACCAAATGCATGCGTGCGAAAGAAAGGGAAGCTTTCCAGTCCACTTTCTTCTTCCCCTCACGCGAAAGTTGGTTTCACGAGGTAACATTCTATTGGTAAAGATATATATTAGCGAAATATTAATTTATTATTTGGTAAGAAAGGGGTTAGACATTCACTTCGGACACAACAGAAGAAACAAACGCAAGAAACAATCTCAATTCCTACTAGAGAAGACCAATTTTGAATCTCTCTATAGGAATTCGAAGGAAAATCACCGGTTTTTCAGCCACGGAGGAGGAAAGGAGTAAGAATGTGATTATTCCTGTTTATAAGAAAAAAATAACGCAAACCAGGCTGCATGGCATTCTGGTAAAGATCAGCAGGCTGGCCGGAGTCGTCAGATGACCTACTGAGACGAGGCGAGAGAGCACACATCCCAGAGCGCTGCAGACGCCCTTGAAGACGTCCTACAAGTTTAAAGCGCGTCTCTGTGATAAGGGCAGCCGTATCTGTGTCGAGGAATGAGGGTTTAATTGTTTGCAACAGCTGATGCATCGTTTAGCACATCTCAAGGATGAACAAAGTCGGGCAGGACTCCTAGTTAAGTGTAATTACTGCGAGCACATTTCAAAACCATTTTTGTAAGTCGTAAATAATATGCTAGTGGGCGCACGACTGTACGGCGCTAGTGAAGAGGCTCAGCAGAGGTTTACCATGGATTAAATTCTTCGGCCAAAAACATTAAGACACCGGCTTTTCACGTCGAATAGCAGAATTTATTTCAGGCTAGTGGAAGAACACAGGGTTGTGATGGGTTTTCTCGACGCACTCCACAAAATTTCATTTAATCATCAGCATTAGAAACATCAACAGCATCTGATTCAAGGATAGTTTGATAAGCTTAATACGTATTACATACATACATACATACATACATACATAAATACATACATACATACATGTAAACTTGTACTTTGCAAAAACAAGACATAAGTACGATGGTCTAAATCTTGACTACATAATACAGCACAAGAACTGGACACACCCTGCAGAACTCATCGACATAAAAGAAACAGAACAAAATACAGAATATACGTATGAAATATACACGGATGGCAGTAAAAGTGAACGTGGAGTTGGAGCAGGAGTAGCAATATTTCAGAGTAATGAACTAATCCAACAACTAAGATTCAGATTAGACAATAAATGTTCAAATAACCAAGCTGAACAACTTGCTATCATGAAAGCGTTAGACAATATAAAACGACTAAGAACAATAGGTGAAAGACCATTAGACGAAAGACGAATAGCCATCTACACTGATAGTAAAATTACTCTGGACTCTCTAAGGAATGGAAGCAACCACAACAACCTAATTGAAGGCATCCGAACGAATCTACGGCTGGTGGAGAACGACAGATGGCTAGTGGACTTCGGATGGGTCAAGGCTCATGTGGGGAACTACGGTAACGAACTGGCAGATCGTCTAGCGAAGCAGGCAGCGAGTGACGTCGATCTACAGATCTGTTACGACAAGGTCCCGATGAGTGAAGTAAGGAACCAGCTAGCGGTCATATCCAAAGGAAAATGGGAAAGTGAATGGTCAACTACTTCCAAAGGTACTCTAACCAAGGCGTTCTTCCCTAGTGTCCAAGATAGACTGAAATTGAAGATAGAAGTAACTCCTAACTTGACGACTCTGTTGACCGGACATGGAAGACTCAACGCATATTTTCATCGATTTAAAATCAAGAATAGTGCGACATGTGTCTGTGGGGATGGGGATCAGACAGTGGATCATATCATTTATGACTGTACGAAATTAGGAAAGGAAAGAAGAACACTAATCCAGTCTATACATAAATGTGGTGGAAAGTGGCCTGTGGACAAGACAAAATTAGTGAAAAGTTATGTAAAATATTTTATAAAGTTTGCAAATAGTATAGACTTTGAACAACTACAGTAGGCTGGCTAGTATATAAGGATAAGTTATTTGGGAAGATAGGTTAAAAGTCAGAATTAAGTGATAAGGGTCAAAAATAGGTTACTTACATTCTGTAAATAAGCTACAATATTAGAGGGTATAATTTATCTGAAAATAGGCTGATCAAGAGATAGTAAATATGTAAATACTGTAAATATTTTAATGTTAGAATATGTAAATAGATTCTTGTACTTCATAGGTTAGGAATAGGAAAATAAGTCAGATTAAGAAGTACCAATATTATCTTGGCAGTTACACATAGTAGATGAACTACACTAATCCATATTTAATCTAGAATGACAACATAATAATATATAATGTAAATGGATTATGTACTTGAAGGTAAACCTAGGCATGTAGTATTACTTTCCATTTGTAATGGAACATGCTGCTCAAAAAAGGAATACATACATACATACATACATACATACATACATACATACATACATACATACATACATACATACATACATACATACATACATACATACAAACATACATCACACACTACCGGTCAAAAGTTTTCGATCACCTATCACAACTATGGATTTGTGGTTAAAACATATCATATATTCTATCATATCATAATGCTAGAGAGAGAAAATATTTATTTTGTTGGCCTATTTAATTTTTCCGATGTGTTTGTACATTGAAATAAAGTATATAGTTGTTTTCATAGCTGATCGAAAACTTTTGACCGGTAGTACATACATACATACATACATACATACATACATACATACATACATACATACATACATACATACATACATACATACATACATACATACATACATTACACCTAGAGAGTGACAGAAACGAGGCATAATGTGTATAGTGTAAACATACAGGTAGCAAGGCATGTAGTATTACCTTTATTGTAATGGGACATGCCGTTCAACTAATATTAAAAAAAATGCATACATACATACATACATACAAACATACATACATACATACTAGTATCCTGCAATGTTCCAACATGAAAGAGGCAACCAAGATACCACAAACTTCGTCTTAGTTCTTATGAAAAACTAATCAAAAGGTACATATTAAAATCCTTGAGCTGTTAAAACATGAAGGATTGGGCGTTGAGGACAGCGATTATTTTTATAACAAGATGGAACAAATACGACAGGCTTCTTCCATAGAGCGAACATCGCCGAATGTCAAACTTCGCCACAATCGATAAATTGAACCGAACATAGCGCCTGTAATGCACGATGCAAGTATATACATACACACATATCTAAACATTCTCGAAGCAGTGAGCCTAATTGCACAATTCTTAGTAACTTACCTTCCCAGAAATTTTGTTGCATCTCTCTCAAAGTAACGGACAATGTAAATATAACACTTTACTTTTTTTTTCTTTTCTAATCGACATTCAATGCTTCAGAGACTCGCCCAACACATAATAACAATGAAGCTGTAGACTTGAACATTTCTGCCAACAGTAGGAACAGATAACATAGACAGGAGTGAAAATATTTTTGATAACGAAATCCATTGCCACCATTAGTGAATTGAAAACTTATCAAGATAATTGTGGTGCTTCTTTAATAATAATAATAATAATAATAATAATAATAATAATAATAATAATAATAATAATAATAATAATAATAAGCAATATTTACTTTGCCGCTGTTTTTTTCTTCTACATGTAATAATACATTCAGTTGTAATAAGCAGCATGTATGTTAAAGAAAATGGTTTGTTGTATACTTTTTTTTCCTTGATAATTTTTTTAAGTCTATTTTAAAAGTTGAAAAATGCTTTATATTATAAATGAATGTAAAATGTTAAACTGTACTTATTATGTCAATAAACAATAAATTATAAATTCCATAATCTGCTCACAATTTCTCTGAGTACTTAACAGATAAAAGATGTAATGCAATTCAAAAAAACCGTTTTACTTCCGCTTCGAAATAAAATGGACTAATAAATAATTAATGAAAGGCATCAGACATAATCTGATATCCTCACGTAACCCACTTATTCACAAACAGCTCCATTAAAAAGTGTGCTACATACATTTAGTTATTCGTGTCAGGAGATAATTCTGTTCTGATTTTCAAACGTGTTCCACATACCAGTGAAACAAACAATGCTGCATAGCAACAAGCTATAAACATTCATAAGTTAATATCTCTACGGTCCAATATAACTGCATTCTTCAGACAGTTAAGGCAGTTAAATATACACCACTGAATGAAACATTTTAATCCAATTGACTTAAAAATATACAGAGAAACAACGTAAAGCCATTTCATGGCATCATTATTGTTATTTTTAAAATTTTTATATATGAGTATGAGTGTGTATATCTAAAATACAAATTATGTTAGAAAGCTAAAATGTTGTGTAAACTTTCAGAACTGAAGTGTACTATCATTATGATATTACTCTAAGCATCTGACGCATTTTTACAGAAATTAAAATTAATTTTAATTAGACCAATTATTGTAATCCTTTTCAACATGACTAATTATAATAATAATATATTTTAAAGATTAACTAAAAAATCAAACTCTTTACATAAGTCACAAGATGCAATCAATATATTTCCGAACGGCACTTGTATTTACTGTAGGTACCGGTAAACATACATGCGCGTGTCACAGAAGATCATTGCTTCCGTGCCTGCTGAGTCAGTCTATAAAAAAGCGTCAGATTGTCTTCAAGAACAGAGCTTCTACACGTGATTTTATGCAAACATGTCAAGGACCTACTGCGATTTTTCCTGGAATCTCTCTATACACGCCTTACGGCTAGTCTTCTTCTCTGCCTTTTAAGTGATGCATTTAGTATAGATTCCAGGTGTTTCTGTAACTCTACATAACTTCTCCTTTTCCTATGTCCTTTATATTGCCTACATTCAGGGGTGTCCGGAAACTTACTGACTGACCCTTTTAATTTGTTTTTGAGATGTTTCCACACGCACTCATATATGCAAATTAATTGCTTTTTTCATACTCTATTTAATAGTCATTAAAGACTATAAAGACTATAAGTTACAAAGCATTGGAAAAATTCAAGCTCTTTAGCAAAGACCTACGTACTGAGAGAGAGAGGGAGGGAGGGAGGGAGGGAGGGGGTGAGAGAGAGATCATATATTTAAATAAACTGCCGGAATCAAAGAACAAGCCTAGGAAACTTTTCATTACTGAATCGTTCTGAAACTGTCGTTACGGAGCCTCATAGGAAAGTAAACAAATTTAAAATCATACTGAAAAATATATTTTGATATATTATTATGTACTGTATTTATTACATTAATAAATATTGTTAGCTTAGGGCTGTTCTACGATAGAGAGATTTAAAAGTAATGTAGATGCAAAGCAATTATTTAAATTGGCTGTAAATAATTAAGGCGACTTGTAATTTCTGAATATGGCAATGGACAGGTTAATAGAAATAGGTTTGCTTGTAATTTAGACTTTCTTCTATTCTGTTTATATTATTTTATTACTGAGTAGCTGTAGTTATTGTAATGCTATTCTCTATTTTATACACTGTCATAGGAATATATCCAATGTTAATGTGAATAAATACATAATTATACAGAAACGATGAACCTTACTGTTTTGTTTTTTGCACGATCGTGTTTTTTTTTGTATTCACAGCTATTGTTGTTAGACCTTGAAAGTTAGAATTCCCAAACAGAAACTTGTTGCTAGGGAAACCATTCTTCATAACATGAAACTATACTGAATTAGACCCATTACAGTGTACTTATTGTTACTAAGTTATTATTACATTGTAGTTTTGCGAAGACTTTGGAATAGGCCTAATATTGTTATACATTTTGAATACAAAGTAATATACTGTATTTGCAATTTTAAAATTATGATTGTGAAAAAAAATTTACAATACACGTTTGCGAAGTGCATTACAAAATCCCGGAAGTTGAAAAACGAGCAGAGCGAGTTTTTCACACTTTTCCTCGATTTTGTAAAGAACACTTTCCAACCTTGTATCGTAATACCGTATACTATTAAATTTACACATTAAAGTATTCTTAAACAATCCATATTACCATAGTAAATCAAATTGTGGCTGATACTATCTGTAGTTTTTAACAGATTTTTGCCTTTAAATATTCACATCGCGTCTTAAAACCGAGTATATACAGTATAAACATGAAAATGCAATTGAGGACTTAGATTGTAACTAAGCAAAGATTATTGTATTGTACTAACAGACTAAATCTAAAGATATGAAGATATTTATGATGATGATTTTATGAGCTATAATACTGAAAGTCATGATCAGGTAGAAAGGATAAATGGAATGGCCAGCTTCCACATTCCTGCGAGCTCATTGTTTTCGCTAAAAGTTACTGAAAAAGGGTGAAGTCTGTCCTTCGGCTGAACCTAGCGGTAGGGCACCTACAATTCTCTTCGCAACGATTTTCTGAAAAACTTACAGTTTCTGTTTCACTTAGAATACGGCACTAGAATTCTATTATCGGTATTTTCTTATGGGTATAATATTCACATTCAAAATATTATTATAAAACAATACTTTAAAAATTAGGAGGGTCTTACAATCGATGGGAGTCTTGTTTTTTTTTTTAGTAAATGCGGTATAGGGTTAATAAACAAAATTTTAAATTTTACAAATTCCAAAAAATCTGACACCTATCAGACAGTGCTTCATCAAATCATCGTCATTGCCATTGCACATTTCCAGAATATACCTACACATAAACAGGATAATAAAACTAATTACTCTTGAAAATAAGGGGTGTTAAAAGTAAATCGTGTTAATTCAGTCTGTTGTGTCCTTCCGAACTTACGAAGCATTTCTCACAAGCCGACAACATTGCCTATTGCAGGCTATTAAAACCTACGGGACAAAATTGGATATTTCTGTCTAGACAATATATAAGACAATCTTGAAATTTACTGAAGGTCACAGCATTTTAAACGAAAAAATTTCCGACGTATAGTGTTCTAAACAGAGGTGAGGTGTGTGTACATCCCACGAGATATTCTTAATGTTAGTAATGTTATTGTTATTAGAATATATTGTTTTAAGCACTTTTTATGTCACGCGATTATACAGGCCTGTATGTTGCTACCGTCCTGAATAAATTATGATGTTTATAAAGTAAATGACTATGAATTAATTGTCCGCGGGATAGCGTGAGATTGAATCGCGATAGCCCGCTTTTAATACTAGGCCTAAAACTAGCCCAGGTATTTACGCTGACACATTAAGTTCCGTTTTCCATATATAGTCCCAGAGTTCATTGAGCCCTCCGTTTTGTGTAGACAGCCCGTGTAGGCCAACATGATAACTAAATTCACGTGTTATTGAGGTCTGATGCGGTACGACAAAGCACATACAATAGTCGCAGTAATACGTAATACATTTTCAACTTTCAGAGTTGAACGTGATATCTATATAAAACCTGGTAATATAAATTTAGAATTTTCGGTAAAGATCGAATGGATTTAGTGTCTATGATTATATCCGGTATTCACTGGTTCAAATAGTGGTTTTGCCTCTAGAATGCGAATTACTCTTATTTAGTGTCACTACGAACGTAATAGGGATTGTTCCAGAGCATTCAGAAGATTCAGAACTCTAATAAACCGTGTATAATTTTTATACAATACCCTAGATCATATATGTAACAGATAGGTCATCGCTACGTTAAAATCGTTTGCACTTTGAAGAGAACAACCACCAGGATCGCCACCCGTACACCGTAAACGAACACGAGATGGCAGTACAGTCGCTAATGCAATTCAAACGGGAATTATGACGTGACTCCTTATGTAACAACTAGATGGCAGCGTAGTAAACCTGACAAAAGTTCTTAACTTCAAAACCTATAAGGCCGACTTATCTGGGATATATAATATGATCTATGACAATACTTATGCAGAGTTGGGACAGAAAACGTCACTAACAACAAACCATCCATAAGCGATAGATGTATAAGTAGTGTATAACTATACATGGGAATTGTCTTGCATAGTTATACTCGCACAGAATATTGTACGAAATGGAAATATAAAAATTGGAAATTTATCGTTTGAAGAGGTGGAAAAATTTAAATATCTTGGTGCAACAGTAACAAATATAAATGACACTCGAGAGGAAATTAAACCCAGAATAAATGTAGAAAATGCTTGTTATTATTCGGTTGAGAAGCTTTTGTCATCCAGTCTGCTCTCAAAAAAGCTGAAAGTTAGAATTTATAAAATAGTTATATTACCGGTTGTCCTGTATTGTTGTGAAACTTGGACTCTCACTTTGAGAGAGGAACAGAGATTAAGGATGTTTGAGAATAAGGTTCTTAGGAAAATATTTGGGGCTAAGAGGGATGAAGTTACAGAAGAATGGAGAAAGTTACACAACGCAGAACTGCACGCATAGTATTCTTCACCTGACATATTTAGAAACATTAAATCCAGACGTTTGAGATAGGCAGAGCATGTAGCAGGTATGGGCGAATCTAGAAATGCATATAGAGTGATAGTTAAGAGGCCGGAGGGAAGAAGACCTTTGGGGAGGCTGAGACTTAGATGGAAGGATAATATTAAAATGGATTTTAGGGAGATGGTATGTGATGGTAGGGACTGGATTAATCTTGCACAGGATAGGGACCGATGGCGGACTTATGGGAGGGCGGCAATGAACCTCCGAGTTCCTTAAAAGCCACAACTAAACCTAAATCTAAAGTTAAATTTTCAGGTACGCTATTCATATCCTAGAGGCTCTCGTTGAACATTTTCTAACCCCTACCTGGTTACTGTGTATTGTTTCATTACAGTCAGTGTCATAATGCACATATCAACTTACTGTGGTCAATTCAACGCCCTTTGGATGGACACCGCTGCTGTTTTGTTTTCGCTGTCGTCATGGTGATAAAAGTGCAGCACCACGAACAAACTCATCTGTAGGAAAACATACGCTGCAAACAGATTTAAGCGGCAGATGCAAGTCTCTCAAGCAGATAAAATTGATTTACGACTTATCAACATCATATCCTCTTCATTCAACGAAGCCGCTCCATTAAGTGATGACATCTTGTGGTCCAAAGGCCGCACTGCCTCTCCATACTCTATTATTAGCGCTCTGGTTTTTAACATCCAGTATCTGCATACCACTTGGTGGGAGTTTGACTTGGCCTAATGTTTGTACACAGTGAAGTAGATATATGAAGATTTAAATCAAGAGTTTCAGTTGGCTTTATTTTTATATTAATAACATTCTTCTTACTCTTTGTGGAGTTATATGTTCAAGGGGTGTATACCAGAAAATCATATTCGGGGGAAATTATATTTGAAGGATGCACGGACAGACGGTCTGCAGGAAATATGTCTAATGGCATTATGTCTACTTTGTTGCATCCAATGACTGTAGATCTACGACAACATGTCTACATAAAGTAGGTGTACCCTATCTTTAGTTTACCTGAGAAAATGTCTACAAATGAAAACGCCTTCTAGAAAAAGTCTACTAATGAAATAATTGTTATATAAAACTTATTTAATTACATTACTGAAGTTTTAAGGAACAAATTTACAAATTTATAGCACTTTATCAAGAAGAAATAATAGAAATTTACAGTGGCGGCTCATGGGTATTGAATTAAGGGGGCTGCATACAAAAATAAACCAAGCAACTTACTTTATTTAAAGATTAGTTCCATGCGCCTTATCTTGTAAGTTGTGTTTAAATGAGACAGGCTCATGTCAGTAGATTTACTGGCATTTAAAAGAATCCTGCGGACAAAATTCCGGCACACCGGCGACGCTGATATAACCCCTGCAGTTGCGAGTGCCGTTAAATAAACCATAATTTAATTTTTTATATGCAGATTTGAACCTTAGAAATATCTAACTGGCGATGTTGTAGTTGGTTGTATAATACATATACATGATACATCAATAAATGAAAAAAACAACTGAGCCAGAAATTGAAATCAGAATATTCAAAAGTACTCACCAGGGCGCTTGCCTCATTTACTGTGATGTTAGATGTTTCAGATTCCATTATAGTTTGAAAACATTCTAGCAATGGCTCCTTCTTCTCATGAACAACATTTAATGTTCTTATTTTAAATCCATCTTGTTGCCCCGGGTGATGGAATTGTCTGTGAAACACATTAATCTAATACGGACTGAGTGGAGATCCAGAGAAGAAAGCAGGGATACTGGATAAATTATCAAAAAATATGCGAGTCTTTGTATTTTGTTTAGCGGCTCTTTCCATTATGAGATTCAACTGATGGGCACTTAATTTCACATTTCTCCTGAATTGTTAAGGTACTGAACTGAATAAACTGTAAACATTGTACAGAATTAAACATTGTTGCACTTGTTATATTCACAACATTAAAGAAAATGTATTTAAAACTGCGCGCTACTGACAAACTGCTGCAAATTTTGCAGCGTCTGGAAACTCTGGATTCATGGCAAGGGGCAGCAGGGAGGAGGGGTAAAACTAACGCGCAAAGCATGCGAGACGAGACTGGCAGCTCCAGGGGAGGAAGTGGCTTCACCCTATAGTCCTTGTCTCTGGTTTCGCTCTGGCAGCACCAGGGGAGGAAGTGACTTCACTAACGATTGCGTGCATGTCAGCATGTTATTGAGAGCGAATTTTTTTTTTTAATTCGAGCCGCTAAATAGAGGCTGTATAATAAATGTTTTTCACAACATAAAACGAGACAAGAGCCACAAATGTCTGGGGGTGCTGCAGCTCCGCAGCCCCTCTTCGAAAGCCGCCCCTGGAAATTTATAATTACAATATCGAGGAGTATAAATCGGTATTATAACTGGACCGTACAAGGCCACCTTTGCCTCTAAGTTTAGAAGAATATATTAGATGCTGCACCTCCATATGAAGTTACTAGTAACGGAGATCAATATTGTTTGCCCATACGGCATCAAAACTAACGCCTCCCCATCGTATTACCTGCTTCCCCCTGTATTATTGCGTTTGATGATGCATTTGGAGTATTGAATGCACGTTGTTTTTTTATATATGACTACTCTTCTTACTTTGACCTCTGCCCGTCTACTGTTATGCGTATGCAATCCAGTTTTGTAAACATGGATATCATTCAAATTATTACCCGCAACACTTGTAGCATTGCAGGTATCACGGAAAGAACACTTCCAGTACATCTTGTTGCCATCCTAATTTACACGTCTCAAATAGTAGTCAAAATTGTTGTGCACCAACAATTTAGGAATTTTGTGCACCAATAGGAATTTCACTTCTTTTGTTTTTACCGCTTTGTACTGAAAGGTTAATGTAGGTAGAATTTATCTATAAATTTTCTACTTATTTTAGATAGTTATTGCATTATCGACTATATTCTTACTTTGACTTATAATGTCCATATTCGAACTCCGGTGTAGGGTTACCATCCATCCGGCAAAAGGAGGACATGTCCTCTTTTTTTAATCATTTTATCCTGTCCGGCAGGCATTAAAACAAATTGAAATGTCCAGCATTTCGCATTTCAACTAGAATTAACATGAATATTGAATAATGTGCGATATTATGCATAGAATATCTAAACAAATGGCGAAAATCTATGAAAGAATTTAACTTCTTTCAATGGTTGAAGCTGGAGAACATAAAAAAACACAAACTATCATGACCTATTGACATACATTGAATTCTTACGCTCTAAAAATGTCGCTATATATGATTCTATGCTATTTTATCAATTTTATTCTGCAATGTACAAAGATATGCCAATCAAGTAAATTTAACAAAGATTCAAGTTTATCTAAACAATGGTGCAAATTCTTCAATTCCAATAGTTCTGCGCGCACTGAAACTTTCTCAGAACTCTTAAATATATGTCAATTTTATTTATTTATCCCAAGACACAATGGAAATGCTGAGAGAGTATTTTCCCTAGGATATCTGCTCAATGGACAAAAGAACGAAATCGCATGCTAACGAAGACAGTCAGAGGTATCATCACGGTGAAATATAATTTCAAGAACATGTCCTGTGAACAGTTCCATAGTTATTTGTTACAAGATATAAGTTTGTCTCTTCAGGTTCTTGTGCACAAAGTGGGCTCCACCGATAAGTAGGGTACAGATGTAATATTGATCCAGCAACTAGTGAGAAAACTAAGGTGAGCCATTGTTTTTATCTTTAATTTTGTTCATACCGATTTTTAAAAAAGTCCTCCTCTTTCAGCAATGTCCCCTTATTTTAGATTCCATGTCCACCTATAGAATTTCTTCTCATGGTAACCCTACTTCGGTATATTGACAGAAAAAAATGAAAGAATTTCATACAACAATTCTTATAATAACATAAACTGACTTCGGTCGCTATGGAGATGCTTACGTCATATGGGATAAACTCAACCACGTGAAAGAATCCATTCCTGTACACAAGGGGAATCCGCATATATAGGCCTAGGTAGTTGTGAAAAAATTTCCAAAAATCAAACAATGCATTTTTGGTTTTATTTGATGTTGATGCGCTATAATTTCATTTTTTTACGTTACACCAAAGACATTGTGTTTCAGAGTTAGGGGAGAGTTGGGTAGTATCGGACAGTGAGTTTCTTGCATCTACCACCAGATGGTAGTACCTGAATGACATGGTTACGTTTCTGTATGCGACATCACAGAATCGAAACCATGTCAGTCAGATATTATCATCTGATGGTAGATGAAAGAAACTCACTGTCCGATATTACCCGATGTCCGATACTACCCAACTCTCCCCTATGTGCTATTCTAAAAATTGTATCGCACTTCTGAAATATTATCAAGGAAGTAAAAGTTTCTTAAGTTTTGAATACGTGTTATAAGGTTATATTATATTTATTAACAAAAGAGCCCACTTTCTGAGAAAAATAAAATCCATACACGTTCGCTATTACGAGTGTCTTCTTAACCTAAACCAATTGCTTTCGTAAATAATTCCTTCTATCTAGTGTTCAAAGTAGTTTTACAACTAAATTAGTAAATTGTGGCGTACAGTAATTTTTACAAGGGCAGAGAGTTTTACAGACACATTAGGCTACTTCTTGTATGTTGTAAGATTGTGCGTTCCCACAATAATCTTTTTAACCTTCGTGGCAACCATGGCACACAGCACTTTACGTATTTTCCTCATGACGGAAGTGCTTGTTTAACTAACGACAATTTCAATCATCATAAGGTTAATTTTTGAAAGGCTGGAACATAGCATTGCGACAACATGGCCTGTTTGTTCTAAGAATACGCAACAATTCTTTAACCTCTCTGTTGCCCTTTAAACAACTCCGTTACAGATGCAATGCCATGCAAGGTTACCCGATAGTGACACTATATTTCTCCATTACAGCACTTGTATTTACTAGAAGTGGACACAGAACTGTCTACAAAAATATGCAATCCTTGTCTTACTTTATCATCACAGAAAATCAAAATAAATGTTGTGATACAGCAAAACCAAAATATTAGGCTAATAGTTCGTTTATTTTCTTCCAAATTTAAGAGTATATATACGTGAGTATTTTTTTAAACTTGTTGTTTTTCTATTAAAAAATTACTCAGAATTTCCTGAATCCAGTGATACACAATTTATTTATTTATTTATTTAAATATTTATTTATTTATTTATTTATTCATTTATTCATTCATTCATTTATTCATTTACTTATTTATTCATTTATTAATTAATGATTTATTTATTTATTTATTTATTCATTTATTCATTCATTTACTTATTTATTTATTTATTTATTTATTTATTCATTTATTTATTTATTCACTTATTTATTTATTTACTTACTTACTTCTTACTTACTTACTTCATATTTATTTATTTATTTATTTATTTATTTATTTATTTATTTATTTATTTATTTATTTATTTGTGTTACTGAAATGGACATGTTCCAACCCTAAGCTAAGACAGCTAAGACATTCACTTTTAGCTTTGAACTAAATTTCCCAAAAGTTGCCATTTTTCCACACATTATTTCATAACTTCACAACCATTAGAGATAGAATGCTGAAATTTTGCACACTAATTTCACATCAATTTATGCAAAAGTAGACTATAACAAAATCCATAACCTTGAAAATAAAAAAATAGGTCACAAAACATTATGTAAATTTTAATAAATTTTGTATAGGACACATAAAAAATTAATTGTATTAAAATTAACAACTCTGCCTGTCTGAGAGTAGTCCACCTTTTAGATATAAGTATTTCTTTCATGCAGTAAGAAAATTAAAGATGTCAGAGAAACCATAACAATGTTATTTGGTTACCAAATGGTGTAGCTGCATAATTTTTTTAATACTCTGATAAAACCGGTTTTTAAAAGATAATTATTAGTAACATTTTTATACTTTTATATGGTCGAATATACGAGCACTGCTGATGAATCTGATATACATATTGTGCTTACGCTTACAGTACAGATTGATGGAGGTGTGGAAAAAATTTCATGAAGCTAGCTCAAAATTTATGGAAGGAGTCGGTTTTGAACATGGGTAAAATATAAAAACCAACAAATATTCTAACAAGCGCTAGCCTCAAAAATTTTGCAACGAGCATCTGTAAGCATCCAGACAATTTTAAGGATAACAAAAAAAAATCGTGAAAACTGTCACTATTTTACTTCAGTAGAACCTTAAACCATCTTAGATTTAGAGGACGAATTATTTATAGAAAGGCTCAGAAGGAAAAGTGGTTCCTATAGTATTTTTTCACACAGAGCCTAACACAAAATGAGTTCATTTAAATTGTCACAACATCTTGGAATTTTAGGCTCGTTTAGCGTAGGCTGAAACATACGTTCTTCAATGCGCCTAGTTTCAGGCAATATCATAGCTCTTGAGTTTCACGTGCTGCATACATTTAGGGATTTTTACATAAAATTATTGCAATCTATCCTATTCGAGCCTAAAAATCCGAGCTCTACTTATCACATAACACGTAATTTTATAAATTCATTTGAAGGCCTCGTTCAGTCGTTAATATCACAGCTCTGTTTAGCTTTCAAATCCCATTGTTTCCCCAGTTATTTTAATGCTCTCTGAACGTGGCGGAAGGGTGGAGCGAAGGCCGTAATGATTTATGAGCGAGATAATGACGACAACTTTGATGGTGAAGTATCGTAAGTACCAGCAACATGGGCGTCAGGAGTGGGCAGCAGCCTCCAAATAAGTGCATTAGCGAATTAGCAATAATGGGAACAACAGATATGGTTACGTCAACTAATGACATCATATTGAAATCTCGATTCACACTATGCCTCTCGGGTCCCATGCGTCTCTAATTAAACTAATTGTGGTAAACTTGTTTATTACTGATATGTACACCTACTGGCAGGCATGATGGTGAAGACTCAGTTTTAACAGTGCGTGGCACCCATGGTTGAGCGTTCGCGTCTCTCTCAGGACACTAATGCTTCTTGTCAGTATGTTATTTGTATTATAACAGATGGAAGCTAGCGTAGTGCAGACCCCCGCCACGAGAATTTCTCTGAGTGTACGCCTGTTATCAGAAGGAGGAAACGTTGCTCTTGAACTTAAATCAAGGTTCTACGAGAATGTAAGTGCGGAAGACGAGTAATACACTGTGTACTACATGTTTAGTAGCAGTTGTAGTAGTAACAGATGCAATAGTTGTAATAATATTGTAGTGATAACAATTGTTACTTGTATTGTTGTTATAGTAACACTTGTAGTTGGAGTAGTGTTGTAGTAATAACACCTGTAATAGCTGTCATAATGATGTAGTAATAACATAGTTTTAATAGTAATAATATTGTATAGTTGGAATAATATTGTAATAGTAACACTTGTAGTAACAGTTGTAGTAAATTATTGTAATAATAACACTTGTAGCAACAGCTGTAGTAATCGTAATAATGCACTAGTAATAACATAATGGTGGCAGTCATAATTGCATTAGTTGTAGTTATATTGTAACAGTAACACTTGTACTAGTAGTTGTAGTAATCGTAATAGTGTCGTAGTAATAACGTAGTTATACCAGTCGTAATTGCATTAGTTGTAATAATATTGTAATAGTAAACTTGTATTTTGTAGTAGTAAGTTGCAGCAGTTGTAATAATGTTGTAGTAATGACATAGTTTTAATAGTAATAATTGTACTAGTTGGAGTAATATTGTAATAGTAACACTTGTAGTAACAGCTCTATTAGTAATAATGTTGTAGTAATAACATAATTGTAGAAATAATAATTGCATTAGTTTTGGTAATATTGTAATGGTAACATTCGTAGTTGTAGTAGTAAGTTGCAGTAGTTGTAGTAGTGTTGTAGTAGTAACAGTTACAATAGTTGGAATTTTGTAGTGATAACGTAATTGTGGTGATATTGTAATAGTAATACTTGTAGTAATAGCTGTAATAGTCGTAATCTGACGTAGTCTGTAGTAGTATTAATTGCATTATTTGAAGTAATATTGTATTAGTAACACTTGTAGTAGAAATAGTTGCAGTAATAGTAACAATATAGCTAAGACTGCAAAATTTGTTAATACTCTCCACAGTAGTTCCCTTTTAATTTTATTAAAGTGTTGTAGCAGTAGTAGTTACAGTAATATTGGAGTAGCAAAAGTCGTACTGTATTTATAGTAGTAACAATAGTTGTAATAGTGTTGTAATAACAGTTTTAGTAAAATTTCTTGTAATAATAACTATGTTATTGCTGTACCTATAATATCAGCACTAATAGTGATGGCAAGAGTAGTATAGTAGTAGCAGCATATATTTCTTTAACCTGGTAGACATAAGGCCACCAGGCTTCTCTTCCCCTCTACCAAGGATTACAACTACAAGAGTAGTAGGCGTACTGTACTCCAACCGCGAGAAAGTCTCCGCGGAATAAGACACAGCGGAGTGATGCTGTGAATGAATGTTGATGTCAGAAGGTCACATACGTGGTTAGACACATCTCCATTGCCTATCTCTCAAAGCACAAACAATAACACTGATACATATTTATACTACCCTAGTTACAAAATTAGATCACGGTTAATCTCCTGGTCTTTTAATCCCTCCATACAGGAAATAACATATGCAGGAGAGCGCATGTGTTTTAAACTGACGTTATAACGGTAATATTATCTATCTACTTCGTTCTAATAGTAAGCACATTCCTTTCACGGTTTATCTCCTGGTTGGAGAACAATACTAGTGATAAGAGGAGAGGTTGTAATAGTAGGTTACTAACGGTAGTAGTATTGAAAGAAATGTTATTAGTAGAAATAATAGACATGAAAGTGATAGTAAGCATAGTAGTAATAGGAGTAGCTGTAGAGGGGCACTATTAAATTCTCTGGAGGAGTTGTTTTTTCTCATCGAAATAAACGAAGATAATTTCCTTCTCAATCCCCTACCATTTGCTAATTCATTGTCATTATACCAACAGGTCCACCGCTGTAGAGTAACGGTATATCTGATCGTGAAAGGAGCGGAACCTGGTTCAAATTTTGGTTGGAACAAGTTACCTGGTTCCCGTAGTTTTCCTTCAACCCTAGACTCATTTCGCTAGTATTGTCACCTTCATATCAGTCAAACATTAGATAACCATGGCAGTTGATAAAGCGTCGTAGAATAAATCAATTAATAACACCAACAATGTAATCTAGTTCATTAAAGTGTCGTGGTCACTCAAAATCACAGCAGTCCACTGATTGTTCTGTTAGTAAGACCACAATTCATTTGTGAGAGAACCTCGGAAAGGATATGGAAAGCTTTGATACAATGTGTAGGACGATACAGTCTACAACCATAATATACCAATGACTACATCATTTGATTTGCTTAAGATTATGAGTATAATGTTTATTTGGACAGCCTGGAGGCAGGTGAAGGTGTTCTTCGCACGCGAGAGGGACGTTCAAGCAATCAGAATGATTTATTTGTAAGCGCCGTCTGGTTTACGTCATCGGGGTTGATGGCCAGGTGGCGGTCTTTGTTTATCAGGGGTAATTACAGTTTACTGTGGCTGTTACATCCAAGCCCTGATGTATAGCTTCCTTCAATAAATACAACATACTGTATCTCTAGAATAAAACTGTCTCTACCACTTATAACTTCTATTATTACTATTGTTGCCACTGCTACTGCTACACTGATGTTTTGACTGTTATCACGGTCACTATTGGAATAGAATTTGATTATAACCACAGTCTAGTATATACAGTCACGAAGCTTGAGTTGTGAGGGTGCTAGGAACAATAGATTGTGCCGGTACTATTTCGCATTGTCTGTGATGAGGCGATATTAGCGATCCTAGTGGTTAGCAATTATCCATGGATGCATATTTACTACGTTTTGAGCTTCGTGACTGTATATACTAGACTGTGTTATAACTAGAGATCGGCGCAGTAAGAAGAAAATGTTGCTAAAATATACACTCTGATCCGTTTGGGTATGGATAATATTAATTTATTATTATAAAGCTATTATGATATTAGGAAAAATTTCTTGCTGGTTATATTATGATTAAAAGATGGGAGTTTCCATATATGACAATCAACAATGCATAACCTGAAAAAACGAAAATAGTAGATGATTAAAATGGCTACTACAAATCAACAGCGGGCACAATGTGTTCTTTGGCTTGCTAAATTTGAGAGTGTTACAAGAGTTCAAAGGGAATTTCGACGTGAGTGTATGTAATGTACCTAAATACGATTTCATAATGTTGTGGTAACCACCGGCGTAGCTCTGTCGGCTGAGGCGCTTGCCTGCCGAACCGGAGTTACGCTTGGGCGTGGGTTCGATTCCCGCTTGGGCTGATTACCTGCTTGGGTTTTCCCGAGGTTTTCCCCAACCGTAAGGAAAATATAGTACTGTATTTTGATTAAACAAAAACCTAATGAAAATTATCAAACTCAAAATCGCGATATTTCCTACCTTACGTAAATGGATGAACTATTTTTCTTCCCTCCTATACCTAGTAAAGTGATATGTTTGTATTTTACGCCAGTATCAGCGAATTCCAGTCGTGGAAAGGAACAGCAAACGATGTTTCCGGTTCTCAACAGTTAATCCAAAGGTATAGCCAGGTTAATATTAAAAATATTAGTAAAAATAAAATGATATCCCTGTATAATATCTTCGTTCCTAAGCCATTTGGAGTAAGTTCAGGTCGTTATTTACAAAATAAGACTTCAGAGATTAATAGTTTTATCTACCTTTAAGGGAAATTTGTCGTTAACAAGGTAAAACAAATTGTGATTCTTTCATTTGCTTAACGCTAATGGTTTTATTCTCCATAAGCTCCCCCATTCAGGGGTTGCCTATACAGAAAAAGTAAACTTTTTACCAGGGAGCAAAACTTGTTGCCCGATGGAAGAGAGACAAGTAGTTTAAGGTTAATTATGTTCTAGAGTCCCTCTACTGTGTACAAAGAAGACGGCGTTTTCCCAACTGTAAAGCAAATGTCAGGTTATCTATGGCGAATTCTAGGTCTCAACTCGCTAAATATCATACCAATATCACCAATCCCAACGACGCTAAATAAACTTGTAGTTGATACAGCGTTGTTAAATATCCAAGTAAGAAAAAAACTTTTACTCCTACAAATAAGTTAAATTCGTAGCAGATATGTGCACACTTTGATACGTTATTCTTTCAATAAAATATTTTGGCTTTATAGGTTCTCGAAGTCATATGGGCTATTCCATATGAAATCGATCAGTAAAAAACCTCGCATTTTTATACCCTAATTTTTTCCCTATTTATAAAAGGTGCAGAGGAGAGTGCATTTGCAAAAATATACTATCGAAAGTCAAACGGTTTTCGTATTGTTGAGCGATAAATTTAGCGTATTTTAGAAAAACAAGCCTCTTTCAGCGCTCAGAACTCTGGAACCATTTACTGCAGAACATTGAAAGAGAGCTCATTTTGAAGCTGGCATTTGGTAGGTTATGATAAGAAGTAATCCTTATTTTTAATGTATACAGAGAGAGAGAGAGAGAGATAATCTGATTTTACTTACTTTTAGGCTTTTTGCCCATTTGTAAAAATGTAAAAAAAATATTGAGAAAAAACCTTACATTATTAAGAGGGATTCGGCATTGTTTGCTTAGTGTCACGGCTATGAGTGTCGAGGGTATTAAATAAATTATTTTCACACGCCTGGACTTGAACGGCTCAGTACCGCACGCACTGGCCGAGAGATGAAGATAAGCGAGCGTTGGGCGTCATTTTACTCCTGTGTTTATGAAAACTTGTGATAAAGCTAGCCCAGCTATGCGCTACTAAACGAAACATCACGTGTTTATTTCTCCTGAGCTTGCATCCCTCGGCTATCTCCCGCCTCACAGTCAGCTGGTTAGCTCACGCGCGTACTATTTATTTCGTTTATTTGATATTTTCAATAATTTCTTATCAACGTTGATCAGTAAAAAATATGTGTTTATTTGTACTTTCAGTGAGGAATCTAACCATATATTTTAAAAATATTTTTTCGTGGGCAAAGGCGTCTTAATGAAGAAAAATCTAAATTTCTCCATTTCCATAAAAAGTAAGAAAAACTGTTTACATGTCAATATAAACTTTAACTTTTCAGCATCAAAATAAACATGATTTTGATCACTGGGTGAAAGTGTTTCGGAGCCACAACAGTTTAAAGTTACTAATTTTATGAAAATACGATACATTTAAATATTTTAAATTCAAACACTATGAAGTTCTGATGCCTCAAACTTTGCACAAAGCATTGTATCACAGTTGTCTACGTACAGAAAAAGTTTCATTGCATTTAAAAATTGCAAGGTCAATTTTCTCTATATTTCGGTCGATTTGAGATGGAATAGCCCATATCGTTTCCTCAAAATATTATGCAGTTAAGTCAATAAATAGTGAATGAGGGAGAAAATGATTAAAGGAAAATAAAAAGAAGAAAATGATGAGCGAAATCTGGGAATATGAGGGTGTGTAAGAAAAGTTATTTGAGAAAAGTGTTATTGATCTTTCGGATAGGTTAACGTGAATAATCGGGGGTCTGAGAACCACAAGTTGGAAATAACTAGTTTATGACAAATTCCTATAAGACTATAAATCTATTCAGACAAATGACATACTGAAATCAAATCACACTTTTGGTATCAGGGAGGTTGGAAATATAAATTGCATTTATCTATACAGAGAGGAGGTGAAATAACCTTGCAGCTTGACAGAGACGATAGGGTACACGTAAATGAATGGAAAACCTATATTACGTTTTGTGATTAAATGCACGTTTAATTAGAAAATTAAGTTTGAAGTTTGAGCAGTACGGCAACATCGTCGCTAATACACTCTACTCGTGATACAGATGTAAGAGGTCAACGAACTCTGTGAGTTTCCGTACGTAAGCTGCATTCTGCCGAGACGTTGCCACTCGCAAGCTTCGTGCAATGGCTTGAATTTACTTTTTTTTAATTAAATGTACACGGAAATCGTTCACGCTATTGAAATACGCCAGAAGGATAAATAATTATTCTTTATTAGATTTCCTATCGATATGGACAAAAATCACAATCCTACTTGCAATAGTTACTCAATAAGAGATTGTTAAACATTTGGGGGAAAAAAACATATTTTTCTGCAAAAACTATTAACTTTCCTCCAATATGATACTGTGGTTTTTTCTTACATATAACATGAGCTATTCGCTCTGTTGATCTGCAAGCCTATTTCACTTCCACGCTGTATCCTTCGTGCAATAAGATAGAAGATTTTAAAAGTGACAGTGAATTTCAGTACATGAATCTCTAATAAAGCGTGAGTTTCTGCTAACATATTTCACGTTCTAATGAGAACAGCAGAGGTCCGATAATCTCGAAAACTGACGGACAGGTGTTGAAGGCAAGGAGCTCCCGCTCATCCGTCCGTTCCAAGATTCGAATACGGTGTTCACAATCGATTATCGACGCCGATATAGGAGAAAGCGTATCGCAACGTTTGTTGCTCCGGTGCTCAAGTTTAGACAGCAAGTGACAAGTTTAATAGCATTCAGAGTTCTTCATAGCCAAGGGAAAACCAGCGTCATCTGGTCGTTCATTCACCTTTCATTACGTTTATAAAGTGGCTACCTTTTCATCGATTCAATTTTTGTATATACAGTATGTATCCAACGACGCTATTTCGAAGATTGTTCCTGCCTTCGAAGTAGAGTAGTAAAGATGCGTTAGTATGCCTAGTAGTTATACAATGGTGCACTAGTAGTAACGGTTATAATAATAGTAACAATGGGTCTAGTAGTTGTAGTGAAGTAGAAACAATTGTAGTAATGATTATAATTTGTAATAGTATTCATAAATGTAGTAATAATTGTAATAGTAACAAATGTATTATTAGTAGTAATTGTTGTGTAGTGATATTCATAATAGTGTTTTACGAACAATTTCTATCATATTGTAGTAACATTTGTAACGGTGTTGTACTAAACATTTGTATCATATTATAGTAATATTTGTAATAGTGTTGTACTAACAATTTGTATCATACTACAGTAATATTTGTAATAGTGTTGTACTAACAATTTGTATCATATTATAGTAATATTTGCAATAGGGTTGTACTAACAATTTGTAGCACATTGTAGTAACATTTGTAATAGTGTTGTGCTAACAATTTTTATCATACTATAGTAATATTTGTAATAGTGTAGTACTAACAATTTGTATCATATTGTAGTAACATTTGTAATAGTGTTGTACTAACAATTTGTATCATATTATAGTAATATTTTCAATAGGGTTGTACTAACAATTTGTAGCACATTGTAGTAACATTTGTAATAGTGTTGTGCTAACAATTTTTATCATACTATAGTAATATTTGTAATAGTATTGTACTAACAATTTGTATCATATTGTAGTAACATTTGTAATAGTGTTGTACTAACAATTTGTATCATATTGTAGTAACATTTGTAATAGTGTTGTACTAACAATTTGTATCATATTGTAGTAACATTTGTAATAGTATTGTACTAACAATTTGTATCATATTGTAGTAACATTTGTAACGGTGTTGTACTAAACATTTGTATCATATTGTAGTAATATTTGCAATAGGGTTGTACTAACAATTTGTAGCACATTGTAGTAACATTTGTAATAGTGTTGTGCTAACAATTTTTATCATAATATAGTAATATTTTTAATAGTGTTGTACTAACAATTTGTATCATATTGTAGTAACATTTGTAATAGTGTTGTGCTAACAATTTTTATCATACTATAGTAACATTTGTAATAGTGTTGTACTAACAATTTGTATCATATTATAGTAATATTTGCAATAGGGTTGTACTAACAATTTGTATCATATTGTAGTAACATTTGTAATAGTGTTGTACTAACAATTTGTATCATATTATAGTAATATTTGCAATAGGGTTGTACTAACAATTTGTATCATATTGTAGTAACATTTGTAATAGTGTTGTACTAACAATTTGTATCATATTATAGTAATATTTGCAATAGGGTTGTACTAACAATTTGTAGCACATTGTAGTAACATTTGTAATAGTGTTGTGCTAACAATTTTTATCATACTATAGTAATATTTGTAATAGTGTTGTACTAACAATTTGTATCATATTGTAGTAATATTTGCAATAGGGTTGTACTAACAATTTGTAGCACATTGTAGTAACATTTGTAATAGTGTTGTGCTAACAATTTGTATCATATTGTAGTAATATTTGCAATAGGGTTGTACTAACAATTTGTATCATATTGTAGTAACATTTGTAATAGTGTTGTACTAACAATTTGTATCATATTGTAGTAATATTTGTAATAGTGTTGTACTAACAATTTGTATCATATTGTAGTAATATTTGCAATAGGGTTGTACTAACAATTTGTAGCACATTGTAGTAACATTTGTAATAGTGTTGTGCTAACAATTTGTATCATATTGTAGTAACATTTGTAATAGTGTTGTACTAACAATTTGTATCGTATTGTAGTAATATTTGTAATAGTGTTGTACTAACAATTTGTATCATATTGTAGTAATATTTGCAATAGGGTTGTACTAACAATTTGTATCATATTGTAGTAACATTTGTAATAGTGTTGTACTAACAATTTGTATCATATTATAGTAATATTTGCAATAGGGTTGTACTAACAATTTGTAGCACATTGTAGTAACATTTGTAATAGTGTTGTGCTAACAATTTTTATCATACTATAGTAACATTTGTAATAGTGTTGTACTAACAATTTGTATCATATTGTAGTAATATTTGCAATAGGGTTGTACTAACAATTTGTAGCACATTGTAGTAACATTTGTAATAGTGTTGTGCTAACAATTTTTATCATACTATAGTAATATTTGTAATAGTGTTGTACTAACAATTTGTATCATATTGTAGTAATATTTGCAATAGGGTTGTACTAACAATTTGTAGCACATTGTAGTAACATTTGTAATAGTGTTGTGCTAACAATTTTTATCATACTATAGTAATATTTGTAATAGTATTGTACTAACAATTTGTATCATATTGTAGTAACATTTGTAATAGTGTTGTACTAACAATTTGTATAATAATAATAATAATAATAATAATAATAATAATAATAATAATAATAATAATAATAATCCGTGGCACTAGCCGCTACAGCCCACGAAGAGCCAAGATCGACCAGCCGGCTGCTGACCTCACGGCCACATGCCGAAGCAGAGGTGGACGATCATCCAACCTGAATGGAGGTATCGTGTGGTTAGCACGATGAGCCCCCCAGCCGTTATAGCTGGTTTGCATAACCGGATTTCGCTACCTATCGTAGCTCCCCAAATACATCACAATGCTGGGTGGACACCATACACTGGCCGAAATTTCATGATAAAATTTCTTCCCCTATGAGGACTCGAACCAGCGCGCATTCCATAACGCGAGTCCTAGGCAGGATGCTTTAGACCACGACGCCACGGCGCCGTACAATTTGTATCATTTTTTTTTCTTTCGTTGTTGGTAACTCTATAGCATCTATTAGATGCTTTATGGCTGTGCTAACAGATGGAGTTACTTGTCAACAATGTGACGCTGAAACGTGTGTTCAGGTTACTGCCTAGCGACAGTCGTGATGTATTTTTATTTTGTGATGATTGGTTAATTAATATTAACCCGGCACACACAAAATCACACTCACATTCATACAAATTTCCAAACTCTAGATGCCCAGGGAATTCTTCTTCTTCAAGAAAAATTCACCGAGAGCCGAACCCGGGACCTCCTGATCTGAAAGCCATTTTGTAGTAATATTTGTAATAGTGTTGTAGCCTACTAACAATTTGTATCATATTGTAGTAATATTTGTAATAGTGTTATACTAACAATTTGTATCATACTACAGTAACGTCTTTACTTTATCCATGAAAAAATCTAATGCCCTCGGTTGGAATCGAACTGACGTCCCTTCGGATAATTCCTCACAAATCTCAGACATGAGCTTTGGCAACCCCTGTATTGGGGATAGCACAGAAATTCATTATGGGCGGACAGGACACTCTCATGAAGCACCCCCATTCTACACGCACATACGCATGAACGCATGCACGCACAGGACAGGGGTCCGATACAGCCACGCTGCTTGTTGATGCTTCCACTGATACCAGAAATCGACACCAGCCTCTATTGTTCAGTCCGAAAACGTCACCCTACTGGCTATCATCACAACGGCCATGTAAATACAGTGAACTGTTGTTATAACGGACGCCAGAGTTTCACTTTTACTGAATTATTTACAGGTCCCCGCCATTTCCTGTAATTGCTAACGTAAAGAAATGTCTGCATACTGTATACGAGGTTTTCATCTGAATATAGCACATAGGGATTTTATAATTGTTTATTTTACGACGCTTTATGAACTGATGTGGTTATCTAGCGTCTGAATGAGATGAAAGTGATAATGCTAGCGAGATGAGTCTATACTAAAAGCCAGGTTATGAACCGATATAACGAATTCAAATATTTCAGTTAAGCGAACGAACAACGATTCAATAATAATAATAATAATAATAATAATAATAATAATAATAATAATAATAATAATTAGTAATAATAATAATAGTAATATAGTGTTCTAATATATCAAGATATATTATAGTAATTTTGATTTTATTTTGAGTTGTTATAAATCGAATTTATTATTTAGCAATTTTTGTACATCAATAATAATAATAATAATAATAATAATAATAATAATAATAATAATAATAATAATAATAATAATAATTTAATGGATATTACCTTAATTTTATATTTATACTGATTCAGTCATGTACGAGTATATCAATTATTATTATTATTATTATTATTATTATTATTATTATTATTATTATTATTATTATTAATTCACATAATATATCAATAAGCAAATATACAAATTTAAAAAGAAAACTCAAGCCGGCTGAGCCGTTGTTTAAAATAAATAAATAAATGAATAAGAGTATTCGGACACTTACTTATTTACTTACTTACTTACTTACTTACTTACTTACTTACTTACTTACTTACTTACTTACTTACTGGCTTTTAAGGAATCCGGAGGTTCATTGCCGCCCTCACATAAGCCTGCCATTGGTCCCTATCCTGAGCAAGATTAATCCATTCTCTATCATCATATCCCACCTCCCTCAAATACATTTGAATATTATCTTCCCATCTACGTCTCGGCCTCCCTAAAGGTCTTTTTCCCTCCGGCCTCCCAACTAATACTCTATATGCATTTCTGGATTCGCTCATACGCGCTACATGCCCTGCCCATCTCAAACGTCTGGATTTAATGTTCCTAATTACATCAGGTGAAGAATATAATGCATGCAGTTCTGTGTTGTGTAACTTTCTCCATTCTCCTGTAACGGCATCCCTCTTAGCACCAAATTATTTTCCTAAGCACCTTATTCTCAAACAACCTTAACCTATGTTCCTCTCTCAAAGTGAAAGTCCAAGTTTCACAACCATAAAGAACAACCGGTAATATAACTGTTTTATAAATTCTAACTTTCAGATTTTTTGACAGCAGACTGGATGATAAAAGCTTTTCAACCGAATAATAACAGGCATTTCTCATATTTGTTCTGTGTTTAATTTCCTCCCGAGTATCATTTATATTTGTTACTGTTGCTCCAAGATATTTGAACTTCTCCACCTCTTCAAAGGATAAATCTCCAATTTTTATATTTCCATTTCGTGCAATATTCTCGTCACGAGACATAATCATATACTTTTCTTTTCGGGATTTACTTCCAAACCTATCTCTTTACTTATTCGGACACTATTAGATCTATTATTAATTTATAGTTACATACGAGTACAATATGAAAATCAGAACAGTTAAGTAAATCACAAGCAGTGCCTCAGCCGTTTGCCGCGCTGCTTCTTCTACCGATGTAATGCCTCCATTTTCACTTTTGTCGGTAATATTTGTATACAGACAAAATCATTTCTCTTTCTCTCCAGAATTAAAAACCCGCTTCCTTTTTGATCGTAGCACTCGGGAGAATTCATTATTCTATTCAAGTACTACTTTATATTGTTCTCGTTAACACTATCAACAATATTAGTAATTAAAATTACTGTTTTAAGAAAGCACGAGTTAATGACACTGGCACGAATTGCGAATCGTAATGCATGTGGTGTTGCAAATGAAGTGGGAAGTTTGGCTACACTGTCTCCGTGATCCCGTTGCCAGATTTTCGTTAGCAGACGATATTTTCACGTGAGATCCAATGAAAAGCTCCGTTCTCCTTCTCCCCTCCATCCTCCCACACTCAACGTGTCATCACTGCACAGCTACCCCTCAAACCCGCACCTTCCTCTCGCCCACCCAACTACTTCCTGTTTAGTCGGTTCATAACCTGGCTTTTAGTATAGGGTCCAGCGCCGAAAGTTACCCAGTACTTACATTTAAAGGTTTAAGGGAAAATCCCGAAAAAACCCCAACCAGGTAACTTGTCCCAACCAAGATTTCAACCTGGGTTTGCTCGTTTCACGGTCAGGCATGCAACCTTTACTTCACAGCGGTTGACTGATTATCATTTGGTTCAGTAGTTTTCAAGATAAAACAAATAAATGGTAACCTGTCAGTTTTGATCACTTCAGTCTTCAACCTTCTCTTATTTTTATTCTTCTATTTCCATGGTACACTGACGGTCAAATGTATCCGACCTATGAATTCATGATCGTGTAAGCGAAGTTTCCAACCACGGGATAAGTTAGAACCAAAGATATTAAACATTTACAAACTTTGAAAGAGTTCCGCTAGTTCTCAATAGGTGGCACCATTATTGGGGCGGTTAAATTTGAATTATGGTTTATTTAACGACGCTCGCAACTTACTTACTTACTTACTGGCTTTTAAGGAACCCGGAGGTTCATTGCCGCCCTCACATAAGCCCGCCATCGGTCCCTATCCTGAGCAAGATTAATCCATTCTCTATCATCATATCCCACCTCCCTCAAATACATTTTAATATCTTCCCATCTACGTCTCGGCATCCCTAAAGGTCTTTTTCCCTCCGGCCTCCCAACTAACACTATATATGACATTTCTGGATTCGCCCATACGTGTTACATGCCCTGCCCATCTCAAACGTCTGGATTTAATGTTCCTAATTATGTCAGGTGAAGAATACAATGCGTGCAGTTCTGTGTTGTGTAACTTTCTCCATTCTCCTGTAACTTCATCCCTCTTAGCCCCAAATATTTTCCTAAGCACCTTATTCTCAAACACCCTTAACCTATATTCCTCTCTCAAAGTGAGAGTCCAAGTTTCACAACCATACAGAACAATCGGTAATATAACTGTTTTATAAATTCTAACTTTCAGATTTTTTGACAGCAGACTGGATGATAAAAGCTTCTCAACCGAATAATAACACGCATTTCCCATATTTCTTCTGTGTTTCATTTTCTTCTGAGTGTCATTTATATTTGTTACTGTTGCTCGCAATTGCAGATGTTATATCAACGTCGCCGGTGTGTCGGAATTTTCTCCCACAGGAATTCTTTTACATGCCAGTAAATCTACTGACATGAGCCTGTCTCATTTAAACACACTTACAGACCGATTATTTATTTAATCCTGACAGCTCAGCGACGCGAAAAAAGGGAAGTAATAGGAGTAATGGGGAGAGTTCCGGAGTAGAGATAAGGGCGAGCGGTCGGTAAAGGAATGCAGTACAGCTTAACTGTACTGGAAACACAACACTATACCGCATGCGTGACATCCGATCGCTCTGACTGCAGCAACAGACTAACCTGAACACCCCTTGGCATAACTTAATGGACTCGCCTGACCCAGGCGTAGATTGCCGGTGACTGTCAGGACTAAATAATTGTACTGTAAATGCCATCGACCTCGGCCGGGATCGAACCCGCAACCTCGAGCATAAAAGGCCAGCGCTATACCAACTACGCTACCGAGGGCGACTGGGACGGTTAAAAATGTATAAAAATGATTATGTAGATTAAGCATAAATTATTCTCATAATTGACAATATCAGTAGTTTCCAGCTAAACCCAGTGTTGTTTTACAATCAGTAGAGAGGGATGAAAAGTTGAATTGTATAATGCGGGTATATTTATCTACAATTGGCAACAGTGACTATTACATATCTTCGCCATCTATTCATAGGAGTAATAACTAAAGAATCCACACTTACACCACAGTCTAGTATATACAGTTACGAAGCTTGAGTTGTGAGGGTGCTAGGAACAATAGACTGTGCCGATACTATTTCGCATTGTCTGTAATAAGGCGATATTAGCGATCCTAGTGGTTAGAAACTATCTATGGATGCACATTTACTACGTATTGAGCTTTATGACTGTATATACTAGACTGTACTTCGAGTAAATCTTTCATGTCCAAACTTTACAATTTTCCTCTCTTATGTCTCAAACATAGGCCTAATATGCGTTTCATGCAAAAACATAATGTTAGACCAGACGTCTCCAAAAGCGTACTCGCGAGTAAGCCCCTGAATGGAACCGAAGCCAGTACGTAATGAGTGCGCTCCGCCTCACCCATCTCCACCTGTACTATACTCAATGTTTATGCGCAAACGAAGAGCAGTGGCGGACTGCCATTATCATTGTGTTTGTCGGAGTGTTCCACCGTTTCACAATGATTTCTAATCATGGACGTAGTACATTCAAGGATGAATGGGAAGATGATTTTTTGTGTTAGTGGGGGAGAGTGAATTATTCCATTTTCCAAGTTTACATTCGCTGACGAACATTCCCCAGTCAAAAGTAGATGCATATTGCAAATCATGGAAAGTCTCAAAACACATTTCAAAGAAAGACGATTTGAAGACTTCAGAAACATTGAAAAAGATTTTTCCTTGTTCGCGAATCCGTTTAAAATGAACATTGCAGACGTGAGACCTGAACTAAAATTTGAAGTTGCAACAATTCAAAGTGATATATTGTTCAAAGCCAAGTGTAAAGATTTTGTTGGTGTTGACATATTTAGAAATATTGATGCATGTAAATACCCGTGTTTAAGGTCCTTTGCTTTGAGAATCTCAGCTATGTTTGGTTCCACATATACTTGTGAACCGTTTTTTTAGAAAGTAACCAACATAAAATCATGTAAAAGATCTCGTATGACAGGTGAAAGTGTTCTTGCGTAGTTAATATTGGCTGCTATGAAACCAATCCTAATCTTGAGAGCTTGATAACGTAAATATTGTTTATTTACAAAGGCTGCTTCATAGTATGTCAAAATAATGTACAAACGTATGCTATTTCTTATTCTTTTCATGTTATTATTTGTAAACATAAGCAGACCGTAGCCGCAATCTCCCACTGATCGCTCCCATCTGTTCAGGTAAGAGTCTCTCCCCCTTCTCTAGCCTTACAGCACCCTATGTTCGGCGGGAGCATCGAGAGCACGAATGACGATACGCTTTTTGGAGACCTCTGTGTTAGACTATTTATGCAGACCTATTTGGAAGTGTAAGAATTCTCTATGTTGAGTGAACCACTCTGTACATGAAATATTATACATTATTTAGAGAAAACAAGATTCTAATAATTTTATAAAACGACTCACAAGTCCAAGTAAAGTTTTAATGCAAATCCCAGCCATTCCTTCGTTAAAATCCCTTGAAGGCTTAGTTGTTCGGCGCAGCTCTGTTCAACTGTACATTACGCGGTGTAAGTACTAAGTGAAAAACCAATGACTGACTATAAGAGACTCGTAAATGCTTTTATATGAGCTCATAGGTCATGGGGATTACATGCTTAAGGCTTCGTACAAAAACAAAGTTGTAAGCAGCTTTAGTACGTGCTGTCATGTACTTGTTGGGAAACAACTCTCAGACGTGTGTACATCTCGTCAGATAAGTTATCTTTACTGGATACACTTCTTTAGTCGTTGATGCCGTCGCGCAGTGGCATGGTTCATGAAAGGAAACCTTGTATAGATTCCGAGAAATACGAATTAAGGACTAGAATCACAAGTTTCCTTATGGGACAACGACAGGTAACACAGTTCGCTTGTGTGTTAACGTGCCAGGAGTTCAAACGTGTTACTCATAGCCCAGAGTAATAGTTCAAGTAATTGTTGACCTCTCACATACATTGTAATATATTGTTAAGAATATCATTGAAAAGAGAAGAGAATTTAATTTATGGCGATCTACATCAACCGTAGTTAAATTCGTAGTAAACATGGGTTACGAAATCACGATTAAAATATAATTTCTGTGAATAATCACCAGTTAATTACATATGGTTATCTGACACCTCATTCAATCAGAGAAACGTCTGTGATGATACACCGTTTCTACAAAGTGATAAAAGGAAAGCATCCATAAAAAGAAAGCAAAGATTATAGTTAATGTCTGAAAAGACTGCGCTTACTTCATACATCGAAGTGAACGTACCGTATATTATTTTCGTGTTGCATTTGTTTGCCTTAAGGCGCTATTATGCTTCCGGGCTACATTTCTTTGTTTTCTTTTTTTAAGAAGGGAGGCAGGTGAAAATTGAATTTTAGGAAATATGGAAGCTAAAAATGTGAAAATTTATTTTTCTCTTCTTTTCTATATGTAAAACAACTAAGAAAAATTTGGTCCCATTTGTTTGGATATTTCAGGAATTATTTTTGAAATTAAAAAAAAAAAGTATGAGTCCAAAAAAAGGCCTATAACTTTTCCAAATTTTCACATTCAAGCTGACACCTCATTCAATCAGAGAAAAGTCAGTGATGATACACTGTTTCTACAAAGTGATAAAAGGAAAGCGTCCATAAAAGGAAAGCAAAGATGATAGTTAACGTCTGAAAACAACTGCGCTTACTTCATACATCGAAGTAAACGTTTCCTATATTTCCGTGTTGCATTTGTTTGCCTTAAAAGGCGCTGTTATGCTTTCGGGCTGCATTTATTTGTTTTGTTTTTTAAAGGGTAAGGCAGGTGAAAATTTAATTTTAGGAAATATGGAAGCTAAAAATGTATTTCTGTTACACCCTGTACATTAATGAAATTGTCTATGAATTGAATGATAGAGAAATAAAAGAAATAAATCTCTCTAGAAATTTTGTTCTTAAAACACTCATTTTTGCTGGTAACCAAGTCTTGGTGGAAGGTTGAGAAAATTCATTGCAACAGTCCATACATAAATTAGAGAAAAAAGATACATTTATAAAATATAATTTAACAATATCTACAGATAAGACCAAAACTATGGCATTTAGAGGCGAAGATCCCACAAGATACAAAAGAATTATAAACAACAAAATAATAATAATAATAATAATAATAATAATAATAATAATAATAATAATAATAATAGGAATTGCGCACAAAGTGATTGCTTTTCTATACGTATTGGCACAGCTGTGTCTGTGTTTTGTCTATGTGTACAGTGCATTGCATGATATCGTTCACACTTTTAACAACAACAAATCTATACTATAACAAATAAACATTTTCAATATCCTGAGGTTCACACTATCTTCTGAATCAGATAAAGATGCGACAAAAAAGTCTCTAAATTTTTGCAAGTCATAGGCTTCATAAATAGAACTTCGAAACATTCCACGACGTTACAATAAATTAGATTAAAATAAATTATAACACATTAATAATACCTACACTTCTACATGGATGCGAAATCTGGACTATGAAGTGCGAAAAATAAATGTCACAGCAGCAGGATTGGAATTTTAAAATGATTTAAACATACATGACAGGATAACAGACGTAATGGAGACATTCACAATTAATTAAAAACTGAAGCCATTTTGACAAAAATTAATGAGTACAAAACTAACACTTTGTACAGAGGATGAACAGGGACAGAATTCCACAATTAATTCTGTATAACAGACCACAGAGCAGAGGAAATCAAGGGCGTCCTCTGGAGAGCCTTCTGGATGACTGAGGCACGAATGAACCACATGGCACAACTCTATGATTGATGATTATAAGGATGACGATGAAAAATTGTGCAATTATTTCCAAACATCTTTGTCAATTACTTATACCATCAACAAAAGTTCTAATCATCACGAAAAATTCTCCATTTACATTAAAATATGCAGCCAGTAACATGAGAGACCGAATAAAAGATTTGTATGCAAAATGGCACTAAATTTGGATTCCCTAGGGATTCCATTCTCATTCTACATCATCTTCTTCATGTCATCATGGTAAAGAACTCTGTCACATTCCTTGATTACGTAATCCGTGCCATTATAATGACGAAATACATACGTAATTAATTCCAATCATAATGACGAAATACATATAGCGTCATTTTACAGAGAGGAGAGAAGAGGAGAGGACAGGAAAGGAGAGGAGAGGAGAGGCGTAATTTTTTACTTGTTTATTTAACGACGCTGTATCAACTACTGGATTATTTAACGTCGATGAAATTGGTGTTTTTTTGTTGGTTATTTAACGACGCTGTATCAACTACGAGGTTATTTAGCATCTATGAGATTGGTGATAGCGAGATGCTATTTGGCGAGATGAGGCCGAGGATTCACTATAGATTACCTGGCATTCACATTACGGTTGGGGAAAACCTCGGAAAAACCCAACCAGGTAGGCCCTAATCAGCCTAAGAGGGGATCGAACCCGCGCCCGAGCGCAACTTCAGACCGGCAGGCAAACCCCTTAATCGACTGAGCCACGCCGGTGGACGGAATTGGTGGTAGCGAGATGGTATTTGGCTAGATTAGGCTGGGATTCATAATAGATTACCTGATACTTCCCTTACGATTGGGGAAAACATCAGGAAAACCCAACCAGGTAATCAGCCCAAGCGGGAATCGAAGCTGCGCCTGAGCGCAACTCCGGATCAGCAGACAAATGCCCTACCGTCGAAGCTACGTCGGTGGCTAAGAGAAGAGAAGAGAAGAGAAGAGAAGAGAAGAGAAGAGAAGAGAAGAGAAGAGAAGAGAAGAGAAGAGAAGAGAAGAGAAGAGAAGAGAAGAGAAGAGCTACTTCCTTTTTGTATTTTCTGTTTTCTATTTATTTTTCCTTACATGTATATTCCTTTTTATCTCCTGTCAGTTTCACTTATTACCTGATTTGGTCTTATTCTCCCTCTACTTGTTGTCTAATTATTTAGTGCTTGTCTTTGTTTTAATGCATTCTCTTCCCCTCCCTTAGTAATCTGCCTTATAAACATCTCTTCGCGTGTCATGCTGTGCTGTACAGTATATCGTTTCATCAGAGTAGACTACCGTAAGGCTCGTACTGATCGCCTTCGTGCTTAATCAGCGACTCCAGTGTTATTAATACACGGAGAGCGACTCTAACTTTGGAATTGGAGTAATATTTTGTTTCCTATTCATGGACATTAAAAGCAAGCGACATAAATACGGGGTGGCTCATAAGTCAGTTTACCGAGACTATACTCAGTGCATTTCAAACTGGCGGATCAAGGTCACGTACAACCACGCACGAGTCACTGAACTGAAAACTGTGAACTGAAGCACTGGTAATTCCCAGCTGTCCCAGCTGATTTTATTTGAGGAGAATGGTCCAGGATTGGGGTAATCTCACGTGGCAAATGCAGTCCATTGCTTGACTTTGATCCGCTAGTTCGAAATGCGCTGACAATAGTAGTTCAGTCTCTCATTAGTACCGCAGCAGCTACCTGACTTGACTAGAGCAGTAGCTTGTAGTAGTTTTATATGACCTCAAAATCAACTTTTTTGCGTCTTTTGTACGCTTATTCTAGATGTGTCATCCTTACGGGACGCTTTTCGTGTTGATTTTGTAGACGACTGTACAAAACTTCGCACTACAATAATTTCGAGGGAAAAATTGTTCCGGAGCCGGGTATCGAACCCGGGACCCTTGGTTTAACGTACCAACGCTCTACCACTGAGCTACCCGGGAACTCTAACCGAAACCGATCCAATTTTTCCCTCTATATCCACAGACCTCAAAGTGGGCTGACAACCGTCAAGCAACCGACTTCGAGTGCACACTAACTCCGTGTGACTTTAAATTGTGGTTTTCTGTTAACGAACAGTGACGTGTATTATGCAAATCAAGATTTCAGGTATAACTCCCTGTAAAGATGATTTGAATAATTTCGAGGGAAAAATTGTTCCGGAGCCGGGTATCGAACCCGGGACCCTTGGTTTAACGTACCAACGCTCTACCACTGAGCTACCCGGGAACTCTAACCGACACCGATCCAATTTTTCCCTCTATATCCACAGACCTCAAAGTGGGCTGACAACCGTCAAGCAACCAACTTCGAGTGCACACTAACTCCGTGTGACTTTAAATTGTGGTTCGATACCCGGGCTCCGGAACAATTTTTCCCTCGAAATTATTCAAATCATCTTTACAGGAAATTATTCAAATCATCTTTACAGGGTGTTATACCTGAAATCTTGATTTGCTTCGCACTACAAACTCAAAATTTTCATGTGTAGTAGCATATACAGTGTGTTTCCGAGCTGGTGTTACAAACTTTCAGGGATGATGGGGAAGGGCACATGTATCGATTTGAGATAAGGAACCCTGGTCCGGAAATGACTGAGTCGAAAGTTATAAGCAATAATAGTTGTATGGAAATGGAATTGTAATTTCGCACCACGTGCCCTCCTTCCCTTAACTTTTGGAAAAGCCGTGGAAATATGGTATGGGCAGGATGTCTCCTACGTGGGTACTTGTCCCGATACAATCTGTGAACTTGTCTACTGTTCCCATTGGCTCATCCGTATTCGAAAAATCAGGTCTGCGTATTCCGCTCCCGTGTACTCCATTTCACTAGGACTGATCGACTGGACACTGCAACTTGTAAACATACACTGCTGTCTACAGACGTGCATATCAGGACCGACCATGTCCGTCACACAACACTATCTGCATTGTTTTAGTGTAGTTTCCTGTCCCTACTCCTCAGACAGCGCACTGAACGGGATAGGCCTACTATAGGTAGACAACGTAAACAACGTTAGATGAATACAGTATGTGTAAGATGTACAGATAAATACACATAAATAAGGTGTACAGAGGAATAAAATTATTTCATTTCCACACAACTATTTGTTCTTATAACTTTCGACACAGTCATTTCCGGATCAAATTAATACATGTGCCCTTCCCCATCATCCCTGAACGTTTGTAACACTAGCCCGGAAACATTCTGTATAAGCCTATCTGAACGAGGAAAATATGTTACCGACTTAATATAATCAAACCTTTTATTCAGCTTGTGAATACCTTGTCGAGATGGAGGTCCGATGTTTGGGACACTTTCTACAAATAATTGCTAAATGATTGGGAGGATGACTTGGATTTCCTCCCTGGAGAATTAGGTGTTCTCTGTTGAAATAGTATTAATAGTCCCTGCCAGGGACAACATTTATTCCCTTCAGATGCCTGAGTTATAGTTTCCGTATTTTATATGCCACTAACGCAGTAAATAACGATTTTCATTTCCTTTTTTATACAAATTGAGGTGTTGAGCGTGGCTACAATACGACCCTATTTAGAATAAATACTGACCAAAACTGTCTTGCTCGCCATCTCCACAAGCTAAAAATGACATTTTCTCCAACCTGCACTCTTTGTTTTCCCAGAGTATCATGGACGGAGAACATCTTCATTCCTGCCCTGCTGTCTCATCGGAAAGTGACATTGTGTTCAAACATTGGAAGGTTCGACTGCTGATGGTCTCATTGCCACTACCAGCAGAATACGAATCGGCCAATAATGATAATTATTATGACAATCCCACGCAAACGTTTCTCAGCCAATGAACCTGCTCATTGACCAATGAGAATCGAATTACACTGATAGTTAAAAGTACAGTCTAGTACATACAGTCACGAAGCTTAATACATAGGAAATATGCATCCAATGACAATTGAACTTTAGTTGCTAGCCACTAGGATCGCTACTATCGCCTCATCACAGACAATGCGAGATTGTACTGGCACAGTCTATTGTTTCTAGTACTCTCAGTTGCTAACAGCTTGGAGCGCTGTATCGCGAGAAATGCAAAAAATCACCACAAGCTTCGTGACTGTATGATAGACAGTGGTTAAAAGCATACTGCTCGAAATGAATAAGTTGTTGTTTCTTCCTCCTTCATTCATTTGTTTTATTTGAATCGTCTTTGTTTCGATGTATCAGCAATCAAACGATTGTGTCAGACTTGCAGTCTTGATATGCAAAAATAATGCCGAAATTAATTTAAGCGGTGAGATCAATAACCATTCAAGTCCACTTCTGGCTATTCAGTTTTTGCAAATTTGAGATTAAATTTTAGATATTTCTACAAGTGTTACGACTTTAAAAACTGGTATACTACATTGTCTTGATCTCTAAAACAGCCAGACATATCATGTGCAAAAAATAATAATTACGTAAGAAATAACATTTTTTGTTTTTTTTTTTGTTTTGTTTTGTTTTTTTTTTTTTGCATTTTTCTCGAAACTTCTGTAAATGGACTTGAATGGTTATTGATCTCACTGTTTTAATTATCTTAAGTAAAAATGTTTACAATAAAATTAAAAATTTTCAAAATTATAAATAAACAATGATAAAAGACTTCAAAATAAAGTGCTATTATAACCTCAAATGTTCAGTTGTTTTTATTTCTATCATCTACGCTTCGATTCGACTATTTTTCTAGATCTTATTATTATAACCTCCAATGTTTAGTTGTTTTTATTTCTATCATCTACGCTTCGATTCGACTATTTTTCTAGATCTTATTATTATAACCTCAAATGTTCAGTTGTTTTTATTTCTATCATCTACGCTTCGATTCGACTATTTTTCTAGATCTTATTATTATAACCTCCAATGTTTAGTTGTTTTTATTTCTATCGTCTACGCTTCGATTCGACTATTTTTCTAGATCTTATTATTATAACCTCAAATGTTCAGTTGTTTTTATTTCTATCATCTACGCTTCGATTCGACTATTTTTCTAGATCTTATTATTATAACCTCCAATGTTTAGTTGTTTTTATTTCTATCATCTACGCTTCGATTCGACTATTTTTCTAGATCTTATTATTATAACCTCAAATGTTCAGTTGTTTTTATTTCTATCATCTACGCTTCGATTCGACTATTTTTCTAGATCTTATTATTATAACCTCCAATGTTTAGTTGTTTTTATTTCTATCATCTACGCTTCGATTCGACTATTTTTCTAGATCTTATTATTATAACCTCCAATGTTTAGTTGTTTTTATTTCTATCATCTACGCTTCGATTCGACTATTTTTCTAGATCTTATTATTATAACCTCCAATGTTTAGTTGTTTTTATTTCTATCATCTACGCTTCGATTCGACTATTTTTCTAGATCTTATTATTATAACCTCCAATGTTTAGTTGTTCAAAATCACAGTTGCGGAACATAATTCGTAATAATAGTTATCCTCAGGTAATTTAATTTGGCTTTTTAGACTCATCTTTGTTGACATCAGGTAATTACGAGTATTTCTTGACCTCCGGTCTCGAAATAATTATGACAACAAACATTCGTTAAGCTCAATTAAATTGCCGGAAAACTTTCAGAATACGCAGTATCATAAAAAGATGATTTTTATTGACAATGAGTTGGCAAACTGTTGCTTAGCAGTTATAATTTAAATTTTCATTTTAAAGTCTGCTAGAGACCTGGTTCTTTCCACACAATTTTACCGGATGAAAAAAAAAACAACATGGATAACAACGAAAAACGAATAATGAATTCTATTTTTTTTTCATTTTATTATCCCCCTCGACAAAACATGCAATTCGCACCCTGAATAACTCAATAACATTACTCTAATTGTGGACACGTTTCCACCAGTTCTGAAGCACAAAAACGCACTCTTCAGTTGGTAACTTCCTATTCATCGTGCAATAATTCACTAATACAATTTTACAAGTGGTTTCCATTACCTACCACTCACAAAAAACAGCATGTAAGTATTTTAATAAGTTGTACTGCAAGTCTATATAAAATTAGAAGTTAAGTGTGCAAAATACGTAGTACTGTGAATATACTTACTTACTTACCTACTTACTGGCCTTTAAGAAACCAGGAGGTTCATTGCCGCCCTCACATAAGCCCGCCATTGGTCCCTATCCTCAGCAAGATTAATCCATTCTCTATCATCACATCCCACCTCCCTCAAATCCATTTTAATATTATCTTCCCATGTATGTCTCGGCCTCCCTAAAGGTCTTTTTCCCTCCGGCCTCCCAACTAACACTCTATATGCATTTCTGGATTCGCCCATACGTGTTACATGCCCTGCCCATCTCAAACGTTTGGATTTAATGTTCCTAATTATGTCAGGTGAAGAATACAATGCGTGCAGTTCTGTGTTGTGTAACTTTCTCCATTCTCCTGTAACTTCATCCCTCTTAGCCCCAAACATTTTCCTAAGAACCTTATTCTCAAACACCCTTAACCTATGTTCCTCTCTCAAAGTTTTTTTCTATTTTAGTGGGTTATTTTACGACGCTGTATCAACATTTAGGTTACTTAGCGTCTGAATGAAATGAAGGTGATAATGCCGGTGAAATGAGTCCGGGGTCCAGCACTGAAAGTTACCCAGCATTTGCTCGTATTGGGTTGAGGGAAAACTCCGGAAAAAACCTCAACCAGGTAACTTGCCCCGACTGGGATTCGAACCCGGGCCACCTGGTTTCGCGGCCAAACGCGCTGGCCGTTACTCCACAGGTGTGGACTCTCTCAAAGTGAGAGTCCAAATTTCACAACCATAAAGAACAACCGGTAATATAACTGTTTTATAAATTCTAACTTTCAGATTTTTTGACAGCAGACTGGATGATAAAAGCTTCTCAACCGAATAATAACAGGCATTTCCCATTTTATTCTGTGTTTAATTTCCTCCCGAGTATCATTTATATTTGTTACTGTTGCTCCAAGATATTTGAACTTCTCCACCTCTTCGAAAGATAAATGAATACTGTGAATATACTCGTATTTATTGTCTGAATTTTATTTACCGTATTTATATTTCATTATAACGAAACTCGTTTTTCGGACGTCATTTATTAGTCCATTCGATGGCAAGTACAACCGTATAACAGATTTTATAACTTATAAATTGAACCCCTCCCATCTCTAATTAGAAGCCGTCAGATGTCTTAGCCACAGTTTGATGTGGAGCATTAAATTAAATGTTGCGTTTCTCTCTGCGTTATGAAGTTAGACAACTTCTCCTCTCGCACAAATGTGTGGCTTTTGCCGCAGTGTGTGAGATCTAACCGGAAGAATCAGACCGTGGGGACCAGCAGGTGCACCCCAGTAACCTCGTCAGCTCCCTCGTACAAGCAAAGACCCGAGGAAGGGGAAGGAGAGAGACACCGTGGATCCTCAGGGCACAGGGAACTCATGTGAACTAAACATGTGGGCTCTAACCTTCAAGTTCATTTGTCTCACTTCAGTAACCCCATCTCTCTCCTGAAGTTTCACTACAACCCAACGTTTCACGTATGATGTGGTGTAGTTTTGGGTTTCAACAAGCGCCTGATAAAAAAGTGAAATTTTCGAGGCTTCAATTATTCTATTTGGTTTTTAGGTTCATTCGTTTCAATACAGTCATTCATTCATAGTGTTCTGCCCAAGGACAGGTCTTCCATTGCAAACTCAGCATTCTCCAATCTTTCCTATTTTCTGCCTTCCTTTTTGTCTCCTCATACGATCCATGTATCTTATTGTCGTCTATCATCTGATATCTTCTTCTGCCCCGAACTCTTCTCCTGTTCACCATTCCTTCCAGTGCATCCTTCAGTAGGCAGTTTCTTCTCAATCAATGATCCAATCAATTCCTTTTCTCTTCCTGATCACTTTCAGCATCAATCTTTCTTCACCCACTCTTTCCAATACAAGTTCATTTCTTATTCTGTCTGTCCATTTTACACGTTCCATTGTTCTCCATATCCACATTTCAGATGCTTTCAAATGCTTCTATTCGCTTCTCTTCACTTCGTCGTAATGTCCATGTTTCTGCCCCATGCAATGCCACACTCCAATGCACTTCGCTAGTCTCTTCCTTAGTTCTTTTTCCAAAGGTCCGCAGAAGATGCTCCTTTTTCTATTAAAAGCCTATTCATTCATACATCCACTAGCTACCCAGTCATCTCTCTACCCATCCATCTCCCTATTTATCGATCCATTCAATCATCCATCCATCCATCCATCCATCCATCCATCCATACGTCCGTCCACGCCTGTGGAGTAACGGTTAGCTCGTCTAGCCGCGAAACCAGGTGGCCCGGGTTCGATTCCCGGTCGGGGAAAATTACCTGGTTGAGGTTTTTTCCGGGGTTTTTCCTCAACCCAATATGAGCAAATGCTGGGTAACTTTCGGTGTTGGTCCCCGGACTCATTTCACCGGCATTATCACCTTCATCTCATTCAGACGCTAAATAACCAAAGCTGTTGATAAAGCGTCGTAAAATAACCTGCTAAAATAAAAATATAAATAAATAAAAAATCCATCCATCCATCCATGCAACCGTCTTTCTACCTATCTATTCATATATCCACTTATCTATCGAGTCATCTCCCTAGCCATCCATATTTCTATCAATCCAGCCATTTATTCGTTTATTCGTTCCTTCATCCATCCATCCATCCATCCATCCATCCATCCATCCATCCATCCATCCATCCATCAACAGTCTGTCTATTTAACTATCCATTCATTGAACTTAATCCACGTATCCAGTCACTTCTCTGCCTATGCAGCCATCTTTCCATCCGTCTCTATTTATCCATCCATTCATTCATCCATCCATCCATTCACTCATACATCCATCCAACAGTCAGTCTATTTAACTATCCATTCATTGAACTTAATCCACATATCCAGTCACTTCTCTGCCTATGCAGCCATCTCTCCATCCGTCTCTATTTATCCATCCATCCATCCATCCATCCATCCATCCATCCATCCATCCATCCATCCATCCATCCATCCATCCATCCATCCATCCATCCATCCATCCAGCACTCTACCTGTTCATTCCTTCATCCACAAAGCAACCTAAAAAATAAATACATGGAGCCACAGCCATCCTAAAGTCCACATACCTCGACAGAGGTCAACAATTATCCACCCAGTATGGAAGTAACCGTGTGGTTAGGACGACGATCCTCCCATCCGTTCACTCCCGAACTACTAACCCGAAAGGAAGGCAATATCCATTTTGGCAAAGTCAAGTCTGCGTGCAGTGTTTAAAGCCATTTCTTCTGCAAGAGTTGCTGGACGAAACGTAAAGCAACAATGGGTGAAAATTAATTCAAGTGGAATCTTGAGGACGAGAAGGGAATATTAACACTGTTTTGCAAAGAATGGCTGAGAAAGCACACGGAATTGGAAGGAAATGATTCCTACTGTAGAAATAGAAATGGTGGCAGGGGCTCACTAACGAAACAAATAATTCAGCCGGTTGCCAGTCGCGCGTAATAAATTTTAACAAGAGATCGAGGGGGTTGGAATCCCTTTGAAGCCTGTGGATGAATAGCAAATGGATATGCTTTTATTCCTGGCCCGTTGGTTTGTGCAACTCTCGACAATACGGTCCTGCCGGGGCACTCCGCTCGTATTGGGAAGAATGCAGAATGCAGAATAACAGGACCGATAAGCTGTGTTCGTACAAACTCTTTCTCTTCCCAGCCACAATGGGAACAGTCTCTATAAAATGAAAACAGTTCTAATCTTCTCTAAATAGCAGTTGTTGCAAGTTATCATTAACTTCTGTCTTTTTAGTTCTCCAACTTTATTAACAAAGGTTTTAATTTAATTATTTTGTTGCAGGTCACATTCATGACTGAATCACTCGTGAATTTAAGTAAAACACTGTTAGCGCATTACTCAAAGTGTCTTGGAAATATGTTACTGGATCACGTGTACAACGAAACCCTGGTAGCTCGTTAAGAACATCATACCGTACGTAACTTTTTATTATTTTTTTCTTATTTTGAAGTGTAACGTCTATATTCGACCAACATAAATATAAAAAAAAATGTAATTATATAAATAACCTTCTTGGAAGAATTTATTATAACGTAACCCATGAGAGGGATTGTAATATATTTTCAAAATAATGGTATTCAGTTCTACTTTAATACGAACGCGAAACAGACGCGTGCACATAATAATAATAACAATAATAATAATAATAATAATAATAATAATAATAATAATAATAATAATAATAATAAAGAAGGTAAAGGTATCCCCGTAACATGCCATGGAGGCACTTGGGGGGCATAGAAGCCCCATGCTTTCCATGACCTCAGCACTAGAATGAAGTGGTGTGGTCGGCACCACGCTCTGACGGCCTTTTACCCCCGGGAAAGACCCGGTACTCAATTTTATAGGAGGCTAAGTGAACCTCGGGGCCGTTCTGAAAGTTTGGCAACGAGAAAAAAAACTGTCACCGCCTGGGGTCGAACCCCGGACCTTCCAGTCCGTAGCCAGCTGCTCTAATAATAATAATAATAATAATAATAATAATAATAATAATAATAATAATAATAATAGTAACAATAATTGATGGCAGAAAGTACAGATAATCTGCAACGATCTGTTTTCAAAATGTAATCCATTCTTAGAAACTGAAACATAAACGTCAGAAATTAAAACTAAGTCATTTGCAATAACTGAAAAAAAAAACACTTTATAAAATTAAAATACTGATAAATAACAAAATTATTGAATAGGTAAGAGATTTTGTATACTTGGGAGATCATATATCTCAATTTGGAAACCAAAATATATGTTGAGACAAATTTAGTAAAATATAACAGATTAAATGACGTGTTAAGGAAAAATTTTGGAAAATATATGAGGAAAGAAATTCAAATTAGATTCCACAACGTTATTTCTAATCTAACTCTTCTATATTAAAACAAAATATGTAAATATGTTAACTGTAGAAATTGTATTTAAATAATACTATATCTTTGTGTAAAATTGTTGTAAAGTGTGTAATGTAAGGTTTAAATCGATTTACTTGTATGTAATTTATCTGTGATCCATTTTATAATAAATATCACACAAATAAATATCACACAGTATTAATCTAACTCATCTATATGAAAGCGAATGTTGGATACTCCGGCAACATGATAAACACAAAATTAACTGTTCACAGAAGAGATTCCCACGCTCGTTAAGTGGAGTGACTTTACGAGATAGAATTAGAAGTGAGGTAATTGGAGAAAAATGGCATGTCGAAGAAACAGTAACAGAAAAAAATACCAGTCCAAATGGAGTCATCACGTTCGGAGAATGCCAGTTAACCGCTTACCTAGGATATAATAAAACTATAGTAAAGCAAAAGGAACCCGAAACATAGGAAAACCATTTCACCGATGGACAGATCAATTTTTGTAGTCGCAGAATGGGCATTTGTTACCCAGAACTGCAAATTGAATAATAATAATAATAATAATAATAATAATAATAATAATAATAATAATAATAATAATAATAATAATTTTTATTTATTTAATGTGCTGTACAACAGCCAGTGGCCAATTACAGCTCAGCACAAATAATAATAATAATAATAATAATAATAATAATAATAATAATAATAATAATAATAATAAGTAAACCGCGGGAGTGGGGGCCCTTTACCGTCAAGTTAAGTATGACTGGAGCGTTCCTTGGCGAGTGTACTGAACTCTCAGGTAAGCAACTCACTGTGCGTGCTTCAGACGTACAGTCTTGAGTATAAACTTATGAATTGCATACATACAATAATCATACATTTTGTACTTACCTAATTGATGCGATATCGAAGGAATCTGTTTCTTTACAAAAAGGAATTACAATGTACAACTATGTACATACGTAGATTGTCAAAGGATAAACTTCAGCGTTTATTAGTTAGTATATGTTTGTACTGCGAAAAGGTTACTTAGACATCGCATGAGTTTTAATGGAGCGTACGTGAAAAGGTTTACATTTTCATTTAAGTTTTTGTCCTGATTTTTCACCAACTGTTCCACACTGCATAGCCATTATTTTTTCATTACACTACCTAATTTGTCATTTACCTTATCAGGATACAGTCCTTGGGGTACCTTGTTAATTGTTTTCGATAATTTCTCAATTAATTTAATACACCCGGACACTTGTAGACCAGACGTTTCCAGTTGAGTTATAACTTGTGGCAAGTTTCCGTTATTGGTCTTTATGAATTGTATATTTTGATTCATATTTTCTGAAATCAGGGATTTTGCTGTTGTAATGGCAGCTGAATCTTTGTCATCTAAAGCATGAATAACTAGTTTGACTTCATTGTAATGTTCTGCGAAATATAAGGCAGCTTCAAGCCAGGTGCCCCATCTTGTAACTACGGATTAAGGTGGAAGGAGGAGATCTGCTGCAATTTCTCGAAATTTTAATATTCTTGAAGGGGCTTTGAGAATTTTTTTCACATACGCTATAAAACAGTCCACATCGCTGTATAAAGCACGAATAGCTTCAGCAACTCTATGCAGTTCGTGCGCCAGACAAGTTAAATGCATCATGTTGGAATACCGCTCTTTAAGTTGTTTTGCTGCCTTAATAATATATGGAGCTGCATCAGTGACGAAAAGAAGTACATTATCATATTTAATCCTTTCCGGCCATAAAAGGCGCATAGCCTTATAAGAAATTGGAAAATAGTTGCATGATTTACCTTTTCCATTTTCTCTGAAGTTAGCACAAATTTTTACCCTGCAGAGTTCTCGGAAAGTATACCGACCACCACATTTGCCACATATCTACCACTTATATCTGTAGATTCATCAACTGAAACCCATATATTTTCTGATCGTTCACGCTTTCTCGAATTTTGCCAATCGTATTCTGGCACGAAATTGGTAAATATTCTTTACGCATTGTTGCTTCTCCTGGGATATGTTGATTTGTATATTTTCCAGAAATGATCTAAAGTGGGGATTGTCCAAAGTTCTGAATGGAATGTTTGTGTGTACCAAAATATCACATAAGTCTATATTGAATTGTGACCTACTCGATTTGTTCTTGTTTGCGTTCAACATTTTCCTTGTGTCCCTTACTGTTACAGCATCTGTCAAAACAGTACTTCTTAGTTCGTAATAATCTGAAATTACACATGACACAACACTTTCTTCTTCTATAATAGCCTAAATATATCGCGTCCGAATTGTTCTACTAAATTATTTAGTATTGCACTTCGTGAGCGACTTGTTTTAGGCATTGTAATATGTGTCATTTCACACACGCAACTCTTCAGTACGACAGCTTACAAACTCTGAATGTTTCGGGTTCGATGCACGGAACAGTACGGCGAAAGGCGATAGAGACTTACATCATACTCTATACCCGTCTGCATAGTCAACTGCAATCGCCATATTAGGGCCCGCACTCCCGCGGTCTAATAATAAGCCTAAAAATCCTGGACATGACAGCTCATGGAGGGCAAAGACCGAGCAGCCGGCTGCTGGTCTCACGTCCACATGCCTCAGCAGAGGTGAATCCAAGCAGACCGGAGGTATTTTGTGGTTAGCACGATGAACCCCTTGTCGTTACAGCTGGTTTCCGTAACCGGACTTCGTTAGCTAATTCTAGAACCAGAAATTCATCACGATGCTGAATACGCACATGAAGACTCGAACAAGCGCGCATTCCTAGGCAATATTTACAGGATATTCTCATGTGCTTGTATAATATGGTATAGGCCTACTAGTTAATTCTTAATTGTCTGTGGCTCATAATTAGTTCTTCACTTGTCCTCACACACGATCACAACACTCCTCAATATTATACATTCCCTCACACCGAACATCCTCATATTCATCTTCTTTCACTGTGGCTGTTCCTCGGCTTTGGAATTCCCTACCGAGTAACGTCAGGGACTGTCATCAAACCAATTTAAGAATAGACTAACGAAATATTTTTCTAACAATTCTTGTTAACAATAATAGCTCTTTCAGGTTTCTCAATGTTTAATGATTATATATATCACAGAATAAATATTTAAATTATCTCATTATTATTATTATTATTATTATTATTATTATTATTATTATTATTATTATTATTATTATTATCATCATCATCACTATTTCTTACCAATGTTTATTATTGCCACACTAACATTACTTATCCAACTTTCATTATTTACTTTCATGTCTAGATAGTAATGTAATAACTATGTAACCAATTGTATTCAATTAGAATTAGAGTCTGGCTGGGCGGAAGAGAAGGCCTACTGGCCGTAGCTCTGCCAGATTAAATAAATAAATAATAATAACAATAATAATAATAATAATTATTATTATTATTATTATTATTATTATTACTATTATTATTAATAGCAGATTCTGTTTTAATGCATTATTATTCTTGGAGGAATGACTGTTATTCACAGTGTTATATCATTCCGTTCATAAGACAATGAGAAAATTTTGTTTGTCCTAATTCCATTACCCGAAGTCCTTTCCAGAAATTACACGCAATCATAGCGATTTCCTCAAATCTTCTATAACATTTTCTAAATAGATTATCACACACAATACCATGACAGCCTTTGATTTCACCGAGAAATATACAAACAACAGTAGTTGCGGAGAAATTTACGTAGGAAAAATGAACAGAACGAATGGTATTTTAAGAGTATTTTGGGATATAATGGTAAAAATTAATAAGGACATAACAATACATTACTATTACTTACTTACTGGCTTTTAAAGAACCCGGAGGTTCATTGTCTTTTTCCCTCCGGCATCACTACTGCTGCTGCTGCTGCTGCTGCTGCTACTACTACTAAGTAAGGTATTTAATTTACTAGCCTAGTACTATATTTAGTTATCTGTCTTGGCGTACTAATCCTTAAAGAAAGAGTAAAAATAAACAAATAAATATAATTTATTTTCATCGCATGAAGATTTTTGTCATGTCTTCCTCTTCATCAGTTTGTCAATTTTAAGTTCAAGACTTTTTGAAGTTTCACTGTAAAATGTATTGGGAAAGTGAAAATATGGCAAAATAGACAATTATATGCAATATTAAATTAAAACATGGATTTTCACCAAAATTTATGAAATATGTACAATAAAATTGATCTTATTCGAGTATTCTTCGTTCGAAAAGCAAAGATTTACTAATAATAGGGAGTGGATATTGATGAAAAGTCATCTTCCTATTTTCCACATTAGGACGATGCCTATTAAAATAGAAATCCTTTCTATGTTAATATCAACATAAAAAAGTAATTTCTTATATTGCATTTTTTGCATTTTTGACGTTTTTGAATTAATAGGTAATTTTTATATTATTGGTCATTTTTAACACTTTGAAGAACTTTTAAGATTATTTGGAATGCATTTTACTTTCTTCTTTACCGATAGGTCTGTTAAATCATGTTCTAAGCAAATAAGTCAGTAGTAATTACCTACTGAATGAGTGAATAACAGTGAAGTTTGAGTTTTATAGTTTGGAACAGACTCTAAAGTCCATCCCTCATTCCACTGAAGGCTTCACTTCACACAATGGAAGTAATATAAAATGCTTGACAGCAGCTTAGTTTAAGTGAGGACTTTGACCGCTACTGTTCTTTTGTCGGTAAGAGGATGTCTTTAGAATTTATGTTTGGAAAGGAGGAAACTTTCATCGTGTCCAGGACAGGACGTGGTTCGGAAGGGATATCTACTGTAGTAGACAGTATTTTTAACACAAAGATTGCAAGAATGAACGCTGCGCCCACAATTTGTTTTGTCATTCACACTCCCTCATCTGGAAGATCTGGTAACAAAAGTGAAGCGCGGAAGGAGACGGAGAACGAAGGCACTGACATGGACCACCCCGATTGAAACACATTGTAAACCCTTATTAAAATCTACAATTTTCCCTTAAAATCTTCATTTTTTTGCATGTTCTTTTCCTTTACCTTAGCCAAATTCCAGGAAGTTGCCTCCTCTCTCCGAGATTTGCAGGGCAGTCATTGAAACAAGGTGACTAATTTTTAAGAAGCTGTGGTGCGAGTTCGGGGAATAGTATTTAAATGTCATTTTCTTTTAATTTGATGTCATTTTTCCATTAGTTTAAGGGCATTTAATGATCATTTTAAGTAGATTTTTGGTCATCAACATCCGCCCCTACTAATGAACCTTTTTCTTTAATATGATAAGTGAATAAAAACTCTGATTGAGGTTCTGACTGATATGTACATCTATTATCAGGCAGTACATCTCACTTGACGATATGTGTCAGAGGAAGAACAATAAAATCGTTCGTATGCATCTGAAGTCTGATTAGTGGAATATGTTACTAGTCAGCGATGTATGCAATGGAGGGGGGAAAGGAACTAGCTATCACACCCATTATCTCCTGGCTTAGTTGCCTCATGAGTGATGCCTTATTGTCACTTATGAGGTACAACCCTGTTTTCGGACAGTTGACTAACCAACAACAATAAAAACACGCATTTTTATGCAAATCGTCGGTATAATGATGGGACAATTGACATTGCTATGCTTGGCGTCCCTTTAGAGAGCTACAGAACCCATTAGAAATGTAGAAGTGGTTGCCGATAATGGAGCAAATGTAAGCGGTGAATAGCAAGCGTGTAGTTGGCATAATTGCAGGTTTTACAGCCCGATGAGTCTCAGTTTATGGAGCGTTACTGCACATTCCTCGCGGTCGGGGCACCGTTCCGAGAGTCTGCTCACGGGTCAGTGAGGCGTGAACTCACAGCCCTGGCATCGCATCTCGGTACGAACTGAGTGGATCCACTTGCCTCGCATTACGTAATTTACAACTACAGGAAGTGGCGTCGAGGAGAAAGGCTGAAATACCGAATAATAATAATAATAATAATAATAATAATAATAATAATAATAATAATAATAATAATGATAAATTGACAACAGTTATCATTAGAGATAGGTCGATATCAAAATTTACCGATATCGATATGTATTTTATAGCTTAGATAATTATTTATTTATATATTTATTTTTATTTATTTTATTTATTTAATCTGACATAATTAGGAACATAAAATCCAGACGTTTGAGATGGGCAGGACATGTAGCACGTATGGGCGAATCCAGAAATGCATATAGAGTATTAGTTGGGAGGCCGGAGGGAAAAATACCTTTGGGGAGGCCGAGACGTAGGTGGGAAGATAATATTAAAATGGATTTGAGGGAGGTGGAATATGATGGTAGACACTGGATTAATCTTGCTCAGGATAGGGATCAATGGCGGCCTTATGTGAGGGCGGCAATGAACCTCCAGGTTCCTTAAAAGCCAGTAAGTAAGTATTAATTGTCAATTTTACAACAGCATAGTTACAATATTTACTATATGTCATGGGTTAAGCCGAAGTTGCGCAACCTGACAGGTGTTCAACAAGCAATTCCATGAACTAGATGTGACTTTTTTTATTTAAATTTCAATTTTGATATTGTCCGACTACATCTTTAAGAGTGAAAACTGAAAACACAATACAGCAAAAGTGTTTCCAGAGCTCCACCATTGTCATATAGCAGTATTGATCAACGTTTGATAATCAGGCTAGCTACTATCATGTTCAATGAAATGCTTCAAATCGATATACATAGAACTTCTAAGCAATATTCAATCAGTTTTGTAGATTTATTTTGCAATCGCTTTTCACATAAAATACTTTTCTAATGATATTGAAGCACACGATTCGCTAATTTGTCATCATGTTTTTCACTTAAGATTCAACTTTTCCTAACAAAAGGAACGTGTATTACTATGGCGACGGAAAGTAATAGTAATAGTAATAGTAATAATAATAATAATAATAATAATAATAATAATAATATGTAACGCAAAATAAATATGGGAAATTCCTGTTATTATTCGGTTGGGAAGCTTTTCGTCATCTAGTCTGCTCTCAAAAAAGCTGAAAGTTAGGATTTATGAAAGAGTTATATTACCAGTTGTTCTGTATGGTTGTGAAACTTAGACCCTCACTTTGAGAGGGGAACAGAGATTAAGGGTGTTTGAGAATAAGTTGCTTAGGAAAATATTTGGGACTAAGAGGGATGAAGTTACAGGAGAACAGAGAAAGTTAGGCTTACACAACGCAGAACTGCACGTATTGTATTCTTCACCTGACATAATTAGGAACATTAAATCCAGACGTCTGAGATAGGTAGGGCATGTAGCACGTATGGGCCAGTTCAGAAATGCATACAGAGTGTTAGTTGGGAGGCCGGAGGGGAAAAAGACCTTTGGGAAGGCCGAAAGTCATATAGGGGGGATAATATTAAAATGAATTTGACAGAGATGGGATATGATGCTATAAACTGGATTAATTCTACAATGCTTGGGAAAAGTGGCATAAGTCAGTTTCCAAAAACTTTTTTTATCAATTTATTGACAACTTACTGCTTGCTTGGGAAAAGAGGCATAAGTATTTCTCCCATTACAATAATTCATATAGAAGAAAATCAAATCGACATAAACCAGTGTGAAGACAGTTTTTTCCTTCTCCTGTAAAATTAACATTTTTTACTCGTGCCACTTCTCCCGAGCACTACAGAATCTTGCAGAGAATAGGGACCAATGGCGAGCTTATGTGAGGGCAGCAGTGAATCTCCGGGTTCCTTAAAAGCCATAAGTAAGTAAACTAATAATAATATGTAAATTAACGTGTTCCTTGTTTAAATTAAGCTTAATTGAAATAAATAATTATTCAGACTAGGAAGCGCGGTATAATGTTTAAATATCTCAGGTCATAGTCGCGTGGTTTGAGCTAGCGATCCGAATGACCGCTGGTTCGATTCTTCACGGTGAAAAAATCTTTTTATGAAAATTAGGCCAGTGTATGAAAACGGTGCCGACCCATCATTGTGATTAATGCGGAAAGCTACAACAGGTACTAGCGAAATTCGGTTCCGCTAGCCAGGAATAACGGCTTGGAGGATCATTGTTCTGACCACACGTTACCACATACTGTTTTGATGATCGTTCACCTCTGATGAGGAAGACGATCTTGATCCTTCATGGATTGTGGAGCCACTGGTTAATTTTATCCTGTTTTTGTTCAAAGAAAACATTAACAGTGATGAAATTTTCTAAACAGAGAAGAATCTGAGAGCAAAGAATCAGATGGCTATTCGTTCGGTCCTTTGTCAGTGCGTAGACTGACTTCCTGATTGTAAAAGGTCGTACCTTTTAGAGGACGGTCCGAACGCGAGCTCCGTCGTAAAGTAATTACATTCGGACCGCTTCTTACCGCTTCCTGCCTGGAAGCGCAATTACTGCATTTCCCACAGACGCTAAAACGATGAGTCACATGGAAATTCGGTAAGGACGGCACAACGAGCTTAATAAGGAAGCTCCAGCCCTGCATCCAGATGAACCACACGCCCACCCGGCAGATGCGGCACCTGGGCTGAAGGCAGAGCGAAACCACGCGCCCCTAACACTTCACTAATAGTCTAATATTAGTAGTTAGCAATATTAGTAGTTGTAGTAATATCTGCTCATATCTCAAACTATGGTCCGCGGACCACCTGTGGTCCTCGAAATCTGCCCTTGTGGTCCTTCAAAAAAGACAGAAGAAAAAATGAAATTCAAACGAATTGGATACTTTAAAGTAGAAGGGTGCAAAGTGCCAAAATGAAACATTGGAGATAAGATAAAAAAATGTAGCTATAAGAATAATTGTACACATATTTGTGTCATGTTTTTTTTTTACTGATAGAAAACAGTAATAGTACAGTGTTTACTCATTAATAATAGTGGTATTTAAAGACATTATTTCTCCATATGTAATTATATAACACAGATTGTGAAGAGGGTTAAGTAATGGGTACAATTGCAGTAGAATGGTGCAAAGTCCAATACCTATTTTTTCCTATTCTGGAGCAATTTTTACTCACAGATCTGACTGTAGAACTGCCTATGCTCCTCATTTGGAAGGTAGGGAGCCATTGCTAGTAGATCCTCCTTCTTTTCTTCAGTAATTTCCTTATTTTATTCTTTAACTTGAAACAATGCTGACTGCACATCTATCATGTTTTGTTTTCCTTTCTAAGCACTTTAATAGTATGCACTGCTTCATTATCATGGGACTATTTCACAGAAACACTACCTGCTTTACTAACATCATACTGAATGCAACATGCCTTAGAAATATTCAAGTTCTTGATGGAAATTAGTTGATCAGCAACATCTTGAATATTAAGGAAATATGACTCTAGCATTGAAACGGTTTGAGATGGTTTTACAACTTTAGAGTCTTGTACGATTTTAAGAAGGACACTAGGAATGAAGGCTTTTGTCACTTTCTGTCGTTTTTCAATCAAAGCGAAATCAGAATGCATTTGCAAGAAACTGTGGCCGCTGAGAAGGAAGCGTTGTTCTACAGTATGTGCTCGAATAAACCAATGGCAACTAAAAAAGAGACACATGAAAACCACTACACGATTTTTGTTTTCAGCTGCACAGTTATCAGATTCTTCTTGTTTGTTATGTCCATATTCATCAGTTTTAGTACACACGAGGCAATCTCATTGGCACCTCTACTCGCGATGCTTTCATCCCATATACACATATAAGACTGCATTGTATCACATACACAAACTTCAAAGTTATAACATGAAAGCTGACGTCTGTAAAAAATTTACTGGGTGTAAATTTGGACACAAACATGACCTGTTGAAGATCCATTTGCATTCTATGATGCAGCTCAAGAGGGCGCTTACCGTCTGAAACTGAATTGTGCTGGCAACTTGACATCTAAATATCTCGCTTATGAAACACAAGTGGATGTAGCCTCCTTCATACATCATCCTCCTAGGCACATTGCACTTTTCTGCATAATAATTTGGTTTTCTATGATTTTGGCACTTTGCACCTTTCTACTTTAAAGTATCCAATTGCGCATCACACTATAGCTCATCTGGCGCCTGTAACCCTGCCAGGGGCCACTCGAATTCATAACAGAGGACCAAAGTACCGATTTTCTTAATAGTTTTGCCGACACCCAGTCTGCACATTGAAATGGTCACGTACCGTACTATATGTCGTACACCAATAATACAACTCTTAGGTCACAATTTTAAACTTATTTTCCAAGTAAATATCACAAATTTTCATGGGTTCGTCATCACTTTCATTGCAACATTGAAAATAACAAACTTTCACTGTATGAAAGAGAACAGTTAATTGGACTCTCGAATGACACCAGACTTAAAATGAATTTTGAAGCGGAAGGTATGGTTAATTTCTGGACATCATCACAATTGAAAAGAGAATATAGTGAACTATACAATGGTGCTTTAGAGATTATAATTCAGTTTGCTTCTACGTATCTGTGTGAGAAAGGGTTTTCATCACTAACTCTAATAAAAACAAAGTACCGAAATCGACTCAATGTATGTGACGATCTCCGACTTAAGCTTACCAGCATACATTCAAATATAGAACAACTGTGCAAGAATCGGAAGGCTCATCCAGCTCATTAATGAGAGTACCAATATTTATTTATTTTTTTAGTTAATTAGTTAAAGATTATCCAAACTCTAATACCTTGAATTATAAAAAAACAATTTTCTTCTATTAACATTAACTGAATTAGTTAATACTAATATAAAATTAATTGAATTAAATTAATTTTAATTAAATAATTATTTTTTAAAATATAAGTATACGGTATTAAAATATGCTACAAAAATTATAAATTTGCTTTCGAAGGGAACAAGAGTAAGGTGGTTGTAGCCTGGCTGGTGAGAGAAAAAACATAGGTTACAGCCAGTGTTGCCAACTCGAAAAATGAGAAAGCACTAGAAAAGCACCAGAACTTCAGTAAATAAGCCTATCATAATGATTGTTAGTAAATACAATATAATAAAATGTTCCATACTTACTTTTACACTAATTTAATTCTACCACTTCTAGATATGTGGATATGATATTTTTCGCTTTAGAATAATATCTAATAACTATTCGTAGCAGTTTTGTGATAAAAATGTCATTGCTGCCATCAAGTACCTAACTATACCCTTCATCTCCAAAGTCATTGATTATCAATTGTTCAAAATGTAGTGCCAACACATCATATGCAAATTGCAGTGCACTTTGTACGATGGAGCTTAAGATCAACACTGCTCCTTTGCAATCAGAAAAACAGGATTTACATAGATGACAGAGATGGTCTGTTTTTTTGAAATGAACAGTGTTTGCAATAAAAAGTCCCATTTTCCCCTGCACTAATTTCGACTCCTCATTTATCGACTTAAACAGTAAAACAGGTTGCTGGTTACTGCTAAATGGTTCCACTGTTTTGATATGTTTGTTTTATTGTGTCCCTCAATATCTCCTAACCTAGCAAGTATTTGAGTCTTACAGTGTTTATAGCAACATTTAGAATCATCTCCCTCCATTCGCATCAACCATTGCTTGTATCTCGCATCATTAAGCCACTCATTTCGAAATCGCTGAGCATACTGCGTCTTCCCCATGATAATGAGTTGTTTTAATTATTTTAATTGTTTTTCCCTCTTTAAATTAACACTTCACTATTGCAATATTATCACACATTTAAAACAATCACGTAACACATTTGACTTTTTAACAGATAGAACTTTGCTGCGAACGAAAGTCAACCATAGAACACCAAGACCCAAGACAGGCAAGACTCGACTGATTTAAGCCTGGTTCAGACGGTGCTAGTTTCTGTGATGGATTCCAAGGTGGCTGCGCTGATGGCTGCCCTGCGTGCTCACTTGCTGGCTCCCGTGTTGGCTACGGTGACGGTAGTTGTTCACACGGAGCTGGCTCTTTTCACAGTTCAAATTGGAAAATCATCTGCTATTTCATCTGTTGCCAACACTCATGGTCAAAAAGAAACTAAACCGTGAGTGGAAAACAACTAAAGTCCTACATTAACAGTAGTAAATGTCGTAATAAAGTAATTAAGCCATAAGTGCAAAACAGCTAAATTCCGATATTTAACTGTTGTTTCTTAGAAACTAAAGAATATAAAAAAAACAGGTTTAGTTGGAAAACAACGAACATGGCGACATGGTTTCAGTGGTGATATTATATGATCGTCTTTGGTTTCCAGCCCGCAAACCATCACGAAAAATAGCAAGGAACCTACCCTCGAAATCCAGCAAGCTAGCCATCCACGGAGCCATCAGAGCGCATTACTTCCGGCGGGTGACCACGCAGGCGACCCATCCGCGGAGCTACCTTGGAATCCATCACAGAAACACGCACCGTCTGAAATGGGCTTTAAATAATTCAATTATGTGTACGACAGTTACAGCTTACCTCTACCCGCAACACGCATTCAAAGGAACTGGGTTTCCAGTCGGGGCAGCCCCTTCACAACGCTCCTGGCCTGACCCAAGGTTCGTAGAAGCAGTGAAATCTGGTTATTCTTACGAGGCGACTGCAGTGATTTCCGTTATAACTAATATTTTTTCCTGTATAGTTAACGAACCTCGTTTTCCTCAGTATTTTCCTTCCTTTCTCTAAAAGCTCCAGATTATGCACTAAAATTACTACAAAAGCACTATAATTTCACTAAGGCGATATTTATTTAAATTTGGCACCAGACGACTTTCAAAAACACCAGGTCTAGTGCCAAAAGCACCAAATTGGCAACACTGGTTACAGCCACCAACCGAGCGAGGTGGCTCATGCGTTCCGCACGGGATTCGCATTTGGGAGGTCCGTGATTCAAATCCCTGGACTGACCAACTTGACAATGGTTTTTCCGTAGTTTTATACAGTTACTTAAGCAAATTCCGGGTTGAAATTTTCATTGTCACGGTTCATTTCCATTTCTCTTTAGATTTCATTATCATATCAATCATCTTCTTCATCTCATTCCATAGGCATATTCAGGTCATGACGTATGCTTTCGTCCGCTTGCAGGAGGGGCGTTCCCTCCGAAACAGTCTTTGGGTTCCAAGTCTTTCGCAATATCTCTGCCAAGATTCATCCCTTAAGAGCACTTCAGAGGGTGCTTCGACACCTTACAAGGGCTGTAGGAATGGATCCTGTGCTGCTTGGTCACCTTGACGGTACTGCTGCTCTTGCTACAGCCGTGTACAAATTATTAGACTAAGGCCCAGTTTCACTAAACTTAGTTACAATAACGCTAACAGTATGTTAACTAACGTGTTGTTAAAAATTAAACTTACTGTTAGTGTAATAGTGTTTCACCAACCATTTGAGGTAGGCTACTTTTGTTAGGTAATATGATGTTAAGAGTAATGTAACAGGAATCAAAGAAGCAGTGTTTGTATGAAAGCTTACTGAATGTGCTATTAGTTGGTGTAGTCATTTGTTTTAGCGGAGAATTCTATTTTTTACATTATGGAAGTATTGGAGACTAACATAATTACAACGGAAATCGAGAAAAAGAAATGTGTAAGGAGCAGTAATATGAGAAATACAATTATTTTAGTAGATCTAGCAAATATATGACTGTAATTGAACACAAACATAGTGATGAAACTTTCATTAGGAAAAAAGAACACGCATGGATCTCTTTAACCCAAGATTTTCAATCGCCATTTGGATATGAACACGCGAACTATGAAACAAATCAATGTTATGAAAATATTAAAAGAAATGCATAAGATACAGTGGAACATTTGAAAACTGACGGTGGTACTTTCACTCTCAAAATTATTTGTACGAAGATTCTTTCAATTTACCAGGATCAAATAGAACCAATAGAAAATGAAAATAATTGTGATGCTGAATACTACAATTGTGAGCGTTAACATTATATCTTACATAATTATAACATATCTTCACACGTCATTGGTCACAATTACATGTGAACTGTTAAATCAGTGGAATAAAGAAATATCGTTTTGAAAATTTGCAATTATATCTGAGTATTAATACGAAATAATAATAAGAGAAATGCTTACGTCAATAAGCACACATCTTCTCTTTACTGCGGATGCAGTGCTAATATTACTATCAGTCATTTTAGTATTTATGGACATATCTATTCTGAATAATTAAAAATGCTGAAGTAGTGATTGGAGCTAATTGTTTTCATTGCAAATATATCTCGATATAATAATGCGCCGTGTAGCATATGTTCTCTGGCAGCCATGATTCACGCTGTAACATGACGTTAAGGATTTACCTGCTGGAGTATGCTATGTTAATTTAACAGTGGGTTTAACATGATGTTAGCAGTAACAACAGTTGATGAAACATCTTTTCCGTTAAGTTTACTGTTAAACTGCCTTAACGGCATGTTAAATAGTTAACAAAGAGAAGAAACTGGGCCTAAAACGTTTTTCTTAGAAACATACTACAATTCATCATATCAACTATCAGTATAATTCACAGAGTCTCTATTGTTGTAAATATGATTGTTTACATCTTCTGGTATATTTTTCCAATGGTTAAGTATATTTTGTCTCGCTGTGTTGGTACTACTGGTATTTTAATTATATACTGCAGAAGATATTCAACAGTCTGTTCTCCCGTGGCCTGCAAGAAGATCGGACATGAACAAAATTGAAAATCTGTGATCTATACAAAAGTGAACAAAAGGACGCTTACAACAAAACATGGACTCATTTAAGCACTGTCTGATATCTGGCTAAATGATGCTGATATTCAAAGAAAGTATCAAACTTTGGTTCCCAGCATCCCTGACAAAATCAACGCGTTAATAAGGAATGAAGGAATATTAACAAAATATTAGTAACCTCAAGACTCAATTTTCTGTTCATTATTTCTGTGCAAAATTCATTTTATTTCTACCGATAAATACAGCTTTGCTGCACATATAATTAATTTAGTCTAATAATTTGTCCACGTCTGTACTACTACAGCAGTCAAATTATTCTTCAAAGAACAACCACTCACATAAAATGAGGGAAATGAAACAGACGGCGGACACAGGAAACTTCAGAATACTATGGCAGAATATTGCCTCTCATTTAGAAGAAATTTTGGACCCAGAATTCATTAATTAGAGCTAACCCTGAACTAAGTACATTCAACACATATATATTTAGGAAGTAAATTAGATTAAGCCTGATTATTATTGAACTATTTTCACTTTTCTTAAGCTATTTGAGTTTAAAGTTGAAGTTTAATACACATGTACTGTACTTTCGTAATGTGTATAGATTATTACACGCTGTCTGTATTCTACTCTATATTAATGCTATTGTACTGAATGAACACTTTTCAATTCTGTAAAATATTTTGTATAACTGAACAGAACTGTTACCGAGCACAAGCTTCTTCTCTATCGGGCTGCAAGACCTAATGTAGTGAAAACCTAATTTATTAAGTACATAAACTTAAATTTTAATTTCATAAACTTATAAATATTTCGTTTTCTGTCTAAGGGCAGGTATTTTACTGCAAACTACCATTCTCTAATTTTAAACCTTCCTCTTAGTCTCCGCATACAATGCATGTACTTTGATGTTGTCTATGATCTGATATCTTCTTCCGTCCCCAACCCTTCTCTAATGGCAAAATTTCATTATATTCATATTATTCTCATTTGATCAATATATTTTAGATTTATATTTTGCTCCCTAACATAGTTCTAATAAACTACAATTAAATTAATTCTTATCATTTAACCAACCAGCTATCTCAACTTAATTATAATTGTTTACATATTGCATACAGACGGAATTGAATCGTATTAGCTCAAATTGAGTTACGATGAAAGAGTAATGGAACGGAGAAAAATTCTCTCCGGCGCCGGGATTTGAACCCGGGTTTTCAGCTCTACGTGCTGATGCTTTATCCACTAAGCCACACCGGATACCACCCCGGCGTCGGACAGAATTGTCTCTGATTAAGTTCCAACTCTTGGGTTCCCTCCAGTGGCCGCCCTCTGCACTACGTCATAGATGTCTATGAACATAGGACCGAAGTCCACACATGTGCTGAGGTGCACTCGTTATGAGTGACTAATTGGCCGGGATCCGACGGAATAAGCGCCGTCTTAAATCACTAAGTGATTTACGCATATCATATATTATTTTAATGTACCGAAGTACATATGATATTTCCATTTCATCGTATGATGACGCAGAATATCTGCATGGAAAGTAACAACTCAATTTGATATTATTTTAATGTACCGAAGTACATATGATAATATGTACTTCGGTACATTAAAATAATATCAAATTGAGTTGTTACTTTTTCGTATAGGCTTTAGCACAAGGCACTAACATTATCCTTATCTGCATTTTAAAGTTGAGCACAATTTTTTTTTTCATGGGGTACAGACGTACTGTAACAATAGTTATAATTTAACCAACAAAATGCATCATATTTATAATAATTACTAGAGCGGTGCAGACGGAGCACATGACAGACAGAATGGCATCATAGCAAGGGTTCCAATGTTACTCGGCTTGTTCCCTGTGTACAAGCGACGGTCATGTACACGATGTGTTGACGTACAGACGATACAATAGAAATGACTCAGTTCCCTAACGTTTCTGCAATTAATTTTCTACAGATACTTTAATAAGATATCAAAATTGCAAAACTAATTAGCCATTTCATCCTAAACAAATAATATATACTTTACATGTATGATTTCATACAGAACGCAAACAAAATCACTGTTTATTTGTAACGGGTTCATGATATTCTATTCGCAAAAGCACTTGAACTATTATTTTTTGTCTTTTTCTTTTCCTTACAATGAGTGTGAGTTATTAATGCACATGTTATACGTTATCACTTTTCTTCCAAATATTGTTACAGTGCACAACAAATGACATTTGTAAGTTATTAACAGAAAACGATTATCGTCTAGCTGATAGCATGGCCTTATATGTGGAGAAGCCTCTTTCTACGTCTGTTGAAACAACTGGGGCATACGTAAAATCCTGTACAACATTTTTTTCAACTTCTGTTAGTTGCAAAGTTTATAATATCCACCATTTTTTTCAACGTATTTGTTATTTTCGCAGATATTATTTTAGCAATTTTATCGTCTACTTGAGTCACTTTCTTCCAGATATTTCGCAATAGGAAAAACTGATCAACCGTTTTGTACCAGACTTTTCTATAGCTGTTATGAAATCAGGAATAAACGCTTAATTCGATTCAATGTATTCCAATTGTTGTTTTATGCTTGAATCAACCAACAGACGTTGGGCTAGTGGTATTGCAAATGCATCTTTCACATCAAATGATTGAATAACATTCTGAACTTGGTCGAAATATTTACAGTAATAAATGCAGGCCTTCAATCAGGAACCCCATCGAGTAAGTATAGGAGAAGGAGGAAGAGATACACCAGGACATATCTTCTTGAATGCTTAACAAAACGAATCACACATTTCTTCATGGGACACGGATGAAGAACTATGACCCTGCTCACATTTTTCGCCTTTTTTTTCCAACTTCATGAGGGCACGTTTGTGTACATCCCTATTTACATGTCTTAGAATATTACATGCTCTATTTACTGAAACTGATATTTTACACATTTTGCAGAATAGTTTATATTCGCTGCAACAAAAAATATCACCATATTCGGAAATAAGTCTCTTAAACTTCGCCGAACGAATTTTCTCCCCCTTAGGCATCGTAATACTATAACCGAACTGTTCTTATGTTCCTTCAGTATTGATGTTTGCTTTACTAAGCTGTACCTACTACTTGCAGCTATCCTGTGTACTGCAGAGTCAGACCTCTGCGGGTACACAAGGTGAATTTACAACCCTTGCCCTGTTGCCGTTGTGTCGAAAAACTGCTCCATTTGCACTGCTCTAATAATTACATTGCATTAAAATGCAAAAAGTTTTGACACATGCCTCCCAAAAATTTCGGACGAGAGCCGCCACTGTTATTACTCGAAGGTTCTCAGTGTCTCACACAATTTGCATATTAATCTTCAAGTATCGACCAGTTTCGTGAATAAATCTCGTCTCAAATCTCTATTGTACTCTCCGCGATATTAATCTGCACGCGCTGTACTTCGTGGTATAAATCCCGCAGCTTCTTCACTAATGCTTTCATATTCCCTTTACACAGAGTTTCCTTGCCTTTCTGCTTTGTGATTTCTCATAAATCTTCATTTCTGACGTCTTGTGGACGTTTTAATCTCTGAGTGCTCCTAAGAGAGAAATCTGTATACAACTGCTGCGTCTAGCGAATTCATATTTCCACGTTAAATCTAGCGTTTCTCTGCTTTTAAAAGTTACACGAATCTAATAAGCATATCTACAAATACATTTTTCATGGGTATTCATTGTTGTGTGTTTACATAATGATGTCACTCATAAAAGAAGACATATAAATGGTTCGTAGAGGAAATTGCGCTGTATCTAGTAAATTCTTTCCTTGTCTTTCACTGTTACAAACTTAACTTCCCCTAATGACAGACATGAGTCATATTTCATATTTGTTTAATAAAATTATTTCAAAGGCATGTTGAGTCCGATAAGTATAATAATACATTTTAAAATATGTATGAATTTATTATCGTCAGAATTACTTATCAATAATCAAACATTTAAACCATTACGGTTTTACTAATAAAAACTCTATATACAGATATTTAACTGTCTTATACTTATACAATGAGTAGCTCGTTTATAAGTGATGTGTAAATTCCTTACTAATAATCACTACATACGTCGTGTATAACAGTATAACTGTTACACAGCTACATCATAGTTTCGTCATTACTTCATTACGAAAGATAATAGAATATCTGAGGTTCTCTATTGCATCCGGTGGAGCGCTCTAGTGTGGCGTGTTAAGTATCGATAGTACAACTGGCTCTGATCGATTACCACACTATATTTTGGTCAAAGAGTACAAGCTACAGCAATATTACTCTAATTCTGTGCTCTTTGGTTTGTTCTTCTGTGGTTACAAGGCAACCATCATCATAAAATGACAGTCGATACGAACAGCTGTTAGAGGGGCGGTCATTTTTCTTTATATACAACGCTTATACAAGGGGTTTCGTGTATATAACTACTGCAAAGGAATTCTCATAGTATAGTTACAGACTGTTTATACATCCATCACTTATGCATGGTTTATTAGTAACGTTTTCTGTCTCAACTCTGCATTAAGTCTCGTACAAAAACTATAAGTTACACGGTTTATAAGTAAGATCTGCCTATCATTTTAACTTTTTCAAACATTTTTAATGATTGTATTTAAACCAGAAATTACAAGTGTTCATTATGTGTCTCTGCTTCTATGAGATCTGAGGATGCCATATTCATGGCGAAAACGTTCGTCGGTCATTATGTACCATTTTATGTAATAATCTAATGGTTTAAATGTTTGATTATTGATAAGTAATTACGACGGTAATAAATCCATACATATTTGAAATTTTAATAAAATTATATTTACGATAGTATTAGTAATGAACTCGTATCGCCATTTTCAGAGATATGGGCCAATAGCAAAAGTCCATAGTATAAAAATAGTTTTGTGTAGACCTAATATGTGTCCAATGTCCTCACGTGATTCCATTTCGCATATGCAGATAGATGACAAGACTGTGATCAATTTTCAAGTTGCATTACCATTTCGGAGGGTCACGCTATGCATGATGTGTATCTGTGGAGGGGTATGTCGTGTACTAGAGTTAGAGAGTCGTGCATGACCGGTTACGAAAGATAGAAAAAGATATATTGCTACTGAATGCCTGGCGCTATAGACAGTATGCGGAGCTCTTGCGTCTTGCGGAGTAGTCCAATGTTCGGTTTAACGAATGTCCGAGTCTCACTCGGTTGGACGGCTCTGGATCATTAAAGACAGATAATATTGAGCCATCCAGGAGTTCCGAGAATCGTTGCAAGAACGCGATTATCATCGTGTATCTTTCAATTGATATTTCCTCCTCTCTTCCCATTCATTCATTCATTCATTCATTCATTCATTCATTCATTCATTCATTCATTCATTCATTCATTCATTCATTCATTCAGCAATCCAGGTAATGCAACAGCACGCAATGAAGCTATAATCATTAGACTTAAGAGTGCTTTTATTTTTATTAATAACTTTTTATCTCCCTAAAAACGATTTATTACAGAAATAATAATATAGCCACTTTGAATAATTAAAAGACATAGGCTATATTAACAACTACTCTTTTAGAGGTAGCCTATGAATTTTGTATTTAAAGTATGAACGTTACAGTAGTAAGTATGTAAATATTTGGTCTTTATTTTGTGTGTGTGTGTGTGTGTGTGTCCAATGCCCACCCACTTCACTTCGTGATTCGGGTTCCGCATGCTGCGGATAGATGGCAGAACTGTGACTCATTTTCTAGTTGTACACCACTTCGACGGGTCACATTGTACATGATGTGTATCTGTGGAGAGTTATGTCGTGTAGTAGGGTGAGTGTATGTGTAAGTGTTCGCGTAAGTGTAGTGTCTGGAATGAGTGATGATAATGAAGATGAGGAAGGGAGAAGGCAAAACCCGGTGACGGCACGTAGCCTACTTCTGCTGAATAGCACCAAGGGAGCCGCCAAATTTAACGCCCCCATCCGACGGACGAATCACTATCAACAGAGACATATGCCTTCTCTTCAAATGCACTGCGGAGAGATTCGAGATTTATCCCAGGCATATGGGTGCACAATATAGTGATTAGAAATTGTGTACCGCCACCTCTCCTAGTCCCGAGGTAGAAATTTTACACGAACATTTCTGACCCCGCCGGGAATCGAACCCTGGTCGGCTAGTCTGGAGACAGACGCGCTACCATAGAGATAACTCAAGCGCACTGTTTTGTGTAATGTTTATTTAGCTCTTTTTCCAGTCTATTACACAGGCCTGCGATGATTTTGCGGCACGGAATATTTTAACATCATAATGGTCAAATTGGGTGCTCTGATTTCGAATATAATAATAGTTTTTGCGTATCATGTACAGATTTTGCATAATTCTGTATTTAACACAAAATTGAAAGTTCGCCATTCTAGTATTAGAATCTCTGCATATCCGACTTACAAGATGGTTGATTAAAATGTGTATACATACTAAATCATTTAACAGTATGTCTAATCTCTGTCTATCTCTGTTTACAGATTTCATATTTTTTAATCTCATATCTGTTTCAGGCACTAGGGAACCCATATCCCAGCAATAAAGATACTGCAGAGGTGAAAAAAAGGAATTTTATAATATAACAACAAGAACCTATCTCACAAATCCTCAGCACAGTTTAAACCTCTTCTCAGCAGGTCTGTCTTAAATGGGTATTGTGTTGTGAATTTTGAGTGGTGAGAGAAGGGCGTCGCTATCCTCTCTAGACAAGGGATCCAAGCCCTTCAACTGGGCGAGTGACGATTGAGCAAGCTTGCCCAAAATACCCAGTCGTTACTCAAGCTCCATCGAGGACAAAAGGATGATAAAATCATAAGCATTGCTTTCTCTGAGACGGACTTAAAGCTCCGGTCCCAGTGTAATAATTTATGCAACTTAAAAGAATCTGAAGTAGATTATTTTTCGTCCACGTTAAATTTCGACGCTGACTAAACTCTGCTAGTCCAAGCAGCGTTAAATTGAATATTGCTAGCCTTCTATTATTACTGACTACTGAAAGTAACATCTCTCTTGGAATGAATTATAAAATGATAGAACACACAATCTGGTAATCACAATGGATATTTGAAGGGTTCAGAACCATAGTAAGCCAAGCGCCATACATTAAAGACGTAGAAAACAATGGTTAAAATTAAGTTATTACCATAATTCAATGGAAACATACAGAAAGTAATATAAAGTATGCACATTAAAACTGAATGATATGTCAATCTTCATTAAACTATGGCAATCGCTTACCTTTACCCCTTACTTCCTCCGTTTTTAATAAATGGCGCTTGGCCCACTATGGCTCTGAACCCTTCATTTGGCTTTAATAAATTCGTGAGTAGATTTCGGATTTTTTGGCTCGTTTAGCGTAGGCTGAAACATACATTCTTTAATGCACCCAGTTTTAGGCAATATCGTCGCTCGAGTGTTTCTCATGTTGCATGAATTTAGGGATTTTTACATAAAATTCTTGCAAACTATCCTATTTGACCCTAAAAATCCGAAGGCTAGACTAATCAATATAAACCTGATGAATGTCATATCGTGATTGTACGAATATTGTTCAGTAAAGTTTAACGCCGTCGGGTGTAGGCAATTTCTCTGGCATGTGTGTGAAACAGGTAGTCTAGCGTACTCCATTACCTGTATTTATACAAGTTATCATCAACACTACCAGTTTCGTGCAATTTCAATTACAGGTGTGCAAGGCGGGTAATCTAATACAAACATCGCAGTCACAGAAATCAACATTTGAAGCTTGGACATCTACACTTGTATCAGCTTCACTGCTGTAGCGATTGTTAGCCAGCACTAAACATAATCTAAATGCAGACGGACTTCTAAGATCTTGAGATCAGTTTTTGCGGTATTCATGACAGAGAGCTAAATTCGTTTTCTATAGGAAAGAAAAGATATCCATTTATTTGGCAGAAAATCAGAAATATAACAAAGAGGCAGAAAATAATTTCGTAACACTGAATATTTAGTTATAATAATAATAATAATAATAATAATAATAATAATAATAATAATGATTTATTTTAGCTGGCAGAGTTAAGGCCGTAAGGCCTTCTCCTCCACTCAACCAGCAAAAAGTATATATACATATGCATGAACTTACAAAGAATTCAACAATTTGATTTAGATGAGAGTTACATGTATACAAGAGTTATTTACGAATTAAACAACAAAATACTATGAACTATTATTTAAACACTGAAATAAACTGTGTAGCAGAATTAAGCTAAAATACATAGAATGTTAATATATATCAATTAATATTAGATAATAGAAAGAGATTATTATGAGACAATTTTGAAAATACAGCACTATCAGGATGATGTCTAAAGAAAGAAGTAACAATGTAGTCAGTGATAGTTTAAATCAGTATGATTGGAGTGAAATGCTAATAAGGATATCTTTTAAGCTGTTTTTAAAGGTGTTTATTGTCTTGCAGCCCCTAATACTTTGTGACAAGGAATTCCATTGACGCGAGGTGGATATTGTAAAAGATGATGAATAACAAGATGTTCTATGAAGAGGTATACTTAACGCGCCACAGATAAGTGATCTGGTATTTACGTCGTGGTTAGAGTATAGATAAGAGAAACGAGACGAAATGTAATTTGGTGTTGAGGTGTGCAGAATTCGAAAGAGTAAAGACAAAGAGTGTAAAGTTCTGCGTTCTTTAAGTCGGAGCCACGAAAGACTTGCGAAGGACGGTGATATGTGATCATATCGTCGGATGTTGCACACGTATCTGATGCACATATTCTGAGCTCGCTGTAACTTGACTGACAGTTCAGAACTTAGGTCACTTAGGCCCAATTGTATAAACTCCCTGACTGAAGATCAACTTTGATCGAAGATCGAAAAGTGAACCGAGTTCAGACACTTCTTCTATTGTATAAAACTTTTCTGCGATCAAATTACCTTGGTTCAAATGCAATCTAAGTTCACGTGAAAAGGATTTGGCAACATCGCATAAATAGGTGAAATACGTGATGCGCGGACAGGTTTGTTCAGTGTTGCCAATCTAGCGACTTTAACTCTTTTTCAACAACAATTTCTTTTAACTTTTATATTGCTTAAACAGGGATTTAGTGACCTTTTTAGCACCCCATAGTGACAAAATTTAATCTTTCTTTGTTGATAATGAGAAATCTAGCGACTTTACAACTACTTTTTGGCGACTTTCCGTATAACACTCTGTTGGAGACACTGGTTTTTTGTGCAATGTAAATAATGGCGGACAATAAGAAGAAGGTTGACTGTTCTCCGAGTTGTTATCATGTTATGGTGTTTGATACTGCTAAACATAATAAAGCTTTATAAAACGACAATTTTCGTTTAGTAATACAGTTAATTGAACATTTATGAATGTACCTATCATATCCATTAATAATTAATGGTTGTTATAAACATAATATAATTATAGGTTATGTTATTTGATACGGCTGAACACGACAGAGCCTTATAAAATATAAGATTGTTTGTGTATTAAGGCAAGAAATTGAAAGAAATATATATAAATGTACCTATCATATCTATTAATATTAATAATAATGGATATTTTAATTGCACAATCTGTCACTCGTATATTTCAAACAGAAAAGAAATAACTGAACTTGGATCATCTAACTTAATCGGAGAAATTTCTTAAGTCAAAGTTGACTTTAGTTTGAGACAAATTAATCTCAGATTAGACTTTATACAACACAAAATTCCAAGTTCAGCTGAAACAAGGATCAATTTAACCTCTGATCTAAGATTAAATGGTTTATACAATCGGGCCTGAACATAACGTCACAATAATCGAAGTGCGGCATTACTAGGGTTTGTACTAGGGTAAGTTTTAGTTGCTGGGGCAAGAAGTTTCTCAAGCGACTCAAACAGTGAATGGAGGAACAGATTTTTTTATCGTTTCTTTAACTTGAAAATTCAAACTTAGATTATTATCAAAAAAGAAGCCAAGATTTTTTTTAAGACTATATACTGGCATTCGTTATAACGACATTTTACTGTATTATCTTTCAAGGTCAGCGTTCAGCTGGCGTAATCATAGACTACATACTTTTAAGAGAAGTTCGCTAAATATGCAACTGCCATTGTTTCTATGTTCATTCGGGTTTTGCTTTATTTTGTCTCATATTTTTTTTAAACCTAATTTTATACAGAATTCAAAGCGTATCCGTAAACTGTACGAAAATAAATAAGTCGTCAGTTAAAACAATTTAAAAACTTCATTTCTGTCTCAATCTCTCTTAATGCTGTAACATTTTTTACAAGCGAATTTTCGTCTCTTTCTTCCGCCTTAAATGAGGGCGGAAATGAAAATACTCGGCAGTTCCTTCGCAGAACACTTGTCTGGAGGGCTAATAAAAAGCTACATTGTGGCTTGTTTGCTTTATGCTAGGCTTATTTTTTAATTTCGACGCACAGACTGACTAAAATACTTGTCTCTGTTCTTAGTGTATTTCAGAAGTCTTAAACATCATCTTTTTGTTGCGGTGTTCACAGATAGCACGATGGCACCGCGAAATAAACACGGAAGACTTTCGTTTCATATTGTGGTTGCAGCCGCTTAACATCTGGCCTGTCCCATCTCAACTCTCATGTTCTATATTCTTAAACTAGTGACAGTTTTTACACGATATGTAGATACACATAATTCATTTATATACAGGGTGATCCGTTTGGGTAGCCTATGAATAAAATAAAAACACCGTAAAACATTTACTACTGAACTTCATTTGTTGAAACTTTGTGCATACTATACTGAAAGATGGCAGACTCCTCAGAGCTCAACATGACCCCCATTACGCACCCTGCACAACTCATTACGGTGATGCAATTCAGCCCATGTCAATTGTAACATAATAGGGGTGATTTGTTGAAAAGCTTGAGTAATTTTTACTCTCTGATCATCAATGTTCCTGGGTTTCTGTGAATAGACAACGTCTTTAAACAAAACCCTACACGAAGAAGTCAGGAGAGGTTAGATCTGGGGAGTTTGGAGACCAAGCCAAGAGATAGCTGCTTTTCGTACAGCCCAGTTACTTTATGGTGACAGCTCGTCGACGCGAGAGAGGAGAAGGTTCGACTGTGGGAGGGAGACCGATCCGAGACGGAGCGAATGGAGGGAGGGAAATACAGTCATATTAGAAATGAAGTCTCACGTTGCAGCGTCTGCATAATTTTGAGCTCCTGTCACTGTGTTCACTTCATACTCCGGAACAATAGTCACTAATAAACACTAAAGTAGTAAGCTAATGGAAATACAATGAGCAGGAGTTCGGAACAATAATAAACAATAAAGAATAAACTAATGTGGAAATACAATGAGCTGCAGTTTGGAACAATAATCACTAATAAACATTAAAGTAGTAAGCTAATGGAAATACAATTAGCAGGAGTTTCGGAACAATAAAATCACTAATAAACACTAATGTGGAAATACACTGAGCAGCAATCGAATCATTATATTTAACAGTTAATCACTAATTAACAATGACATATACTCATGAGGAAATATCGGTAATGTTCATCAGTGCTTCACTGTTACCTTTCCCACCACCACCACCACCATCATCGTCCATGTAAAAGATGGAGCGGCCTTCTTCTCTGTACTTCTTTATTTTCCTCAAATACTGCAAACTTTTGGCCCTAATGCTGTGATGCTCGACCAGAATTTGGCGATTATTTTGTGTTTTTTTCAGTGAAATCCTAATTTCAAAATAACTTTCCTCAAAGTCCAGATACGTCTCTGAAAGTTGACAGTCTTTCAATTTCAATAATATATATATTTTTTAAGTGTGGGCCGCTACTTCTGTGAAATATAGAACTCGTGCTTTGGTTCGTCTTATGACAGCTTCATTAAAGTTGTCCATATTTGATTTTGGCGCCGATTATCAATGTCTTTAGTCGCCCTTATTATTTGGCTAACACAGCTCTCAGACAGCGGTAAACTCTGTTACAAGTTTTCCAACATTTGTTACGTTTTTTCTTCCGACGCTATCTTCATAAAGCGCTACACGTTGCTCACGACTTCTCGCGACTGCGAATGCAATACCCGACCTTTCAGTTTGCTTCTAACAGGCAGCATTTTCACAAACAGAAAATAGCAGTGAATCTAGACAATAAATACTACATACTAAACAATACAAAACAGAAGCACTACAACTATTTAAGTAACTAAATGAAATGTACGTAACAAACACACTAAATTGCAATATACAAGGCAGTGGTGGCGTAGTACGTCCTTAGCGCGACTGTACGCCCACACTAACGCTCCCGAGATGTGACCAGTAACGCAGCCAGGGGAAGACTAAAAGGAACACCCCTTCGAACAAACAGTGAACTCGCCCAAACCACTGCGTCGCCAGGCCAGAGCTGTCACCATAAAGTAACTGGCCTGTACTGGGTTTCGCCTTCGATCTCCTGCATGTTTTAACACAGAACCTATTTCTACAAATGTTCGATACCATAACATTATGGAGTCGTATTTAGGTACCATATTCACGTCGAAATTCCCTTTAAACCCTTTTAACACTCTCAAATTTAGCACACCAAAGAACACATTGTGCCCCCTGTTGATTTGTAGTAGCCATTTTAATATCTATGAATTTCATTTGTCCTTTCTGATTATGCATTGTTGATTGTCATATATGGAAACTCCCATCTTTTAACCATAATATAACCAGCAAGAAGTTTTTCCTACTATCATAAAAGCTTTATAATAAATTCGTAACATTATCCATATCCAAACGGATCAGACTGTATTAAATAGGACGGCAGGAATGACCTTTGTGGTAGTCAAGAATAATAATAAGTAGCAGTTCTAATACAATATTCAACATCAGTTCCCGGCCGGAGACACGAGATTGGACATGCTTGTATGGTCGGCGTAGGTGAGTCTTTATCGATCAGTAACATCTCTCATAATTTTTTTTCATATTAACTTTAATTGTACACAGTTATATTATTTCATAAGGAGTATTAATTTGTCTTATAGATGTTGTTCAAAGTGGTATCCGTCTATATTCACCCATTCCCGACGTCTTTTGATGAAATTACTTCTCACACGACAAAGTTGAAGTTGTATGCATTTTTGTTATGTTTCTGGTATTGTCTCTAAGTTCGTGTATAGAAACAAAAATATAATTAGCCTATGTGGACGCTATTATTAATCAAATTTATATGGTCACAAGAAGAAAAATACGGAAGATAAATTTGCGAATTCCAAATGAAGCTGTAGAGCAAGTGGACAGCTTCAAATACTTGGGTGGGTAGTATAAGCTGCTGCCAGGAAGTCGAAAGGAGGATAGCAATGGCCAAGGAAGCTTTTAACAGAAAAAAAAACTAAGGAAGAGGCTAGTGAAGTGCTCCGTATGAAGTGTGGCATTCTGTGGAGCAGAAACATGGACATTACGACGAAGTTAAGAGAAGCGAATAGAAGCATTTGAAATGTGTATATGGAGAAGAATGGAACGTGTGAATTGGACAGACAGAATAAGAAATGAAGCTGTGTTGGAAAAAGTGGGAGAGGAAAGAATGATGCTGAAAGTAATCACGAAGAGGAAAAAGGATTGGTTGGGTCACTGACTGAGAAAAAAACTATCTACTGAAGGATGCACTGAAAGGAATGATGAACGGGAGAAGAGTTCGGGGTGGAAGAAGATATCAGATCACAGAGGATATTAAGATATATATGGATCATATGAGGAAACAAAGAGGAAGGCAAAAAGTGGGAAAGATTGGAGAATTCTGGGTTTGCAGTGAAATACCTGGGCAGAATACTGAATGAATTTGTAAAAATACGTGAGAGATTTCGAATCAACAATGACGCAGTTTATGACGCCCATGCAAGCATGTCTGATATGCGTGTTCCCGGCCGGGACATGAATTCAACAGCTATATTTACGGTCTTACTAATCACAACTCTTATACAGACGTTTAACTACCTTATAGAGTGAATAGCTCGTTTATAAGTCATATGTAAATTCCTGACTAATAAACACTATATATTACGTGTATAGCAGTACAACTGTTATAGAACTACGTAATGGTTTCGTCATTATTTTATTACGAAAGGTGACAGAATAACTGAGATTCTTTATTGCATCCGATAGTGTGCGCTAGTTTGCCGCGCTAAGTATCGATAGGACAACTGAGCCTGATCGATTACCACGCTATATTTTGATCAAAGAGTACAGCAGCAGCAGTATTATTCTTATTAGTCTGTGCTCTTTGATTTGTTGTTCTGTTGTTACAAGGCAAAGCATCTTAATAAAATGACAATCGATACGAACAGCTGTTAGAGAAGAGGCCATTTTTTTCTCTGTATACAACACTTAAACAGGGGTTTTCGTGTGTATAACTACAGCAAATAAATTCCCACGTTTAGTTACACATTGCTTATACATGGTTTTCTAGTAACGTTTTCTATTCCACTTTGCATAAGTATCGTACAAAAATTACACACGGCTTATTCGTAAGATCATTAAAATACAAACACCGGATTGGGTCTAATTTCCAAAACAAAAAACATATATATTATTCTTTTCTAAGGAGAAAATTGTCGCTCTTGTCGTAACTGAATTAATACCAAAACTACCGTCCTTCGCCGCAACTGAGCTAAGATCAAAACAAGCGTTTCTGCCGTAAGTGACTGAGCTAGGGCCAAAAATGGCCGTTCTTGCTGTATCCTTACCATACTGACAGATATACGTAGATAAAGACAGTAACAAAATTACAGTTTCTACCAAAAGTTTAAGGACACCCCTTTAAAAGAGATGTTTCATTCTTGTCCATATACTTATGTGAAACCTTCTGATGTTTATACAGGGACCAAATGTCTGTGAAAAACTAAGCTTTTTTACTGCAAACCTAATCTGTCTAGCCTTAAAAGTGTGGATTATAAGCAATTTTTCTGTTATGAAAACTTATTGAAAAATCACATTTTGTGTAGGAGAAAAATAATTACTCCAGAACGGATGTACTTACGTTAATCAATTTTGGGATAGAGTTAGATATTATATCAAGTCATTCTTCCACATCCCAATAAACTGCCACTTCACGTACACACCCACGCAATTTAAACACATTTTCAGTTTTTCAAGAAAGAAATCTAACTTTCTTATACTTGTAGCAAACTCTACAGCTGATCAATAAAAATGGAGGGAATAAGCTGATTGACCAATATTACTAACTCGAAATTTTATTATATAAGTGACAGTGAAGGTCCCGGGTCAAATTGTCGCGAATTTAAAACGCAACAGAATTTCAGAAAATGACAATTTTCCTGAAGGAAAAAAGAGAAAAAAAAGTGGATTACAATGCGTGAACGAGCTGTCTCAATTTTTTTAAACAAAAAGTAATAATTGCACAAGAAACCTCTCAGATATATCTAACTCCGGATGCCGGATTGAATTCCGGCCACTCAGTCACTAGTAATGAGTGCACCTCTGCACATTAATGTGTTAGACATCGTGTCACTGTCACATCTGTGACGCAGTGCATGAGCGTTGGCCACTAGAGGGAGCCCAAGAAGTGGTGGAGCGTAAACTGAGAGGATTCAATCCGGCATCGGAACTGGAATCCGGTGTGGCTCAGTAGATAGAGCGTCAGCACGTACAGCTGAAAATCCGGCTTCAAATCCCGGTGCCGGAGAGAATTTTTCTCCGCTCCACCCATATTCCATCATATGATGACGCAGAATTTCGAATGGAAATATCGTATGTACTTCAGTACATGGTAATAATATAGAAAATTTGTTATATTATCCACAGTTTGGAAGACAGAGAGGTTGGGCTTGCGGTAAAAAAAAAAAAACTTCATTTTTCACTGGAATTTAGTCCTTGTATAAAAATCAGAGAGTTTCATAGAAGTATAAGGACAGGAGTGAAACATCACTTTTGAAGGGTTGTCTTTAGAATTTTGATAGAAACTGTACTTCCACACCTATCTACTTAGTTCCTCGCTTCACACTTTTAACATCCCACCGCAACCGTGATACACGTTCACAGCATAACCTTGTTCTATCAATTCCATTTCATCAAACATCTCTCTACTCTGCTTCCTTCTCAATACACACAGCTCGTTCCTGCAATTCCTTGTCACAGGAAATCAGGAGCAGTCGGAGTCTAAAATCTTTTAAGTACACTCTACTTAGAAATGTTTTTATTGAACAGAACTACACTCTTGCGGAAGTTTCTAAATAGTCTTAAATGACCAAGTTGTTATTTTTTCTCCTCTCTCTTCTTCTTCTTTTTTCTTTTCTTTTTTTTATTATCTTGATATATTACTTAATCATTTGTATTTGTATGCCATTTAGTACGACTTTGCTAATCAACATTTTATGTCTTGTAACCCACATGTATTCTCCTATTAGTATATTAATAGTCGAATTTATCTCGAGCATTTTAGATCTTATAAATTGTGTGTTTGTGTGTGTGTGTGTGTGTGTGTGTGTGTGTGTGAGTGTGTATATTCCCCTTATGTTATGTAACTGATTTTGATTATGTGTAATTTTCTACTTTATTTTATATATCATGTAACCGATCTTGACTATTTGTAATTTTATATTATGCAATTCATCTTGACTGTTTGTAATTTTCTACTATATTTTATGCCATTTCTAAGGTATTTTCTTCTGTGTTGTTTTGTAATCTAATTTTGTATTTCATGTATATTATTGAAATCTGGTTGAGTGGAAGAGAAGGCCTCATGGCCTTAACTCTGCCAGGCAAACTACTGCTGCTGCTGCTGCTCCTGCTCCTACTGCTACTGCGACCACCAACGCTACCACCACCACCACCACCACCACCACCACCACCACCACCACTACTACTACTACTACTGTAACCGAGTTACTATCAAAAGTGACTTTGCATTTCGTAATTGATTTGGCTACGGCCGAAAGCAACGATCTCCTCCTGAGGTAGCTTCAATAATAATAATAATAATAATAATAATAATAATAATAATAATAATAATAATAATAATAATAATAATAATAATGTTCGTACCTTAATTAACTAAGCTACAGACAACAGCGGCCATACTGCTCCAACTGACAGAGCCACGGTATTGGTAACTGATTATAACAACTTTAGAAGCCACACACGTTTCCATAGCGATGTAGCTAAACCAATATTTCGTTACAAGCGATAAATCTATCAAAATTGCATTAAGTGATCAGTCGATGGAACGTAATTGAATTAAGTCATGAACATCAATAGAGAGTTACGTTTCATGTCTAATATATGTCACAGTAATGCCTGAAATAATGTTATTAAATGCTTTACGTTCGTGTTAAAAACGCCATCTTCTTTTAATGTCTGTTGTTTGATGAGTTTCACAGCTTTATGATGGCAGAACACTTCCCGGGGTGATTGCAACAGAAATGGGTTCATCAGCATAACAATAGCGTGCACGCAGCCTCGGTCTGTGATATCTGTATAAATGATAAAGTGGCTGCAATTCAAACACTGAGAAATGTGACAGCCATAGTAACTTATTCAACTGCATACGGTAGTAGGCCTGCACTCCAGATGTACAGGGACATCATTTTATTTTTACTAACATTTTTAATATTAACCAGTCTATACCTTTAGAGAACCGGAAACACTGCTTGCTCCCCCCTCCAAGACTGGAGTTCGATGATACTGACGTAAAACACAAATCACTCTACTAGGTATAGGAAGGAAGAAAAGTAGTTCATCTATTTACGTAAACTAGGAAATATCGCGATTTTGAGTTTGATAATTTTCATTAGGTTTTTCTTTAATCAAAGTACAGTACTGTATTAAGAATAAGTGTTTTTACTCACGAAGTGAGTTATCCATGCGAACGTATTCATTATGCAGTGTATATTATACTGTCTACAGCACATTAGCGTACAATATAGAGAAAGAAGTTAAATTGAAAAATAATCATAATATGAATATTTAAACACAATTTTGAAAATGGTGGCCGTTCATTTCGATACAGGCTTCAGTTCTTTTGTGCATATTATCGCGCTATAGACTATTGCATCTAATTCCAATTGCCAGTTTCGTCCTTCGTACTAGTAACTCATGTTGAAATAATTCTGTACCTACTCTACGTACTGTAAATTCAATCTTCACTTCTGCCCGACCCGAAAATATAAAATTACTCAGACATGCTATCTACTGTCCGTCCAAGTGGTTATGCCGCAGGATTGTAGAAAGGGAGGAAATCACGTGACAGTTAATTACTTAACGAGGCCCTTTTATTTAAGTTAAATTAAACAGCTGTATAATATTACGTAAACTTCCAATTCCTAAGAGAAATTAATGTTTTCAGAAAAGAGCTAAGACAGCCCAGCCTTTACAGAGGGGCGAGCAGCAGCAGGTGGGGGAAATCGGGATGCGACGTACGCAAACGGACAGTACCTGTGCGAAAATATGATTCAATATTGAAAGCTCTTTCGTCACTGGAAAAAGCGAACATATTTCTGGAACATACTAATACCCAGTAACTCAGTACTGCTTACTATCTGCGGTCTTGGTTCTGTGTGGAGTTGGAACTTCCTTAGTAGAAGGGGTGGGAGTGAAGTACATTCAAAAACTCAGGTACAATAAAAATTGAAGTAAAAATAAAATGATGTCCCTGTATTTTCAGCTACAACGGGGCCAGCCATGTTGATTACCATGATGATGATGATGATGATGATGGATTATTATTATTATTATTAGCGCTAGGATTTTGATGACCTATAAATCATGAAAAAATGTCCTAAAAACAATGCATTTATGACCTAAAAATCTAAAAAAAATGCCCTTAAAATGCCCTAAATATTGATATTACATAATTGGCTTAGTAGGAAAAGAGGTTTTGTACTACTTAATATTTAGACTTACTTACTTACATACTTACTTACTTACTTACTTTTAAGGAACCCGGAGGTTCATTGCCGCCCTCACATAAGCCCGCCATTGGTCCCTATCCTGAGCAAGATTAATCCAGTCTCTACCATCATATCCCACTTGCCTCAAATCCATTTTAACATCATCTTACCACCTACGTCTGGGCCTCCCCAAAGGTCTTTTTCCCTCCGGAATCCCAACTAACACTCTATATGCATTTCTGGATTCGCCCAAACGTGCTACATGTCCTGCCCATCTCAAACGTCTGGATTTTATGTTCCTAATTATGTCAGGTGAAGTATACAATGCGTGCAGCTCTGCGTTGTGTAATATTTAGACTAATAATTAAAATTAAACTCTAGTACCAACATTTAAGTTTACTTAATTTTACATATTTTTTATAAGTAGTACACTTCAATTAATTATTTTACTGATGTAGTTTCCATGTAGTCCACCACAAGGCCACTCTTATCCGGAACTAGCAGGTATAGAGGAGTCTATATTGAAGGGGTGGTTGGACTGATCCATTACATTGGGTATACTGCGTTAAAATGGCAATATGTGTACAAAAGCGACTAAAATATTATACAAAATAATGGGTATTAAGGGACAAAATATGTAGAGAAAATATCAAAGGAAATAAACATTATTTTACATTAATAATAGGGATTTATGGTCAAAATTAAATGAAAATACCTCAAAAAGACCGAAAAAAACAAAAAATGCTGTTATGAGTTGAAACAGGCAAAAAATGCAAATATGTCTTAAAACACTTAGTTTATCACATAACATATAAATACTAGAGGAGGTATGTTTCTGGCTTATTAGAAAAAAGATGCAATTTCATCAAAATCCTAGCCATGATGATGATAATAATAATAATAATAATAATAATAATAATAATAATAATAATAAAATCAAGGTGTTAAGTAGGGGTGTCCCATGTCCCCTGCTTTGGTTTGTATTTATATTGATGAACCCATAGATAAGTGGAAACACAATTTTACAAATGAGATATCTTTAAATAGTAATAATATTTTAAAGATAATTTTATTTGCCGACGACCAGGCAGTATTTGGAATATCAGAAGACAGTCTACAAATAAACACATACAGTCTTTAAAAGGTTATGGGTGAATATAATCCTAGATCATTTATACCCAGATTGCTCGGCTCTCAGGCATTGACGGTAACAACTTTTGTCAGGATTACTATGCTGCCATCTAGTTGTTATATGAGGAGTCATAACTCCCATTTGAATTGCATTAGCGACTGTACTGCCATCTCGTGTTCGTTTACGGCGGACGAGTGGCGATCCTGGCGGTTGTTCTCTTCAAAGTGCTACCGATTTTAACATAGGGATGAGCAATCTGTTATATATGTGATCTGGGATATAATCTAAACATTTTAACTATTAAAACTAAAGTTATGACCTTTCAGGGGAAAACTCCTATCGGGTGCAAATTAGTTATTAATGATAAATCAATGGAACAGATTAAATATTGTTAGTATTTAGGCATCGATATATCACAAGAATGCAGTGTTTCTTTTCTTACCTTCATTTTCTAATATTCTCTTACTTTTTCCCTTTGTTTCCCTCATTTTCATTCTCTTACTTTCACCCTTTCACATTCTCATATTATCCATTTTATTTTCTTCCCTTCATTTCCTAATATTCTCTTACTTTCTCCCCTTCGTTTCCCTCCTTTTAATTCTCTTACTTTCGGCCTTCCACTTTCTCATATTTTCCAGTTTACTTTTTTCCCTTCATTTCCTAATATTCTCTTACTTTTTCCCCTTCGTTTCCCTCCTTTTAATTCTCTTACTTTTGCCCTTTCACTTCCTCATATTTTCTAGTTTATTTTCTTCTCTTCATTTTCTAATATTTTCTTACTTTTCCCCCTTTGTTTCCCTCCTTTTCATCCTCTTACTTTCGCCCTTTCACTTTATCATCTTTTCTAGCTTATTTTTTCCCTTCATTTCCTAATATTCTCTTACTTTCCCGCTTTACCCTTTATTTTCATTCTCTTACTTTCGCCCATTCATTGTCTCATTTTTTGCAGTTTCTTTTTTCCCTTCATTTCCTAATATTCTCCTACTTTCGCCCTTTTACTTGCTCATCTTTTCCAATTCTTTTCCCCATTTCTTTCCCTTTTTTACTGCTTTTCCTCATTGCTTTCTTTTTCACTGTTTTTCTAAAAACACTAGTAATTCCCGTACTCATATTTCTTGATTAGGAAAACAAATGTTTATATTAAGAAGGCAGGTTGTGATTGAAAACTATACATTGTTATAGCAAACTAGAGTCTTTTAATCTTAGCACAGAATACATATTGTTGTCCAACCAGGAGATTAAACGTGAAAGGAATGTGCTTACTATTGCGTCATCTATTGGAGCGAAGTAGATAGATAATATTACCGTTATAACGTCAGTTTGAAAACCATGCGCTCTCCTGCATATGTTATTTCCTATATGGAGGGATTAAAAGACCATGAAATTAACCTGATAACTAGGGCAGTATAAATATGTGTATCAGTGTTATCGTTTGTGATTTGAGAGTGAGCCACTGGAGATGCGTGTATCCACGTGTGTGACCTTATGACGTCAACAGTCATTCATAGTATTACCCCGCTGCGTCTCATTCTCCTGAGACTTTCTCCTGGTTGGAGTACAGTACGAACATATATTTAAATGTACGTTTCGTTGTGTTAAGCACATCACTTGTACGCAGATCATACGTACTTCGCATGACGCTGTTGGAGACGGATTTAAACATTGCTGGGCGGGAAGAGGAAGAGGGGGATCGATTGATAAGCGGAGACATGTGGTGGATAATTGAAAGACTGACCCACATTATCTTGTGACATAGGACTGAGGTCAGATTGCACGCACGCCATCTCGTAATGGAAAAGTGACGTGATGTCCATCATTGATGCGGCGCTCATCACTTCTGTAAGATTCATCATCTTCGCGTCTGAACCGGAACTGTAAGCACAGGATGCCTAAAAACTTACTAGTCGAGATGAGATTTATTTTACGCTTACAAAACACGGGAAGACCGAACACTGATTTAAGAATGAAGTAAGAAATGTGTGAATATTCCAGTGATTGGCTCTTTAAGAGTAAAGAGAGGAAATGTACTGTTTAAAATAAAATAATTGGCCTACTTCTCGTATATTATGTCCTATAAATATTGTCGACAGTGCCCGGTACTAGTGAACCATATTATATTGTTGACTGTTTTTCTAACAGAGCGACAGATGTCAATTTTGTAACTTGTAGGGTAAAGTTGTCTAATTCCGTGAAATCCCTAATCCCGTGATAGTTATTCTTCACCGAATGCCACGGGATTGGGTGTCTTGCTAGCAAGTTCACCGATGTCTCAAAAGTAGGCGAAAGATGCACTGTTTCGTGAAAGATGTCTGGCGCTATGATTAACGGTCAAGCTTTCACTGATATTCAATTTTAAAAAAGTATCACGGGATTAGGAGTATCACGGAATTAGGCAACTTTACCCTACAGACGATAAATTAGGTTAAATTTAACGCTGTTATATTATCGCGTAAATAACATTGTTATTTGCAGTTTTCAAAAGTTAAATGTTGTAACATTCTATACTTTTATACTCAATACTCGAAGCCCTCTAAAACTTCCGTCACGGAATTTTGTCCCACAGCGTTATGATAAAGTGCTGGTAGTGAACAACAAAGTCCACACCTGTGGAGTAGCGGTTAGCGGGTCTGACTGCGAAACCAGGTGGCCCGAGTTCGAATTCCGGTAGAGGAAAGTTACCTGGTTGAGGTTTTATTCCGGGGTTTTCCCTCAACCCAATATGAGCAAATTCTGGGTAACTATCGGTGCTAGACCCCGGACTCATTTCACCGACATTATCACATTCATTTCATTCAGACACTAAATAACCTGAGATGTTGATACAGCGTCGTAAAATAACCCATGAATGAATGAACAACTAAGTGGGTAGTTACACCTTCCAAATTTTATAGATTAAGTGTAACCCAACATTGCAATTGTTATCAGTATCATTCAGTCCTGGTGAAATAAAATCTGGCATAAAGTATTGGAGTCTGTCCTTCATCTTAATGGACAAGAGCCAGAAATTGCAGAACAAGAGGCAGATCTACAACAGCTGCATTGCACCTGTACTTCTGTATGGGGAGCAATCCTGGTCACTCACCAAGAAACAGGCATTAAAATTAGAAAGATGCCAAAGAAGAATGGAAAGGAAAATACTCGGAATAAGCCTGGAGGACAGAATCAGAAACGAAGAAGTACGGCGACGAAGCGGCGTAGAGGACGTGGTCACACTAGCTAATAGGATGAAATGGCGCTGGGGAGGACACGTGGTACGAATGCAACCTACCAGATGGGCACACACGGCAACACTGTGGGATCCAAGAATTGGCTGGAGAAACCGTGGACGACCGAGAACCAGATGGGGGGACGAGTTCAAGTTGCAGCTAGGAGGACTGTGGACCAGAATAGGATGCCAAAGAACACGGTGGAAGGACGCAGTCAACCAACTTTGAGCGGCAGCAACAACCAGTGCTAGTGAAATTGTGGACAAAGAATTAGGAATGTAAATAGACCATCAGGTCGGCTCTTCTGATGGTCAAGACTTGAGCCACACCTGCCCAAGCAGGAGGCCTTGCCCCACTGGGGATTTACGGCTTTCATTATTATTATTATTATTATTATTATTATTATTATTATTATTATTATTATTATACTTGCAGTACAATCCTTCTTGTTTACTCTACACTTTTAATATTTTCAAATAACTGTCTTTAATTAAGAGTAATTCATTTTCAAAGTTCTGGATTAAAATAAAACGACCATTATGCATTTCTCTGATATTTTCAACAAATATATGGATTTTAAAATAAATTAATTTTTGTTTATAGCAATGTAGTAATTTTGTATCATACTGGTTGAGTGGAAGAGAAGGCCGAATGGCCTTTACTCTGCCAGTTAAAAATAAACCATTATATTATTATTGTTATTATTATATTATTATTATTATTATTATTATTATTATTATTATTATTATTATTAATATTATTTTAAAGTGTTGTAATAACTGCATGAAAAACATAAACTAAAATCTTTTCTTATCTCCTGCAAAAGTGTTTTTTTACAGAATGAATTATTATTTTAACAGTTTCATGACCTATATAATTAAAAAAATATGAATAACAAATGTTTTATGTAAGATTATACTTTATGTTGTCGAGACGAGAAAAGTACACATGGATGCAAAATTGTATTGCAATATTTTATTATTATTATTTTTTATTTTTTAGTTTTCAGGAAAAACATATCTAAATTTTAAAATTTAGAAAAACGAGCGACAAGGAATAAAAAAGGGGTGAGTGAAGTCGCATGTGCGGTATATTTATTTATTTAGTTATTTATTTATTTATTTATTTATTTATTTATTTATTTATTTATTTATTTATTTATTTATTTATTTATTTATTTAACCTGGTAGAGATAAGGCCATCAGGCCTTCTCTTCCCCTCTACCAGGGAATTACAACTACAATATTAAGAATACAATTACAATTATAATTACAATTAATATTAAATTTACAAATACAATAAAAATCAAAGTACTAAAAGATTAACTGATTAATAAGAGCTAGACAGTATATCGGACACTATTAGATATAACCCTAGATCATATATACCCAGATTGCTCTGCGTTATAGGCTTTGACGGTAACAACTTTTGTCAGGTTTACTATGCTGCCATCTAGTTGTTACATAAGGAGTCACGTCATAACTCCTATTTGAATTGTATTAGCGACTGTACTGTCATCTTGTGCTCGTTTACTGCGGACGGGTGGCGATCCTGCAGGTTGTTCTCTTCAAAGTGCAACCGATTTTAACAGAGGAATGAGCAATCTATAAGTGATCTGGGATATAACTAAGTCATTATTTTAACACAAGAAAGTGGAAAGTGTATCCTAGAAAGACAATATTAATGTTTTGAATTCTTTATGCAAATTTATTAATAATTTGTTTCATAAAATATAATGTCGTGATGGAATTAATCAGTAACTCATTGGAATAATAAATAAATGTAAATTTGAAAATCATAAAACATTATTAAATTGTAACTACCTACTAAAATACATTGAAAACTGTCATTTTGACAAATAAAGGCGTTCTTTCCCTCTTAACGTAATTAGAATTACACAGAAAATTAAATACCTCAGTAGTTTTGTTTACACAAATCTTGAAAGAACTGTCAGGAATCGAATTCGACGCTTTTGATGAGAAGTCTTTATCTGACCAGGTCACTGCTAGTTCCTAACAGTCTGTACTCTATAAACTACACTGAAATCCAGATAGAAACAGCTATACGATAGCGCACTAGTAACTTCAGTAATCTACTGTAAAAAAAAGTTCAGCCAGGAGATCCTAAAGGGCAATAAACATAATTACCAAGGAGACCAACAAACCAGACGTTATCACTGTAGATACAGCGCGAAACACGGAACAGAACAGCAGCGCCACTCTTACAGCAGGAAGAAACAACGTCGAAAAAAAGTGGGTGTATAGAGAACTAATTCAAAACCAACTTTTTTCACCATTAACCAACTCTGCTTCCATGGCATTCCCTGGAGTATAATCCAGTCTATCGCGTGCTTCGCTTTCGTATTACAGTTGAAGAAAATCGTACGCAGATACACATTCTGTGTTAAAAAAAAATAGAAAATGCTTTCATTACCAAGTCTAATTTCAGATAACTCCTTCCATTTCTACTGTACGTAGAGTGAATGTACAGCGTGATTCAGAACAACAATGAAATATTTTATTACATTTATTTTATTTCATCTACAGAAATACGGAGCGGTCCTCTCGAACTTTTCTCATTTCAACAGTCTCTCAAAAGACAAGGAAAATGAGAGGACTTCTTTCAACTTTATTAGGAAGTACAACTCTATTTACAAAACAAAAGCCCCTTCGGCAGCGCGAACAATATCCAAACGATACTCAATTTCAGTACAGGTTCTCTGTGGCATGTCTAAATTCCAATTAAAATTTATTTGACACTCTAAGTCTGGTGTGATAGTTGCTACTGCTTTCACAATGCGATCACCTAAGTTCTTAGGTCAATAACCTTGATATAACCCTAAAGGAATAAACCTAACGGGACAACGTCGGGAGAACGAGGAGGCTGCGTCCAATACTACGATTCGAGAAAGTGTTGTCCAGTATTATACACTCAATGATGCTTCAGCGAAGTGGTGTTTCATTTGTTGAAAGATAAATGCTAAAATGTTCACACAGACAGACAGATAGATAGATATAGATTTATCCGTACCATAATATTCTTACAGTTGTTCTACAGCATAGAATGAAGTACATGTCCAATTCTTATGTTTAGCAATATACAGAATTAATACCTTAAGATCCGGAGTTAGTGCTCGGGCGCGGATTATATTTTTGTGAACTAATTGAATGCCATGAGATTTGCATAGCTTTCACATGGACGCTATGAGAATGAATCTCTTTTTGCTTGAGGCAGAGACCTGTGTTTTGCACTTTTTATTAATAAGGTGTAAAGTGAGTTCACAAATCTTGTAACATCAGGACGGAACCTTTTCTTTATTTTCTGCAAGAATAAAAATTTTACTGAAACAATTTTTTTTTTCTGTAAAATGATACTGATCTTCTAAAGTGATTCTAATAATAAACGTTGACAAAAGTCATTTCATTTTCAATACATTGAGTTTGAAAATAGTAAAAATGTAACATCTGTGACAACCGGAATGGACGTACTGTATATACGTTCTTTTTCTGGCCACCAATCCGTAGCCAGGGACAGTTCTGCTTTAATCACAGCTAAAAATGTTCTTAAACGAGGAATTATAAAGTAGCTGAACCTTCATATTGTCAGTTCTTCAAATAGACCTTCCTGACGAAATGATTGACATAAATCTTTAACGAAGGCCATCCTAACTTGAAAGAGGCGTTGTGTTACGACTCCATTCTAGAGCTGTAGGACACACTGTACACACAGAGAGTCACGCGATATCCGATTGGCTTACATTTTATTTTTTGTCCCTGAAGAATCCGAACGAAATAGCCCGCGTCCAGAGCAACCAGACCCATATCCCACATCGCCAGGGCCCCTATTGGCTGAGCATTTTTTTTTCCTTGTTCCGTCGCTGCGCACAGAAAGATCATTGTCCTATGAACCGGCACTCATCTCAAACCAGTTGCGTCGGGTTACCATGTCAACACGTCTTCTCTGTAATACAACCGACTTTTTCCGGACTAGAGGATTGATTCACCTGTGCCCCTTCCAAACGTGAGACACACGATGAGATTTCTTCAGCGTGAAGAATAAAGCCTCTCATAACCACAATTATAATAAAAAGAATTTGAATTACTATTAACCCTAGCATTATCAAATATTAAATTTAAATATTTAATTTTTTTATTTAAATCCACCACCAACAGAAGCAGGCTTCCAATTACAGGTGGCTTACATAGATATATATATACAAAACACATAATAAGAAAAAAACAAACAACACAAACGAAAGAAAGAAAATACATAATGGTAATAGATGCTAGAATATAATATTACAGTTAATATAGTACCAAATGTCAATATAATGATGCAAAATTATTTTAAAACTAGAGTAAAAACATTATAATACACTTCTTCATAATTTAAATATCTAAGGAAATACAATTCTTTTTAATATTGTACGAAATTTTTCAATTGTTAAACTGAAAACCAATTGAGAATCACAATTTAAAGACAGAGAGTTGTATTACACATAACAAACAATGGAGAGTTCTTGAAGAAAACAGTTCTAGGAATAGGAATAATAAAAGGTTGCCTATGACGTAATTCTGTTCTTTTTACATTGAACTAGTGGAATTTAAGAAAATCACAGTTATTCAATATACCGTTAACAGTCTTATAGAATAAAATTTGGCTATTTATTAATCGTCGAGATTTTAAAGCTTTATAATTAAATTAAAAAAGCAACTGATTTTATGAAATTTGCTTGTCATAAGACGACACGTGATGTTTTTTAAAATATAAATAACGTAAAAATCTTTTCTGTATCCCTTCTATTTGCATCTGATGGGATTGGAACTGAGGTGACCATATTGCAGACGCATACATATACTACTTCTAGTGTGACAAAAAATGTATTGTTGTATTATGGTATTATAATTGAACAATTACCTTCTTCCTCAAAGATTTTCAATACGTTAAATTAAACTTTACCACCAATAATGTTTACATTACTTCAAAAATGCGCATCAGATTTTCATTCCAGTGATTCTACATCATTTTTGAGCAAAATAATCCAGCACACAATTTTAGTATCTCAATGTTTTTTTTACATGAATTAAATCCAAAAATAAATACATACATACATACATACATACATACATACATACATACATACATACATACATACATACATACATACATACATACATACATACATACATACATACATACATACATACATACATACATGAATTAAATCCAAAAATAAATACATACATACATACATACATACATACATACATACATACATACATACATACATACGTTGTAAATAGTAAATTTAAGGAAAATAGGTTAATTTGTTAAATAGTATACTTCTAAACATAGATTGTAAAAGGATTAACAATAGTATTCATTGGTTTTTTTTTAATTTGTAAATAGAAAAACAGAACAGGCTCTAAAATAGTGTTGTACAAAGTATTTAAAAGATTCAACAGTAGCATACAGTAGATGTTGACACGTTGTAAATAGTAAATTTAAGGAAAATAGGTTAATTTGTTAAATAGTATTCTTCCAAACATAGTTTTTAAAAATTTTACAATATTATAGGTTTTTTAAATTTGTAAACAGAAAAACAGAATAGGCTCTAAAATAGTGTTGTATAATGTATTTAAAAGATTCAACAGTAGTATAGATTTTTTTTAGTAGGTTATTTTATGACGCTTTATCAACAGCTTAGGTTATTTAGCGTCTGAATGAGATGAAGGTGATAATGCCGGTGAATTGAATCCGGGGTCCAGCACCGAAATTTACCCAGCATTTGCTCATATTGGGTTGAGGGAAAACTCCGGAAAAAACCTCAACTTGCCCCGAACGGGAATCAAACCCGGGCCACTTGGTTTCGCGGCCAGACGCGCTAACCGTTACTCCACTGGTGAGGACAGTAGCATAGATGTTAACACGTTGTAAATAGTAAATTTAGGGAAAGTAGGATAATTTGTTAAATAGTATATTTCTAGACATAGTTTTTAAAATTATTAGCAATAGTATTTATTTTTTATGTGTAAATAGAAAAATGGAATAGGTACTAAAATAGTGTTGTACAAAGTATTTAAAAGATTCAAAGTAGCATAGATGTTAACATGTTGTAAATAGTAAATTTAGGGAAAGTGGAATAGGCTAGCAATAATGTGTATACATTGTATTCGGAAGAGTTAGCAATATTGTAATGTGTAGCATATTAGCATATAGTATTGCATTTTTTTAACGGAACATGCTTATAAAGGAGGATTAAAAATACACACATACACACATACATACATACATACATACATACATACATACATACATACATACATACATACATACATACATACATACATACATACATACGATGCCCCTGGGTTGCTGTACATAGACATATTTCTTTACGAAACCTCAAGCAGAAATCGGGTAGTGTTAGGTCTGGAGACTTTGGAGGCCACGTAATTGGCTTATCACAACCGCACCAGTCGACGTCTAATGCTATTCAGAAAATCACGAACTTCACTTCTTTTAAAGTGAAAATACAATAATATAAAATTAATAGATTTAGACTGTTTCATGGTACATTATGACTAACACTTTTTAAAAAGGTAAGGAAGGAAATTATGTATAGTCAAATTTTATAAAATGATGGCCATTCCACTCTTATATGGATCTCAAAGATGGACTCTCAAGAAAAGTCAAATTTAAAGAATAGAAACATTCTTAATGTTGTTCTTGAGAGCGGTACTTGACTAAAGTATTTTATAAAAAAAAAACAAAAACAAAAACAAACAAAACTATATATACAGAACTAGGTATTAAAAAATATTACCAAAATCATCAAAAATTTCCTCTATCATTCCACCAACACTCTTCACCTCTACATCACTTCATCTATCATCTGCAGCAGTTAAACTAGGCTGGGAGGATGTCTTTGGGTAGTGCGAGTTTCAAATGCTGTTACAGGAAGGGTTTGAGGCTTCTGAGGCTTAACAGGTAAAAAAAAACGGATGGGAGCAGACTCTTTCAGGACAGAGGCAGGATAGCCCTTCTCTCAGCTTCGAATTCACGAAAGCCAGATGGACCACCTGTCGGTCTGGAACAAATCCCATAAACAGGACACACAATGGGCTAATGTACAGTAAGGAGTGCGGCCTTCGAAAAACCAGCTAGCCAGTCAGCTGGACTAGCACAGAGGTAACCTAGTTTGCTATAAAGTATTAAAGAGGTTTGACCCTCCCTACTGTGGGACCTTAACCTCAAATATCAGCTGCTGCTGCTACTGTAACAAGCACTAAATGTCGATTCCGTGTTATATAAGAGTTCATAATTTGTTTAAGAGATGTATACGTAAGGAAGCGTTAATTTTGCTAACGGAAGGATATACTCGGTGTGTGGATGGTTATGCGTATCCTAAGCAACGATTCCAAAATACCGGAAGATATTGATCTTTAGTATTCAAACAGAGTAGCGACCTAGAGAAATAAACTATGATACCATGAGTTGAGCTAACATGGATAGCAATAGACAATCCTAGCTTTTACGACATATGAAGTACGATTGTACTCTAAGTAATAGAAAAAAAGTCATATTACTTTAGAACAGCAAGAGGAAACCAACACTAATTTCTCAAATGACAGATGGTATTCGATATCTTTTGATTTCGATTTCATGGCAAAGAGATTGAAGCATGTGTATGAATTATGGAACATTATAGTTAATTTTAAAAAAATCAGAATATTTGGCGATTAGTACCGTAGCATTAGAAATTCAAATTTATTATAGGATGTAGGAGCAGAAATAAAGAAGATTGAGTACTCTAAATATTTAGAAATAATGATAAAAATAAGACTGAAAGTTTGGGAAAATCTGAAGTAAGCAAAAAAAATATATGTTTTAAAATTTAATTTGGTCAGGATCACGTAAGAGCAGTTCCTAAGGGTGCTATGCATAGACATTTCGCTAGCCCGCGCTACGAGCTTGCTAAACTAGCCCCGGCTATCGACTAATTACTTGTACAGGATTCATATCATATCATATATCGCTAACACTGGTTTATGATTACGAAAAACGTTAGTTCGCTGATCATCCACCGGAAGCCCGCGCTAAGAATGTCTATGAATATGGCCCTAAAAGTCTAATTTGGCCGTCTCTTAAGTGTTGCCAACTAATACCAGATATCACTAAAGAGGGTAATCACAATGCTACGCACTGAAATAATAATAATACTTAGGATACAACTTACATATTTACAAATGGCTTTTAAGGAACCAGCAGGTTCATGGCCGCCCTCACATAAGACCACTATCGGTCCCTATCCCGTGCAAGATTAATCCAGTCTCTATCATCATATCCCACTTCCCTCAAATCAATTTTAATATTATCCTCCCATCTACGTCTCGGACTCCCCAAAGGTCTTTTTTCCTCCGGCCTCCCAACTAACACTCTATATGCATTTCCGGATTCGCCCATACGTGCTACATGCCTTGCCCATCTCAAACGTCTGGATTTAATGTTTCTAATTACATCACGTGAAAAATACAATGCGTGCAGTTCTGCGTTGTGTAACTTTCTCCATTCTCCTATAACTTCATCCCTCTTAGCCCCAAATATTTTCCCAAGAAAGTTATTCTCAAACACTCTTAATCTCTGTTCCTCTCTCAAAGTGAGAGTCCAAGTTTCACAACCATACAGAACAATCGGTAACATAACTTTTTTATAAATTCTAACTTTCAGATTTTTTGACAGCAGACTAGATGACAAAAGCTTCTCAACCGAGAACGCATTTCCCACATTTGTTCTGCGTTTAATTTCCTCCCGAGTGTCATTTGTATTTGTTACTGTTGCTCCAAGATATTTGAATTTTTTCACCGCTTTGAAAGATAAATCTCCAATTTTTATATTTCCATTTCGTACAATATTCTGCTTACGAGACATAATCATATACTTCGTCTTTTCGGAGTTTACTTCCAAAACTGTCACTTTACTTACGTTAAGTAAAATTTTCGTGTTTTCCCTAATCGTTTGTGGATTTTCTCCTAACATATTCACGTCATCCGCATAGACAAGAAGCTGATGTAACCCGTTCAATTCCAAACTCTCTCTGTTATCCTGGACTTTCCTAATGGCATATTCTAGAGTGAAGCTAAAAAGTATAGGTGATAGTGCATCTCCTTAATAATAATAATAATAATAATAATAATAATAATAATAATAATAATAATAATTATTATTATTATTATTATTATTATTATCTACCGTTGTAAAGTAACGGTTAGCATGCCTGACCACGAATCGAGCGAGCCCGGGTTAAAATCCTGGTTGGAACAAGTTACCTTGAGGTTTTTTCCGGGGTTTTCCATCAATCCATTAAGAGCAAATGCTGGGTAACTTTCGGCGCTGGACCCAGGATTCATTTCGTCAGCATTATCACTTTCATCTCAGTCAGACGCTAAATAACCATAGAAGCTGATGAAGCGTCGTTAAATAACCAATTAAAATAATAATAATAATAATAATAATAATAATAATAATAATAAAAATAGTGGTACACATAGTAGACCTGTTGCCTGAAAATACTCTGAGTGTAATTCCTCCAAATGTTTGAAATCAATTCGTGAATAAAGAAAACATTTCCGCATAAGAAGGAACTGGAACACAACGCAAACGCTACATATTGATGGCGACGTCCGTCGTTTCCATTGCGAGTGTAGCGGAATTAGCATGAAACATTCAGCTGCAGCGAACAGTGTCGGCCGACCGACCGCGGACCATTGTCTCGTGTCAAAATTCAACAACCCCATCAATCATTACTGAGTAGGTATCGAACAGGTGCCTGGACGACGATGACAATGTGCCGCTCAAAATTACAGCGACACGCAAGCAGACAAGCGGAGGTCACCACCTGGAAACGCCGAGTTGTTGTCTGGATTTGTAAGAGCAGATTAATGCACATCTAATTTACAGCTGCTGACGGTCTATCGCTGTCCCAAAAGAGTATTTTTTTACATGATTCTGTCTTTAGGTTCCTTGAATATGCAGCATATAAAGCTTGTATGCCAACAGCGGACCTAGCCAAGTTGGTAATGTCGCGGACTAGTACAGGGGCATCATTTTATTTTTACTTCAATTTTTATTATATCTGAGATTTTTAATGTACTTCACTCCCACCCCCTCTACTAGTAAACTTCCAACTGTCCTCAAGACAGAACCAAAGCCGCGTATGCAGTCAAAATCGCCTTACGGTCATAGTAAACAGTACTGAGTAAGTATAGTAGGCTACGTTCCAGAAATATGTTCGCGTTTTCCAGTGACGAAAGAGCTTTCAATATTGAATCATATTTTCTCACAGGTACTGTCGTCCGTTTGCCTACGTCGCATCCTGTTTCCCCCACCCGCTTCTGCTCGCCCCTATGTAAAAGCTAATGGCTGGGCTGTCTTAGCTCTTTTCTGAAAACATTCATTTCTGTTAGGAATTGGACATCTACGTAATATTATACAACTGTTTAAAATAACTTAAATAAAAGGCCCTCGTTAATTACTTGTCACGTGATTTCTCTCCTTTCTACGAGCCTGCGATAAAACCACTTGAACGGACAGTAGATAGCATGTCTGATTAATTTTCTCGGGCAGATGTGAAGACTGAATTTACAGTACGTAAGGTACTCTTTTATAGAGTAGGTACAAAATTATTTCAACATGAGTTACTAGTACGAAGGACGAAACTGGTAATTGGAATTAGGTATAATAGTCTTATATGAACCTGGCTCTTACGGTAATGGTTAGAAGCATTTTTGTTTTATAATTTTAATTTGTACTCACTAGCTTGCTAGCTAGTTAAATAAATAAATAAATAAATAAATAAATAAATAAATAAATAAATAAATAAATAAATAAATAAATTAATTAATTAATTAATTAATTCATAGGCCTAAATAAATAAATAAATAAATAAATAAATAAATAATCTTTAGTGCGATAATATGCAAAAAAGTACTGAAGCTTGTATCGAAATGAACGGCCACCATTTTCAAAATTGTGTTTAAATATCCATATTATGATTATTTTTCAATTCAACTTCATTCTGTATATTGTAATTACGCTAATGTGCTGTAGGCAATATAATATACGCTGCATAATGAATACGTCCGAATGGATAGCTCAGTTTGTGAGTAAAAACACTTAGGGTGCTATTCAAAGACATTTCGCAGCACGCGCTACGAGCGTACTAAGCTAGCCCCGGCTATCCACTGGTTACTAGTACAGAATTCAAATCATATCCTATCGCTAACAATGGTTTATGAATACGAAAAATGCTGATCATCCACCGGAAGCCCGCGCTAAAAATGTCTATGAATACGGCCCTTATTGTTAATACAGTACTGTATTTTGATTAAATAAAAACCTAATGAAAATTATCAAACTCAGAATTGCGATATTTCCTAGTTTATGTACGCGTAAATGAATGAACTACTTTTCTTCCCTCCTGTACCTAGTAAAGTGATTTGTTTGTATTTAACGCCAGTATCATCGAACTCCTATCGTGGAAGGGGATAGCAAATAGTATTTCCGGTTCTCAACCGTTAATCCAAAGGTTTAGCCAGGTTAATATTAGAAATGTTAGTAAAAATAAAATGATGTCCCTGTATATGTGTGGTTGTAGGCTATAATAATTAGATTTAATATCTCCCCGTCTCTCGACACTGAAATATGGCGAGTGATCTTTGAACTAGAGAATCATTTACTTAACGGTATTATAAACACGGTTAACCTAAAGATTAAGTTAAGCCGAAGTTAAACCTAACCGAGAGTTTTAAGCCGAAGTTAAACTTAACCGAGAGTTTAACTCAACGCGCCGTATTACAGAGTCCCGATTAAGTTAAACTGTAGTGGAATACTATTGGTATTACTGCTAGGAAAGAAAATAAGACGATCGCTGCTGTTTTATTATATTACTAGCCGTACCCACGCGCTTCGCTGCACTTCTTAGAAATAAATATTGACTTAAATCTAAATACAGTTTTGTAATTACTTAGCGAATAATAGCTTTTTGTATGTTGTAAGTCGTTTGTTTCTGAGTCATTTTGAAAGTTATAATTAAAACTATGAATTTAACTGTTATTATCATGCAATACTTCCTGGAGTTGTTCAGTCAACTCTACTTTTAAGATTGACACTATCCCGGTCGGGGCACGTTATCTGGTTGAGGTTTTTTCCTAGGCTTTCCCTCAACCCAATATGAGCAAATGCTGAGTAACTATTGGTGCTGGAACTCGGACTCATTTCACCGGCATTATCACCTTCATCTCCTTCAGATGCTAAATAATCTAAGATGTTGTTAAAGCATCGTAAAATAACCTACTAAAAAAGTAAAAAAAAATGATCCGAAATGAAATATACTTGTAAGAATTGAAGGCTCTTGCTCTCAGCTGGAAGAAAATGTCCAATTAAATGATAAGCCTATGCTTGAACTTTAAATTATGGAGTAGAATTGACTTTATGCATTTATTGCATAGTTTATCCATTTCATCTATTTTAACACAATTCAATTGAGCATAGTTAAAATAACGGGATGCTAAGCTAACGTACTATTACTGCATACTAAATCAATACACTCTCGTTGTTCCTTAATTCTCTGAGATGAAAATGAATGTGGTAGGCCTACATTAAACATTATTTTAAGAAATACAGGAAACGAATAATATACAGAATAGCCTCTCAAGTTTTCTGTGCATAAGAATCTATTTTAATTTTACCTGTCCTCGATTCACTCAGAAGTTGCTGTAATAACATTATAGCATTATGTCCATCTAGAGAAACTACACTTTCCAATGGTGAAATAATAATTACACAAATCGGTTAATTAGCTTCTTAGATTACTTCATACAAACACAGAAACATGTTAAATGAATAGCTTTCGTTTGTTGTTGTCCAAGGCCCCTTATAGACGAAGTCATTTGTTTTCGTTTCATTACAGCCCATTAGGTGGCCAAAATAAAACGCATTGTTATTTTAAAACTCATTTATCTCATTAAATATCAGTCCTATCAAAATTTTTCAAAGGATAAAACTTATCGGAAATCATTTTTAAATAAACGTTTGTTATGTAACACATTTCACAAAAGTCAATAATAAGCGAGATATTTCGATTTATTTCATTCAGGCCCTCTTATAACCTCCCTTTTAAATAACGTATTTTGGATGTCATATAGCCTAAATTCTAAGTTACAACGAACTTAATTTATATTCCAATTTTCATCGAAATCCGTTCAGCCATTATTGCGTGAAAAGGTAACAAACATCCAGACAGACAGACAGACAGACAGACATACAAACAAAAATTTCAAAAATGCGACTTTCAGTTTCAGGATGATTAATTATACATGTTAACACCAATTATTTTTGGAAAATCGAAAATTACCAGAAAAATTTTGGCTACAGATTTATTATTAGTATAGATTGCTATTAAAATGGCCGACGCTCGTGGAGAATCTTCATTAAGAAATATCTTTGTTCTTCGATAACGGAGAGAATATCACAAAAAACCCTATAGAGGACCAATAACGTGTACTTCAGTATGCTTGTCAGACTTAACCTCAAACAGTTTCTTAATGCTGACTATCAACGTCATACTCCCAAATACATTTCAACCTGACTTAGGCCTGGTATTATAAATACGGGGCTCTGACGGCCCCGTCCTCAGATTACACACCAACAAGAGAGACATTTCACACAATGCAAGGGATTGCATAAGTCCCATGACACTTTTTTTTTTGACGTGGAACATTTAAGTGGTCACCTATTCGGAAAACATTTCTCACTCTCACCGGGGGCCTGCATGTTGGAGCAGTAATACTCTCTATCTCCCTCTTAACTGCATGAAAACGATGGCAACAAATGTAAGGTAACAGGTATTCCCTCTCTCTCTGAGAGTTAGTAATTTTGGCAACGGCACATTTTGGCGGTAATTATTTTAGTCGACCTACAAAAATTTAGAACCACTAATTTTACGGTTTCTGCCGTGGTAGCTGATGTTTAGTTGCGTTATAAGTGCACATCGGAAACCATATTTACCAAATATGAATCATTCTAATTTATATTCTTCTGAACCTGTTAAGGCTGGTCTACGGAAATGACGAGAACGAGAACGAGAACGGAAATACATTTATTTTAACATTATTTCCGTTCTCGTTCTCGTTTCCGTTCCCGGTTGTAAACCAGCCTTTAGTGTTACTAATTTAATCAATTTTGAGATTAGCTGTATATATAGTCCTATATCCTATATAATTGCAAGGGATGATAAAAAGGGATCTATTTTTTTAATCCATAATTACATCTGAACGTAAATTATATTGTTGAATTAATTCTGATGTCTGCATGTTATTTTTTCCTTTTGTTATGTTTTATTTAACGACGCTCGCAACTGCAGAGGTTATATCAGCTTCGCCGGATGTGCCGGAATTTTGTCCCGCAGGAGTTCTTTTACATGCCAGTAAATTTACTGACATGAGCCTGTCGCATTTAAGCACACTTACATGCCATCGACCTGGCCTGGGATCGAACCAACCAGGTCGACTTCCTTTTGTTACGTTGGGTGTTTAAATCATTGCTAAACCCCACCTGTGGAAATTTCAATTGCCTTGTCCGTCTTGTAAAATAATCCATAGCACGTTTCGAGCTTAAGCAGTGATCATCACCATCATCATCATCATCATCATCATCACCATCAACATCATCATCATGGATAAAGCCTTATAAGGCTCGTTCCGGTCTTATTTTTTTAACACTGTTGAGCCCATCTTGTTTTCGGTCTACCAACATTTCTTCTACCTATTCATATCAGTTTTGGTATGCGGTCTGCTTCCATTCTTTGTATATGTTGTTTCCAATCGTTCCTATATTGTTTTATTCTACCAATTAATTTTAAAATGCTTAGTACCCCACTTATATCTTCACTTTTTTCCTAACCAGTAAGATGTAACCTGCAACATATCTCAGAAATTTCATCTCTCCTGCTTCTATTCTTCTTTCTTCTTTCTTTTTTTTTAGTCAAGATCCAAAATTCAGATCCATAAAGCAACATTGGCACTGCCATTTACCTTATAAAATTTAATTTTCGTTTCTTTTCTAATGTTTTTTAGGGATCTATTGAAGACACCACATACATAGCTGAATTTATTAATCTTGTTTTGAATATCTGAGCAGTGGTATATGCATTTATTTTCTTGCACTGGTTACGATATTCATTACAAGTTCAAGTTTTTTCTTTCATAGTTCTTCTAAGATGATTATCATACTACGAGCTAAGCTAATTGAATACTAGCAGTGTCGCAACTAATTTTAGAATGGCCTATGTATTTTTCCCACTTCCATGAGTAGCCTATATGTTGAAATAAATAATTTCTAACTGTTGCCAAAACGGGAGGAAGAGATCACAAGAATACGAATGCGTGGTCTGAAATTTGTTTCACGTTGTCCTTTAATTTCAGATAACATACTTCAATTTAAACCAAAATGTCGCGTTCTCCCCAGTGTATAAAATAATAAATACTTTGTTTTGTAATTCTGTCCTTTTCAAATAACAACAAAAAATGTGCTTTAATTAATAAAATGTATTTCTATTGATATTTAGAAACACGGGTATTCTTTTTCACTTATTTACTTTGTGAGAATATTAACTTTATTAGTATTTATTTTACTTCGCGTAGGTTTGTTATTTGATGTTGATGTACGTAGATAAATTCACATCTCTCGTATATTCGTTCCATCTGTAGCTTCTTTAATCTCCTAAAAGCCTACTTCTCAAAACTGGCTAAAAGTTACACATGAATGTTTTGTTTGTTTAATTTAGACAAACTTCGTGCTCGATGGTGTTGCGGTTACTGTGTTCGCAGTGGAAGTCTTCGCGAGTTCAAATCCGGCCGAGATCGATGGATTTTAAAAGGCTGTAAAATAACCATCATGGCTTTCTCCGGGAGGACAGTGAAACTATGGGTTTGGTGATATAGAATTATAACACGTAAAATATTTGTAGCGTTGATTATGTAATTTCGTCCAATTTAAAATGTCCACAGACAGAAAATGTCCAGTCAAAAATGTTCAAGTAAACTTCGTCAAAGGAATTTAGTCCAAGCAGTAGCTAAATGTCCAAAAAAGCAAAAAGGTAAAACATATAATGTGTCTGGTATACGAAAAGATCCAGCACGCAATAGGTTGAATATACAAAAAGGTCCTATACGTAAGAAAGTTTAATATGTGTTTATATATGTAAATATATATGGCGTTTTATTGAACATTCAAAACAGCAACAAGACCAAACAAAAACCATGGTCTCACAATTACTTGCAGGTCACACTAATATAAAACGGCTCCAAAATAAAGTGAGGTCTATACAGAGAATCAACAAAAAATGGCCTATCAGCAACATAAAGCTGAAAATAACTTACCTCGCTATTTAACAGCAATTTCATATAATCTCAACTTATACGAAATTATATCTCGTACAATAAGCCAGAGGAGCCTGAAAATGTTGACGAAGACTAAATAATTATGTTACCTTTTATATCGGAAGTCCGTAACAATTTATTGTTTATAAGATTTCTGTCATAACTATTATACTACCAAATAAAGTTGCATATGGAATGAAGATAAATGCCAACAAGACGAAGACCATGGTCATAGGAAGAAAAGTAAAGAAGGTAAACTTGTGAATTCTAAATGAGGCAGTAGAGCAAGTGGACAGCTTCAAATACTTCGGATGTACTATAAGCAGTAAGATGAGCTGCTGCCAAGAAGTCAAAAGGAGGATAACAATGGCAAAGGAAGCTTTTAATAGAATAAGGAGCATCTTCTGCAGATCTATGGAGAAAGAACTAAGGAAAAGACAAGTGCAGTGCTTTGTGTGGAGTGTAGCATTGTATGGCGCAGAAACATGACCATTACGACGAAGTGAAGAGAACCGAATAGAAGCATTTGAAATGTGGATATGGAAAAGGGATGGAGCTTGTATTGGAAAGAGTGGATGAAGAAAGAATGATGTTGAAACTAATCAGAAAGAAGAAAAGGAATTCGCTGGGTCACTGGTTGAGAAGAAACTGCCTACTCAAGGATGCACTGGAAGGAATGGTGAACGAAAGAATAGTTCGGGGCAGAAGAAGATATCAGATGATAGACGACATTAAGATATATGAATCATATGCGGAGACAAAGAGGAAGGCAGAAAAAGGAAAGACTGTAGAATGCTGGGTTTGCAGTGAAAGACCTACCCTTGGCCAAAACACTACGAATGAATGAATATAGAGATCGCTGTGTGAGTAATTGTGTTGTTATATTACATTTAGATTGGAGTTTTTCGTACCTTGGATATTACAGTCACATGGACATTTTCGTTATTCGGACATTTTGCTCATTGGTCTTAGTTACTGTATGGACATTTTTACGTTGGACATTATGTAACAGACCTTTTCAGTACATTGGATCTTTTCGTATCCTGGACATTAAAAGCATATGGACATTTTCGTAAGTTGGACTGTTCTGTATTGGACATTATCTCTGTTCACAGTAGCGAAATCGATAGATGGCACTGAAATCTCGGGGAAACGAGGGGTGTTCTTAATTGACCACGCGGACTCCGCAGAAACTGGGTATTGCTGAATCGATAGACGACACCAAATTGTCAATCACGATCCTCCGTAAGAAAAAAACACGCCTCTGAAGTACAGTGCTAGAACATCATGTTGTCCACACCTGTGGAGTAACGGTCAGCGCGTCTGGCTGCGAAACCAGGTGGCCCGGGTTCGATTCCCGGTCGGGACAAGTTACTTGGTTGAGGTTTTTTCCGGGGTTTTCCTTCAACCCAATATCAGCAAATGCTGGGTAACTTTCGGTGCTGGACCCCGGACTCATTTCACCGGCATTATCACCTTCATCACATTCAGACGCTAAATAACCTAAGCTGTTGATAAAGCGTCGTAAAATAACCTACTAAAATAAAAAAAAAACATCATGTTGATGAGATTCTTCCATCTAAAAAAGTTATTGAATGGGATTGATAGAGAAATTATGAAGTACCTCTCTTCGGAGTTCCCCGTCTCTTAGGATCATGATGATGACTTTGTTATTTTTACTTTTATGTTGTAGTTTTCTGGGATTGTCTAATTTTAAACGAAACCGTATACAATAATCACAAGATTGTTGGTGTTTCAAGTCAAATTCAAAACACAGGAACTAAACTCCAGGCAAATGGAGAACAACAAACAACCCACTTCGAACTCGATGTGAATAAGTAATTAAAAACTGGTACTAGTTATGAACCAAGTTGGGTTATTAAAGCGCTCATCCCTCCGTAATGGATGCGCAATCTGATATCTCGTTAAATTCGTCCGGGAATGAACCGGTCAGACCAGGAACTACTGTATATTCCGGGTCGAATTAATTTCCGCTAATTTAGAAATGCGATCTCTTCCCAGAAGTGAACTATCGCGCTGATATTACCGCTACCACAGCTCTCTGCCATGGCCCAGGTGTCGGCATTCCGAGGTACAAATATGGAGGACCCAGGCTTCATTTCCCTTGGGGGAGTCAAGATTTATATCCTTTCCATACAGGTTATGCGTTCGTATTTCTGTGTCCTTGTGTTTGTTCTGTGAATGTCTACTTTTTGTTAGGGGTCTGAAATAGGAGTTTAAAAAACAAAAGTGAAAGTTCTCAAAACATAATAGCCTATCATTTGAACTGGAAAACACACATAGGATACATTACTCCTAAATTGAGCTCTGCCTGTTATGCATTAAGATCCTTATCTTCTGTTGGTGGTACAAATACACTTAAAATATCATACTTTGCATAATTACATTCTATAGTGAGATATGGATTAATATTCTGGGCAACTCGTCTGAAGCTAAACGCATTTTTGTTTTACAAAAGAAAGCTGTAAGGATAATGGGTGGTGTGGATAAAAGGACATTATGTAAAAAGATTTTGCAAAATTTAGAAATCTTTACTAAACCATGTCAGTACATTCTTTCCCTAATTATGTTTCATACATATTTTCAGTAGGTTATTTTACGACGTTGTATCAACATCGCAGGTTATTTAGCATCTGAATGAGATGAAGGTGATAATGCCGATGAAATGAGTCCGGGGTCCAGCACCGAAAGTTACCCAGCATTTGCTCATATTGTGTTGAAGGAAAACCACGCAAAAAACCATAACCAGGTAACTTGCCCCGACCGGGATTCGAACCCGGGAATCTGGTTTCGCGGCCAGACGATCTAACCGTTACTCCACAGGCGTGGACTGTTTTACATTAAAAACCAAGATATATTTAATACTAATCGAGACATTCATAGTTTTAATATAAGACACAAATCAGGTCTCCGTCTGACCTTTTTTTAGTAGCCTATCAGCTGTTATAAAAAAGAGTTCATTATTCATGCATTACGGTTCTCAATGCACTGCCTAATTGTATTAAAGCTTTGAGGGAACATGAGGAAGGTCAAAACAGAAATAACCAAATTTCTACATACTCATACCTTCTACACAGGATGAATACTTGTAAATGAATATTATCTGCTTGCTATGCATTGCATTTTATTGTACAGTTCAACTGATGAATTGTTGCCTCTCTTCGATAACGGATTTCTGTTGCATTATTTTTTCGATTCATATCTTAAAGATTTACCCTATTGCTGTTGCATTATGAAAAGAGTATTTCTTATTGGCGGTTTCCTGGTGAGTTAAAGGAATATATTGTACAATTTTTTTGTACCTCCTTACATTGTGAGTTCTTATTAAATTGTAGATAAGTACTGTACCACTTACACGTGGAAGACAGTTCAATACATCGCTGCAGTCCAATTTACAATGGTTGGCATTCATATTTTATCAAAGGAAGTGACAGGAACATTTTCTGTTTATATGCATCAGCCCGATAAGAGAAACTTTTTTATTAGCACATGCACAGTAACACTTTCAATAATTCTTCGTATTTTGCCAAAGAAAACTTCTCACGTATATGTCAATGTTAAGGTCCAGCAACAAGAATTTTAGCGTTCAGTAGAAAAGAAATCAACTCGAGCAGCAGTTGAAAATGTTGATCTGTATGCTGCTCCTGTGTCACCCACCCACTCAATCACTCACTCGTCCACTCACTCAGTTAAGTTACTCATTCATTCACCGACTCACACACTCCCCCCTATACCGTTCACTCACCTACTGTACTCACTCACAAACTCATTCAGTCACAAACTCATTTACCCATTCACTTCATCCAACTCACCTACGTACTCCTCCAAATCACACACCCATTCACTCACCTATTCAATCACTCTCACCTATACACTCATTCATCTACTCACTCACTCACTCACTCACTCACTCACTCACTCACTCACTCACTCACTCACTCACTCACCAACTCACTCACTAAGTTAGTCATTCACTCACTGACTCACATACTCCCCTATACCATTCACTCACCTACTGTACTCACTCACCAACTCATTCAGTCACAAACTCATTTACTCATTCACTTCATCCAACTCACCTACGTATTCCCGCAACTCACACACCCATTAACTCACCTATTCATTCACTCTCACCTATACACTCATTCATCTACCCAGCCACTCACTCACTCACCAACTCACTCACTAAGTTACTCATTCACTCACTGACTCACACACTCCCCTAACCTTAAATTATTAAGAAGTGTATTATAATGTTTTTACTCTAGTTTTTAAATAATTTTGCATCATTATACCCTATTGACATTTGGCACTATATTAACGTAATATTATATTCTAGCATCTATTACCATTATGTATTTTCTTTCTTTCGTTTGTGTTCTTTGTTTTGTTGTTTTTTTTCTCTTATTATGTATTTTGTGTATAAATCTATGTAAGCCACCTGTAATTGGAAGCCTGCTTCTGTTGGTGGTGCATTTAAAATAAAATAAAATAAAAAAATAAAATACCGTTCACTCACCTACTGTACTCACTCACCTATTCAATCACTCTCACCTATACACTCATTCATCTACCCAGCCACTCACTCACTCACTCACCAACTCACTCACTAAGTTAGTCATTCACTCACTGACTCACATACTCCCCTATACCATTCACTCACCTACTGTACTCACTCACCAACTCATTCAGTCACAAACTCATTTACTCATTCACTTCATCCAACTCACCTACGTATTCCCCCAACTCACATACCCATTCACTCACTCACCAACTCATTCACTAAGTTACTCATTCACTCACTGACTCACACACTCCCCTAACCTTAAATTATTAAGAAGTGTATTATAATGTTTTTACTCTAGTTTTTAAATAATTTTGCATCATTATACCCTATTGACATTTGGCACTATATTAACGTAATATTATATTCTAGCATCTATTACCATTATGTATTTTCTTTCTTTCGTTTGTGTTCTTTGTTTTGTTGTTTTTTTTCTCTTATTATGTATTTTGTGTATACATCTATGTAAGCCACCTGTAATTGGAAGCCTGCTTCTGTTGGTGGTGCATTTAAAATAAAATAAAATAAAAAAATAAAATACCGTTCACTCACCTACTGTACTCACTCACCTATTCAATCACTCTCACCTATACACTCACTCATCTACCCAGCAACTCACTCACTCACTCACTCACTCACTCACTAAGTTACTCATTCATTGACTGACTCTCACACTCCCCTATACCGTTCACTCACTTACTGTACGCACTCACCAACTCAGTCATAAAACTCATTTACCCATTCACTTCATCCAACTCACCTACGTATTCCCCCAACTCACACACCCATTCACTCTTACCTATACACTCATTCATCTACCCAGCTACTCACTCACTCACCCTTTCACCCATTTTCTCTCTTCTTTAGTCATTGGATCCATCCGAATACTTATTTTATCCATACATACATTCAAATTTAATGTTAATGATCTTCATAAATGTACTGTATTAGCGGGAAATAAGGATGAATACATATTAAGACTAATTAATATGAGGTAGGATTGGGTAGGAAGCAGGTTGTGGTCTTTATAATAACACAGGGTTGCGAAATTAAATTTTGTTTCAAGGCTTTTAATATCGAAGGTTGATTGTGATTAATTGTTGGCTTCTGTTGGAAGATCTGAAGTCAGAATTTGCCTGTCATGTATGAAAAAATTTGTACAATGATTTGAACAAATACCATAATTATTCATTCATTCATTCATTCATTTATTTTATTCCATAGATCTTACATGAGCAATGAAGCCTTTAAGATGTGGAACATGTCAACATTTTACAATATTACAATTACAATTTTTACACATTTTTATAGTTTTACAATTTAGTAATTTTCTACAATTTTTACAATTTTGTACAATTTTTTTACATTTTGGCGAGATGTAGTGAGATGAGATGAGGTCCGAGGATTCGCCAAAATATTACCCGGCATTTGCCTTTAGCTCCATTAATGCAATATTAACACATTTAAATACATAAATCAAGTAATCTTTGAAAATGTCCATACAGTAAAAAAAAAAAAAAAAATCAAACAGCACTATCTCGTTCATATTCACAATTTAGGTTCAACTCATTCCAAGTCTAACACAGACACTTCATGTTTCAATACCGCTTCTCTTCATCTGGAAGTTCCGTCTTCTAGATTGTCTTCTATGTTGCAGATCCACATTGTCTCTTTTCATAGACCAACAGAAGTCAGCCATCACCACTTCATCCCACCTATTTTCTCCTCTATTTTACCTCTTAGTGCTGTGCAGGATACTGGGGCTACTTTACGCACTGTTTATATAAAATGTAAAAGAAGGATTTATTTACTGCCTTGATAATGTTTTTCTATTTCTTTCATGTCTTAATGAACCCTTTCTCTGTGTTCTTCGCCGTAATCTCCAAGCTAATCAGGGAAGAAGTCAAGAAGGCTATGAAGGAAATGGATTTTAATGCTCATATTGCATCTTAAATTGCAGATTATGATGATGATGATGATGATGATGATTATTATTATTATTATTATTACTAGCCGTACCCGTGCGCTCCGCTGCACCTGTTAGAAATAAATATAAAGTAATTACATAATTAAAATAGGACGTTTGATCCAGGGAACATTCGTGTTTGATAGAAGGATAAATCGTTTAATATGTTACTTAATTTAAATTGTATTTAAATAATTAAAATGCGATCATTTTGGTCCAGATATCACTCATTTGGGGCAATGACAATTCCTTTAACATGTTTCTTATTTGTTATTACATGCAACCATAGTTTAATGAAGATTGACATATCATTTAGTTTTAATGTATAAACTTTATATTACTTGCTATATGTTTCCATTGGATTATGGTAATAACTTAATTTTAATCATTGTTTTCTACGTCTTCAGTAAATGGTGCTTGGCCCACTATGGTTCTGAACCCTTCAAATAACTTAAATAGTGATACAGCATAAACAGTGATATGTAATTATATTTCTTTCTTTCGAAAATGTAAAAATTCACGATCTCCTATGTACCATTGCCATGGAATGAATAAATGTGTTTTTTCTTCCTACTCAAAAATTTTATATTTTGCACATAGGAATTACTGCAGAAACAACAACGCTACAATCTGAGGCGGCGGTGAAAATGTATTGTATTGTTATTTTAAAAGTCTTGTGTATCCTTAAATATCAGTCCTATCAACTTTTGCATAGAATAAAACTTATCGGAAATCATTTTTAAAGAAATTTTTGTTACGTAACATTTTTCACAAAAAAGCAATAATAAACGAGATATTTCGATTTATTTAATTCAGGCCCCGTTAAATGAAGTATTTTGAATACCATATAGCCTAAAATCTAAATTACAACGAACTTAATTTATATTTCAATTTTCATTGAAATCCGTTCAGCCATTATCGCGTGAAAAGGTAACAAACATCCAGACAGACAGACATACAGACAGACAGACAGACAGACAGACAGACAGACATACAAACAAAATTTAAAAAAGGCGATTTTCGGTCTCAGGATGAATAATTATACATGTTAACACCAATTTTGGAAAAGCGAAAATTACCAGAAAAATTTCGTTTACATATTTATTATTAGTATATATTATATTATATTATATTATATTATATTATATTATATTATATTATATTATATTATATTATATTATATTATATAAAAAGTGCGTTGATAACGGATGTACTCCGATAAGTAAGTTTTTAATTTGTTGTGTGGGCTCTTGAATCTGAGAAGGAACAACTTTTATCACAGTGCAACATAATCTGCTTGGTTCATTACCCATTTTTTTGCATTGCATTTATTGCATACAATTTTATGTATTTTAACGCGATTCAATTGAGCATAGTTAAAATTTGAATTATAAAATAATGGATTGCTAAGCTAACGTACTATTACTGCATACTAAATCAAGACACTCTCGTTGTTCGTTAATTCTCTGAGATTAAAATGAGTGTGTATTGTTACGAAATACAGAAAACGAATGTCCAAAATAGCCTATCAAATTTTCTGTGCATAAGAAGTTATTTTAATCTTAATCTGTCCTCGATTTACTCAGAAGTTACTGTAATAACATTATAGCATTATGTCCATCTAGAGAAACTACACTTTCCAATGGTGAAATAATAATTAATTATACAAATCGGTTAATTTAGCTTCCGATATTACTTCATACAAACACAGAAACATTCTCTGTAGGCTATGTTTAATAGCTTTCGATTGTTGTTGTCCAAGGCCCCTTATAGACGAAGTCATTTGTTCTTATTTCATTGCACCGTCTTAGATGGCGTTATTTTAATTTTAAAACTCATTTACCTCATTAAATATCAGTCCTATCAAAATTTTGTAAAGAATAAAACTTATCGGAAATCATTTTCAAAGAAACATTTGTTATGTAACATTTTTCAGAAAAATCAATAATAAGCGAGATATTTCGATTTATTTAATTCAGGCCCCCTTATAACCCCCCTTTTAAATAATGGATTTTCAATGCCATATAGCCTAAAATCTAAGTTACAACAAACTTAATTTATATTCAAATTTTCATATAAATCGGTTCAGCCATTATCGCGTGAAAAGGTAACAAATATCCAGACAGACATACAAACAAAAATTAAAAAAAAAAGTGATTTTCGGTTTCAGGGTGGTTAATTATATATGTTAGGACCAATTATTTTTGGAAAATCGAAAAATTACCAGAAAAATTTCGGCTAGAGATTTATTATTAGCATAGATTATTGCTGTTATTGTTATTCTTAATGCAGTTTTGTTTTTGAGGGGAGTTTCAGGGTACGTTAAGGTCTAGTTATTTTCTGTTATAAAGTTCCCCTTGCCTGCTTGAACCACAAGCCTGCTCGTAATGCAGCCATGGTTTACCTACCTACTGGCTTAATCTCTCTTTATGGGCAGGCTTTGCTGAGCTTCTCCAAAGCTCTGTTTCCATTCGACGTCTTGCGGGCTGCGGACTTCCATTATGACTGTAATGTGTGTTCTGCTCTCATAAGTCGATGGCGCTTCTCGTCTTTTAACCGAGATACAACGCTTCTCGGAGCTACCGCCAAGTTGAGGTTTTTTTCACCCAGATGTCGAATGATTTTTACGAACTTCCTATAAATTACTTTTCATCAGTTTTTTTTTTTTTCAGATACAGAGTGACGAAGAAGTATGTTTGCTTCGGCAGTTTCAAAGGTAAAATACAATTTTATTCCAAACTATGTCGAATTTCATATGTTTCTCACGATGTCATTAATATTAGTACTTACACATATTTTTCATACGCATCGTCAGTTGATATTCCCACATGAAAACTAGTTGCTATGGAAATGAAAAAAATGTCAATGCTGAAATGCTGACCAAAAACACAAGTGCCGTAAGTATATTAATCACAATACAAACATTATATTCATATTTATATGCCAAATCAAAAACCTTTACGTGGTATGCATAATAGTGGTTAAACATTTCATTTAAACTGATTAATCATTACGCTCCTTCGAGGATTAGTATCAAAAATACCTACTAATAGTCTAACATTTTTAGTTGATTACTTAACGACGTTGTATCAACTATTAGGTTATTTAGCGTCGATGGTATTGGTGATAGCTAGATGGCATTTGGTCCACCGTTATGGCTGAGGGCTTAGCAAGTCTAACTCAGAACCCAGTGGTCCCGGGTTCGATTCCCGGTCAGGACGAGTTGCCTGGGTGAGGTTTTTCGGGGTTTTTCCCTCACTCCTATGGATAAATATCAGGTAACTTTATCAGGCGATTGGAACCCCACTCATCTTCGCCACTTCCTTTCCTCCCCCATCATCCTTTCCTCATCATCCCGTTTGTGGTTTTCAGATCATTCTACAGACGGCCTCCCGGAACTACTGGCTCTCTCGACCGGCCTCCGTGGAATGTAGCTAAACGACGTTGGATGGCTTCTGCAACGAGCACCCGAGGCGGACGTACTCGGGGGAAGAGTTTCGCCTCGGACCGACAGGGGGCCTTGGGAGAACTTGCCGAAAAATGGTATATGGCTGTAGGGACCGGTCGTCAGGGAGTCATATGGTTGGGTTGGTGCGCGTAGGGGATCTATGGCATGCAACTCATTCCATATCGAGGGTTAGCGCAATAGATCTCAACAGGTCGCAGTGCGGGGCCATCAGTGCCCCCTCACTTAAATTCCATTCCATTCCACTAGATGGTATTTGGCGAGATGAGGTTGAGGATTCGCCATAGATTACCTGACATTTGCCTTAAGGTTGGCGAAAACCTTGGAAAAAATCCAACCAGGTATTCAGCCCGAATCGAGCCCGCGCCCGAGTGCAACTCCGGATCGGCAGGCAAGCGCCTTAGCTGCCTGAGGTACGCCGGTGGCAATATTGTTGTTATAACAACAGTAACACCAATCGAGGTATGTAACATGAGATGTAGTTCCTATTTTTAGGTTCAACATCACTTCAATAGCATATACAGACGTGGACAAATTATTAACAAAATGGACGATTTTTATGATAATTCTGTTTACAAAATTTGATTTTTCAATTTAGACTACAGTTAACAATTTTGCATATTTCTATCATTACAGTAGACAGAAATATGCAAAAATGTCAACTGTAGTTTAAATTAAGGAGTTAAATATTGTAAAAATATATAATAAAAATCTTCAATTTTTATTAATAACTTGTAAATTAGCAAAAATATCAACTACAGTCTAAATTGAAGAGTCAAATTTTGTAAAACTATAAAATAAAAATCTTCAGTTTTGCTAATAATTTTGAAATATCCAAAATGTCAACTGTATTCCAAATTGAAGAATCGAATTTTGTAAAAATATGTAATAAAAACCTTCAGTTTTGCTAATAATTTGTAAATATGCAAAAATATCAAATGTAGTCCAAACTGAAGAGTTAAATTTTCTAAAAATATACAATACAAATCTACAATTTTGCTAATAATTTGGAAATACGCAAAAATGTCAACTGTAGTCTAAATTGAAGAATCATATTTTGTAAAAATATATAATAAAAATCTTCAATTTTGCTAATAATTTGTCCACGTCTGTACATTGAATTGAAGGAATTACTATGTTGTTTGTCTTTGAGTATAACTATGCAGAAATTTTCTTTTTCTCTTCTGAGCTTTTTTCTTGGCCCTTCAAGGCTTCAAAATAGCCTCTGTTTAAAAGTTATCATCTATGCGCGCATCTTTCAGCCGTTTATGGACTTTTCACTCCATGATCAGATAAAATTACTTTCTTGAAAGGCTTAACTCAAACTACAGTATACAGACGCTATTCAAAGACAATGGGAAGTTGTACGTCGATAAAATGCAGCCATGTTGTAAATGAGAATGGAAAGCGGAACAGTTGAAGAAGATCTATTCAACAGCAGTGTTGCCCACCAAAACTCGAAAATTGACAACCGTCTCACAATGACAAAAGAGTTAAATAGTCACTTTATCACTGTATGAACGGTAGCTCAAACAGCTTCGGTCTTCTCACAAAAGTGAACCTGAGTTCGATCCTGTAATATTTTAGGTGAACGAAATAAACATGAGTGCGTTTTGCTAATACTTCCGTTGCTATGCCACTCTGCTGTCAACATTGCTCCATTATATCACCAGCTGTCTTGTAATTGAAAAGGAATGTTAAATAAAGATTGACCAAACTTCAATATCGCGGTTTCACACCATGTTGTGCCTCGACTCGGTTGAGTGCATCTTTCTCAGCAAGCATTTAAGAGAGATGTGAGATGCTATAAAAAGTTGCTGGGTAATTAGAAAGTGTCTGAATTTTAAGCGTGAACCACGCATTGTCCACTTCAGTTAGCGATGTTTGAAAACCGAATATTCTTTCACCGTAACTTTTCCGCTAGTCCGTTACATAATCCACTCCGCTGTGGGTAAGACAACTGCCGATCGATTGAAAGCAGAGAAACAAATTACTGTACATACAAAAACTGCTGTCCAAGTTGCCAGGTAAGGAAACAGTAATCTCTTGACTCCCTTTTTTGTCTCCATTATTGCGATTACCACATAAAGCATCTCGTTCAAAGACCGGAGGCGCACAATATTCCCTCATAGGAGTACTGTGCACGAACACGTCATAGCCTTCTGAGTCCTGAGACATTTTTTGTTGTATTTTTAAAGTTCGATATAATTCTACACTTAAAAAAAAGTCACTGATATGAGGAAAAATGCTGAAAAAATTCTGCAGGTTACAGTAAGGGCACAAATGCAGGTATATTATACTATACTTCGGGTCTCTGTACATACATCTTATATCATAATCATGTATGAAGTATGGTATAATATACTGTAGTCTCAGGACTCAGGAGGGTATGAACAATACAGGAAAATGACTGAAAGCTACCTACTCTCTGCATATCTACGTATATTTACTCCCTACTTACCCACACACACATCTATCAATTTACCTATCTACCTACGCATGTACCCAACTAACCAACTCATTAAGTATCCATCTGCCAATCTATCTACGCACGTACTCAACTAACCAACTCACTAAGTCTCCATTTATCTTGCTACGTCCTACGCATGTACCAACCAACTCATTAAGTATCCATTTGTCCATCTTCCTACGCAAGTGCCAAACTAACCAACTCATTAAGTATCCATCTGCCAATCTATCTACGCACGTACTCAACTAACCAACTCACTAAGTCTCCATTTATCTTGCTATGCCCTACGCATGTACCAACCAACTCATTAAGTATCCATTTGTTCATATACCTACGCACGTATCCAACTAACCAACTCACTAAGTATCCATTTTTTTTCCTTTCTACCTACACACGTACCCAATCAATCAACTCATTGAATACGCCTATCAATTTACCTACCTTCCTACTCACGTGCTCAAGTAACCAACTCACTATGTTTCTATATCCATATCTATATCCATACCGAATTATATAGGCCTTAAACACAAAATTGACCGATCTCCTGTAACGTGAATTTCTCTAAGTTCACTTCGGGCAGCGCCTGATTTACATGACTTGGAAAAGGATTTTATTTTTCACCTAATTTACTCCTTTATCTATAAACAGACAGGAAAGCAACAAAGAATCAAATAAAAAAAAACAGAGCGGAGTCTTGCATAAGAAATTCGTTCCTGTGTAAATCTAAGCTCTTACGAAATCAACAAGTCTTCCGAAAGGGACTTTGCGTATAGCAGCCTTTAAGTTCATACAAAAAAAAAACACACACACACACACACACACATATATATATATATATATATATATATATATATATATGTATATTATTAAATTATATCTCTAACCATTTCACAATTAGTCCATCTATCCATCCATCCATCCATCCATCCAATCCAGTCCAGTCCAATCCAATCCAATCCAAACCAATACAATACATCCAACCATCCATCTATCCATCCAACCATCCATCCTTCCACTCATCGAATCCATTCACCCACCCAATCATTAAATCCAATCCAATGCATCTATCCAATCTATCCAATCCATCCATTAAATCCAATCCAACCCATCCATCCAGTTCAATTCAATTCAATCCATCCATCCATCCATCCATCCATCCATCCATCCATCCATCCATCCATCCATCCAATCCATCCACCCAACTGTATGTCCGTTGGTGTCCTTATCGACCTACTTTCTTCGCTCTTATAAATTACCATTACTCCACTATGCCACGATACTACCCTAGGTATAATATCGCTGCTCCAACTTGTAAAGAAACATTTGATCCACGACAGATAGCTGATTTACTAGGACACCGGATGCAAGAAGTCAGATGAGAAATCGAAAGATGTTGATGCTGCCGTTTCCATGGCTACTTCGACGCCAAGCAAGCAATACGATATCAGATATTACGAGTGATGCAAATGCAACATCGACAATCTATCTGCTCACAGAATTTAGTGCTATGCTCTCTTGTTAAAATATAGTAAGTCAATACCACTGGGGCAGACATGCAATTCTGTGCTTCATTTGAGTGTAAGTGAAAATGTTTTTTTTCATGTTCATCTGTCCACAAGAATAGAGAGAAAGAGAAATAGAAGGAAAAGGGGAAGATAATAGGAGAAAAGAATGAGGGGTAGAGAAGGACCAAGAACACGAAACAAAGAGGAGAAGGCAAGACAGGAGAAATGCAACAATGAGGGCAGGGAAAAAGGAGAAAATGAGTAGGGAAAGGAAGAAAAGTTATAAAGACGGGAGAAAAGTGATTAACAGAAAGATAAAGACTGAAGGCAGAAGAGGAAGAGGAGGAAATATAGTACGAGGGAAAAGAGAAGGGGAGAAAAATAGAGAGAATGAGGAATAGAAAGAGGTTGAGGAGTGTGAAAAGAAAAAAAGGAATAATAGAAGAAAAGATGGGGTTGAGTAGTATAACTTGGAAGAAAACGAGAAGAGGAGAAAGGAAAAGAGAAAATGGAAGAGCGAAAAAAAGAAAAAGGTGGAGGAGAGAGAAGATGAAATGGTGTGAGAACAGAAGGAGAAGAGAGAAGATGAAAGACGCAAAAAGAGTTGAGGAAAGAGAAGAGAGGTGATTAAGAATAGGGTGGCAGAAAGAAAATAGAGAAGAGAAGCGAAAAGAAAAGCGAGAGAAGAGAAAAGAAAAGCGAGAGAAGAGAAAAGCAAGGAAGAGAAGAGAAGAGAAGAGAAGAGAAGAGAAGAGAAGAGAAGAGAAGAGAAGAGAAGAGAAGAGAAGAGAAGAGAAGATGAAAATAGGAGAAAAATGAGAAAAGTAGGGGAAGAGAAAAGAAATGTAAAAGTAGAAGGAAAAACAAGAGAAGAGAAGAGAAGAGAAGAGAAGAGAAGAGAAAATGAAAGTAGGAGAAAAAATGAGAAAAGTAGGGGAATAGAAAAGAAAAGTAAAAGTAGAAGAGAAGAGAAGAGAAGAGAAGAGAAGAGAAGAGAAGAGAAGAGAAGAGAAGAGAAGAGAAGAGAAGAGAAGAGAAGAGAAGAGAAGAGAAGAGAAGAGAAGAGAAGAGAAAATGAAAATAGGAGAAAAATGAGAAAAGTAGGGGAAGAGAAAAGAAATGTAAATGTAGAAGGAAAAACAAGAGAAGAGAAGAGAACAGAAGAGAAAATGAAAGTAGGAGAAAAATAAGAAAAGTAGGGGAAGAGAAAAGGAAAGTAAAAGTAGAAGGAAAAGGAAGAGAAGAGAAGAGAAGAGAAGAGAAGAGAAGAGAAGAGAAGAGAAGAGAAGAGAAGAGAAGAGAAGAGAAGAGAAGAGAAGAAATGAAAGTAGGAGAAAAAATGAGAAAAGTAGGGGAAGAGAAAAGAAAAGTAAAAGTAGAAGGAAAAGGAAGAGAAGAGAAGAGAAGAGAAGAGAAGAGAAGAGAAGAGAAGAGAAGAGAAGAGAAGAGAAGAGAAGAGAAGAGAAGAGAAGAGAAGAGATACTAATTGATTCAGGTTGATGTAAGTGCGGTGTTATTTCAATGCGTGGGCGAGAGACGAGGGGAATCTGAAAAAATAAAAAGAGATGCCTACGACACGCCCATAGGTATGTATAGGTTAAGACCGTTATGACACGGTATGTGGAGGCAAACAAATAAGAAAAGTGCAGGTGTAATGCAGTTCTCGTGGAGCGTGTGTGCGTGTCCCACCTGCCGATTTGTTACCCACATCTCCCTCTGCCTTGTTCAGTGGAGTCGGAAGTTTTTGGATCTAACATGCCAACAATTGTAGCGTGCGGTCGCTGATTCAACGACAATTTTCTGCAAGCTATCTAAGCGACTTTTATGCACAATCATGGAGTAGTAGTGAGTTTGACTACGAAGCTAGATAACTCAGTTCAATTCTCACAAAAAAAAGCTACTCAAATTCGCTCAATAGTACCCAGTCTTTAGGGAGAGTCATTGGCGTTTGGCAAATCAATTTCAATGTTAAAAGGAATTTAAATTACAGAAGGATCTAAACGTTTTGAACATGCTAATTAGAGTGTACAGAGAAAACCTTGTAATGGCTTAATTTCCGATTTAAGGTGCGTTCACTTACCTAGCGTGCATGAAAAGTGTGATATCGATCCAGTGAAAGTAAAAGGGGAATGACACATGTTCACAGATACACACATAATTCCTGAACAAAAAATTTGTGAACATGACAGTTGCCATGGAAGTGTAAAAGCGCAAAAATAAACGACTGATAGCTAGAAATGACTCATCAATTCTACACAGGGCTTCTTCTTAACTGTAACATCCGGATAAACAAGTCAGAACAAAATATTTCTGCACACTAGACATATTCTGGTGGCACAAAATTGTTCTGCTCCGAATCGCTTACATTACAAGTTCTCAATGTAGACCTGCGGGGTTATTTTGACTTAAGGAAAACATTTATACATCCAATATGTTTAGACGTATTAACGCTGGTTCAAAATAAACCGGGAACGAGAACCAGAACGAGAACGGAAAGCGAAGGACGTAAACGTGAAGATTTTTGTTCCATAATAAACCGAGAACAGAAACGACTATAGCACATATCGATAGGCTAAGTTTTCATATGCGTGACAAAACTTAAAAGTACTACAACTGTAGTTTATAATCACAGTGGCAACTTCGGTGCAAGTCTCTAGAACAATTAGATAACAGTTAAAATACCAAACATTCAATTTGCTGATGCTCCTTATTTAAAAAGTCAATTAAAAGTTATTGTTTATGGAGGAAATATAAAATAGTTTCAATTACTATTATATCTTTGTTTTTCTTTTTCTCTTTTTACTTTTTAATATATATTAATTTATAAAATGTCTTAAAATTTTGTGGAATGCCTTCTCAGGAAGAGTATATACTCTTTCTGGGGGTGCTAGATTGACTTTTACATGTATAAATAATATGTAACTTATCTTCGTTATAGCAATAAATTATTATTATTATTATTATTATTATTATTATTCATATTCCAGGCACGAAATTAGGCCATTGTTGGCCTGTTTCGGTTCCAGCTCTACAGGATCCAATAGACGTTTCTGTGGACGTCCAGGTCGTCGTCGTCCTTGAGGGTGGTATTTTAGCATTTCTTGGGGTGTCCGGCCAGCTTCCATACAAGAAATGTGTTCAAGCCATCTGTTTCTGTAGTCTGTAATTTTTTCTTGTAATGGTTGCATGTTGAGTTCCTGCAGTATATCTTCGTTCCTCTTGTCCAGAAGTGTGTATCCTGCAGTTCGTCGCAGATATTTCATTTCAGGTAATCTTAATCTGCTGATATCTCTTTGTTTCAGAACCCAAATTTCGCTTTCATAGAGGAGAGCTGGTAATGCAAGGGTTTTATATAGCTTTATTCTGGAATGTTTCTTTACTAAACTTGGTTTTAGGGTATGGTTTAGCAGTCCTAATATTTGTAAAAATTTGTTAATTTTTCTCCTTACATCATTCTCTCCTTCGTATGATATATTACATCCTAAGTATGAAAATGAATTTATCTGTTCTAAAATCACAGTTTCAACAACAATTTTGCTTCGGATTGGGTTTGTACCTTCAAATACCATTATTATTATTATTATTATTATTATTATTATTATTATTATTATTATTATTATTATTATTATTATTATGTCAATAACAATATATAAAGTCGATATTACGCATTCTGATATCATTTGTGTATAATTAATGAATGATGTTCTTTCATGAGTACAAATCAGGTCAACCAACTTCAAAATATGACATGGAATACTTAAGAATAAAATTAAGGTGGTAATCTGGTCACATATACACGTAGCATAGATTGAAAGTGATTCTATTGAATTTCTGAGTTAGTTAGAAACGATGCATGAAGACGAAATTATGTCACGGCCTCCTTGCTACTAAATAGACGAGTACTAAATAGCTTTATGATGATAACAGAAAGAATCTAGTAGGCTGTAATCGGAAACGAGAACGGCAAAGTTAAAACATGGCCAATTCTCACGTTCCCGTTCCCGAGCTCAGGCAAACTTGTCGTTAATTGTGAATGCTCGCATTCAAATATATGTATTTTAACAGTTTTTCCGTTCTCTTTCTCGTCGCTCGATTTCTAATCTTTTTTCTTATAAATTAGAACAAGTAAAACTGAAGTGTCATTATAGGTACCAGAGATCTGCATCGAGCGCCAAGTAGTTCATAGTATAATCCGATAGGTAGCGCACATGCATGATGGGTAAGATTGTCACGAGCGATAAATCCTCGAACGGTATAAACCGAGCGTTAGAAATTCGTTCCTGTTACAGTGATGAACTGTGTAGTAACATCATAGATGATTATCATTCAAAGCTTTGCAGTGTTTAACTAATCTCTCTATAGTACTACTACAAAACTTGCTTTAAAATGTAATATAAATGTTGTAGGTAATTCCCCCCCCCCCCACACAGGAGTGATTTTGTTTTTGCCACATCTGATAGATGTTATTGGATGTAAATGTAATTACTATAAACGGAGAACACAATCACGATAATGCAAGAACCGTATCAAGTTTTATAGCAATTATAAAAATCTCTAATAATTTGTGTATCAATCTTTGCGTCTGTAACAGTTGTGCAGCATGATTATTCGTTTTATTATATTTTCTGTGACGTTATCTCTGTACTAATATTGTTATTAATCTACTGCTATATCAATAATATTTTGTAAAACGTTTCTACATTGTCGTAGTATATAGGCGGAACACTATGTATGGACCTATCATATTATATATTGTGGTAAATCAAATATTGAATAATTATTAGGAATAATAACTGTATATCGAAGTTTTTCATACTATTTTATTTATAACTTCATGTTACTGTTTTGGTACGTTCCATTGATTGTTCCATTGAACGTTTGTCATAAACGCAGAAAATAAAGCCTTATTTTTACGTGTGAGCAAAACATATATATGTATCTTACCTGTCGCCTTCCATACAAAATAAGACATGTCGCTGAGATGACCTTGTACTGTGCTTCTATTTATTACGAGCGTATCACGACCGATCTTATCTCACTCGAGGGTGCGACACTCGACCGAGTTCAAGCGAGCGATTTAACTCCAATGCAGCACTCTGATACAGTCTCTTGAAAATTAATCAAAACAAGCGATTTTTATTATTGTTTTCTCTGCAGTTCGCAACTGTGTGCTACATACATGATGGAAGAAAACTTATCGTGTGATTCTATCATTACTAGCAAATTTTGTCAAATAATGCTTTTTTTAAATAGGTTATTTTACGACGCTGTATCAACATCTTAGGTTATTTAGCGTCTGAATGACATGAAGGTGATAATGCAGGGGTCTAGCACCAAAGTTACCCAGCATTGCTCAAATTGGGTTGAGGGAAAACCCGGGGAAAAACTTAAACCAGGTAACTTGCCCCGACCGGGATTCGAAGCCGGGCCACCTGGTTTCGCGGCCAGACGCGCTAACCGTTACTCCACAGGTGTAGACCAAATAATGTTTTGATACTATCCAATTTAAGAATTATTTACTTACTTACTGGCTTTTAAGGAACCCGGAGGTTCATTGCCGCCCTCACATAAGCCCGCCATTGGTCCCTATCCTGAGCAAGATTAATCCAGTCTCTACCAACATATCCTACATCCCTCAAATCCATTTTAATATTATCTTCCAATCTACGTCTCGGCCTCCCCAAAGGTCTTTTTCCCTCCGGCCTTCCAACTAACACTCTATATGCATTTCTGGATTCGCCCATACGTGCTACATGTCCTGCCCATCTCAAACGTCTGGATTTTATGTTCCTAATTATGTCAGGTGAAGTATACGATGCGTGCAGCTCTGCGTTGTGTAACTTTCTCCATTCTCCTGTAACTTCATCCCTCTTAGCCTCAAATATTTTCCTAAGAACCTTATTCTCAAACACTCTTAATCTCTGTTCCTCTCTCAAAGTCAGAGTCCAAGTTTCACAACCATACAGAACAACCGGTAATATAACTGTTTTATAAATTCTAACTTACAGACTTTTTGACAGAAGACTAGATGACAAAATCTTCTCAACCGAATAATAACACGCATTTCCCATATTTATTCTGCGTTTAATTTCCCCCCGAGTGTCATTTATATTTGTTACTGTTGCTCCAAGATATTTGAATTTTTCCACCTCTTCGAAGGATAAATCTCCAATTTTTATAGTTCCATTTCGTACAATATTCTGGTCACGAGACATAATCATATACTTAGTCTTTTCGGGATTTACTTCCAACCCTATCGCTTTACTTGCTTCAACTAGAATTTCCGCATTTTCCCTAATCGTTTGTGGATTTTCTCCTAACATATTCACGTCATCCGCATAGACAAGAAGCTGATGTAACCCGTTCAATTCCAATTTAAGAATAGACTCACGAAATATTTTTCTAACAATTCTTGTTAACAATAATAGCTGTTTCAGGTTTCTCAATGTTTAATGGTTATATATATATATATATATATATATATATATATATCACAGAATAAATATTTAAATTATCTCATTATTATTATTATTATTATTATTATTATTATTATTAGTATTACTACTACTACTACTATTATTATTATTATTATTATTATTATTATTACTATTTCTTACCAATGTTTATTATTGTCACACTAACATTACTTATCCAGCTTTCATTATTTACTTTACTTGTTTTATGGTCTAGATATTAATGTAATAACTATGTAACCAATTGTATTCAATTAGAATTAGAGTCTGGCTGGGCGGAAGAGAAGGCCTACTGGCCTTAGCTCTGAAATAAATTATTATTATTATTATTATTATTATTATTATTATTATTATCATCATCATCATCATCGCTATTTCTTACCAATGTTTATTATTGTCAATTACAATTACTTATCCAACTTTCATTGTTTACTTTCATGTTGTTTTGTGATCTAGATATTAATGTAATAACCAGGGAACGGATTTATATGGACTAAAAATATATGAAATATGTAAATATATATGTAGTTATTTTTACCAAAATATGGAATTAAATATGGATTTTTACCAAAATATGGAATTAAATATGGACTTAAAATTATAAAAAAAATGACTATGTACGTTAAATATTGGTACATTTTAATCAAACTAAACAAAAAATATAATGGACGTACCTTATCTTCCAATGTAGTTTCAACAAAACACAATTTTTATTGTCTGTTACCATAACAATAGGTTACAAACATTTCTTTCAAGTGCTGAAAAGTGAATCTTCTTCTATTGTCTCTGAGGATAGATTTATACTGACTAAAAGAGCGTTCGACGTCACAAGAAGTAACTGGTACATAATTCAATTTCACAATGTCTGCTGGGGATAAGTCCAAGTTAATCTTCACTGTTGATTCACCACTCATCACAGCAACAACCTTTTGTAGTTCTTCATATCCAGGGTTTTTTGAAAGTACAGTGTCCACCTTAGCTCTTACTGCATCTGCAACTTTACCTCTACCACGATTCAGTTGTTCCACAGTACTATTTATAATTTCAAAACTTTCAGATAGTGAAAGGTGCCTATTTTGGAGACTTTTGAGCGTTTTTATGATGCATGAAAATGTATGCTGAATGTGAGCTAAGTCATTCTTCACACTTATGTCACAGGTAACTGTTTTCGCAGTATCAATTGAGACTGCATCTTCAGAGTCCAATGCAAGGAGAACATTGTTAATAGAGTCTATATGTTCGGCATAATATTCAACTGCTTCTAGCCATGTACCCCATCTAGTTAAAATTGGCTTTGGTGGCAATGGAATTTCAGGGTACATTTCTTTCAACACGTTAACTCTACTGGGAGCTTTGAGAAATACTTTTTTCACTGATGAAATCAACAAATCTACTTTAGGGAAATTGTCTCTGACCACTTCTGCCACACGATGAAATGCATGCGCCACACAAGTAAAATGAGTCAATTTAGGATATACAACAGATAATGCTTGTCCAGCTTTGACCATATAAGGGGCAGCATCGCTAATAAAGAATAACACATTATCGTACATAATACCCTTTGGCCACAGGATACCCATAGCTTCGTTGAACAGTTTAACTATAGTTTTGTTATTGCACTTTTCTAGAACATCACAATGTAAAAGAATTCGTTCAGAATATTGTTCACTTAACAAACCGATAACTACATTACCAACAAGTCTACCTTCTTTGTCGGGAGTCTCATCAATGGAAACCCAAATTGAACTATCTTTAATTTCATCTCTTATCTTCTGTATTGTCTCATCGTAGATGGATGGAGCATACGTCTTCCTAAGTGTTGACTCATCCGGGATTGTATGTTGAGTATATTTTTCAAGGAATTCCCTGAAGACCTTATTCTTTAGTTTGTAGAGAGGAATATCAGCAGAGATGAGAGAACGGCACAGGTCGATGTTAAACTCAGATCTTACATTCGATGTTGTTGGTTGTGTTAAAAACAATTGTCTCTGCTTGGAATTTAGTTGTTTGTTGGCCTGATGTTTACTAGTTGTAATGTGTTGTTGCACCAGGAACTTTTGTGTAGATGATACTGCACACTGACACAAATTACAAAATAATATTTTATTGTCAGTTGATAAACCATCTTCTTTAAATTCTGAAATGTAACTTGTTAGTTTTGATTTTAAATTGACTGAATGACGTACTTTTGGCATATTTACCGTCTTTATAGTATGATTTACAAAACTGAACCTATGTGTACTCTGACTGGCATTTAACTGTTGAGCTGCACAACTGAAGTCTGTTAAAAATTTTAAATTAAATTAATACAGTTTTGTAACTTACTTTCCCATTGTTGATAGGACTGCTAATTTTCAAATAACTCTGATGTTAAAGGGATTACTGAACATGTGTTTAAATCTCTATTGTTGAAATGTATTTTTAAAAGTTAATGGAATTTTGTTTTGTTTTATTGTTAAACCTAATATAATATGGACTGTTTTATATGAAATATGGAAAATATATGGAAATTAACGAAAATATGTACTAAACTCTAAAATATGGAAAAATATGGAAAATAAAAGTAGGATTTTTCAACCCTACACATTGTGAAACATAAAGATAATGCAAAATATAAATTATATTAGCTTTATAAGTAAATATGTATTTACATATAAATCCTTTCCCTGGTAATAACTATGTAACCAATTGTATTCAATTAGAATAAGAGTGTGGCTGGACGGAAGAGAAGGCCTACTGGCCTTAGCTCTGCCAGATTAAATAAATAAATTATTATTATTATTATTAAATTATTATCCATTGAAAATTGGAGTTGCTTGAGAAACTAAATGCAACATGAAGTATCAACGATGCAGAACTGGCTGGTTGATTGGAATGCAGTTAGGCTTGTATTGGCATATTGTGCATACCATGCCCTGTATTATGCCGTTGAAATGGGTATCACCGAATTCCTTGCTTCGAAAACTTGAAACTGGTACCGTTGCGAGATAACAAACCTCGCTGAGATGTGGCTCAATAACACAGAATCTAATGGTCTTTGTTTGAAGATTAGATTCATTTCTTGTCACAAACATTCCAACTAAAAGTTTGCTCCAAAATCGATATTACTTATGAGACATTTCCTTCTAACTTACATTTTTATTATGTGGTTCCACGATTCTTATGCATTATTTGCTGGCTGCTCTGGACGACAATTTCTTTTATTTAAATGACTGTGCATTTATCTGCATATGTTTTCCTCTTGCGTTTTCCTTGTAACATTCTGTTATCTTCCTTCAGTGGATACGACTCACAGGAAGAACAGTGATATTGTAGTCTTATCACAAATTTCTTGTATTATCCAAAGAGAGATAGCCGAAGCGCTGAAAATAGAACTATTCAGCGTACAAAAAGACTTGCTTCGTTTATCAAAGCAAAAAGAGGATCTGCGGTAGTAAAAAGGGAACTCTCGCCAAATGATGACCACCTGCTCAGAAAAAAAAAATTAAATCCCAGCTCGCCGCTGTGGACATGGATTTCGAGTTAGAGAAAGGGAAATAAATATGTACGTATCTCAGATCCGTGTTGGTCTTCTAGAAGTTGGAAGGAAAGTCCTAAAATCAACAAAAAATTCGTAGATGAAAAATGCACAAGAAACGATTCTTGTAGGTATGTTCTAGTCGGAGCTCAAGAATTGTAGACTAGAAGAAAGTTCTTCTTTCGCTCTTTAAAGTGCAAGGGCAGAGGGTTCTTCTTCATGTTCGCCTACAAGAATGAGAAGTCAACTTCGGCATATTTTTGCAGTTGACTGTAATACACCCTATAAACAAAGGACGTTTCACCTATAAAGGACAGAAGTCCTCAGTATTAGTCGACGTCGTGATGAAAATTCACCAATACATTGAAATACCGGGGAGGAAAGTTATTTCTGGGCTAAAGAAAAGGTTTACAGATGATGCGGAGTTTCTCACAAGGTTTGGCTCCTTGCCACATTTCGAGAACAAGGAATTCTTAAAAGATTACTGTGTTAGTGGGATAGTCTGGCCATAGAGTTTCTCTGACATCAATTTCATCGAAAACATGTGGAATATTTGGGTGGGGGGAACTCAAGTCTTAACTAATTTATTTCTCTAATTCGATTGTGTTTATATGATAAGGAATTTAGCATATATGCTCTAAGTTTTATGAAATCATACCAAATTGTTTTCCTTCCAATGTATATGGTCGAATGTACCATTATCGCGTTTTTAACAATATTATGGTAGGCCTTTTACGTTATCGATAGATTTGTTAAATGCACCAGAAAAGATTCGAGAAAACGGTAGAAAAAAGAAGACGCAGGTTTTATTTCCGATATTCTGTTTTAAGCACTCAACAATCACGTAATTTATGCAACCTTAGCATTATAACACACTTGTCATGGATAAATCGTGCACAATTGCCCTAATTCTAGCACTGGTGCCAGAAAAGGTTACCTAGCAACTAGTATTCCATGACGCCATCACCGCCTTCACAATACAATTTTATTCAACATACCTGTAATAAAAAGCTTCAAAACAACAACAAACAAAATAACATTGTCTCAGAAACGGTTGTTAAACATTCAGCCCTGCTATAATTTCCAAGATTATACACTAGTTACATAAATTACTATTATATAACCGTTTTTTAGAAATGAGGAAGAGACTAGTAAAGTGCTTTGTGTGGTGTGTAGTATTGTATGGGCCAGAAACATGAACATTACGACGAAGTGAAGATAAGCATTTGAAATTTAGATATGGAGAAGGATGGAGCGTGTGAAATGGACAGAGTAAGAAACGAAGCAGTGTTGGAAAGAGTGCATGAAGAAAGAATGATGCTGAAACTGATCATAAAGAGGAAAAGCAATTGGTTGGGGAATGATGCACTGGAAAGAATGGTGAACTGGAGAAGAGTTCGGGGCAGAAGAAGATATCAGATGATAGACGACATTAAGATATGTCGTTGTTGTTGTTTTCTAATGCCAGGCGTTTGACAATAAAATCATTTGACGTCTTGCACTCCAATATTTTTCAAAGATATTATCATGGCCAGCCACTGAAGCACAGATTTCGAGGTGTTCCGAACCCATTTCTTGGTTTCAGTTGCACAATGGGCAGTTAGGGGACTGATATATTCCAATTCTATGCAGGTGTTTGGCCAAAAAATCTTGGCCTGTTGCCAATCTAAATGTAGCTACAGACGGTTTTCGTGGTAAATCGGGAATTAACTGTGGATTATGATGCAGAGAGTTCCATTTTTCCCCTTGATTAAGTTATAAGGATCATATGCGGAGACAAAGAGAAAGGCAGAAAATAGAAAAGACTGGAAAATGCTGGATTTGCAGTGAAAGACTGCCCTTGGGCAGAACACTATGAATGAATGCATGAACTTTTTTTGTACGTTCGTATTTGTATATTACAGTTATAAACTGCACGATCGTATTTTGCAATGCAAAATATAAAAGTTTAATTTGTTTCGTGAACAATTAATGGCTTAAGGGAGCTTTGCATGCTGCTGTTCTGGGATTGTTAGGTCGCTACATATGTCAACGAGTAAATGATAATGTCGATGTTTTGCATTTTCCCATCATTTTGACAACTTGATATATTAATACAGGATTTTCGGTACTCCTTTCGAAAAAGAAGATTGTAATAATGGAATTATCTTTAATACCCGTACAAAACCATAGTTTTAACTTCAGTTTAAGAGAAGGGGACACTTTATGCTAGTATAAAACAATTTTACTATACTTCAATATTGTTTCCGCCGAATCTATAGCTCTTTTGGAAATACAAATTGGTGAGCTTAATATACACTACCTGTACATCAATCAGCAATTTTAATGCATATATTTAATGCTCAACCAGATTGATTCAACATCATTTGGTTTCTGGCAGACCAGTACAAAGTCCCCATAGAAGATTTAAAATTTACAAGAGTTTTACAAACATTTAAATGTTCCCAATTCATAATAGAATTTTCCTCATTACAAATAACGCACTGAGGTGATGGTAAAATACCCAGTTTATGTAAATATTCCGCCAGGCAGTTGTGTCCTGTGGCAATCCTTATGGCAGCTACAGTCTCTTGACGGGGGTAACCAGGAAGTATCTCTGACTTGTCAACAAGACCAGCCCTTTTCTTGCCATTACTCTTTATTTTAAGATCTGAGAGAAGTTCAATTTTAATATTTTATTTTTCTTAATATAAGAGTTATTTTTTTAATTATAAAATTTGTGTAGTATTTTATTTAACCTGAGGCGTTTACATAATAAATTACTCAGATAGGCTACTTGAATTGTGAAGTAATGATTGTTTTGAGCTACTTTTAATTAACAACTACAACCACAATAAAATCTGTGGTATGTCAGTTAAAAATATATTGTTATGTATATATATATATATATATACATTTTATTTTATTTTATTGGGTTATTTTACGACGCTGTATCAACATCTCGGTTATTTAGCGTCTGAATGAAATGAAGGTGATAATGCCGGTGACATGAGTCCGGGGTCCAGCACCGAAAGTTACCCAGCATTTACTCATATTGGGTTGAGGGAAAACCCCGGAAAAAACCTCAACTAGGTAACTTTCCCCGACCGGTTTTGCGGCCAGACGCGCTGACCGTTATGCCACAAATGTGGACTATATATAAATATATATATATATACATACTGTATATATAGATTTTTTCTTTTTCAAATTTTATACTAAATTTTTCATAAATAATTTGATCAATATCACTTTTAAATAGACAAGCATTCCACATTAAAGATTTTAGAAAATGTTGTTCACATAGAAGAACTATACATGATTAAAAGTTTCATAAACATATGAAGTGTCCTCGGAAAGATTATGCTAAGTCATGTTTCTTAAAATTTTCAGTGGAGCATTTCTTAACTTTAATATACTGATAAGACATAATTAGTTTAAATCTCATTTAGTTTAAGTTACCATGTTACAATGAAGGCTTTTTGTCATTCTGATTTACTAAAAGGATAGTTCACTTTATGAGCTAGCAGATGGGACCAAAAAACAAAAATAAACAAAAAGCGGCTTAGCTTATTCTTTCCGTGGACTCTTCATATGTTAAGTAGCGGTACTTTTTAATTATGATGTAAACGCTGTTCGGCTGAACAAAATACTCTATAAATTTTCATAATTACAAATTTCCTAGCGATGTACAGTTAGTGTACATTAAGCATGCCAATTTTTATTCCCATAAAATCTATAGACTCTTAGGAAAAAAATGTTGAAATATAAGAAAATTATATTAGCAAAAGATGTACTTGCCCCCTTACATAACATTAATTAATTAATTCATTTATTCATAATGTTTTAGTACTTTGATCTTTATTGTATTTGTAAATTTAATATTAATTGTAATTATATTCTTAATATTGTAGTTGTAATCCCTTGGTAGAGGGAAAGAAAAGCCCTGATGGCCTTATCTCTACCAGCTTAAATAAATATATAAATAATGTTCTGCCCAAGGTCAGGTCATTCATTGCAAACCCAGCCTTCTCCAATCTTTACTATTTTTTGCTTTCCTCTTAGTCTCTTCATATAATCCATTTATCCTCTTCTCCCGTTCACCATTCCTTCCAGTGCATCCTTCAGTAGGCAGTTTCTTCTCAGCCAGTGACTCAACCAATTCTTTTTTCTCTTTCTGATCAGTTTCAGCATCATTGTTTCTTAACCCACTCTTTCCAACATAGCTTCGTTTCTTATTCTGTCTGTCCATTTCACACGCTCCATAGCAACATTTCAAATGCTTCTATTCGCTTCTCTTCAGTTCGTCGTAATGTCCATTTTATGCCCCATACTATGCTATACTCTACACAAAACACATTACTAGTCTATTCCTTCGTTCTTTTTCCGGAAGTCCGCAGAAGATGCTTTTTTTTTTTTCATGATTAAATAAAACTGAAAGATGGTAGGCCTGTAACTTTACAAATATACTTATATCTGAAAAAATGATTTAAGAGAATTTTCGTAAGATCGAGGATCAATGGCAGGTTAGGTTTGGTTTGTTTAGGCTTTTGGTATGCCTTCTTATGTTTTTTGGTAGATAGCTACACAAATAGATTTACCCTGGACCGAAGAAAGGAGTGCTTTACCGTGTAGTGCAATACATATAATGGTGGTACTAATGGATTACGTGAAATGATTTCCTGTTAAAATGTCTAAGAAAATCATCAGTAGGGTGAATAAGAAACGAAATCATTTGGGGTGGGTTGGATGGGTTTATAACTTTCGCAGTGATCACATCGTGTCTTTAGAGTGGGATGCTACAATTCTGAGATTATTTTCAATCACTTAAATATACGGTTTTTAATCTCCCGTGTGTTATGTGTAGCAGGATCGAAGATTCACCTCACTATCATCTTTATCATTTATTACAATTTAACGCTTTCTGCTACTCCAAAATAAGTCACATTTTTGCACAATTTTCATTTCTCATGACCCTACTACAAGGAAAGGAAAACACGCGCCTTCCCCTACAACTTTATAAGAGTACAAACCAAGTGGGAAATAAGTGAAGTCGGTAAAAAGGAGATGAAATGATGCGGAAATATATCCATACCGAGACGATACAATCGTCTAATGCGAAATGCTACGATGATGATGATGATGACAGAATTCCTACAAATTAAATTCCTAATGAAACACATGCCTGTTAATAGCAGTAGCTTATGTCAAATTTTGCAGTAACGAAGACACAAATAGCAAACTAAAAATTTAAAATATTTTAGAAATATATAATTTTGTCTCGATATAAGAAACAATAGTGTGTTGCTACACAAAAAAATGTGAAGAATATCCACAAAAACCTTTAATAATGCCAAGACTTTCCTGACGGGACCAAAACTCCAGACAGGTTAATACACGATATGGCGCGCCGGTCCAAATACGCACCATAATTAGCTAAGATGCGTTCATTCCGAGCTATAACGTAGTATTTTTTTTATTTAATAAATAAGTTACAGTATATCAGGAATGGAGTTCTGCTAACGGTGTCTACTCAGCTTGAAGAGCTAACATAGAGCACACTTCAAATATTTCACATAACAATGATATTCAATTTTATTATTTTATAACATATAGTTTTATTTATAAAAATCGACATTTTGAGTCCGGATTTGAAATGCTCTGTCTCAGTTAAAAGTTAAAACAGATTTCAAGCTTGTAAGAAAATATTTAAGTTACAATTTTAAAATAATCTGATGTATTTTTAACCATTGTTGCTTACAATATATGAGTATTATTTTATTTTTGTTAGTAACTAATTTTATCTTCAGTTTTACCTATACATGAAAGTATTCCAGGCATTATGCAGATAAGACTTATTACTTTTGTTCTTACAAAATATTCGGAAGAAACATTTCGAGTATTTATAAAACGTTATAAATTATTTTCAAGAGATATAAATAAATATTTAATTACGGGGTTTAAAATTTAATGTTTTAGTCATTCAGAACTTTAAACTCCATTTTGTTCATAAAAAAAAATATTTCTCTCCAGGCTCCTAAAATAAATATTAATCACTCAATCTTGTTATTAAAAATAAAATTATTCCCACCCAAAACTTTGTTCTTCAAAATATAGATTATTTATATATTTGTTCAACAGCCGAAGTCAATATTTTTCAATTGACTTCTTTCTTCCAAAAATAAAATAATCCTTCACAAACTTCTAAAGAAAAAGTTTTTCGCTTCTTTGTTTTTTTTTTTTAAGTATTAATTTCTATCCAAACTTAAGAAGAAAAGATAAATAATGAATTCCTATTAAAACTTCAAAGAAAATACTTTTCACATACAATTTGTTTTTCATAAAATTATTAGTTCCTGTCCGAGGTTCTGTGTGTGTGTATGTATGTATGTATGTATGTATGTATGTATGTATGTATGTATGTATGTATGTATGTATGTATGTATGTATGTATGTATGTATGTATGTATGTATGTATGTATGTATGTATGTATGTATGTATGTATGTATGTATGTATGTATGTATGTATATTAATTCCTATCAAAACTTCTGAGGAAATTATTTTTCACGTAAGTTTATTTTACATAAAATAATTCTATTCAAACTGCTAAAGTAGATGTTTTTCACTTAAGTTTGTCTTCATAGTAAGATTAATTCATATCGAAATCTCTGAAGAAAACATTTTGCACTTGAGTTCATTCTTCAAAAAATAATTTTATTCCTATAAAAAAAACTCTTAAGTGTATTACTAAAAAATAATCAATTTCTATGTAATCATCTAACGAAAATATCTTTCACTTAATTTTGTTCTTCAAATAATTAATAAATGCCTATCCAAACTTCTAAATACCTCACTTTTGATTCAATTTCTCCTTGAATAAATAATTTATTTATTATTATCAATCTTGTACAGAAAATATTTTTCACTCAAATTTGTTCTTGAAAATAATTAATTCCTACCCTAACTTCTGAATAAAATATTTGTCACTTAAGTTTGTTCCTTAGATTTAATAATTATAATTGAAAACATTAATTATTAAATACCCAAACTTCTAAAAATGTAATTTTCACCCAAAATTCGCTTTTAAAATAATTAATTTCTACCTACACTTAAAAAAAACACTCACTTAAGTTTGTTTTTCAAAAAATAATTAATTGCTGTCAAGCTTCTGAAGAAATGTTTTTCATTTACTGGAAGTTTGTTCTTCAAAAAATAATTTACTCCTATTCAAACATCTAAAAGAAATATTTTTCACTTAAATGTGTTTTCCATAAAATAATTGCTATCTAAACTTGTCAAGAAAATATTTTTCACTTAAATTTGTTCTTAAAAATAATTAATTCCTGTCGAAAATTCAAAACAAAATACTTTTCACTTAAGTTTGTTCTTAAAAAGAGTAATAATTTATTCCTACCTAAACTTCTAGTGCAAACATACGAAGCAATAGCGAAAATAAACTATATGGACCTTGAAAATAGCAAACACTGTAAAAGCGTATATACAACAATGTGATAAAAACCCTGAAATAAACAAGATATAAATTGTATTCGGGTACTCACTTTTGGGAGTTCTTCTCAGTTGCAGATTGTGCACCCTCGGACATGGGGATGCTGGCTGTGGTTGGGGGTGGTGGCAGGTCGTCCATTGCCGTTGTTAGGGGCGGCGTCTCTGGCGGACTAGGGGGTGACTTGTCAAACTCCGCCATGGGTGCGAGTTCCGGCATTGGAGATACGGAGTTGCTATCCATCTTGTTAACCAGGGGGTCCGAAACTTTCCACAAACTAAATTAAAAACAAAGAGTACGAAGTAGATATTTCCTAGTTTTATAGTGCACAAGGGGTTAAACTGCACTAGATTCACATGTACAGAAAACGAACATGCTCGTCAAAATGTGTTTGCACACTGTGTATATTTTTTGATGCAGATTTATTTATTTTTTCACTTCTTTTTATGCTCACACTGTATTCCTACAATTTCTTCTTTTGTTAACTTTCACCACATATCCTATTTATGTTATAAGTATCACTAATGGGATATCAAGTTGATGCTTATTTTTTTACGGTCACAAACTTATTATCCGTCAGAGTTTTAAAACTATTGTATTTAATTGTTTAAAAATAATTTTCTTCCAACACTTTCAAAGTAATCCACACCTTCAATTTGATTTAGTTGTAAACTCTTTAAAAAGGAGTAATTAAAAACTTGTCAGAAACGAAAACTAAAACACACGATGGAAAACAATCGAGGTAACAATAGCACACGCAAAACGATAACAAAAACAAATCAACCTGCACTTCTCAACCGGACAGCGACTTCACCCACGTGGTTTCCTCACTCTCCACATTAATCATGGTAATTGGATGTCCACTATTGGCGTATGACCAATCAACATAGAGCATTGTCCACAACGAGTCCAATTCACAGAGAGAGCAACAGCACACGAAGCCAGTCGTAGTCAAACACTATCTACAACGGGGCAGAACCCCCCTGAAACTTTCCCAACGCCGGTCTCATACACAAGACGAAGTACCAGATAAGTGGGCGTGGTAAAAAAATTAGGATGGGATTAAAAAATAACTTGTTACATGGCAGTGCGTTCGCAAGGCATGACGGGAAATAGACATCAATTGTGTAATCAAAAATTAGGGAAGGAGGGTGGGGAGAAGTGTTCAAAGAGAGGGGAGAAACAGTGCGGGAGGAATTTAAGAGAGAGTCTACCACGAAGGGGATTTATGTGATGGGCTCTTGAACTGGGGATGTTACGAGTTGCGTGCGCTTCTTCAGGTGAGTTGAATGGGACTTCGAGTCCAATGCGCCGGGAGGACGTGTGTCGGTGTGTGAACCCGATGGGTGGTTTGTGTCTACTGATGCTGAGAGAGGCGGCGCAGGCCGGCTGTGACGTAGCAGGAGGGGGAGGGAGGCAGGGAACTCTGCTGACGGCGACGCAAACCTCGGGCGTGCGACAAGGACAGAGAACCCCGTGCGAACCGCGGCGGAACTCTGAGTCCTCGACATTGCACGGGGAATGCAAATTTTAGCCGAATATCCTTCTACGCATGCTGCTTCCTGAGTACGTGAACTTGACCGTCGTCTCTGAGAGCCTCCTCCTCCTCCTCCTCCTCCTCCTCCTTCTTTTTCTTCTTCTTCTTCTGACTGTAGAGGTCTATATGAAAGGACTTAACTCTGTATTATCTGCAGCCATTCTATTCTCCAGGGAAGCTTAATGAATTCGGCCATTCCCCCGATACCTTCTCCGTTCTTAATTACGGATTAGGCTTAAAACTTTTACCAACCTGAGCCAAATATCGTATCTAGAACTCGTGGTTTGTAGCATTTATAATTTAAAAACATAGCATTTTGTAGCATTTATCATTTATAATTTTAAAATGTAACATACTGTAGACCAGGGATGTCAAAGCGCCTGTACTGCATGCTCTTAAGAACCCGCACAATATTTTCTTAAGAGCGATGATTGTACAGGGACATCATTTTATTTTTACAAACATTTATAATATTAACCTGGCTATGCCTTTGGATTAATGGCTGAGAACCGGAAATACTGTTTACTACCCCCATTCACGACTGGAGTTCAATGATACTGGCGTAAAATACAAACAAATCACTTTACCAGGTATAGGAGGTAAGAAAAGTAGTTCATCCATTTACGTAAACTAGGAAATATCGCAATTTTGAGTTTGATAATTTTCATTAGACTTTTGTTTAATCAAAATACAGTACAGTAGTGTTTTTACTCAGGAACTGAGCTGTCCATGCGGACGTATTCATTATGCTGTGTATATTATACTGTCTACAGCACATTAGCGTACAGTGTAGAGAATGAAGTTAAATTGAAAAATAATCATAATATGGATATTTAAACACATTTTTGAAAATGGTGGCCGTTCATTTCGATACAGGCTTCAGTTCTTTTGTGCATATTATCGCACTATAGACTATTGCATCTAATTCCAATTACCAGTTTCGTCCTTCGTGCTAGTAACTTATGTTGAAATAATTCTGTATCTACTCTATAAAAGAGTACCTTACGTACTGTAAATTCAATCTTCACTTTTGCCCGACCAGCACAGATAAAATTACTCCGACATGCTATCTACAGTCCGTCCAAGTGGTTATGTCGCAGGATCGTAGAAAGGGAGGAAATCACGTGACAGTTAATTACTTAATGAGGCCCTTTTATTTAAGTTATTTTAAACAGTTGTATAATATTACTTAGACGTCCAATTCCTAACAGTTCAGAAAAGAGCTACAACAGCCCAGTCACTAGTCTTCATAGAGGGGCGATCAGAAGCAGGTGGGGGAAATCGGGATGCGACGTAGGCAAACGGACAGTGCCTGTGTGAAAATATGATTAAATATTGAAAGCTCTTTAGTCTCTGGAAAGCGCGAACATTTTTCTGGAACGTACTATACCACTAACTCAGTACTGCGGTCTTGGTTCTGTGAGGACAGTTGGAACTTCATTAGTAGAAGGGGTGGGAGTGAAGTACCTTCAAAAAATAGGTATAATAAAAATTGAAGTAAAAATAAAATGATGTCCCTGTACTTTAATCAACAGCAATCTCACTAGAGAAAATCAAAACTCGAGTGGGATTTAATTGACTATTACACGATCAGAAGACAGTATGTAAATACTGGAAGAAATAAAGTACTCAAATACAATAAAATATTAATTGACTTACTAAAATTCTTTCTTTCTTTGCCTTAGTTTAACCTCTCCCTTTTAGGTTCATTTACACGACCCACGCCACACGGGCCTTACAGGGCCGCGACCTGTCGGGAGAGGAATTAATCTATTGGATCACATACATACTTTTTGACCACACAAGTACATGGAGGGCCTCCCCGGATGAGGGATCAGCTCAATGCCAGGGCCACCTCCGATAAAACACAAACATTTAAGACATTACAAAGCATTCACTCACACATGAGAAAGGATTAAGGGAAGGATCGCCGTCCATGGCCGGACTTTCAAGAGGTACAATCCTGGCATTTGCCTGGAAATAACTGAGGAAACCATGGAAAACCTCAGTTAGAATTGCCGGCCCCTGGGATCGAACCCCGGACCTCCCGAATGCAAGGCTAGCCCTCTACCAAGCCGCTAGCCCGCTCGGTTTTACTGAAATTATATTTCACTAATTACAGCTTCACTAAGACGTTTGAACGGAGCCGCCATTTTCGGTTGATTCAGTGGTCGTCAGCACTCACTGAAATGGCTAACGGGTAAGAAGTATATCTAAATATGCACCGTCGTGCAGAAGGGAGACGGAGGACGCATACGCCAGCAGCCACGGATGCACGCTAATGCAATATCTTATCAGCGGGTAATAGACACGCTAGCCCGAAGGTGCACTGTGCTGATGACCGCTGATCTATGCGGTACACAAATGACAATCGCAAAGCATGTTTTAGTGATAATAATAATAATAATAATAATAATAATAATAATAATAATAATAATAATACTTTATTTAATCTGGCAGAGCTAAGGCCAGTTGGCCATCTCTTCTGCCCAGCTAGACTCCATTCTGATCGAATTAAATAGGCTTATAGTCGCGATTACAGTACCGTAAAGAATTTGCAGTTTGAAATGTTAGCAAACAAAGAAACAAATAGTAGGGAGGTGATAAAAATAGAAGAAAGTAGCCTATACAAAGATTAGAAGAAATAAAGTACTCTAATACAATAAAATAGGTATTAATTGACTTACTAAAATTCTGTTTCAGTAATGTTAGCTTCACCAAAACGTTTGAAGGGAGCCGACATTTTCAGTTGACTATTTATGCGGAAAACAAATTACGATCGCAAAGCTTGTTTTATAGTACCGTAAATAATTTGCAGTTTGAAATGTTTGCAAACAAGGAAACAAATGCCAAGAAAGTGATAAAAACAAAAAAATGTTAGGGAAGTTATAAAAACAAACAAATGCTACGGAAATGATAAAATTGTAGCGATAAACAGCCATGATTGGTTGAAACATCCTATCGTACCGTTTTATTGGTCAAAAATAGAATGACATAATAAAAATGTAATAGTCTTGCTAAAAGTGAACCTTGTTGGATTTGTATTGCCTGTAGTATGAGCACGAAATATAGGCGTTTTGACATCTCTGCTGTAACTATTGCCAATAAATAGTAAATATAACATAATCAGTTTATTATTATTTATTTATTAACAATTGATTTACATGAGCACAAAAGTGTATTGTATTCCTATGCAGATGATACAGTATTATTGTTTGGGGGAAAAACTTGACATGACATTTATTTTAACGCAAATAATGGTTTAAAATTAATAAAGCATGGTTTGATTCGAATATTATTTCTCTTAACACTGCTAAAACTACAGTTATTCCTTTTTCATTAACTGGTAAATCTTCTAAACTACTTAATCCTCCCCTAAACATTAAAATATAGGCTATACAATTTTGGTTGTTCCGCAATTTTGTGTAATTGTCCAATTATAAATGAATTTTCAGAGATTAAATGTAGAGTCCACTGCAAGAATGATGGATGTCACTTTTTTGTCGAAAATGAACCAAGACTGTCAATGCATAGCTTAAGACATATAGAACGTACATAGAGAGTTATATGGCATTAACACTGATAGTCATGATCCAGCAATGATCGGAAAATCACAGTTAAGCTTTGAGCGCTAAGCATTTCAAACTTTCAATTGCTTCTCCTGAGAAATGTGTTCCAAATGACATCCATCATTCTTGCAGTGGACTCTTCAAATATTTACCGCCCTCACATAAGCCCGCCATCGTTCTCTATCCTGAGCAAGATTAATCCAGTCCGTACCATCATATCCCACTCCCTCAAATCTATTTTAATACTAACCTCCTATCTACGTTTCAGTCTTCCCAAAGGTCGCTTTCCTCCTGGTCTCTCAACTAACACTATACAGGGTGATTCACGAGGATTTACCGTCCTTTACTAAGCTTATTTCTGAAGACATTCTGAGCAAAACAATGCCACATAAACATGGGTCCTATTGTCAATATTTACAGAGTTACGTTTCGCTATTGGAACGCATTGCTGCGAACGCGTGATCTTGGTCAGCGTGCAGTCAGCAGCCAGCGCGAGCGCTACGGAAATCAAAGACAGCCGTATGCAGTTACGTAGAGCGACGAGTGCCGTTCACAAGCGTGCGGCCAAGTGTACTCAAGCGGACAGCGACATTTTTTAAAAATGTGTTGTAAACTCTCCAAGACTGTAAATTAGGATGCAAAATTGAACTGCAAATAATTAAGTCGGTGGAAGTGGTGTGATTTGTAATAATTGTTCTGATAATTGTGTAAGAATAATGCAATTTTCTAGTTAAAAATAGAAAAAGATGTCTGTACGAAGCAATTAAGGAGTTCACAGCATATTCTTAGCTTCATAATACTTACCAATTGAAGAAATGATACTTCTGAATGGTTCATTCTCTACTTGTATCATTCTTTTACCTTCAAACTAAAGAAAAAAGCGTATTTTACAAACAACTTTAAATTAATGTAACTCTGAAAATATTGAGAATATGAACTATGTTTATATGACTTTTTTGCTCAGAATGTCTTCAGAAATAAGTTCCGTAAAGGACGGTAAATCCTCGTGAAGCACTCTGTATATGCATTTAATAGGTCATAAAACCCTAACTGTAAAGTAATTGATGACGATGATTATGATGATGGTGATGATGATGATGATGATGATGATTGCAAAAAAAAAAACTCCACTCAATTGGCTTCTGGAATCTGTGAAACCTGACACTCTCTGGACTTGAAGTGTTTTGCAACTGAGATGTTGATTTCTTGTTCAGTCTATCAACCGTGTAGTGGTCAGAGTGCTGGTTGGTCTTTTGAAAACGAGCAGATTGAATAGCTCTTCTCTTCATATTTTCAATTACACGGCAGGGGCTGATTCCTGATATAGACAGCTGGACAGGAGTGACGTCTACATATATCAGCCCTGTGGAAGACTGCACACTAACGCTGGAATGACTATGTCTGCAGTAGTTGTAACATTCCCGTAAGATATCTCAAAATAAATTTATTTTAGTGTCTGTCTTTTGTAATTATAATAATATCATTAAATAATTCACCAGCATAGTAGAGAGGTAGCCAATATCGTCCACGTTCCCAGATTGCACTCAGGAGTTAGTTCGAATCCAGCTTGGATCATTTTCTGATTGGGTTCCTTCAGTGATATTTCTCTAAATCCATATCTGTTTTTTTAATTTTTATATCAATATACAGGGACATCATTTTATTTTTACTTCAATTTTTATTGTACCTGAGTTTCTGAATGTACTTCACTCCCACCCCTTCTACTAATGAAGTTCAACCGTCCTTCACACAGATCCAAGATCGCATATACAGTCATAGTAGCCTTACGGTCATAGTAAACAGTACGTTCCAAAAATATGTTCGCGTTTTCCAGTGACGAAAGAGCTTTGAATATTGAATCATTTTCGCACAGGTACTGTCGTCCATTTGCCTACGTCGCATCCCGGTTTCTCCCACCCGCTTCTATTCGCATCTCTGTAACGGCTAGTGGCTGGGCTGTCTTACCTCTTTTCTGAGAACATTAATTTCTATTAGGAATTGGATATCTACATACAATTGTTTAAAATAACTTAAATAGAAGGATTTTACTAAAGATGTTACTAAATAAAAGGGCCTCGTCAAGTAATTAACTGTCATGTGATTTCCTCCCTTTCTACGACGACCCTGCGACAAAACCACTTGGACGGACAGTGGATTAGCATGTCTGAGTAATTTTATCTTTTCGGATCGGGCAGAAGTGAAGATTTAATTTACAGTACGTACAGGTACTCTTTTATAGAGTAGGTACAGAATTATTTCATCATGAATTACTGATACGAAGTACGAACCTGGTAATCGGAATTATGTACAATAGTCCATAGTGCGATAATATGCATATTATAACTGAAGCCTGTATCGAAATGAACGGCCACCATTTTCAAAAATGTGTTTAAATATCCATATTATGACTATTTTTTAATTTAACTTCATTCCCTATATTGTACACTAATGTGCTGTAGACAGTATAATATACACAGAATAATGAATACGTCCGAATGGATAGCTCAGTTCGTGAGTAAAAACACTCATTGTTAATACTGTAATGTATTTTGATTAAACAAAAACCTAATGAAAATTATCAAACTCAAAATCGCGATATTTCCTAGTTTACGTAAATAGATGAACTACTTTTCTTCCATCCTATACCTAGTAAAGTGATTTGTTTGTATATTACGTCAGTACCATCGAACTCCAGTCGTGGAAGGGGGTAGTAAACGGTGTTTCCGGTTTCAATCATAGATCCAAAGGTATAGCCAGGTTAATATTTGAAATGTTAGTAAAAATAAAATGATTTCCCTGTACTTACATTTCTTGTTTGTTTACGTTATACTAAATACATAGTGTTCGAGCCAAGATGTCTCCTACTACCATGGAAACTGGTTGGCGGGCGGAAATGATGCGAGTCCCGGCGTTATGCCTCTGGCTAATTTCTAGCAGATCCCACGTACAGCAGAGCGTCTCGTTTAGACACAGTGAAAATGTCAACAAAGTGCAGGTAACGTGTGGGGGGAGGATAGGCCGTACAATAAACACGAGGGATGCACAAGGTTTTAGTTACAACATTTATGGCGGAGCATTAATTGAAATTATATTTTCCGAAAATACACAAAACAAAATAATACAAATTCTATAACGTTGTCATATACACATTTTAACAAACAAGCAATTGTAACGTTGAAATAATTCAATATAATAAATCATATTTTGTTACTTATTATGATGTTGCTTTCAAGCAGGATTTTTTAAGGTCATGAATTTCATTCTCTGTATGACTAACATGATATCACCGTCTTCTGTAGCCGAATTAATAAAACTACAGTATATTGATCTGAAATGACAACACTATTTCCTAAACATAATTATCTCTTCTCAAATTTCAATTTATTCAGGTACACTACCTGCAATGTTGTGATAAATGTGTAAGAAAATGTAATTTTGTAGTTAAAAATATGAAAAAGAAAAATATATACTGTATATATACGAAGAAAGTACGGAATTCACAACACAATTTTAGCTTCAGAATATTAGCTAATTAAAGAAATAATACTCCTGAATAGTTCATTCTTTATCTGTAATATTGTTTTACTCTTAAAACTAAAGAATAATGGTATTTTACAAACAACTTTGAATTAATGTAATTCTGAAAATATTGAGATTAAGACAAATGTTTCTATAACGTTTTTTGTTCAGAATGTCTTCGGAAATAAGCTCCTTAAGTGCCGGTAAATCCTCGTATATCACCCTGTGTATAGAGGATGGCAATAAAATGCGTCCAGATAGGCAAAGTTATCTGCAGCTGTCACACATCTGCGACACAGTGCATGAGGGTTGGCCACTGAAGGGAAACTGAGAGGTGGAACTTAAACTGAGAGGATTCAATCCGGCATCGGAACTGGAATCCGGTGTGGCTTAGTCGATAAAGCGTCAGCACGTAGAGCTGAAAACCCGGGTTCGAGTTCCGGTGCCAGAGAGAATTTTTTTTTCTCCGCTCCACTCATCCTTCATCATAAAAATGTTTCCTTTCTCACATCCCACAGTACCCAAGTCTCTGGAGTCAATTCATATCGTTAAATTTTTATTCAAATGGGACAGCAGACACGTGGCTACTGAGCCATGAATAATGTATAAAGCATGATCCCCTCTCAACGCCACCCCTAAAATCCAGGCAACTGTCTGAGGGTCCTTGAGGACGGAACTCTTCTAAAATTATCTTGCATAGTGGTCTGTCTCTCTGTCTGTCTGTCTGTCTCCTAGGTGTGTAATTTATACGTATTGTTATTGAAGTTTATTTGATTTACTGTTGACTCGACGGAAGCAGCTGATTAATATGGGCGAGATTTCAAGCCGTGAATTAAGTAAGGAAATGGAATAAGCGAGTAGAAGATAGATTCCTTTTCCATCGACGTTCTCACTCCATATCATCTCATTGTCATCAACACTTTATTCCATCTACATTGATTAATAGGGACCGTATTCTGTCCCAGGGCGTATGGAGATGAGGTTAATTGTTCATAGAATATATTGCCCTGGCGTCATTATTTGGCGCGTGGCACAGGTACTATCAGGGAACACTTGCATCTTGTTTGTGATACAGTTAACGTTCTATTCATGATTCAAAACTAGACCTCGAAGACTGTATAAAATGTATTCTAGTGATAAAGATTGATACTACAATGACCTTCCCTACAATTTAAATTATTTGTTCACTTATTTATTCCATTTATTTTTACTGGTACTGGCAGAGTTAAGCACTCACTGAAATGGGTAGAGTGCATGGAGGGTAAAGAACTCTCCTCCGTCTTGCACAAGGGATAGAGACAGCATACCCGCCAGCAGCGATGATTGCACGCTAGGGCTGTGTCTTGTTCGCGGGTAAGAGACGCTAGCCCGAGCGTGCAGTGTTTTGATGACCGCTGCTATAAGGCCTTCTCTTCCACTCAACCAGTATAAAAATAAATAGCAAATATAAATAACAGCGATTCATAAAACAATGGAATAATAATAATAATAAATAATAATAATAATAATAATAATAATAACAATAACGATAATAATAGTAAGAGAAAAATACAAATACGTTTAGTTACGTGTATTTCTAAGATTTAAACAATTAAAATTTAGTGTTACATAAGACAATTTGGGTCGAAGAAATGATTAACTTAATGAAGGATAATTGCTATATTAAAAAGTAATATTTGAAGAAAGATCATATTCTATACCATATGAATAACAAATATCATCATCATCATCATCATCATATTCTTCACCTGTTAGACACTAGTGGATCCGTTACGGTCTCATGCCAGCGTTTTCATTGTCTTCCCAAATTTCTCCTTCCTCTTGCTACATAGACTGTTGGTTATTCCAGTGATTTTTTATAAATTTAGATATTTTGCTTGCCATATCTTCATCAGTAATATAAGATAAATTATAGCCTAAATAGTTAAATAAACTGACACGTTCAATTAGTTCATTATTTATCATGATTTTACTTGGAATTAGATCTTATCCTAAAAATGCCATGATTTTTTATTTCTCTGTTGAGATTTTCATATTCAAATCTGAAGCAATTATTTGTAGATTATAAACGGCCTTTTGTAGATCATCTTCTGTTTTAGCGATGAGAACCTGATCATCGGCAAACAGTGATGTATGGAGAAGAGTGTTTCGATTAATTTGAATTCCGGGAGATGACTTTGCCTCCAAATGTACAAAATATGCTTCATATATATGATAAATAGAAGAGGGGAAAGACCGCACCCCTATCTAACATCTTGGTTTATTGAAGTCCAGCTATGAGTTCCGCATTCAGTTCTTATGGCAATATCATTTTGTTGATATAAATTATAAATTGAAAAAAATATATATATTTGATTCGGTACATTACCATGACATAAAATCTCTAAACGTTTATTTCTGTTAACTTTATCGAATGCTTTCACAAAATCAATAAATAACAATGTGAAAATTACACAGGGATAAGCCTTCTCAATTCAGGTTATAAAATATATACAATCGTAATCAAAAATAAATTATCACATCTTTATGAAGACAAAATCACTGAAGAACAAAATGATTCCGAAAAGGAAGATGATGTTGTGATAGCTATTTTACTATGAAGATTTTAATAGAAAAGCATAGTGAGTTTATTGAATGACAAATAGAAAGTAACAAAAATCTTGAGACAAAATTAAGAACGAGATATGGAACAAGCCCATTTATTTTGCTGCAACTAGAAACAAAACATCACTTTAATCATGCATTTGTCTTGACAGTAACAAAATTAAACGTCAACGTATGACCCATGATTTTCAATTCTGTGGAGTCTCGCTCCTGAACCGTATGTCTTTGGACGTTAAAGGAGTAGTGTAAAGGTTGGTAATATGATACGAGTAACATTGTGATAATTCCTTTTCAGAATTTATTACAATTTTAATTTTACTGAGCGAGAGAAAGACCGGTTTTGTGCAGAAACTTGTCCACGCAAGAACCGATCTTCCTCTCGCTCAGTAAAATTGTAATAAATTCTCAAAAAGAAGTATCACAATATTACCAACCTTTACCCTATATGAAGACTTTTCCACGAAATCATTTCTGTTTTCGAATTTCTTAACCATTGCTGTAAATCTCACGATTGAGTAAGCGCCAAAATACATATTTCTAAGGCTTGATCCTGGGAATTGCCTTTTCTCGGTACAAACCAGATGTTGTGTTGTGTAAACCACTCACGAATGATTCGTGTATAATGGAAAGAAGCCAGATCAGGCAAAAGATAATATTCCATATTTATTATAACGTCTGCTAACAAAACGCACTTTATATGGATATACTGACATCGCGAGACAAATATTTCCTTCAGTGGTTGTTGTTATCGTGTTTCCTACTGTACTGAAACTTGGCAGTTTCACTGTTAACAAACTTACTCATGTTACAGTTAAATTAAGGTAACTTTCTGTTAGTCAGGTAACTTGTGCCACATCTTAATTTCATTTCGGTGTTCCATCTATTCACAATATTGTAACTTTCTAATCTTATAGAAAAGTATTGCAAACAGACTGAACAACCGTGTCTTGAAATTGAATTAGGAAGAGGCACAAATTTACCCACAATACACTGCACGCACTGCAGTGGCGGCTGATTGACTGAGGCAAGTGAGGCCGGGCCTCAATCACTTGGCTTAACTGAAAACAAATTTTCTGTTTTTATATAATGTATTAGTTATTTGAATGAAGCATATATCGCTGTAGAAGCATTTGAAAACTTTGTGATGTATATAGACATGTTTTGCAGTAAAATTTGTTCCTGAGGCCAGGATCGCTCGTGCCGGGTCTGGCTTCTGCATTTCGTATGTTTTCGCGGACTTTGAGGTTGTGCTTGAAACGTTGTAGCTGAGGTACAATTCGTCTGGCCTCATGGCCTGGTCAACTTTCACTCCTCCCATCCATGGGCCGACCTCAAGGGTAGACTGGGGTGGGAATAGCAATGGTGACTTATCTTCTTAAATAGGCCATAAATAACAAAAATTCCAGCTCTTTGGCAGAGAGAGACCCACACCATTCTCTCCCCTTATAAGCGAGAGTGTTGTACTATTGTACTTCGTAGTACAGTAGTGAATCTGGGCCAATGTTGTTTTGTATTTCGGGAAAATATAAACAGAAACAAATGCGAGAAATAATGCTGGTGTAGTTAATTCATTATTAGAGTGTCCTTTTTCGAGAAGAAATAATATTGAAAGAAAGGAAGTTTTAAATAAAGAGAGAGCCTACCGAGATACCTACGACATCGCTGACAATTTTTCTGACAGATAATCTTAAAACGCGAGTGTCTATTGCATCCTGGTATGGGCAACATAAATGGTTAAGTGGTAATGTGGTGCAAAATAAACTTCTCTATTGGCCTTGTTTGTTGCTGTCAAAGGAAAAAAATAAAAAGAAAAGAAAGAAAGGGGAATTTCAACACATAATATGGGTTGCTTCATCACACTGAAACAATCACTCAAACTCACAGCATAACAGCTTATTTGGTGAGTGAAATTATTAGTGTTCATTAATAGTAATAATAATAGACTATTAATAATAATAATAATAATAATAATAATAGTAATAATGCAGTAATAATTATATTAATAATATAACAGGAATAATAATTAATGTCATAAATAAACATTTTCTATCGGAGGCACTTAAACTAGTTGCATCTGGCCTCACCGAGGATTTCGATCACCGGCCGCTACTGGCGCACTGCCATTCAACTTGCTTTGCTTCTTACAGGCGAAAATTTTAAACAAGGGAAGGTGCAATATTTACATGAACAGTAGCCTAGATCATATATGTAACAGATAACTCATCGCTATGTTAAAATCGGCAGCACTTTGAAGATAACAACCGCCAGGATCGCCACCCGTCCGCCGTAAACGAACACGAGATGGCAGTACAGTCGCTAATGCAATTCAAATGGGAATTATGACGTGACTCCTTATGTAACAACTAGATGGCAGCGTAGTAAACCTGATAAAAGTTGTTAACGTCAAAGCCTATAAGGCCGACGTATCTGTTACATATATGATCTAGGACAGTAGGCTACTATCTTTAAATGACTCACAAGTAAACACTGACGTAACAGTAGGCAGACTAGATAAACCACTTGCCGAACACATTTTTGTGTTAGCATTAAGGGGGGATATACAGGTTTGAGGGTCAAAAAAAGTCAATTTTTTTTTTATTTTCTTAAATGAAGACTCAATAATTTATCTTTATGTTATTGAAAGAATTTTGTCGTTATCTTTATTATTTTCGGAGTTATGACCATAAATGTGTAAGCGCGTCATTTATTTGCACCTACTTAGCCCTTTAAATCTGATGGTGCCGCGCCTCCCCTCACCAGTGAGTGTAATGTGGATATTTTCGCTGGTGTTTTGTGTATTCTCATGCTTGTAGTGCTTCTAATCTTTGCCTTGATACTTCATATTGAATTTCTCTATTGCAAACAGGAAGAAGAAATTTAGTAGGAAGCCATCCTTTTGAAAGTTGTTGTTCTCTACTGTTGTTTGTTGATGGTGGATGCTTTCCGAGTTAATTTTTTCACTGTTGTGTAAAGAATTATTTCTGAATTTATCTACAAAGCTTCAGAATGGGTAAACGAAAGGCTGGGTACTATAAAAAGAAAAAGAAATTCGTTGATAATCGGTTTACAAACAATATAAGTGCAAGCGAAGAACCACGTGTTTCACATAACCTGTGCAGTGCTTCAGAAAAGAAATTTGCAGCGAATCAGGAAGAAATTGCTTGTGATGTAGATAGTGTCAACATGATTTTTAATGTAAATATACTATTTAGGACCCTAGAAAAGTGTCTGCAGTGTGTTTGTGGAGCTAGTGTACATATCAATGTAAATAAAGTAGTAGGTTTAGGATGTAAAGTCAATATAGTGTGTAGTGAATGTGTAAATGTAGAATCCTTTGACAATTGTACAAAGTTAGGCACAAACATTAACATATTTTATTCAATAAATAGACAAGTTATATATGCTATGAGATGCCTAGGACAAGGTTTAGTGGGGTTGAAAGTTTTTTGTGGACTGATGGATTTGCCAGCTCCTGTAAAACAAAGTACTTATGACATAGTAACTAGACATATCTTGTCTGCTACATCTGCAGTTGCAAATGGATCGGTAATAAAAGCTGCAGAAGAAGCAGCAAGCCTAACAAACTCCAGAGATATATCTGTTTCTTGTGATGGCACCTGGCTGACTAGGGGACACTCTTCACTTGAAGGGGTATGTACAATGATTGGTGCAAAATCAGGAAAAGTTCTTGATACACAAGTGTTGTCAGTATCGTGCAAGGGTTGTGATCGATGGAAAAATAAAACTGACACTGTAGCTTATAGTGAATGGTGGGAAAGTCATGAGTGTGAATGCACTATAAACCACAAAGGCTCATCTGGTAACATGGAAGTAGAGGGAATGAAACAAATTTTCAATCTCTCTCTTGCAACACACAATGTTCGGTATGTGAACTACATAGGCGATGGAGACACAAAAAGTTATAAAGCAGTTTCAGAATCAGAACCCTATGGATCTGGTGTTACCATTTAAAAAAATGGAATGTGTAGGCCATGTCCAGAAGAGAATGGGGACTAACCTGAGGAAAAAGAAGAAGGATATGGCAGGAAAAAAACTCAGTGATTGTAAACTAATTGGTGGTAAAAACAGACTTACTGATGCTGTTATCAACACACTAACTGTGTATTATGGGAATGCTATAAGGGCAAATAGTGAGTCTGTTGATGCTATGAGACAGGCTATATGGGCCGTTTGGTATCACAAAAGTTCAACTGACAGCAATCCTGTTCATAACTTCTGGCCTAAAGGTGAAGATTCATGGTGTCCCTATCAACGGGCAGCACATGAGGGCACCATCAGCCAGTACCGGCATAAAAACAATATGCCACTTGCCATTATGAACACCATAAAGCCAGTATTTAAATCTTTGGTTAGTACTGCGTTGCTAAACGGATGTGTTGGTGGATATACTCAAAATAAGGTCCACATCTGTGGAGTAACTCAGCGCGTCTGGCTGCGAAACCAGGTGGCCCGGGGTCGAATCCCGGTCGGGGCAAGTTACCTGGTTGAGGTTTTTTCCGGAGTTTGCCCTCAACCCACTACGGGCAAATGCTGGGTAACTTTCGGTGCTGGACCCCGGACTCATTTCACCAGCATTATCACCTTCATTTCATTCAGAAGCTAAATAACTTAGATGTTGATACAGCATCGTAAAATAACCCAATAAAATAAAAAAATAAAAAAATACTCAAAATAATAACGAATCGTTGAACTCTAAAAAATTTGGAAAATTTGCCCCAAAACTGGTAGAAGAATAGTGGAAATTGCTGTTTATGATGCTACCATGACCTTCAATGATGGTATGCAAGCAAGAATGAAGGTGTTACAGAGGCTTGGTATCGTACCTGGAAAGTACTGCCAGGCTTCAGTGAATGAACTGAATGAGAATCGTCTCCACTCCGCCAACAAAAGGGTCCTGGAATCAACAAAGGAGGCAAGAAGATGCAGAAAGAAGCTGCGACTGGAAGAGGAATCCAGAAAGGCCAGTGAGGAAGGTCTAGTTTATGCAGCAGGAGAATTTTAATATCTTCCCACACATTAGGTATGTTTACTGCTCATTTCTCACAACTTTCATTTTTCAGAACCGTTTTAATGATAACTCGACAAGTTTTTGAGATATTGCAGTGAAATTTTGTATGCAACTCTCTTTCATACTTATGAACAATACTACCTACAGTCATTGCTTAGACATTTATAGTTTATTTTTAAAAAATAAAAATTTATGTAAAAATAGATGAAAATTTGAACTTCTCAGAAGAAATTGAAATTAAAAATATTTGTGTACAGATATTTCAATGATTGTAGGTAGTTTTATTTATATGATATTTACGAATAATTAGAAAAAATAATCACTAAAAATATTAATATTTATGGAAATTATCTTTAAAATACCAAATCAGTGCACTAGAAACAACAACTTAATTCTGATGATGATTATTAATATTGGCAATAGTTACAAACAATTTGAAAATGGTGTAGGATAGTAGAAGTAGTGAGTATAGAGCATACCAAAATAGAAGATGAAAGAATGAATTGTTACTGAGAAAAAAATTTATATAAATTGTAGTCATTTTAGTACTGAAACCTGTATATCCCCCCTTAATAGCTTCATTCGTTTCTGAACAGGTAGACCTCGGATTCACTTATTTGAAACCATTCTTTTCAGCACATCCCAATAAATAAGATACATATTCTATTGAAGTTTTCTTCGGCCTCGCACTTCTAATATAATTTTAAAAGTTTACCCCTTATTTCTAAAAAACGCTCCTCGGCAATGTAATATTTCACTCACTGATTTCGACTGTATAACGTCACAACAGAAGACGCACTGCTCGTAGGCAGCCCACTCTTAATAATAATTTATTCATTAATGTATACAAAATTGGTACAAAATAGCAAACATCAACAATTGCAATTACGTGATAACATACCAAAGCAGACAAAAGAGACTTTTGTCACCCTCGTCAACCGCTAAACGGCTTACGCTATGAGCGTATTCCAAATCTCACCGGTGAGCAATCCGATGGCATCACGGTGTTCCGAATTCCACCGATGACGTCATTGATGCTCCACCGGTGTCGCACCGGTGCCATCAACTTGCAGAGGTGGTGGCAGTCTCCATCAGCCGCCATCATTGAATCTTATTGGTTCTTGTATAGGGCGGGAATTAGCAGACGAATAACATCGTGCACTGTTGTGTCATGGCGGTGTGTTCTGCTGTATTGTTTGTAATGGCTTATGAGCGAACATGTCAACGGACCAGTTATTACTACCGGTTCAAGAAAGAAATTGTTTATGCTATCTTTTCTTTGAAAGAGGGCAGTACGAAAATTTCGCAAAATTTTGCTAGCGTAGCACAGACAACAACTTGTACAGTCGCCATGACAGCCATCGATCCTTCCAGCAGTTATGTTCCTTATTTCGCTGCAACGTGACGTCATTGATGCCACCGGACCGGTGAGATTCGGAATACGCTGTATGTTGACCTCAGTAGTGACGTATTTGGTGACGTATGTTCATGTTCGTAAAACTTTGGAAAGAATCGTAGGGGATCGGCGCATGTATTCCTTTAAAGAAAGGTTCTATTTATACGATATTTTCCGCTCCGTTATACATAAATTATCATGTCATAGATCCTATGATAGTCAATCATTCGCGCTGTAAGTTTTTTAATTGATAGCTCAATGCGTAACGAAAAGCATCTTTTTAGGAAAGTGTGAAAAAATACTAAATTCGATATGATCTGTTCAGAAGAGGCATTTACACCTTCAAAAGCAGGTAAGCAGCAAACTTTTTTATTTTTCAATTTAGATGGGGGGGGGGGGTCAAAGCGAGAGCAATGTTGAGAAAAAAATGCAAATTACTTTTAAGAGTAGTCGCTGTCCAAAATCTTTACTGGTTTCCGAGTTACGGCGAGTTAAACAAAGGAGCGTTCTCATAACTGTCGTGCGCTTCGAGTCTCGCTCATCATTCTCGAAATAGCATTTGGTCGGCGTGGAAAGATTTCGCAACTTTGAATAACATACACTATTGAAATAACATTAGAGATATTTAATTGAGGCAAAAAGACAAAAGAAAACAGTATCGTAGTTATCAAAATGTTCTGGTTCTATTATCAGATATTACCTAAGGTTATATGAATAAAAAAAAACAATTCTCAAATAAATTTGCATTTCTAAGAAACATAAAACATAACGCCAAATAAACCGTTAATATTTTTTTTTTTTACTTGAGATTGTACACTTGATCTTAAACATACGAAAAGAAAAATCCTGGTCTTTTAATAAGGTCTGGTAATTATCGTATATAAAGATTGGGGAACGGATTATTATACACAGAAAGACAGAAATGATGTTTAAAATGGGCTAATTGATTGTTTATAAATATATAACAGTTGTCAAAACAGCTTAAACTTCAGTCTGGTCTGTTTGTTTAGTAGGTTATTTTACGACGCTTTATCAACAGCTTTGGTTATTTAGCATCTGAATGAGATGAAGGTGATAATGCCGGTGAAATGAGACTGGAGTCCAACACCGAAAGTTACCCAGCATTTTCTCATATTGGGTTGAGGGAAAACCCTGGAAAAAACCTCAACCAGGTAACTTGCCCCGACCGGGAATCGAACTCGGGCTACCTGGTTTCGCGGCCAGATGCGCTAGTCGTTACTCCACAGGCGTGGACGTCTGGTCTGTGAGTTTAAACAAATGTGACGAGTCAAGGCTGCTTGACGTTCGAGACTCGACAATTCCAGAAGTCTTGAAACACTCACAAATAGTCTTTACGTCAACTACGCGATGTAGTCAATATTGTCTTGCTGGTTTTCGGCTTTCCGGGCGCTGTTAGTCTTGCTTTCTCGATCGTTGTTCAACTCTACGAGAAATCATTCACTCCTTTCCGAATCCCACCGAAACTGATTACACTTTTGCTGTTCCCATCCCACCGTACCCACTAAAACCATCCCTATTTATTTGTCTATTGTTAAAAGGGAATGGCAGGAACAATTTAAGCATTCAGAATAATTATTTTACACATAAGCTCTTCGTCCACCGCAAACCTTACAGGTCTTCAGGGACTGAACAACAGAGTTGACTGCGACATGCCAGCCAGCCAGGCCGCGATTGTTTTACCCGCTCATCGACGTTGAAACTCTAATCCGCTCTCGACACGAGAGATTAACGCAAGTCGCTTGTTTCTCAAATCGCTTCGCTTCTGCGGATTACCCGGGCAGACGCAACAGAAGATAATGGGTGCTTGGAAAACGCCGACTCCACTTTTAGCTCTGTCACTGTAAACATTTCCCAGTTAAATAGGAACATAAATTATAAGGTAGCGCTTCCATACCGAACCGATTTCTACGAATAGCTGTGTTAAGCCCAGATTAACAACTTTCAGTTTGTGAACAGAACAGACATTGTGAAATTTAATGCTACAGCCTTTGCTATGGCAGTTTTGCCTTGTTCGTCATTCTAAACAACATCATAATTATTCTCGTCGTGAACGACACCCGTTTTGTCACTGCCCATCATCATCATCATCATCATTATTAGGGACCATATTTTGTTCCAGGAGACTACAAGGTTAAGTATTAGGCCTACTGGAGTTTTTTCTGTTGCGGATGAAGTTGCGTGAATGTACAACTGTACTATATGTGTCTGCTAAGAGACTCCTGTGTGGTAAAGTTGGACAGAAGAAAACATTAGACCACTTTAAAAATTACACTAATATTTACATTTATATTATTTACACTATGCACACTAGAATACGCTATTTTCACTATTTACACTATAATAATGTAGGCCTATATTGATCAAACATTATTTATTATTTACTATATTATGTACAGTGTTGTGTACTGTAATGAAAAGTATTTTATTTCACAATACTATCTTCTTCTTCCTCCTCGTGTTTTAGGATAAATCCTGTATTTTCCAACTTTGCTGTCTTAATCCGGTGTTGGTGTCCAACTTTCCTTTCCACCGTTTAGGGGGTCGTCCCAAAGGTCTTGGGGTGTCCAACTTTCCTTTCATTGCGATTTTCGGGAGTCGGTCTTCCGTCATCCTTAATACATGGTCCCGCCATCCTTTTCTTCTAGTCTTGATCCATTTTGTCACACCCTGCACTCCACTTTTTCCCTAATCTCATCGTTCGTCTGCCTGTCGTATAACGTAACGCCAGCAATACTTCGTAATGTCCTCATTTCTGTTGTTGTCATCATTTTTGCAGTTTTTTTTGTTTCTGCTCGAGTTTCAGTTGCATACTATAGTCTACTTATTTCTAAATAGTGTATAAAGGGGCTGTCATACATCGATTACTCCTAAAGCCGATTGTCAAAAAGACTGCTTTTCGGCTCTAGAATATGATCTTCTTCAAAAATAACTTTTGTGGAATATTATTTTTATTTTTAATATATCATTTCTCTTATTAAACACTGAATTACATGTAATTAAACACATCTACATTTTATTATTATTATTATTATTATTATTATTCCATTTTTTCTGTGTTCCTGTTATTTATATTTGCTACCCATTTTTATATTGGTTGAGTGGAAGAGAAGGTCTTTTGGTCTGAACTCTGCTCTCTCAAAATTAAGTAATTAAATGAACAAATAATTTACTGTAAATTGCAGGAAACATCATCGTAATATCAGCCTTTATAAGTAACTATAATGCAATGTAAACATCTATGAGATCTAGTTATGAATTACTGTAAGAACAGAACGTCAACTTCAGCACAATCAAGATGCTGTGACAAGCGTCAAATGTGATGTCACGTCAATATCGTCTATGAACAGCTAACCTTATCTCCGTGCGCCCTGGGACATAAAGTGGTCCATCATCATCATCATCATCATCATCACCACCACCACCACCACCACCACCACCACCACCACCACCACCACCACCACCACCACCACCACCACCACCCCCACCAAAATCACTACAACCACCTACATCTGGTACCATTTTCATATTCGTTAAATTATTTCCTACGTAGTCGCTATCTTCGTAATCATCACCATATCGATTGTTTTCTTTGTTATGATTATAACTAGAGACCGTATTCTGTCCCAGAGATTATGGAAATAAGGTTAGTTGTCCATACACTATATTGACGTGACGTCATGTTTGGCTCGTGTCACAGGTAGCCTATATAGTCTACTACCAGGGAACACTTGTATCTTGTTTCTGATGCAGTTTACGTTCTATTAATAATTCAAAACTATGCCTGACACACTGTTTACAATGCATTATATTGATAAAGACTAATACTAGGACGACCTTTCCTAAAACTTAAGTTTTTTGTTCATTTATTCAATAGATTTATTTTTATTGGCACAGTTAAGGCCATAAGAACTTCTCTTCCACTATGTCTGTATGTATGAAAGTATTTAGAAAATACAAATAACAGCAATACAGAAAACAATGTAATAATAATAATAATAATAATAATAATAATAATAATAATAATTAGAGAAAATGTAGATATGTTTAGTTAAATGTACGAGTAATTCTAATAGTTAAACAGTTACAATTTAGATTTAAATAAGATAATTTAGAACAAAGAAAGGAATGATTGACATAATGAAGAAAACTTGATATATTAAAAGTAAATATCCTACAAAAGTAATATTTGAAGAGGCTACAAGATTAAGCATTACTGGAGTTTTTATCTGGACGTCGCACGTACTATCTAGAAGCGAAGTACTTGACTAATGGCTCACACGACTCGTTTCAAGTGTGACAGAACAAAACGTAGACCATTTCAACAAATATGAGTACACTAACGCTATTTTTATTATTTACACTATAATAAAGAAAGTAGGCCTACATTGATCAAACATTATTTACACTATTAAAGTTATGTACACTTTTGTGTATTTTAATGAAAGGTATTTCATTTCATAACACTATAGCCTACTTATTTCGTAAATTGTGTACAATAATGTAAATAATGTTTGATCAATGTAAGCCTTCATTCTTTGTGATAGTGTAAATAGTGAAAATAGCACCTTACAGTGTACACAGTGTAAAGGGCTGTCAGACACTGTCTACTTTCAAAAGCATATTGTCAGAAAGATTACTTTTCGTCTCTGCAATATGATCTTTCTTCAAATATTACTTGGGTATAATATTTATTTTTAATATATCAATATTCCTTCATTGTGTTAATCATCCCTTCGATTCAAATTGTCTTATTGAACACAAAATTGTATTTGTTTAACTTTTAAGATTGCATGTAACTAAATACATCCACGTATATTTTGCTCTTACTATTATCTTCATCATTGTTATTGTTATTATTATTATTATTATTATTATTATTATTGCATTGTTTTCTGTATTGATTTTATTTATATTTTCTATGTATTTTATACTGATTGAGTGGAAGAGAAGGCTTTATGGCCTTAAGTTAGTCAATATAATTAAAATAAATAAAATAAATAAATGAACAATTAATTTAAATTGTAAGAAAGGTCATCGTAGCATCAATACAGTAATTATCACTAGAATGCATTTTCAACAGTCCTCCAAGTCCAGTTTTGAATCATGAATAGAACGTCAAATGGAACGCAAACAAGATGCAAGTGTTCCCTTATAGTATTTGTGTCACGCGCCAAACATGACGTCACGCCATTATAATCTATGAACAGCTAACCATATCTCCGCACGTCCTGGGACAAATAGGTCCCTAATCATATAATAAGCTAATCAATAGTATATACCTGTCTGTTAATACGCACAGCTTTGTTGAAAATATTTAGGGCAGCTATGGGGACTATCAGCAAAGTAGGGAGGGAAAGTTCCTACTCACCCCACATTCGTTTGATTGACAGGCGAGGGGTAATGCAGCTGTATTGCTAAGTCAAGTGCAGTGGTGGGTTCGACACACCTTGCGCATCGGTAATTTCTCCGCTGTTATTTCTTGTTTAAAAATCTTTACAGTATTTTGTTTGTAGGAAGTACAAGTATCATATAATAATTATGACGGCCGCCTACTGTCATTAGGCAAATTATATATTTTTCAATTGTATGACCATTCCTTTATCATGTGCACAAAAAATTCTTGAACTGCCTTCTGATCGACATAATAAAGTATTTCTTTTTTAAAAACAATAAAGAAAAAAGCAAAGCTCCATTATCATTTAACTGCACAATATATTAAAAGATACAATGCTCAACATAATAAATTGTTTCTTTTTTAAAACCAATAAAGTAACTTAGGTCCATTGTCATTTAACTTGAAAACATATTAAACACAATATAATGATCAACAAAATCAATTCTTTCGTTTTATAAATACTAAAGAAAGTAAAATTAAGCTCCACTGTCATTTAACTTTAAAACATATTAAACAAAATATATGAGATATGAATGAAACGAAATACTACTGTAGGCTACTGCTGATTTTCATTTTTTTGTTGTTGATTGCCCTCGAAATTTATTATTATTAACTAAAAAGGATATATTTGGCTCTAAAATACAACAACTCAACCGTAATACTGAAACTAAATGCATGTCTGTGATCCTAGACCTGGAGATACTTTTGGTCATATTCATTTTGAAAAGAAAAACAGCTCACAACAGTAAGTTGAGCCAAACATAGATACCATACGCATTGCAAATGTGCGCAGATTAGGGAATTGCTCCTCTGGTAGGTATTTAAAGAGATCTAACTTATTTTTTCCTAAACACTTTAGTGGAGTGCTCTTTTGCATCTCTATAGTGGCTCTGATGCTTGGGTAACATCCACTACAAATGGATTATTGAACAGACACATCTCCATATCCATTGCAGTTACTTCTGAAAATCTTTCTTGGAAAGAGAACGCATCAAGTAGGCCTAATATGCACTCAAAGTTTTAAATAAGTTCAGTTCCAGATACTTAATAAAATAATAAGTATCTAAATCCTGAAAATACCATAAACATATCTTGTTTTGTATCTTTTCACAAATATTACGAAAATAGCTTTTAAAATTGTAAATAAATACTCGTAAGTTCACCGAAGTCAGCTTTAGCCTATACTTCCGATTAAAGTGGCGTTTAATATTGAAGCGTTTTATATGCGCAATTTTAAACCTACATATTAAGCAACAGACTTTCTTCTTTTTGTAAGTAACAAAAATTCATTCTGCCACTCTTCCTGAAACGGACGTCCCGAGATCGAAGCCATACCCGCCACTGAATGAAGCGTGTCTAGAGAAGCACCAGGCGGAGGAGAGGGTCGGTGGAGTGAGGTAAGGCGGCTTTGAGTGCAGTGGCTCTTCGGAGCCATTTTTCCCCATGGTTGATTTAGAGCCACCGGCCTGGCTCAGTCGGTTAAGGCGCTTGCCTGCCAGTCTGCAGTTGAGCTCGGGCGACGGTTCGAGCCCCGTTTGGGCTGATTACATGGTTGGGTTTTTTCCGAGGTTTTCCCCAACCGTAAGGTTAATGCCAGGTAATCTATGGCGAATCTTCGGCCTCATCTCGCCAAATACAATCTCGCTATCACCAACCTCATCGACGCTAAGTAACCTCGTAGTTTATACAGAGTCGTTAAATAACCAACTAAAAATATATTTAGTAAAACCAAGAAGACAATCTCCAACAGCTGTGTGGTCGACAGTTCAGTAGAATATACTGTAGCTTACTTCCATACGTCAGCAAACGTGAGAATTGTAATAAATGAATCATCATCTTGTCAGAAGTAATTCAGTTCAGCCTTGTGAACGCAAATACGGACGCATCCTCGACACGAAGATTATTCAATGGGGAAAAGCGTGGGTAAGTTGCTGGGAAAAGCTTCTGCAGCTGAGATGTTTTGCCCACGCTCATGTATTTTCCATAGAAAGTAGTTATAAATTTATAAGATGGCTTTATCCAGGTCCTTCTCTCTTTGAATAGAATCCAGGTTTTATCGGCTATTACCAAAACAACGGGAATATATTCATAAAATATTCAGGAAGGGGCAGATCAGAATTCATGGTTTTGTAAAATATAGAAGGAAGGAAGGGGATGAGTTGACATCTGTGGACGGGGATTGCTTTGTGGTGATGTTGAATTATACAAAACAAAAAAGCGCCAGCGTGAAAACCATCTAGATTTAAAAAAAGTTGTCAACAAAGCTGTGCGAATCGACAGGACGTGTATGATATTGATTAGTCTATTACAACGGTCTTTTAATCCACATCACTGAACTTAAATATTGATGAGGGTAGATTTTAAATTATGGCTATTATTATTATTATTATTATTATTATTATTATTATTATTATTATTATTATTATTATTATTATTTTCAGTAATGTACGAGCATATCACAATGTTCTAAAATGTAGAAATACGTCTATGATTTGAAAGTTCGCCCATTAGTAACTTCCCTACCATTAAATTTCGGACTTAAGTATATTAGGTTAAATCGATCAGCCGTGGCGAAATATGATTGTGCGCCGAACCACTGTGTAACCCACAACGTTCATAGCACCTGTGGAGGGAGGCGGACACCAAAAGGGGAAGTTAAGCAACTGTCTGACTTATTAAAGGATTTCATTTTCCTTATGTCAAGCATTTAAATATAATTTTGTACAGTATAAGGTTACAAACTAGTGTTTAGTACGTGTAACGAAGAGAGAAAAGAACAAAAAACATAGAACACATTATCACAACCTATTAACTGTCTTCAGAATGTCTCTGCGACAGAGTTTCAAAATTAGGAATTATGTCACTTACTGCCGGTCATAGTTGATCACGAAGGTATTTGTCTGTCAGTCGTGATCTAAATTTGGTTTTTACTATTTTCATTGTTGAAAATAATTTTTCACAAACGTTAGTTGTAGCGAACGTGGCTTCAACAGAGCAAGCGAAAGAACGAAGCTTCGGATTTTTATTTTTTGACAAAGATTAAAAAAGTTCAACTTTTGTCACGTCCTTACACTACATCTAGCTTTGATTTAACATCACATTGTAAATCAATGAGTTTAAATTGAAGATCTAATCGCATTATTCGTACATCTGCTGAAAAAGGATCGACGTACAGAGATAATAGCAATAACAATAATGATAATAGTAAAAATAGTAAAAATAATAATAACAATAATAATAATAATAATAATAATAAGAATAATAATAATAATAATAATAATAATAATAATAACACTTAACCTTTTAATGTTTCATCGGTAACATGTAGTATAATGCCGTTTTATGTTATACAACCGTTTTCTCGTAATTCTTGTGAACAAATCATACATTTAATATTCTCAACACATTAGCAGCAAAAAAATGCGTAGAGGTACATGGTTTCGAGAGAGACATTGGACGATACGCTACTCGCAGGTCAGAGACAAATACAAATAGAACAGAGTTTGACTCCAGCGAGTGAGAGGTGGGGGGTTGGAGAAGGTAGGAATGCACAGCTATCATTGCGAGCCACAATGTGCTCGTGAGTCACATTTTCGCCACGGTTGATGTAGATTAACCCAAACTTAATTATTCTGAAATATTTTACATTCTGGCCACCGGTGTAGCTCAGTCGGCTAAGGTGCTTGCCTGCCGATCCGGAGTTCCGTTCGGGTGCGGGTTCGATTCCCGCTTGGGCTTACCTGGTTGGGTTTTTCCGAGGTTTTTCCCAACCATAAGGCAAATGTCTATGACGAATCCTCGGCCTCATCTCGCCAAATATCATCTCGCTATCACCAATCCCATCGACGCTAAATAACCTCGCAGTTGATATAGAGTCGTTAAATAACCAAGTAAAAAAATTACATTCTTCCTGAGACACTCTCGTAGTCAGAAAATAATATACGGGCGAATGAAAATAGACACAAATGAAGAAAAACAGCTAATAAATGAAGAGATGATGAGGTGACAGAAAATAGAAAAAAGAGAGAAACGAAAAAATAATAGAAGAAAGGAAAGAAGAACGGTACTATTTTTTTTTTTTCCTCCAATCAGAGTTTGGTAAGGTTAAATCAAAGAATAAGTCAGTTTCAAAGTAGTGACTTCAAAACCTCGTAATTAATTTTACTTTTCTTATTGGATAGACTACAAACATAATTTAATTCCTATGTGCAACGTCACACATCAAAGCGCCGTTGCGTGCTTCATCAGATATGTGAAAGCATGAGACAAAGAAACACGGAACTACAAACGCCTCTCAGATCGTCTGAAAACAGCGACACGCAACTATGAGTATTTGTACAGCGAGGGCTCCAGCCTACGTAAAGCCACTGACATGAGTCTTGACAGCAGATTACCATAGCAACTGTTTCCCCAAAATACAGTTCTATTTCTGTGCCTTTGTTTACAAACAAACCCTTCTTTACCACACACTTTATATGCAGCTCAAAGTGTAACGATTTTGTCTTTAGGAATTTACACCGAATCGCTGTCTAGTCTAGTGATGCGCAAGACTTTTTCATGGAATGGGCTTCAAACGTAGCTCAGTTGTTCTCTTAGCAAAGAGACAGGGACTACATCTCTGCTTATCTTATGAGTAGGGACAGGATTTGTAGATTTTTACCTAATTTTTTCCTTGCTTGTGAACTCTTAATTTCTTCAATACATTTCCGAATCATGATCGTAAGAGTTTTATAGCCTATGTGAATTCTGTTGAACCTAAAAAAACCTAAATTGGACCTTAGTACCTATAAAAAAACCTAAATCATTGTTGATAAGCATTATCCTGTATTTTCTGTGTTTTATATATATATATATATATATATATATACAGGGTGTTTCCAAGGTGGTGTTACAAACTTTCAGGGATGATGGCGAAGGGCACATGTATCAATTTGAGATAAGGAATCCTGGTCCGGAAATGACCGAGTCGAAAGTTACAAGCAAAAATAGTTGAATGGAAATGAAATAATTTTATTCCTCTGTACACCTTATTTATGTGTATTTACCTGTGCATCTTACACTGTATTCATCTGACGTTGTTTACGTTGTCTACTTACAGTATTCCATTCAGTGTGCTGTCTGAGGGATGAGGACAGGAAACTACACTAAAGCAATGCAGATAGCGTAATGTGTAACCGACATGGTCGGTCCTGATATGCACGTCTGTAGACAGCAGTGTATGTGTACAAGTTGCAGTGTCCAGTCGATCAGTCCTAGTGAAATGGCGGAGTACACGAGAGCGGAATAAGCAGACCTGATTTTCGAATACGGATGAGCCAATGGGAATAGTAGAGAAGCTCACAGATTGTATCGGGCCTAGTACCCAAGTAGAAAACATTAGGCCCATACAATTTTTCCACGACTGTTCCAAAAGTTAAGGGAGGGACGGCACGTGGTGCCAAATTACAATTCCATTTCCACACAACTATTTTTGCTTATAACTTTCGACTCAGTCATTTCCGGACCATGGTTCCTTATCTCAAATTGATACATGTGCCCTTCGCCATCATCCCTGAAAGTTTGTAACACCACCTCGTAAACACCCTGTATTTTAATTTGAGAGAAATATCAATACATTTCGAGAGAGAGAAAAGAACATGCTCGACGTGGAGGAGGCTGCCTCAATCCCTAAGACAAAATCTGTACTTAGCAGTGACACCTACTGCTCCCTTGCTTTCCTCAAGGCACATTTCAGTGACCTTCCAAAATATATTGATTACTTGGAATCCTCGTCGCTACAACTTAAAGATGCAATTGGTGTCATTGACTCGCTTCTACAGAAACAAGTACCAGGACCCGTGGGTGAAACCGTCACATTAAAACTGAAGAAAGTATTGCAGAGGAATCCAGGGTTTGAAAAAATGAAAAATGTGTGTTCCATTGTCCAGGGGGAAAGCTTCAATTGTCAGTTACCGTGGGTATCTGCTGCAGTGGCAGCGATGAAATTTGCACCAATGACGTCATGTGAGTCAAAAGAATCTTTTCGTTATTCGAATATATTTGAGAGACAATAGAAAAAACTTCTCAGTCGAGAATCTTTAAAGGTTTTTGAACATATATTGCAACCAGGAACAGCACCAATAAATAATGTTGTTTTGTTTGTTTGTTACTTTTACAAATAATTCTTGATCAAGTTTGAACAAATTTAATTCAAAAGTTGGGTGTGTACTGTATGTTTTAACTATTGAAAATTGAAATTTACGTAGTTATATCAAGGCAAATTGATAACTTGCCTTTACTATAGGAATTATGCATCGATGTAACACTCTCTCTTTGAAATATAAAAAGAAATAGCTAATAAATAAGCAGTATTTTCAATAGTAACTTGAAATTTTCTTCAATTGATTAACATAATTATATTAGATAAAATTTTAATAGCTACAATAATTTATTCAAACTACAAATAATGTTAAAGGGGAAGGAGCAAAAATTTCGAATCTCATAACTTTTGACAAATAGTTTGATTCTTGAAAAGGTTAGTCTCCTGGTCCACGTTGCCTTAATAGACATATATTTATTTTTTAAGAATAACTGTAAGGACACATATTTAATGATCGACCAGTTTTTGCGGCCTCTTTCACAGGTTGGATATAAAACCTAAAAAAAAAAAAAAACTATTTCGCCTATTCAAAAACCTAAAATGGTCTTTTTCAAAATCTAAAGTTCCGGTCCCTACTTATGACTATTATGGTGAATAAAATTATAGGCATCAAGTTCCTACTATGCAATACTTCAGTCTTCAAGCAATTACAATTCCACAATTGCTCCAATTTTTACCAAGTCACAGGAGTTTCAAAACGGGCGCAACGGACTTGAGCCACAATTTTGTTCACTCGAGATCAGCTAACTGATAATGACGACTACGAGAATACTTCTGTTTAACTTCACAACTAGTTACTTTTGTTGGGGAGAATTTTTTAAGTTGGTAGTGCCTCTATGTGAATGCAAAAGTCTCTCCCTGTCCAATCCTTATATAGGGACATCATTTTATTTTTACTTCAATTTTTATTGTACCTGAGTTTTGGAATGTACTTCACTCCCACCCCTTCTACTAGTAAACTTCCAACCGTTCACGACACAGAGCCGAGGGCGCGTAAGCAGTACTGAGTTACTGAGTATAGTACGTTTCAGAAATATGTTCGCGTTTTCCAGTGACGAAAGAGCTTTCAATATTGAATCATATTTTCGTACGGGTACTGTCGTCCGTTTCCCTATGTCGCATCCCGGTTTCCCCCACCTGCTTCTGTTCGCCCCTTTGTAAAGTCTAGTAGCTGGGCTATCTTAGCTCTTTTCTGAAAACATTAATTTCTGTTAGGAATTGGACGTCTACGTAATATTATACAACTGTTTAAAATAACTTAAATAAAAGGGCTTCCTTAAGTAATTAACTGTCACGTGATTTCCCCCCCCCCTTTCTACAACCCTGCGACAAAACCACTTGAACGGACAGTAGATAGCATTTCTGAGTGATTTTATCTTTTCGGATCGGGCAGAAGTGAAGATTGAATTTACAGTACGTAAGATACTCTTTTATAGAGTAGGTACAGAATTATTTCAACATGAGTTACTCGTACGAAGGACGAAACTGGTAATTGGAATTAGGTACAATAGTCTATAGTGCGATAATATGCACAAAAGAACTGAAGCCTGTATCGAAATGAACGGCCACCATTTTCTAAAATGTGTTTAAATATCTATATTATAATTATTTTTCAATTTAACTTCATTCTCTATATAGTACGTTAATATGCTGTAACAGTACAATATACACTGCATAATTAATACTTCCGAATGGATAGCTCAATTCGTGTGTAAAACACTAAGTGTTAATACAGTACTGTATTTTGATTAAACAAAAACCTAATGAAAATTATCAAACTCAAAATTGCGATATTTCCTAGTTTACATAAATGGATGAACTACTTTTCTTCCCTCCTATACCTAGTAAAGTGATTTGTATATTACGCCAGTATCATCGAACTCCGTCGTGGAAAGGGTAGCAAACGGTGTTTCCTGATTAAATCGTTAATAGAAAGGTATAGCCAGGTTAATATTAAAAATGTTAGTAAAAATAAAATGATGTCCCTGTACTTTTTGACCCATTACAATTGTTTGTGTTTCACCAGTCAATTTTGCTTCATAAAGGGAACGTTCAACACTGGAAGGTTGTGTAGGACCTTTAAATTTTACACACTGATACATCTTATTAGTGTAAAATGTGCCAAAAAATGTTGCGAGAAATTTAAATTTAAATTATATTTTATTTAACGACGCTCGCAACTGCAGAAGTTATATCAGCGTCGCCGGTGTGCCGGAATTTTGTCCCGCAGGAGTTCTTTTTACATGCCAGTAAATCTACTGACATGAGCCTGTCGCATTCCAACACACCGTTGCGAAAATAATATGCAAGGTATTAAAACGATGTTTCGAATATTGCTGCGAATCTATGTGAATCTAGTAGGCCTATCTACAGTACATACAGTAGTTGTAGAGTCTTCCATGTGTAGCGTGTGGCGGAAATGAGGGAGAAACAGGGTTGCAACTCAATGTCTGTAAACGCAGAGTTAAATAAGGTAGAATGGTACGAAATTCAGGAGAAATTGTTAGATGATAAACTTGTAGTAATCAATTATGCTATGACTCAACAATTACTGTGTGTTATGTTCTTCATTTTATGTCTCCTATGCTCAACATAAAATAAATTTAATAATTATGTAAATAAAATAAACACTTTCTATCAATACATTTAGCAATATGAAGTTACCTTCAAACCTAAAAATTATATTAAGTACTGTACAACGTAAATTTTCTATTCATTTACTAAGTAGAGACAAATTGATAACTTGCCTTTATTATAGGAATTATGCATCGATGTGACCCTCTCTCTTTGAAACAAAAAGAAATAGCTAATAAGTAAACAGTATTTCCAATTGATTAACATAATTCAATTCAAGTTAGTAATTCCTCGCGTATAAAATTATCGTGAAAGATTCCGTCACGTGAACAATTAGACTAGTACGGTATTCAATTTCTCTCAAATTAAACCTATAACCCTATAGCTACAGTGCAGTGTTATATTCGAGTCCTATTTACCCGCCATTGTTTCGCGACACAGGTATTACGCAGAGCTTGTCTTCTTCCGAGCGACAGCAGCAGGGCTTCTAAGAGCAACTACAGGGACATCATTTTATTTTTACTTCAATTTTTATTGTATCTGAGTTTTTGAATGTACTTCACTCCCACCACTTCTACTAATGAAGTTCAACCGTCTTGCACACAGATCCAAGACCGCATGTAAGCTTACAGTTATAATAAACAGTACGTTCCAAAAATATGTTCGCGTTTTCCAGTGACGAAAGAGCTTTAAATATTGAATCATTTTCGCAAAGGTACTGTCGTCCATTTGCCTACGTCGTATCTCGGTTTCCCCCCACCAGCTTTTATTCGCCAGCTAGTGGTTAGGCTGTCTTAGATCTTTTCTGAGAACATTAATTTCTGTTAGTAATTAGACGTCTACGTAATATTATACAACTGTTTAAAATAACTTAAATAAAAGGGCCTCGTTAAGTAATTAACTGTCACGTGATTTCCCTCCTTTCTACGATCCTACGACATAACCACTCGGACGGACAGTAGATAGTATGTCTGAATAATTTTATCTTTTCGAATCGGGCAGAAGTGAAGATTGAATTTACAGTACTTAAGGTACTCTTTTATAGAGTAGGTACAGAATTATTTCAACATGAGTTACTAGTACGAAGGAAGAAACTGGTAATTGGGATTAGGTACAATAATCTATAGTGCGATAATATGCACATTAGAACTGAAGCCTGTGTCGAAATGAACGGCCACCATTTTAAAAAATGTGTTTAAATATCCATATTATGATTATTTTTCAATTTAACTTCATTCTCTATATTGTACGCTAATGTGGTGTAGACAGTATAATATACACTGCATAATGAATACGTCCACATGGAACGCTCAGTTCGTGAGTAAAAACACTCATTGTTAATACAGTACTGTATTTTGATTAAACAAAAACTTAATGAAAATTATCAAAGTCAAAATTGCGATATTTCCCAGTTAACGTAAATGGATTAACTACTTTTCTTCCCTCCTATACCTAATAAAGTGATTTGTTTGTATATTACGCCAGTATCATCGAACTTCAGTCGTGGAAGGGGTAGCAAACGGCGTTGATGCAGAGGTATAGCCAAGTTAATATTAAAAATGTTAGTAAAAATAAAATGATGTCCCTGTACTAATATTCCAAATATTATTTAACTGTCTTATAGGTCGATTTCGATTTTTTTTTTTTTTTTTTTTTGCAGAAAACCTGTTATAAATGCGACTTTCACTGTAAAAATTTTAAGATCCTATCCAACCTTTCAGTGTTGAACGTTCCCTTGTTAGAGGCCGATAAAGTTGTATCCTCATTTCCTCCAATCTTCTTAGTAAAGTTCCGGTAGGGACATTATTGTCTAGAACAGGCCTGAACAAGATTTGCGCTCTCCGAGCCGGCTCACAGCTCATAGCGGAATGCAGATATTATCTGTGCTCTATAAGGGTGGACTGGAAGAAGGGGTGGATCTCGTACAAAATAAACACAAAAGAAATTACTATTACGAGTGCTTATGAAATGAATTCCCGTTCAGTGTTTGCAAAACTATCTTGGACTATTATTAATTAATAAAGAAGTATTTATTTTACAGAAGTAATAGAAATTCTATAGCTATTTAAATGTACAATATCATTTTGTTATATTTTTATTTATCAGTACATCAAAACGAGGATTTATGCTGTTGGCAGCTGAAAGGAACAGTAGCCTACTGATCATAATGAAACATCAGTTACAGATGTTCGATGTCTGCCTTTTTTAAAGTTGATTATAGAAAACAGTTGCTCACAAATATAAATATTGAGCCAAACATAGCAATCATTTTCACAGCCAGCCTGTGTAGTCGTGGATATTATTGCTAATGTTTAGTCTTGTAAAACTCAACCAGGCTAGTAGTGTTATTCAAACGATCTTTAGCCCTTAGGTCACATTGAAGATCAATAAGTTCGAGCTGTAAATCGTTAAATGTTAAATGTTACGTTCCGTCTTTTAGATTCCTCCATACTGTACTGTAGCAGTAGGTAAGCAACATGAAACAGTTACTGAGAATAGGCCTACACACTGCACTCCACTAGATAACTGAGTGGTCGTTTCCCTCTCCTCTACCTATAGCAAGTCTATGTCATTCTCCGAAGGTGCGCGCGCGCTCGTTGAGCGCTGTTTGTGCAGGCCTGGTCTAGAATCTCTTTTGGTTTCCGAAGTGATTCTTCGAATTTTTCTATCTTTTCTTGGTTTTGTTATTCGTTTCCGGCCATATTTCCCTTTCTTATCTGTGAAATTCAGACATAATTCGAGAGGCAACAGCATTCAAGTGTTGGATAGGTTTTTCACGAAGAATGATAGCACAGTCGTCAGCAAACATAATAATGTGAGCTTTACTTAAATGTAAGGGAAGATCATTAATCTAAAGTAAGAAAAATAGGGGGCCGAACACATACTTCTGGGGAACCCCTTTGCTGATATCTTCACGTTGTGAACGAAATATTCAATCTGTGCGGTTTATCTCCACTACTTCATAACTTTTAGTTAAATAAGATTTAAGGTCGGGCGCAAACGGAGCCACTAGCCACCTCCACCAATGGTTTCCACAAGCTGCGGTCTGTATTTTATATGCAGTTTTAACGGACTCAGCACAGACACTGTGCTCGTAACGCTACGGTAGTGGCCGTGTCTCGTTGCTTGTGGCTGCGTTCGACCACCGTTTATCCCGAGTACAAACGCAGCTATCTGAGACCGCCACACCATTCCTAGCTCCCCGCCCACTACCTCACATAATAATTCATTGAATGTTGTCAAAATCATTCGACAATATTTAAAAAAATTATCTTCGTGTCTCTTTATTTCCTCGAAAAGCGTAGCAAAATGGCTGTGTTCTCTGCGAATTCTCAATATTGAATGTACCAAAAAAAAAGTGTGCTGTCTTTGTTGTACAGTACAACTTCGATTATAATAATCCGTCGTAATGAAGGGGAGAGGAGGAACGGTTAATCGAAAAAGACGGATAATCTGCTCTTTTGTTCTTACCTTATTTTTTATGTTCTTTTAAAGAAGTCTGTCACTATTTTCTGAATTTTATTTCAGCGATTTTTTTTATGATCTCCATTCTAATTCTTCTATGTCAAACAATTTTCGGGAATGAAGTTCTCATATTTTTGCTTCAAAACCCTCATTCTGGTTTCCGTTGATTCAAGTGCAGTTTGTGGTGAAACACGCGATTCAGGCACCATCGGATAATCCCATGATCAGTTAATTACGACCAATGATTCCATATTGGAGTCTATTTTGCTACCGATCGACGCGCGGTAGGAGAAAATATCTGCACGAAGTGGGGACCACTAATGATCGTATTTAGGCACCGGTGGCGGTAGTTAGTGGTTGCCACATGTTTACTCACAGATAGAGATGGCTATTGGCTCCGATTGCGCCCGGCGTTACCCAATTGTGGATTGGGCAGTAGTAGTAGCAGTAGCAGTAGTAATAACTTAATAGTGCAGTAATAGAAACGATAGTAATATCAAAGTCTTAGCAGCAGTAGCAGTAGTAACTGCAGTAGGTCTAGTACACTGCTCCGTCGATTTAGTAGAATACGTTTCAGTCTAAAGAAAGCATAAAACAGTACAACGTGGTCTGTTGTGAGGAGAATACAAGCCTCCGCATACCGGTAAGGCGTCATGTCACAAACACATTCACGTCTGAGTATTTCTGACAACGTAAAAATTATTCAACGCCTAGAAAGCGGTGCAAATATAAAAGACTGGAGACTTTAAGGTAACATTTGAAGGGTTCAGAACCATAGTGGGCCAAGCGCCATTTACTAAAACCGTAGAAAACAAGGGTTAAAATGAAGTCAACATAATTCAATGGAAACATATAGCAAGTAATATAAAGTATACACATTCAAACTAAATTATGTGCCAATCTTCATTAAATTACGGTATTCACTTAACTTTAACCCTTACTTTCTCCGTTTTTAATAAATGGCTCTTGGCCCACTATGGCTCTGAACCCTTTATTTATTTATTTCTCTATTTATTTATTTTCTTATTGTTTATGTATGTATGTATGTATGTATGTATGTATGTATGTATGTATGTATGTATGTATGTATGTATGTATGTATGTATGTACAGGTCATGCATTTTGTCAAGGCACTCGCGATGTGCAGTATGAGAACAACGTTTCTGTGCAGGGGGTAGGAGTAGAAAGGAAGGTCGGGCGTGTGTCTACCGAGTTCCAGGCAAAGGCTAATCCATTCCCCTATAATTCGTAAGTAGACACCCGATCTCATGCGCAGCTCTGTAGAAAGAGTGGGGGAGTGTCTTGACAAAATGCATGAGCTGTGTGTGTGTATGTATGTATGTATGTATGTATGTATGTATGTATGTATGTATGTATGTATGTATGTTTTACAGAAATATTCTAGGAAATATTTTAAATTAATTTGTATTAAAGTTGTATCAGGTTAACTTTTTATAATGAATTAACAACTCTTAAATATCCATTCTCTTATGATCGATGTTTTCCTGTTCATAATATTCCTCGACTTTCATGCTCCATCGCTTGCCGATTGCAGGGTCTTCCTTCGCATGTTATATCTAAGTATATGAATAGGCCTATTCAATTTTTCCTCTATCGATGGAGTAGTAGTAGTAGTAGTAGTAGTAGTAGTATTTTATTTTAGTAGGTTATTTTACGACGCTTTATCAACATCTCTGGTTATTTAGCATCTGAAGATGATAATGCCGGTGAAATGAATCCGGAAACACCGAAAGTTACCCAGCATTTGCTCATACTGCGTTGAGGGAAAACCCCAGAAAAAACCTCAACCAGGTAACTTGCCCCGACCGGGAATCGAACCCGGGCCACCTGGTTTCGCGGCCAGACGAGCTAACCGTTACTCCACAGGTGTGGACTAGTAGTAGTAGTAGTAGTAGTAGTAGTAGTAGTAGTATATTTAAGGACAGAATCAACTGAAGAGTACACACAGCATCAAAATTAAACTTGTGCGAGATATTATGGTCGACAGATTTTGCCCGGAGACCTATATCAGAGACATAAATTTTTGCATATTGTATATTTTTTATTCGGCTGTACTAGGTTAATTAGCGTCATTGAGACTGGTGACAACGAGATGGTATTTGGTGAGATGAGCCTGAGGATTCGCCATAGATTACCTGACATTCGCCTTACGGTTTGGAAAAACCTCGGGAAAAACCCAACCAGATAATCAGCTCAAGCGGAAATCGAACCCCTCCTTAGTCGACTGAGCTACGCCGGTGGCTCATATTGTAAATCTACGACATGAGACACATCTTTAATTTTTCTTTTAGAGAAATGACGCTAGAGATTTAAGTGTCCTTGACCAGGTCTGATCCCGTTAACCAGTACTGTAACCACTAGGCCACCGACAGTACAACAGTGTACACCGGTCTATTTCGATCGCGCCGAAAGCTAAACAAAGGCGTAGCAGAGACAGGATCGGAGTGGAAATGACTCGCTGTTTTATCACTGACGTGAGTGGAATCCGCCACGGGTTAGAAAGCGATGGAAATCGGTTTCCCTGGATTCTGAGAGCTCGAATTCATTTATCCGCCCGCACGTCTGGAATGCGGCAGGAGTCGGCACGGATACATAGAGCTGCTTTTTGTCGTTCTCCTGGGATTTCCCACGCAAGTTCCCCACGTTTATGTTTGCCTTCCCGCTGCATAAAGCTACTACAAGAGAGTGGCCCACGGGAGTCGGGGGTGTTTGCTCTCCTACAGTTTATGAAGTTGAAATGTTACTCTACGGGATCCTGCTGCCAATTCAGAAATTCCGGGATAAAAATGAAAAACCGTAGGTGCTCTAGGGCTTAATAAGCAATGTCGGGATTAGAACTCTGGACAAACTCTGTTCTTGAATTGTAACCTGTGGACGGACAACTTGTTTTACTTTACTTTAATCTATTTATTATTTATTTTTATAATTTATTTATTTACCGGGTGTGTTATGTTTTATTTAACGACGCTCGCAACTGCAGAGGTTATATATCAGCGTCGCCGGATGTGCCGGAATTTTGTCCCGCAGGAGTTCTTTTACATGCCAATAAATCTACTGACATGAGCCTGTCGCATTTAAGCACACTTAAATGCCATCAACCTGGCCCTGGATCGAAACCGCAACCTTGGGCATAGGAGGCCAGCGCTATATCAACTTGCCAACCAGTTTATTTACCGGTATATATTATATAGGCCTAGGGTAAAGTTTGGTAATATTGTGATACTATACTTACTACTACTATACTTATTGGCTTTTAAGGAACCCGAAGGTTCATTGCCGCCCTCACATAAGCCCACCATTGGTCCCTATCATGTGCAAGATTAATCCAGTCTCTATCATCATATTCCACCTCCCTCAAATCCATTTTAATATTATCTTCCCATCTACGTCTCGGCCTCCCTAGAGGTCTTTTTCCCTCCGGCCTCCCAACTAACACTCTATATGCATTTCTGGATTTGCCCATACGTGCTACATGCCCTGCCCATCTCAAACGTCTGGATTTAATGTTCCTAGTTATGTCACGTGAAGAATACAATGCGTGCAGTTCTGTGTTGTGTAACTTTCTCCATTCTCCTGTAACTTCATCCCTCTTAGCCCCAAATATTTTCCTAAGCACCTTATTCTCAAACATCCTTAACATATGTTCCTCTCTCAAAGTGCGAGTCCAAGTTTTTTAACCATAAAGAACAACCGGTAATCTAACTGTTTTATAAATTCTAACTTTCAGATTTTTTGACAGCAGACTGGATGACAAAAGCTTCACAATCGAATAATAACAGGCATTTCCCATATTTATTCTGTGTTTAATTTCCTCCCGAGTATCATTTATATTTGTTACTGTTGCTCCAAGATATTTGAATAATATTGTGATATGAGTAATATTGTGATATTTCTTTTTGAAAATTTATTACAATTTTATTGAGCGATAAGAAGATCGGTTTTTTACGTCAACGTATTAAGGGAATGTTCGTGGGCAAGATTCTGCACAAGACCGGTCCTTCTCTCGCTCAATAAAATTGTAATAAAGTATAAAAAACTGTCACAATATGACAATAATACTCGTATCACAATCTTACCAACCTTTACGCTACTTTTTAACTTGTAATCAAATAATTATGTATTTGTTCATTAATTAATTAATTAATTAATTAATTAATTCATTCATTCATTCATTCATTCGTCCGTTCATTACAAGGCTACAACTTCCCATTCATTACGCACACAAACGTTATCGTGAACACTGGCATTAGAACATGAAAACTAACTTGAACGTAATTTTACACACATTTTGCAGTTTGTTGAATGACTTGAGGCCTATTTCACGAAAATACAGACTGTTAAAAAAGTATCCAATATTTTAGGAGGTGCTAGTATGTATCAAAACAAGGAAAAAAGTCTAATAAACATGGGTCCTACAATACATACTCCCTGAGATCTGAACACTTGTTCATAGGAGGTGCTCAATGTGACGTCCATTCATAGCAATGCATTCCTCTACCCTTCGGCGTAAGGAATCACGCACTCTTTGAAATTGACCTGGTTGTTCTTGATAACCAAAAGTCTAGGGGATTTAGATTTGAGGAACTAGCAGGCCAAGGTGTGGGACCTCTCCAATCAATCCAGCGATCCTGAAATGTCAGCGTCAGGTGTTCACGCTCATTACGGAAAAAATGTGCTGGTGTGCCATCATGCATGAACCACATCTGTAGTCTTTGCTGACATGGCACATATTCCAGAAAAGTAGGCAATACGTTAATAAGAAAGTCCTGATAACGAACTCCATTTAATCTCTGTGGTAGCACTATAGCCCTTAATATATCGTCAAGATATAGGGAGGGCTCTTAAGTGTTGTCGGAAAAATTCACCATTAAAATGGGACACACTCACGGACAGGAGAACGCGAATTCGATTATGCGCAATGTTCAAAACATACAGAGGTGAGCCTGCCTGGAGAGAAATAAAAAATAGGTTGCAGCCGCCAAATTACTCTTCAAGGAACGACCACTCATATAAATTGAGGGAGAGAAGACAGAGGACGGACACTGGAAAGTTTTCTTTTCTCAATCGTACTATCAGGGACTGCAATGCTTTACCTGCAGACTTACTAAAGACTTTACCAACAACCAAAAATGTATTTAAAAATAGGCTTAAGGACCTTACTAATAGACGGTAATTATACACAGTATTTAAAGGGTGTAAATGATATGTTGTTATTGAAGTGTTGTATCAGTGAAGAATTATGTTGTGTCAGTGAAGTGTGTTGTATCAGTGAAGAAGTATGTCTTGTCAGTGAAGTGTGCTGTGTAAGTGAAACGTGTTCCTGTCAGTGAAGCTTTATAGTTTATAGTGGCAGTGCATAGTATTTGAACAGTGAAATATTTTTGAAGTGTTAGTGAAATCAGGATAGAATAAGTGAAATGTGTCGTAGTTCCATTGCAGTGAGTGAGTTGACAGCGAAATGAGTGTAATTTTAAAGGTACTTGTGCAGATATGAACATATCATACTCGTGGGTTTTAGTTCGATGTTAGTAAGATACAAATTAGATTTATTTCAAATGTTATTTTAAGTGATCGTTTAATTTAATTTACTATATTCCCTGTTGTTGTTGTTGTTATTATTATTATTATTATTATTATTATTATTATTATTATTAATTATTGTTAGTATTAATTATTAGTATTATTATTAATTGTATTTTTAATTAATAAGTTTATTATTGTCATTATTGAGTGTAATTAGTTACCACTGCCACCGGGTATATACCCACTGCAGTGTGAATAAATACATACAAGAAACCCTGTCCATACGTTGATTGAGAATCGGTGCTGATGCCTTGTTTCTCCAAGTGCATGGGAATTACGAAAATTCACAACACCATCCTGCTGAACACCGCTCATATCCAGAACGAAACTTTTGTTTTGAATATTCCTTGCGACGTATTCCATACCAAGGGTGTCAACTACGGTATGATTATCTGGTAGCCTGCTGTATTGTAGGGCAGAAAAATGCATTGCCATGAATGGATTCACATTGAGCACCTCCTATGAACAAGTGTTCAGATCTCAGAAAGTATGTGTTGTAGGACCCATGTTTATTAGACATGTTTTTCTTGTTTTCATTCATACTATCATCTCCTAAAATATTGGATACTTTTTTAACACCCTGTATAGATTACAGGTTTACAGTTCCATAGGAAAGGAAACTAGTTACAAGTTACAGGCTGCAAAGAGTTTCTTAAAAATATATATGATAATTAAATTGGGAAGTTATAAAATATGCAAGAATGCTTTGGTTTTTTTTATGAAGGAGGCCTTGTAGTACATGTCATCGATGATGCTACATTGCATATATTGTATAAGTAGTGGATAAAACATAACATCCTTAGTTCCAGGACGTACTTACTCGAGGCACTCACCCCTTACCGTCTACTTTGAATATCAGTGAATGAACAAAAGACAACTCTTCTCTCACAACTACCGCCTATTGCTAAAATCACTGAGAAAGTTGAGCTTGGTGAAACCGACTATAAGACATATAAATATTAAAATAAAATATAGGGTGCGGCAGTGGAATATGACGGTTTTTATAGCCCTGTTGTGAGACACTTAGGACGAATTAAAAGAAAACACATATACTGGAAGTAATCTAGTACAATGCAGGTTATTAATGTCTGATTACTTTTTAAAAACTACATTTCATAAGTAGCCTCCACGGCAACGAATACATTCCTGCAATCTGTTATGGAAGTTCTGCATAACTCGCCCCCAACGAAACAGGTTCGATGGCACTAATTTCGTTCCTTATGTTTTGTTTCAGCTGGGTGATGGTGCAGGCTTGTTGCGATACACCCTACTTTTGAGATAACCCCATAGGAAGTAATCAGCTGCAGTCAGGTCAGGAGATCTTGACGGCCAGGCAATGCCTCCAAATCGTGAAATTATTCGTCTTGGAAACATGTTTCGCAGACAGTTCATTGAACCATGAAGAGTGTACGCTGAGTACTTCCTTTAGGGCTATCTCAAAAGTAGGGTGTATCGCAACAAGTCTCGCACCATCATCCAGCTGAAACAAAACATAAGGAACGAAATTAGTGTCATCGAACTTGTTTTGCTGGGGCGAGTTGTGCAGAACTTTCATAGCAGATTGCAGGAATATTTTCGTTGCCGTGGAGGCTACTTACGAAATGTAGTTTTTAAAAAGTAATCAGACATTAATAAATTGCATTGCACTAGATTACTTCCAGTATCTGTGTTTCCTTTTAATTCGTCCTGACTGTCCCACAACAGGGCTATAAAAATCGTCATATCCCACTATCTCTAAATGTATAGGGTGCGGCAGACAGATAAGAAACGGAAATATGACCGAAAACGAATAAAAACTCCAATATCAGATAGGTAAATTCGACAAATCACTTTGGAAAGTTGAAAGAAAACCAAAAAGGCTACTAATCAAAAAGATTCTAGAGAATAATGTAGTAGCAGTTCCTACCGGAACTCTGCACAGAAGACTCAAGATAATGATGGCAATACAATGTTGTCGACCTCTCTAGAAAGCAAAGTTGGCTGAAGCAATGAAACAGAAACGATTGCAATGGGCAAAAAGTACGAGGACTGGACAGAGAAAGACTGCAATAGGTTGTGCAGCCAAATAGTGGCACTACCAACTTAATCATTCTCCCCAACAAAAATAACTAGTGAAGTCAAACAGAAGTGGCTCAAAACCACCCTCATAATTTCGCTATCAGTTAGCTGATCTGGAGTAAACAAAGTCATTACGCACGGTTGACCATCAAGATCCCACGCGTCGCGTTGCCTAGTTTCCCCTACATCACATACTCCCCCATAATCTTCCCCACTGCTATCATTGGTCAGTGATTATCTCTTCTACGTCAGTAACACGTCATTACTAATGAAACTGTTGAGGCATATACGAAGAGCATGGAAAATAGCGAATTTTTACGGTGAATGGGCACCGTGGTAACGGAATTCTGAGGCATTTCATACCGGTTCCGGTAGAGTAAGCCTGATAAACGTGACTGTGAAGAATAAAAACTACCTAACTGCATTTATTGCACCTAATTACTGCTCAAAGCTCTGTTTTCCTTGAATAAGCAAACAGTGAATGTAAAAAGTATTCGAAACTGATAAACTTGTAAGAATTTAATAATAATAATAATAATAATAATAATAATAATAATAATAATAATAATAATAACAATAATAATAATAATAATAATAATAATAATAATAACTTACTGGCTTTTAAAGAACCCGGAGGTTCATTGCCGCCCTCACATAAGCCCGCCATTGGTCCCTATCCTGAGCAAGATTAATCCAGTCTCTACCATCATATCCCACCTCCCTCAAATCCATTTTAATATTATCCTCCCAACTACGTCTCGGCCTCCCCAAAGGTCTTTTTCCCTCCGGCCTCCCAACTAACACTCTATATGCATTTCTGGATTCGCCCATACGTGCTATAATGTCCTGCCCATCTCAAACGTCTGGATTTAATGTTCCTAATTATGTCAGGTGAAGTATACCATGCATGCAGCTCTGCGTTGTGTAACTTTCTCCATTCTCCTATAACTTCATCCCTCTTAGCCCCAAATATTTTTCTAAGAACCTTATTCTCAAACACCCTTAATCTCTGTTCTTCTCTCAAAGTGGGAGTCCAAGTTTCACAGCCATACAGAACAACCGGTAATATAACTGTTTTATAAATTCTAACTTTCAGACTTTTTGACAGAACACTAGATGACAAAAGCTTCTCAACCGAATAATAACAGGCATTTCCCATATTTAGTCTGCGTTTAATTTCCTCCCGAGTGTCATTTATATTTGTTACTGTTGCTCCAAGATATTTGAATTTTTCCACCTCTTCGAAGGATAAATCTCCAATTTTTATAGTTCCATTTCGTACAATATTCTGGTCACGAGACATAACCATATACTTTGTCTTTTCGGGATTTACTTCCAAACCGATCGCTCTACTTGCTTCAAGTAAAATTTCCGTGTTTTCCCTAATCGTTTGTGGATTTTCTCCTAACATATTCACGTCATCCGCATGGACAAGAAGCTGATGTAACCCATTCAATTCCAAACCCTCTGTGTTATCCTGAACTTTCCTAATGGCATATTCTAGCCCGCAGTGGATCGAAAAAGCATCAGATAGAAACTGGCCTATACGGACTCTAATAATAATAATAATAATAATAATAATAATAATAATAATAATAATAATAATAATAATAATAATATTGTTTATTGTCAGAAAAATGCAATACAAAGAAATTGTAAATTAACAAAATTCTAGCATTCCCCTGAAAGAGAATGTTTTCGTGCTCAAGAGTGAATGCGATACATAATAAATTTACAGGCATAAATTACAACAAAGTAACAACTAAAAATTAATAATTACTCATAACAAATTGCTTACACACATTCTTAAATTTCAAACTGTTGGACGTAAATAGATGTGGATATTTACTTACTTACTTACACATTTATTTATTTATTTATCTATTTATTATAAATTCTAGGGCCGATATTAGTACTGTGGTTGAAAGCAGTGTTCGTTAAACACTTGTGCTCGAACAAGCCTTTGGTTTTCTGTTTGTGAGTACATAATCTGAAATATGTGTAATTTTTATGTATACAATTTAATAATGCACTGATATAGGCTAAATTTGTTGTATTTCAAGCCTAAAATTCTAAAAACAATTTTTCGGTAGGATAATCAATAGGTTTTTTAGACATACTTTAATTATTAATCTCTGTAATGAATCTAGTAAATTAAGGTTAGTTTTATAAGTACTACCCCATCCTAATATTCCATACTGGGTTATAGACTGAAATAAGCCAAAGTAAACTGTACGTAGTACATCCATTGGTAAGCAATTTCGTAACTGAACAAAGTAATAAATAATTCTACGTAATTTGTTACAAAGGTAGTTGATTTGCTTGTTTCATTTCAATTTTTTTTTCTCCAGATTGGATTGAATATGTTAGGAGAAAATACACAAACGATTAGGGAAAACACGAAAATTTTACTTGAAGCAAGTAGAGCGATCGGTTTGGAAGTAAATCCCGAAAAGACAAAGTATATGATTATGTCTCGTGACCAGAATATTGTACGAAATGGAAATATAAAAATTGGAGATTTATCCTTCGAAGAGGTGGAAAAATTCAAATATCTTGGAGCAACAGTAACAAATATAAATGACACTCGGGAGGAAATTAAACGCAGAATAAATATGGGAAATGCGTGTTATTATTCGGTTGAGAAGCTCTTATCATCCAGTCTGCTGTCCAAAAATCTGAAAGTTAGAATTTATAAAACAGTTATATGACCGGTTCTTCCGTATGGTTGTAAAACTTGGACTCTCACTCTGAGAGAGGAACATAGGTTCAGGGTGTTTGAGAATAAGGTGCTTAGGAAAATATTTGGGGCTAAGCGGGATGAAGTTACAGGAGAATGGAGAAAGTTACACAACACAGAACTGCACGCATTGTATTCTTCACCTGACATAATTAGGAACATTAAATCCAGACGTTTGAGATGGGCAGGGCATGTAGCACGTATGGGCGAATCCAGAAATGCATATAGAGTGTTAGTTGGGAGACCTGAGGGAAAAAGACCTTTAGGGAGACCGAGACGTAGATGGGAGGATAATATTAAAATGGATTTGAGGGAGGTGGGATATGATGATAGAGACTGGATTAATCTTGCACAGGATAGGGACCGCTGGCGGGTTTATGTGAGGGCGGCAATGAACCTTCGGGTTCCTTAAAAGCCATTTGTAAGTAAGTAAGTAAGTAAGTAAAGATTCCTAAATTGTTGATAATTTAGAATTGTTGTAATAATATGTACAGCAATGCTCGTATTTGCATGATACATGTTGTCTCTACATTTAGTCAAGAGAAGAAAGGAAAAAATAATAATATTTTATAAATCCATTTAAGTCTCCTAAGATGTGTAAATTGAACTTGTAATAAGTATTCGAACAGTTCAAAGGCCCGTGACGCTCCAAGCACTTGACCTGTGGGAACTTCTTATCGTAGTCCAGGGTAAGCTAATGATAAAGTCGTCAAATTTCTACGAACTTTACCACCGGAAATATTCCCTGAGAAAATGGGAAATTTCTAATATTGTTCAGAGATCTCAAGAAACAATTCACCAAGTGGGTTTAAACCTAGTTTACTTTAAACTTAGATTATTAATTGGTTAAACTGAAGATGAGTTTCCCCACATTTATTTAATTTTTAACATGAGATTAAAGTTAAACTTTCAAGAAGGAGGATTTTGAATTCTATTTTTAGTTAAACCATTCATTCAGCACAATCTTAAAATTATTAGATATGCCTTCTTCATTTGCTGCTATCCTAGAAAAGTCGGTATGAGTCCTAAAAGAAATAAGCCGCGGACTTCATGTGGTAGGCTCCGCATTTCTAGTCTGAAAGTAGATGTAGACTTTTGGCATTGTAAGGAACACCTTTTTTATAACTCAGAATATAAAAGTTATCCTTTTGAGTGCGTATAAATTATCTCTTTTTAAATATCCGTCATCGAAATAACAGTTGAAGAAAAAATATGTACATAGTGTAAACGATATAACCTGCCAAAAATACTAACGATAGAGCATAAATTACTGAACAAAAAAGTCTAATAAAATTTTTCTGTAACTTCTGTTGTTTCTCTAGAAAAAAATGATACCTGTGACTCCAATGTTTTTGGAAATGATAGTCATTATTTCTTTCGGTCTGCCACGTACATTGCAACTATGGTGATATCCTTGTTTAATCCCATTCATCATCCCAATAAGATTTTGGTTAATTCCATCACGACATTATATACAAATCAGGGTTTTCTGTTGTATCTCTATTGTGGTGGTGCTAGCGTGTGCTGGACGGAAGATCATTGGCAATGGCGTTCACATTTACTCGAATAGTAAATATTAGACTACTATCAATCCTAAAAAGATGATACTTTAGGAATTAAAAACTAAAATAGAAGCAAAACAAAATCTCACCACACGTCATGTTTAGTAGATAGAGATGTACAGTCTGTAATTATAACTGTGGCAATTTATACCGTTTACACCCTGTAGAGTCATATCATTCGCAATATAGTAAGGCAGCGTTTCTCAAACTATGGTCCACGGACCATCTGTGGTCCTCGAGGTCTGCCCTTGTGGTCCTTCAAAAAAGACAGAAGAAAAAATAAAATTATTCAAATGAATTGCGTATCACACTATAGCTTAAAATCTCAGAGTTTGAAAATGATACATGGCAATCGAATTTCACTTTTTCTCCCAGTACTGACATTTTATGAAATTTATTGCCCTACCCGTCTATCGACTTCCCACTCTACTCTCAGCAACAAAAGAGGTATTTAAAGCATTATACACGTGGTGTTTCTCGTCATCTTTTCCCTGCACATCTGGTACTGCGCCTGGAACCCAGCCAGGGACCACCCGAATTCACAACAGAGGACCAAAGTACCGAATCTTAATCCATTTTTAAAATATAAATATACTGGTGTCAAAATATGCTACGAAAGTGATAAATTTGCTTTCGAAGGGAACAAGAGTAAGGTGGTCCGCGGAACTGTTCTGACTTTAAAAAGTGGTCCCCACTTCAAAAAAGTTTGAGAAACGCTGTAGAAAGGGAAATGAATTGTTAAGGAAAGAATAAAGCCTGTAATGAGAAAGTTTGTCATTTTCATGACAATAGGTCCTTACTAAAACTTCTATATTTCATTTGCAATATTCTAGGGTCGCTATATAGTACACAGCTACTTCTGACACAAATACGGCTTTGTTCGAAGTACAATTTTATTGATGACAAAACATCACATTTTAAGAGTAACACGAACTTCAACAAGTCTTCGATAGGTGCTGCACATACCTACGTCTGCTGCCATCTGTTGAGTGTTGCGTAAACTGCTTGAAAGTGAATAAGCGACTAACAAAACCATATCCCTAGCGATAAAAGATAACAATCAAACATAAAACAAAACAATAATGTATTAAGAGCGTATGAACACTAAATTCTGTTAATGTCTTATCACATTTTAAGTCTCAAAGATAACATATTAGGAAAGTGTGTGAAAACCTCGAAATCCGCATTTGCAGTATCACAATATTTTTCCCTTTATATTTGGTAAATGAGAAAGTAAAATAAATTGTTTCATGTAACTTTAATGAACGTATGTATAAACTGAAAGGTTTGTGATGAATTTTTAAATGACGGCAATCTGTTTTCAATTAAAAATGCATCGAGTTCCTTTCAATTCCACATTTGTTTTGCAGAGCTATCAACCGTATACAATTTATTGTCTCAGTGAAAATTTATTTCCGATAGTTTTTTAATCCCCTGTGCGGATGTAAATTTCACAATTTGTAATGACGGAAAGCAGACTGTATGTTATTGAATAATGACACGCATACAGGTGACTGCTTTTGAAAATATGAGTTTATTTCAGTTCATCTTTAGTATAGCAAAGTATTATGACTATGCGGTTCCTCGTGTTAAAGAGGTTGCGTAGTTTGTATGCCAGGAACCGGGGAGAAGGATTTTGCTTCGATTTTTTCCCCAATCTTTAAAACATTACGTTCTCCATCCATCCATCCATCCATCCATCCACCCACCCACCCACCCACCCACCCATCCATCCATATATATATATATATATATAAGTCGCTTAGCCTATTTAAAAGCCCCGTACGATGTGGTATTCATAAATTCTTAGCTTAACATTGTAAATGTAGAATGTTTTATTTTCGCTGACACGGTTAAAGCCATGAGATCTTTTCTTCCACTCAACCAACCTTAATTAAATTTAGTAATGAAACACATAATGCATATTCAAATTATAAATATTAACAATAGGTCTAGGCCCGGTTTCTTCAACCTTTGTTATATTATAACAGTGTGTTATTCCATTTTAACTGTAAACTTAACAGTTAAAGATTTCTTCAACTCCTGTTAGTACTAAAAGGCTGCTAAAACTCATGTTAATTTACGATGAAAGAGTAGTGGAACGGAGAAACATTCTCTCCGGCGCCGGGATTTGAACCCGGGTTTTCAGCTCTACGTGCTGATGCTTTATCCACTAAGCCTCACCGGGTACCCACCCCGGCGCCGGACAGAATCGTCACAGATTAAGTTCCAACTCTTGGGTTCCCTCTAGTGGCCGCCCTCTACACTACGTCATAGATGTCTATGAACGTAGGACTGAAGTCCACACATGTGCTGAGGTGCACTCGTTATGAGTGACTAGTTGGCCGGGATCCGACGGAATAAGCGCCGTCTTAAATCACGAAGTGATTTACTCACATCATATATATGCCGGGGTGGGTATCCGGTGTGGCTTAGTGGATAAAGCCTCAGCACGTAGAGCTGAAAACCCGGGTTTAAATCCCGGCGCCGGAGAGAATTTTTCTCCGTTCCATTACTCTTTCATGGTATGATGACGCAGAATATCTGCATGGAAATATCATACGTACTTCGGCACATTAAAATTATATATATAGTTAATTTAACTGCACAATTTCATGCAGTTAAGTCATTTAACTATCTGTTAGCATAGAAGTCTTCAATATGGCTGGTGCGTCAGACGCTGAACTTTTATATCTTGATTATTTAGAAAATGATATCCATGAATACATAAACAGAGCGGATGATTTCTGTGATTTTATAGAACAGAAGTTTATACAAAGGTATACGCTAATTTCTGCCAAGCCTCACTTTTCGCTTTCCACGTAGATTCGTTCGTTTGTTTATTCTCAATAATTGGTTTATACTGCGAAATTATTTCCAGCAGAAGGCTTCTCTCGAACGAAGAGAAATTAGTCCCACGATTTCTTTTTGTTCCAGTGTTTTTCATTTCACAACAGCAATACCAGTACGTCGCTCCATGTTACTGTGATACAGACGAGGAAAGAAGCATAAATTAAACCTGAGAGAATAAAAAGACTTATATCCTCTCTGAATCAGACAACGGAAACAAGAGAGAATCGCAATTGTCAGAGTTCAGAAAACAGAATTGAGCCTATACTTGGTTATAGGTTATGGTTAAATTCTAGAATCTCTGGTCCTAACAGAGAGTTAACAAACATAATGTTAAAATGTGAAATATGAAGTTGAAGAAACACAATATTTTTAACAACAATTTATACTTTTAACTTACAGTTAGTTAACGCTATGTTAAGTACATTTTGACAAAGGTTGAAGAAACCGGGCCTAAAGATTCTACAGCAATAGCCGTGAGTTAAGGTTTGACTACTAGTGTGTGTATATATGTATGTTCCAGTGGAAGTGAAATAGCCTTGCAGATTTCCAGAACGAATAGCTCATGTTGCATGTAAAAATACTATAATATCGTATTGGTGGAAAGTTCATTTTTTTTGACAAAAATGTTTTTCCCAAATGTTTAATAATCTCTTATTCGGTAACTATTGCGAGTAGGATCGTGATTTTTGTCCATATCGATAGGAAATCCAATAAATAATAATTTATCCCTATGGCGTGTTTCAATAGCGTACACGGTTTTCGTGTAAATTTAATTTTAAGAAACCCTTAAATTCAAACCACTGCACGAAACGAAAGCGTGACAACGTATTCGCAGTACCGTTGTCTTAAAGTAAATAGTATTTTTTTTTAGTTTTGTTAATATTAAGCTTGAATTCACTTGCCTGAAATCATTCACTTGCCTCTTCATAGGACACAGTCATAATGGGCTTATATCATTGTAATTTTTACTGGATGAACATAACGTTGTATCATCTGCAAAACTACACATTTACTATGAATATTAGAAGGCAAATCATTAGCCACAATTAAACTAAATATTGTAGTCCAACACAACAGCAGAATACAGATAAACGTGTGGAACGGACTGCTCTCTCTTAAGGAACATGCACCAGTGTCAGTTACATGTGTTACGCACACACAAACAGTTTGCATAAACTAGTTTACCTATGTAATTGACGGAAATTAACTCTATCGTAGAGACCTCTTGTGAGAAATATATTCCGTTCGCGAGAGCATCTCCGGGCGGCTGCACAATTGATCTGTAGCAGGTTATCTGTCAGTTTCTCTACTAGTTTTGATTTCAACAATAACAAAGTGGCTAAAGTTGTACCGTCGTAACAATTTTCGCAATTTAAGCTGACAAGAAATTAAATCATATGAATGTTGACAAGAAATGTTTAGAACATTTTTTTGCAACAAGATGTTAAAACCAAATCAACATTTTTGTCAGAATTTAGATGAGTTCAGAATGGTGAGAGAGAAATACGTGGTATCATTTTGATACATTTTGAGACATAAATTCTTCAGTTCCGCTTCCTGTCGATTTCTGTTTTCCCCCTTTTTAATTCTCAATAAAACTGTACCGGTATACCATTCATTCTTTTCTACCCCAACTCCCTCCATATTTAACGCTTCTGAAATTTCTTGCTGTGCATCTTGTTTATATTTTCATAGTTCTCACACTTAACATACCATAAAACCGTTCAATCTCTGTACAATTCTATTAAGGGGACCGAGTAGTGATTAGGGGTAAGAAATCCGATTTTTTGTTTTGTGTTTAAAAAGTACAAAGCTTAATCTTTAAAACAATATACATATTGTGAGGATATCTCTGCAGATATACCTTTTAAATGACCTCTTTAAATTTTACGACTCATGTAATTCATATATCCTTATTTTTTTTAATGAAATTTTCCGTAAGTTGATATTTTTCAAATTTAAGTGCATTTTCCTCTGAAACTGCTCAATCAATTTACATGAAATTTTTACAGTGTTTTCTGCAGCCTGTGTTCTACAAAGTAGACCTACGGAGTTAAAATATCACACACATAACACGAGAAAAAAATGTATAATTTAAAAAATGGCAAAGATTGTTGATCAAAGTTCAATAGTTTTCTGTTCCACTAATGGTGAAATATTTAACTAAATGTTGCTTTTCAATGGACAAGCATTTGGCATCAGAGGAAACCGGACAGTCTACCTTCAATGATATTAATTAAACAAAACATCAATTTTGTATTATATGCCTTTCTTGCGTGTATTTTTGCGATTCAATTTATGCCAGCATCAGCCATATACACAGTGGGCCAAAATAAAGGCACACAACTAGTAATACTCTATTTTCAGAAATACATAACATTAATTTATAATGAATACACTGTTGGAAAGAGTAGACTTTAAAGATGAGCAGGACCTTTTATTATGTTGTTTGATGCTCAATTAAAATCTTATGGAGGTCAATACACAATGATGCGAAAAATGTGTTTATAAGACAATTTATTACTTCAAAATGCAGAAACTGAATGTTCGCAAAATTAATAATAATTAATGATCTTTCAAATAATCAAAATTAAAAATGATGCTCTATGTGACCACCATTTGCCCGTACATCCATTTGTAGGCGTCTTCTCCATTGTCCAATAGCAATAGATATCTGTCTTTGATCAAGCCGGTCCCAATATTCAAGAAGGCGTTGTCTTAAATGTTCAATATTACGAATTCTTGTTTTGTAGCAAACTGCTTTTTGTAGTGACTCCGTACAAAATAGTCCATAGAATTAAGATCTCGTTTGAAATTCAAGCGGAAACCATCAGAGAATCTGAGAAATGCGATCTTTCACGCAATAATCTCTCTGGAGGGATATCATGTCTGTATTTTGCTAATCAATCGTTGTACACTTGAAACAGATCATTCTCGCTGAACGTAGTTCCTTACAATTTGACGGGAAGATAAATTATCATATTGGTGCAAATGTTAATGAATATCTTGTTTTCGTTCGTTAAGTGACTCATTATTCACAAAATGAGAACTCAAAACTAAAGAAAACAAATGATGATAGCACAACAAACGGCTTGGTCTGCTGAACTCGTAAGACTACAATGCTTAGCTCGGGATAAACGATCGATTTTGCACTGTCTTACAGAAAAATAAAAAATAATCTTTAATAAATGGTAAAAATTTAAATATTACAGTACTTTCCCGATCTACAAGGACTGTGAAATTTGCCTGTGAAATAAACTTTCAAGTGAAATAATTAGCTACTGGAATATAATCATTTAAATTTTGTGCCTTTTTTTGGTCCACTGTGTACATTACTTCGTAACTTAAAAAAAATACAAGATAGACCTATATGAGTGAAGATTGTAGCAAGTAATATACACCTAAAGGTTGAGGTACATTTAGCAAAGTGGGAAAACAGGCTATCAGTTAAGACCTTTCTTTTGTACTTGGATAAGAAACTAATTAGTTGTATTTTATACCGCTGAATACAGAATGATTTATTGTATAACAATGGAAAATTTGATTCCACTCTGAACACTAAAAGCCTAGAAATATTGAACTAAACTTTAGTACTGAAATTCTTTAATCGCATAAGCATCACTACCCACTCCCATTAAAGTAACTTTCTCGATTCCATTCCATATTGGAATATAAGTTCTAGTGAAGAAATGATAGGCTATACATAAGAATAAAAGCACACAAACTTGGGCCTTAAGTAAAATTAAATGCTAATAACTATGTTGACAATAATGTTGCCCTGATGTAAACAGAGAGTTTCGCACTCTTGTCCTCCGCTAAACGGTTAACGCTATGTTGACGTATTTAACGTTCGTAAAACTTCGGAAAAAATCGTAAAGAATCGATGCACGTGTTACTTCAACGTCCAGTCCCATCGCTCTTATTTCTGGCAGCCAATCACATTGCCGGTCGGCTACATTTAAACGTGTGCATCTTGTCATTCGCTGCTGATGACGTTATGCACTTCTTACTTAATATAATCGCCCACCATTTTGGTTCTTTCGTTGGCGTTCGCAGAAAGCACACGAGGACATTATTTGCCGCTCAATTATTTGCTCAATTACAGTGCGTTTGATTTATTATCGTAGGAGCTACGACATGATAATGTTTAACGGTGCGGCAAATAGATTCCTCGTCTGATAGCTCGGCAACGAAGGAACAAAAATGAGAACGACACTACCTACCTAAACCTGATAGAGGTTTCACTTGCTAAGGCTTAAGCAAAGAGGAGGAGTCACGCCGGAAATAACAGCGACGCGACTATAGAGAGCAAGGAATCTCAACGCAAAATTCTTTCCTGAGACTTATTGTACTTCGGCCTGAATATTTATCCATCTTCAGCAGTTCGAAGTACGCAGATGAATATCATCCATTGTAGTGAATCTCAAACGAGATGCCATGTCTTAACACCGGATTAGGCCTCCTGTAAACTTCATTCACTTTCACGTTATCCGCTTCTCTTATTGAGATAACGTCAGGTGAATGGCTCTGATTGACTCTTTCATCAATGATGTCAACACAGCGTTAACCGTTTAGCGGACGACAAGGTTGCGAAAACTCTCCGCCTTAACAATGTTGTCAATGTTTCCAATATTTCTTTAATGTTTACGACTCAGTGACTGAAAACTATTTCCTGTTGACAACATTTTGCTAACAGTTAGGCCTACAATTTTTTTTCTTACTTTTTTGGCAAATATATGCTGTTACCAACGACATTACGCCGGGATAAAAAAAAGTGCCTTTATAATCAGTCGTCTCTGTAATAGAAGTGATGTGTAGTCGCTAGTTCACACAAGCACAGTTTGTTTACATATCGCGGAAAAAGCAAATATGTTCTCTACAAATATTTAACATAAATGAGTCTGCGTTTATGCACAGGTGAGTTTTGGCAAGTTGATATATGCATGTAAACGGTACTTAACAGTTAGACATAGCTACATCCATAACCTAAGAATCGCAACTGTATTTGCAGGGACTTACATGTTATAGGATAATGTTCAAACATATTTTATTATACTTTTATTACAATTACTAACCGATAATTTTTCCAGTTAATTTAAGGGAAAATAAGCTACAATTCTTGTTAAGGGGGAATGATACACTCGTGTATGCTTTTTCCCCAAGGAAGAAATTCTAAAACGCTAGTTTAGCGGGGAAAAAGAAAAAAAAAGATATCGATAGGAGCGTAGCTTCACTTTAGATCTAATCTGAACTTTGAAAGGTGTATACATAAATATAGAACTAAAAATACGAATTCTCTGCGTTTGTCTGAACCAAAATGTAAAACCAATGCAGCATTTTACACAGATTAATTATTAAACAAATTTTATTCTAATATTGTTTTAACCACGGATCCTCTCCAAATTAATAAAAAAAATAAAAGAAATTTGTATTGGATTTATAGTTTGGGTTTAAACATATAAACACTTTTTAATCTGTATTCACTCTCAATTTTAATTTTATTTTTGCCTCTATTGGAATCCCCTCCTGAGCACGAGTCTTACTCATCCAGGAGTGGGCTAGTTTATCTTTCATTGTATTTATTAACTTCTATTAATTTCAAATTTACTATGAATGAATGAATAAATAAGTAAATAAATATATATATAAATAAAAATAAACAAACAAATAAAATAAATAAATATAAATAAGTAAATAAATAAATACATACATAAATAAATAAATAAGTAAATTAATTAATTAATTAATTCCACTAGGAGCTGATTAAGTAATAGGTCAAAAAATCTAAAAGCTGCTCATCTCCAAGTGCTGAAAATGACTATGTATAAATACTGTGGCTATAGTTTTGTTGTATTCGGACCATGCTATCCAACAAATGTACTGGGACTTCACAGAAAAAATTGTAGGAAAGCCGACGACTATTATGTGTACTAAATTTGATTACATTGGTTTTATCGACATTAAGCACTAGTTTATTTTTACTATATCCATTGCATTTACTAGATTTAATATTGAAATTGAAATTGAAATTTATTTATTTCAAATATACAGAATAAAGAAATATAATTACAAAACAAACAAAGAGAAATACAAATAAAATAATACAAGCAATATAAAAAGAAGATACAGTAGTATTAACAAAATTTGAGACCGAATGAGCAGCGCTCGTGCTCGGTCGCAGTTCAGATATAATATTAAAATAAAAAATAATAATAATAATAATAATAATAATAATAATAATAATAAATAAGTAAAATAAAATAGGAACTAAAATATAATTACAGCGGCAATGGAATTATATAATATAATATTAACACTATAGAAGAATAATATCGCACGTGAAAAGTAGGACTAATATATATTTCAAAATTATAGAATGCAAATATAATATAGGTTGATTAATTCATACACATAGGCTATAAATTTATTTAATCAAATTGAAGATAATGAAGAAATGAGTTTATAATCGACAATTGAAGATATTGTACCATAAGTTTTTATATAATGATCATATTATTTACTTGAGACAGTGGCGTGCGCAAAATTTTGTCAAGAGTGGGTCATTACAAAAATTGTTTAAATTTACATTATCATGTATTTTAAATTTTGTGTATTATTATTATTATTATTATAATGTACGGTATTTTAAATTATGTGTATTATTATTATTATTATAATGTACGGTATTTTAAATTATGTGTATTATTATTATTATTATTATTATTATTATTATTATTATGTACGGTATTTTAAATTTTGTCTATTATTATTATTATTATTATTATTATTATTATTATTTTTATTATTATTATTATTATTATTATTATCTTTATCATTATCATTATCAGCTGAGTTTTCACAGAGGATGTGAAATTAGTTCCTGGAAGAACGTTCGCGACTCGTCACGCTGCTGCTGCGAAGAAACATTTGTCAATGTGAAATATTCACTAACCTCTCGATAATCACCTTCTATGCGACTTTTTGCTAAACAAATTGTAAAATTGAGCTTTGCGGTCGCTTAGACATATAAAAGAACCCGAAACGGTAGTGTGAAGTTTATATTAGAAATATGAACTTTCAAATACACTAAACGTTAAACGAACGTTTCACAATAAAGTCAGAACTCAAACTAATGAACGGGTGAATGTCGCTCTTAAAATGAGTTTAAAATCGACAATACACAATATTTAATACTGCAGAACTATCAAAACAACTTTTTTCAATATGTTTCACAAGAAGTTAAATTTCATATTGTGCAAGCTTCATTTTGTTACAAAGTCGGTACTAGGCGATAGGTCTCTCTATAATAAAGACAACATAGTTATAATTCGAACGTGCTGCAGCGCCAAGCACAGGGATTGTACTGAAGGAAATGTAGGAGGAATATTGGGTGTTCATTTCAAAGTGTGTCATGACGTCACTGTTGTTGGGTCACCGATTTGAAGCGAGTTTCAGCTTATATGTTAGAGAAGTTGCCTATTATTTAAGGCGTTCTTCAATCTGAACTTGAGAACGTGTACGGTATAACTTGAACGTCGTAGCAACAGATGGCGGTCTGTACGGTCTGTGTGCTACCATAACCTCTTTCGAACTGTGTTTTGCGCCGGCAAGTCGTACGGTTATCGTCGGTTGCGTACGGTAACATTCCACAACACAAATCAAATGCTCCGTGTCCATGTTGACCATCCAAGTTAATGTCAACAAATACTTAAGTAATCGTCTTAACCCTCTCCCCATATCCCGACAGTACGTATTTCCAAACAGTTCACATTCCTGCCACTACCGGCGTTACCGTACGTACCGGTACGTACTCTTCAGAATGAACGCCGTACTTGCTAGGCAACTTCTCTACCTCATAGGTTATACACCTCTGCGGAAGTGTAGGAAAATTGAATTCTCTAGGCTCATCGGCTAGCCACATTATGGCATACAACGAGCCATGACACATTTTGAACTGAACACCCAGTATAGGGTTCTTTCCGATCTCTGACAACGAATTTGAATGACGTCATGTGCGTCAGGAATCACACCGACAGCTGAATTGTGCCAGAGGTGACAGACCAGTAGTGAGTGATTTCATAATCAGAGTGCATCACAGTAGCATTGCCTAAGAAAATCGAGTCTTTTTGGGAAAGGTACATAATAACTCTCTTCGATGCCAAGTACAGTGACGTGAAAATCATAGGAACCTGCAAGAAACATGGCTTCGTTATTTCCAAGAAAGTACCTTGTGTGTACCTAAAAAGACTGGCAAAGCTCGGATGGGATTAATTCCAGAGTGGGAAAAGCAAGCAAATCCACCCCCGTCACAAGTCGCCGCACCCCACGATATGATACAAATTAATTCCATTCGAGCTTTAACAATATTATTAAGTACACAGAAGATGCCTTTCTTGGGAATAACGAAACCTCGTTTATTGCAGGCTTCTTTTATTTTCACTTAACTGTACTTGGCATCGGAAAGGGTCGTAATGTACCCCTCCCAAAAAGGCTCGATTTTCTTGGGAATTTCTGCTGTGAGTCGCCGTGCACTCTATGAGGTCATTCAGTACTGGTCTGTCATCTCGCGCCGTGTCGTGTGACTCCTGACGCACATGATGTCATTCAAATTCGTTATCAGAGATCGGAAACAAACCTGTAGGGTAAAGTTGCCTAATTCCGTGATACCCCTAATTCCGTGATATGTTTTTTCCACTGAATGTCACGGGGTTGGGTATCTTGCTAGAAAGTTCACCGATGTCTCAAAAGTAGGCGAAAGATGTAATCTTTCGAGAAAGATGTCCGGCGCTATGGTCGAACGGCAAAGTTTTGATTGACATTAAATTTTAAAAAAGTATCATGGAATTAGCGGTATCACGGAAATAGGCAACTTTAGCCTATGCCTTATGTCGTTGTAGATTTTGTTACTCTGACAGTGAAATATTAGAGAAGAAAAAAAATACTCAAATCTTAATATGTCATTTTTTTTTAAGTCCAAGGGGTTCAAAGTTGGTAACTCCCCTTGCGTACGCCCTTGACTTGAGATAATCACATTTTTATCATCTGCAAATAAGATTACCTGGGATGAATTATTTATTGACGATTAGAAACAATGTCAGAATGTTATTTTATCGCAGATATGGGTTCTTATTCACTTCTCGAATTGAATCGCTCTCACTTGAAGGTGTTATTCGCTCAGGCTTCAGATGAAGGCGTAGAATCGATTGTTGCTGTCTCTTCCTTCCTGCTTAAGACGCAAATCCGAGCTTATTCGCAGACGGAGCGTTGTAATTGACTAGTGACTTGACAAATTCCCAGGGAACTCATTTCCGTGCAATTCACGGCACAGACGGCATTCTAATGTCATTAATGCAACAGACGCGGCCGGCGTGTCTGACAACAATAATTCTGAATGGACGAATTTGTGTAAGTTTTACTTCGCTGCGGATGGATTGCGTCACGTTAATGAGAAGACGGATGAGGAATTATCCGCCTTGAAATTGGAGAGCTTCAGGGAGAAGAGCCCCTGGGGAGGCAGAGACATACAGTGACAATTTGCAAACGGGTGAGTATTCAGAGGATAGGTTCTTGTTACCTTGTATTGTCTTAATAATATATAATAATAAATTTAGCTTCCCTTATGAAAAGGTTGCCAGATTTGACAAAGCGTATTACATATAATTTGGAAACACACCTAAAAGGTAAAATGATATACATTTGAAACGGTTAGGGAATCGAATATACAAAACGTCAGAAAAATTTACACCTAAGTAGCGTTTGTGCTCATCTACAGTTAAGAAAGGGGGGGGGGAAATATCAGATAAGTTAGAATGATTTGAATGCCATATACCGCGAGAAAAATAATAGTACGGATTTATTGGCATTGATATCTAAACCAATCAACAGCCATCGGTTAAGATAACTTGAAATTTCCATTATCACTCCCATACAAGTAATTTCTCAATATCTGAACCGATCCTTTGAGGGCACTAATGGCTATTTCCTTCACAATGCTGTGTGTTAGCTCCAGGTTTTTACATCTGTTGGCAAAGAAGGAGGGTACAGTACCTCGTGCTCCCACCATCAGACCTATTACATCAATGTGGGACAGGCTATATTTATCTTTATAGAACGGGATTGTTGGTTCATAGATCCGTTTCTTTTCACTGTCCACCTCATGCGATTGATCTGCATGTGTCTCAAATCTGATAGTGGGATCGAGAATGTATGCCGAGTTGTTCTTAATGGCAATGATATCAATTATTAAATACAATAAATATAATACGATGAAAGAGTAATGTAACAGAGAAAAATTCTCTCCGGCGCCGGGATTTGAACCCGGGTTTTCAGCTCTACGTGCTGATGCTTTATCCACTAAGCCACACCGGATACCCATCCCGGTGTCGGACAGAATCCTCTCAGTTTAAGTTCCAACTCTTGGGTTCCATCTTATTCCGTCGGATCCCGGCCAACTAGTCACTCATAACGAGTGCACCTCAGCACATGTGTGGACTTCAGTCCTACGTTCATAGATATCTATGACGTATTGCAGAAGACGGCCACTAGAGGGAACCCAAGAGTTGGAACTTAAACTGAGACGATTCTGTCCGGCGCCGGGGTGGGTATCTGGTGTGGCTTAGTGGATAAAGCGTCAGCACGTAGAGCTGAAAACCCGGATTCAAATCCCGGCGCCGGAGAGAATTTTTCTCCGTTCCATTCCTCTTTCATCGTATGATGACGCATAATATCTGCATGGAAATATCATATGTACTTCGGTACATTAAATAATATATACAATAAATATAGTCGACTAATGGGGATATGACTTTCAGTTTCATTGCTTCCCTTATCATTTCAATCCATTCCTTTTATTCCATTGTATTCTACATATTTCTTATATTATCATTATTATTATTATTATTATTATTATTATTATTATTATTATTATTATTATTATTGGAATGGAACTTAACTGAGGGGGCATGGATGGCCCAGCACTGCGACCTATTGAGATCTATTGCGTTAACCCTCGATATGGAATGAGTTGCATGCCACAGATCCCCTACGCGTACCGCCCTAACCACATGACTCCCTTAGAATCCATATAACATTCCTGCTTCGGCAAATTCCCCCAAGGCCCCCTTGTCGGTCCGAGGCGAAACTTCTCCCCCGAGTAGGTCCGCCTCGATGCCATTGCAGAAGCCATCCAACATCGCTTAACTACATTCCACGGAGGCCAGTCGAGAGAGTCAGCAGCTTCGGAAGACCGCCAGTAGAGTGATCTGGAAAACCAGAAACGGGATGATGGGGGAGGAAAGGAAGTGGCGAAGATGAGTGGGGTTCCAAACGCCTGATAAAATTACCTGATATTCATTCATAGAGTGAGGGAAGAACACAGAAAAAACCTCACGCAAGCAAATCGTCCTGACTGGGAACTGAACCCGGGACAGCTGGGTTCGGAGTTAGACTCGCTAACCTCTCAGCCACAACTGTAGACATTATTACTATTATTATTATTATTATTATTATTATTATTATTATTATTATTGCTACTATTATTATTATTATTATTATTATTATTATTATTATTATTATTATTATTAAATACAATCTACGAGAATTTCTTTCTATTCTATACTCTTACATTATAATTTATTCAAATTCCCTGAAATCTTTTAATTAGTTTGCACTGTACTCCAGTATATTTCAATATAGACCTATTATTCCATTCAGTTGCATTATATTAAATTTCTGTGATTTATCTAAAGCATTCACTGTACAAATCACAAAATCCTGCTAGACAAATTAATTTATTATGGAATTAAAGGCGTTGCACACCAATGGTTTCACTCATATCTCATAGGCAGGAAACAGAAAGTCAAAATCAATACAACTATGATATCTGTCTCGACATTGGGAACTATTAATAATGGAAATCCATAATGATCAATATTTGGTCCCCTGCTTTTTCTAGTGTACACAAATGATTTTGCCCCTCTAATAAAATATGTAGGCCATTTCATATTATTTTCACATGATACAAGTATAATAATTACACCCAATAACTCCAACCTCATTCCAATCTTCAATACAGGCAATTCTCCTCAAAATATGTGACTGGTTCTCAGCCAATAAATTAGTATTAAACTATAACAAAGCTGACATAATCCAATTTAAATCCAGGCCAAATTCAACCTCGCAAATTTGAAGAGGAATAATTAACAACAGGTCCCTAACAACAACAACCAAATTTCTTGCCTTAAAATCGATAATATGATAAATTGCAAAAATAATATTACAGAAATTACCCCCAAACTAAATTCAGCATGTTTTGTAATTAGATCTATGCGAGAGATAGTAAATATCAATACCTTAAAACAATATACTTTGCATATTTCCTCTCGGTAATGAGTTTTAGAATGCTATTTTGGGGAAATTCTACAGTTAGTAACAGTATATTCCTACTATAAAAAAGAGTAATTAGAATAATAATAGAAGATGTCAAATCTAGACAATCGTGTAGGACCATTTCCAAAAAACTACAAATAATGCCCAAAGTCTTGTCAGTATATTTTTTAATTAATAAACTTCCTCGTATGCAATTGTAAAAACTTTGTAACTAATTCAACAGCTCATAGCATAAATACTGTTCTCGTGGATATAAAAAAGAAACTCAAAACATAAGATTATTTAGGGCCAAATTAAAGAAGTAACTAATTTCTCATGCCTTCTATTTTGAAGGTGAATTTATGACATTCAACAACACTGCATGAATATTTCTGCCTTGTATTAAGTATTGGTACTAACTCCATGTGTACATTGTAAAACACTTTTGTATATTTCAACTAGATTGTGACTATGAATTAAGACCTTGTAGTACTATTAACATTTTTTTCGACATGTTCCATATTCTAGCTGTGAAGCAATGTACGAATACCATGGAATGTAAATAAATACAATACAATACGATTCTATTTCATTTTGCCGCTGTATTATCAACAGTAATCTCACTAGACGTTTTGATTTATGTAGAGAAAATCAAAACTCGAGTGGGATTTAATTGACTATTACACGATTAGAAGAAAGTATATGAAGATTAGAAGTAACGAAGTACTCCAATACAATAAAATATTAATTGACTTACGAAAATACAACTGTCTTCAAATGTATTATTGAACCATCTCAACATTACAAATATTACGCTAGATGAATGCTAGATAGCAGTAGTGAGTTATGATTACTAGCAATTCCTTCTCGTCGAGAAGTTCTCGATCTATACACGATGGCAATGTTACTAGTCAAGAAGGCTTTGTTGATTCAGTTTCATTTTTATTAAAACAGTTGCATTCCACTTCAATTATCCGAATCCCAGTAATTAACGTCACTTGACAGATGATTTTCAATAAATCTTAATATTAAACAATCTCTGATACGTGACTATCCATGATATCATATAGCAGAAGCTATAACATAACCTACCTAATATACACAAGTGTTAGAAAAGTTTTAATTAACGACGATGACATAAAAAATAAACATGAATAATTTTAAAAGGAATAATTATTGAATGTACAATTTTCAAATTTGAATGTGGTTGATGGTTCAATTGATGTTATATTGGACGTGTGCGTAATAGAAGTGGAACTTGTTGATTTAGGCCTACACGGTGTATTCCTCAACTTATTCAGGATTTCCGAATGGTGCTCTTCATTTATTTGTAAATAGGATTTCAGAAGATGCATAGGTATGATCAGTGATTTTTATTAATTCTTGTTCTTGAATGCCAATGCGAGTCATATTTGAAACTGCTGTGCATCGACTGGAGTGGTTTGTAATTTTATATAATTTTTTTTTTTTTGACGTCCAGACCAGCGCAGTTTCAAATGTTGGCAAACAAAGAAACAAATGCTAGGGACGCGATAAAATTAAATAAATGCTAGGGACGCGATAAAATTGTGCAATAAGCAGCTACGATTGGTTGAAATACGACCTTTCGTACCGTTTTATTGGTCAAAAGTAGTATGACGTAGTAAGAGTGTAATAGTCACCAACATTTGTGTAACTCCATGATACGAATAAGAGCAATCTATGAAAGGAACGTGTTTTGTAGTGGAGATGGTTGTTTCCGCTTAACAAGTGGTCAGCCCTATTAGGGCTACATGCGAACATTCCTCAACAGTGGAGTGAGTGAAGAAGACCTTGTGGTGATCGCGGTGCAAACTCCCCATTGCGAAAGCCACCGCTTAAAACAAGCACTAGTTTGAAGCTGGGCGTGAGAAGTTGCCAGTCGGAAGTCTTGTGTGCTGGCTAGCTGGCAGAGTTACACAAGCAGAAAATGCCGACACTGTAACACACTAATTATCCACTTTGTGCTCCTTGTGGAGTGGGGAGCGACTGGCCACAAATTAATAACTTCCAGGGACGTGGAGCTCGACGCCACAAGAACAACACCTCCGAGGTAAACTGCATGAGGAAGAACTTACATACTACCGCAGTGCAGAGAAAATAAGAAAATGTACGATTCTGAGCAAATCACAAGAAGTAAATGCTTATACTGTACTACGTCAATGAGTTTTTATTTTCCTGAAATTCATAATCAACATGTCTCGAAGACAAGTTTCATAATAAGTTACATCAAGCTTATAAGTAGGGCCGTGACATCGGTATATTTGTATTAGTTTGAGGTCGATTGAAGGTGAACACACGACGCCGGACGTGTTTCAAGTACAGCAGCGGAAGCGAATTTGACACACGCCTGAACAAGCACTTTCCGTGTTTTGTATACGATTATATTATAATAGTACATTATGCAACGAGCCTATAATGATAGTAATTAAGAAGCGACTATGGATGTTTATGAAACTCGCTTGCGCTCGTTTCATAATTTTCATACGAGCTTCTTAATTACCATTATAGGCGAGTTTCATACGACTTTTTATGCTCGACCATATTTCTAACTTGAAATTATTCAGATGTATACATTTTATTTGTATCTGACAAGTTCGGAAGTGACCTTGTTCTAGGTCGTGAATTGTGAGATGTGCGCAGACGCGAAAGTATTTATTTTTTCCGAGGAACAATAATGTCATTGACATTGATGTAATCCCGTTAAACTTGATATAACCTTGATTATTGAATTCGACATTGAAAAACGAGATGACAAATTGAATTTATTTGAATATTATTTACAATTAACGCTAATTATTATAGTAACAGAACATAACCGTCTGCGACAGTATTGGATTTCCAGCCTCCGTGACTTTTCGCAATTCTCTTTCGATTGCATATCCGAGAATAATTGATACTTGCGGTTTTATAACGGTACAAAGCTGACTTGTCATTGGCTGAACACCTGTACTTTAATGAGTAGGTGTACTTTAATGACATGCATTAAAGGACTGCTACCAGGTGTTAATTACTACATTTCGGCATGGTCGAGCATAAAATTAATTATATATTAATTATATATTATATATTAATTATATTATAAAATTAAGACAATACAATTATTGTATATAAGGGTAAAAGGAGTAATACGATTAAGCTTCCATAAGTAATGCTCAAACTCTTCTTGGTGACCCAAATATTAAAAAGCAGTGTGAATGTCTTTCATCTAATTTTGGATTTATCCCTTCTACAATCGAATGTCTCGAGAAGACTGGTGTGAAATTGATGGTGCAAATTTCGATAGTAAATAATCTCATCTCAAAAGCGAATGTTCTGCAAGATGATATAAGCAAAAAGGTGTGTGCGAAAATGAACACAGTAATACAAAAAAGACGATGGTTTCAATTCATTATGGAAAATTGCAAGAGTTTTGTCAGATGACAAAGTGCAATTGTTATCAACATGATGTAGAAATGGATGATGTGAAATATTTTACATATGCGCCTTTGGTTTCAGCCTATGTTGAACGCAGTTTTTTCAGCATACTTACAAGGTTATACTATCCGACACTCGGTGGTCATTTTCATTTGAAACTTTGAAAATGAATGATGATGTTTATTGCAACAGGAACCGAAACCAGGCGAATAACATGCAAGAAAAGTAATGTACGGAATAGATGTGATAAATAAATTAATGTAACAGTTAAATATAGGGAAAGAACAATTGTACGCCATATATGAGCCGTTCAGAGCAAAAGTGGTGTAAGTCAAAATTGGATAATGAGGTTTAAAGTAAAAATTCTGTAAAATACAGCGCAAAGTAGCAGTATCTTGTACATATATATAAGACACTGTCCTTCCGCTATGTGAAAAAAATACTTTTACGATTTAAAAAAATTATTTAATTTTTTTTTCAAAATTCAGTTCACTGTGCAGTGATGACATAACTCAAAAACTGTCCAACATTCTGTGATGAAATTTATTGTGTCTATTTATGCATGTCATATCTGCAATATGATGAAAGATCACCTCTCTACCTTTGATAGATTGTCTGATAAAAAATAAATTCATTTAAAAATGGTCAAATATCAGTATTTTTTTCTAACACAAAATAAAAAAAATGTATTTTGTAAGGAATGTAGTTGTAAGAGCATGATATTGTAAACATGGGTTTCAGCAATAAAATAAAAGCGAGAGAACATGAAAAAAGTTACCAAGTTTTTGAGTTGAAAGAAACGAAAGACTGGCTAACTAAATGGAGAATACAAGCGAGTGAAAACAAATCAGTTCATGTTACTTTTGGAACCAGAACTGAAAACTGTCCTCCTGTAACACTTTACAACGAAGAACTTCCCGAAGCAGACGATGTTAAATATTTACGTATTCATTTAGATCGCCGATTAACATGGCGTATTGAAATTAAACGTAAAGAATTAAATTTGAAAACATAAAAAATCTATTGGTTATTGGGACCCAAGTCAAAACTGTCATTAGAAAATAAACTTCTTGTTTATAAAGTCGTACTAGAACCAATCTGGACATACGGCATCCAACTGTGGGGAACTGCTAGCAACTCAAACATTGAAATACTGCAGAGGTATCAGTCTAAAACTTTACGTTCCATTGTCACTGCACCATGGTATGTCCGTAATGATGTCATTCATCGTGACCTAAACATTTCAACTGTGAAAGAAGAAATCTCTAAATTCAGTAAAATAATACCTGCACCGATTAAATCAACATCCCAATCATTATGCATTAAATTTGCTGGATAATAGTCGAACAATAAGAAGACTTAAAAGGACCAATGCTCTTGACCTTCCATTCATTTTTACTACAGCTATTTGAAACATTGTTATTTTTCTTTTGGAGTGTTGTCATGGGATAACATCTCCACTCATGTCATATTCTCTTATAATATTTACTTATTGTCTATTGTAGACAGATTGTAAATGTGACAGGTGTTAAATAAAAAAAAAGTTTATGAGTTATGAGGGAAAAGCTTCATCACTGCACAGTGAACTGCCACCATTCTGAATTAAAATATATATATATATATATATATAATTTTTTAAAATATTTTTTCATATAGCAGAAGGACAGTGTTTTTCACATACATATTTTTTCATTATTGTACAATATACAGTAATGGAGGAAAAATATTGAATATTTCCAAAAGTTTTACTGTTGTAAGCTATACCTAACCCCTTAAGGATGTTCAATTCGCTACATTATGCAAATGTTTCATGGTAGAACATAATCAAATAAAAACTATTTGGGGGTCCGAAAAAATTAAATCTAAGCCTCAAGGAGTCCATAACATTCAAAAGATTGAGATCTACTATCCTATATGATACTTCGTCAATTTAAGAGTTAACTGAATCACACAAAAGAGAGTGAAACAAATCTTTCCACAAATGACAGAAGTCCTCAGAAAGTGTTCCGTGATTTAGAATCCCGACTACCGTGTGGGAAAGCATTGCTTAGACATGAGGCACGTGCTCGATGCATGTATACACGTGTCACGGCATCACACGTGCGACTCGAAACCAACTCGACTGGAAACACCGCCGCAGAAAGCGTATCTTACAGCCTCTTTTGCGTTCCCGGACAAGGGCTATAAATCTATGAATACTGCGCCGGCCGTATATTTCACATTACTTACACGGATTTTGACAGTCAATTCTGACTGACATTCCGCCTAGATCTTTTAAAGAGAAAATACTTTGACAACAGTTGAATGAGTAGTACAATTTCCTGGTAAGTCGCCTTGATAACAAACTTGGCAGAAAGCTGGCTTAAGTGTAAGCTGAAGTGAAATCGTGGCATTTTTCACGAAACAAAAATTTTAACTTTAAAAATATCTCGATGCTTATAGATGTCCCACGAATATTTCAGAGACATACACCCCTTAGAAGACTTGTTTTGGCAGCCATTTCCAAATGTCTGCGCGCTTCAAATCCCGCGCAGTCTCTGCTGTTTAACTCCATTTTTGTAGGTTTGTAGTTTTTGAACGTCTGCTCAGATTCAAAACATGCCTCCTGCCACAGATTTTTAGCTAGCTGCATGTCATTTTTTTTTCAACACTTCTCTCAATATAGAGTCCTTGTAAGTTCGCATCGATATTTCAATGGAATTCGAAGGGATTTCTTAAAAAAAATAATAATAATAATTTGTACAGCCGTGACATTTTTTTTTTTCGCATTTCAGCTATAGTAATGTAAACAAATTTTTCAGGCAGAACTAATTAACATACTTAACATTTTCATAAAAATTATTGTTAATGACAATATGTTGAACATAATAGTAAAATTTTAGTTTATAAAAAGTAATAATACTTACTTACAAATGGCTTTTAAGGAACCCGAAGGTTCATTGCCGCCCTCACATAAGCCTGCCATCGGTCCCTATCCTGTGCAAAATTAATCCAGTCTCTATCATCATATCCCACCTCCCTCAAATCCATTTTCATATTATCCTCCCATCTACGTCTCGGCCTCCCCAAAGGTCTTTTTCCCTCCGGTCTCCCAACTAACACTCTATATGCATTTCTGGATTCGCCCATACGTGCTACATACCCTGCCCATCTCAAACGTCTGTATTTAATGTTCCTAATTATGTCAGGTGAAGAATACAATGCGTGCAGTTCTGCGTTGTGTAACTTTCTCCATTCTCCTGTAACTTCATCCCGCTTAGCCCCAAATATTTTCCTAAGCACCTTATTCTCAAACACCCTTAACCTATGTTCCTCTCTCAGAGTGAGAAAAAGTAATAATGGTATAGTTAATATACTAGCACTTGGCACAGGATAGGGATCGATGGCGGGCTTAATGCACAAAGCACTTTTTTAGTCTCTTCCTTAGTTCTTTTTCGAAAAGTCCGCAGAAAATGTTTCTTTTTTATATTAAATGTTTGCTTTGCCACTGATAACCTCCTTTTGACTTCTTGGCAGCAACTCATGTTATTGCTTATAGTACACTTCAAGTATTTGAAGCTGCCCACTTTCACAGCCTCATTTTGAATTCGCACATTCACCTTCTTCATTTTTCTTTCGATAGCCATTGTCTTAGTATTGTTTGAATTTATCTTCATCCCATACAGCTGACAGCTGTCATTTAGCTCCAGTAGCATATTCCTTAGTGTCATTAATTAATTAATTAATTCATTCATTCATGCATAGTGTTCTGCCCAAGGGCAGATCTTTCACTGGAAAAACAGGATTCTCCAATCTTTCCTATTTTCTGCTTTCCTCTTAGTCTCCGCATATGATTGATATATCTTAATGTCGTCTATTATGTGTATCGTATTCTGTCCCGAACTTTTCTCTCGTTCACCGTTCCTTTCAGTGCATCCTTAGGTATGCAGTTTCTTTTCAGAAGTGACCCTACCAATTCCTTTTCCTCAGCATCATTTTTTCTTCGCCTACTCTTTAAAAAAGCCACCGGCATGGCTCAGTCGGTTAAGACGCTTGCCTGCCGGTCTGAAGTTGCGCTCGGGCGCGGGTTCGATCCCCGCTTGGGCTGATTACCTGGTTGAGTTTTTTCCGAGGTTTTCCCCAACCGTAAGGTGAATGCCACGTAATCTATGGCGAATCCTAGGCCTCATCTCGCCAAAATACCATCTCGCTATCACCAATCTCATCGGAGCTAAATAACCTTAGTTGATACAGCGTCGTTAAATAACTAACTTAAAAAACTCCTTAAAAACCACCATATGATCAGCAAATCTTACGCACTTTTTTCTTCTTCCTCCTACTATCATCCCTCCCGTGTTCTGAAAACAGTTCCTCACTAAATCCTCGAAGTTGATGTTGAAAAGATTCTATACTACTAGGGACAGAAGAAATAGGCGGGTATGGCGGACCCCTCATTCACTACCCCGACTCCTATACCCCTCAGAACCTGCTTGGTGTATGGTCCTGTCCCAAACAACTTACTCCTCCATTCACACGTTTTGCACTATAGAAAAACTTAAAAGAACAAATAAAATAATAACATGATTTCTAGTAATTACAAATACCTGATTTAGTGAATATTGTTGTTTTGTTTAGTCAACTGTCTGAACACAGGCCTGAAACTCTGACGACAATAAGACATCACTAATGAGGTAACTTAGCCAGGAGATAATGGGTTATGGTGGCCAGTTCTCTTTCCCCCTCCATTGCATTCATCGCTGAATAGTAACATATTTAATAAGATTATCATTTATAATATTTCGCAAGTTAGCCATTTCACAAATGTACGGTAATGTAAACTTGATACGAGAAATCAAATATTTAGCATTACACACAATTAGTATTTTGTTTTTATGTGCTTACAGAATATTGTATTGAAATAGTAACTAATAAATAATGTGTAGCCTATACAGTTATCAACTTTATGAATCATGAGAAAATTAAAAACTAAAGAGCAAAAAATTAATATATTTCTACTGTGTGTAGAAAATGTACACGTTATTGTAATATGAACGAGTTTCGTAATAAAAATACTTATGTATTAGAAGCACACTTAAGAATGGCTTAGCTTAACAAAATAAATAACACAATAAGTAGCCCATGACTAAAAAAATCGTTCTGCACAGGTTCTCTTAACCGATCGTAGAGAAACACTACACGCCTTGGCAGTGGCTGTCTGCGTTAATTATAGGACACTTTTAATGTCGCCACAAACTTTAAGTTCTTTCAAGAAACAACAAACTTGATAAATAACGCCTTTAGTATGACTTCTGATATCAGGGCTCGACTGAGATATTATAGTGATTACTTGGATGATTAGTATTTAAAAATACTGGTTATTATGAGTAATTAGTATTTAAAAATAATGTTTATTATGTTATTATAATAGTATATTTTTTCGAACAAGCTGTAACAGAGTAATATCACAGACGAGCACTTGTCAACAACAAGCATTCGAACGCAGCGACAGGAAGGTCTCCTTGTTCAGGTCATAAACCGCCAGAGAAAGTTGTGGAGTGAGTAGTTTTTGCACAAGACCAAAAACCCGCCTATTTCTTCTGCCTTTACTTATAATCTATATATACTGTACGTGATTAACTTCGTAACATAAGTTTTCAATCTAGACTTTAGACTACAAGCAACACACACTATAACTGAAAACTGCACAGTTATACCATAAAGCTGTCTTTCCGAATATAACAGTTCTGTCGCTACACGGACGACTTGTTGTGTACACAGCAATATCTCCTTTCTTCGGTGGGATTTACTTTCAGAGATTTTACCGCTACTCTTGAAAGAAGACGCTTTACAAAGAATGACGCACGTCTGACATCAATAGAGGACTTCTAGCGTCGTGGGCAGTTCACTATATCACAAGTAAAGAAATGGAAGAATAACTATGTTATGTAACGCACTACACACTACTCCCATGTGTCTCAGAGTGAGGACCACGGAACTATATTATTATTAAGCCAATAATGATAATAATAATAATAACAATAATAATAATAAAAATAATAAATTATATATTATTATATTATATTATATTATTATTATTATTATTATTATTATTATTATTATTATTATTATTATTATTACCAATAAGTAGCCCGTTCAATCAATCTTTATTTACCCAGAAACTCAAAGAGTGTATGGTGGGTCAAAATACATATATACGTACAAATAATTGAAGGTTTCAGAGTCATAGTGGGGCAAATTCCATATAGTAAAAAGTTGACAAGGGTTAAAATTAAATGAATACCATAATTTAATTAAACATATAGCAAGTAATATAAAGTATGCACATTTAAAGCAAATTATATGTCCATCTTCATTAAACTATTGTATTCAGAGCCATAGTGGGCCAAGCGCCATATATTAAAAACGTAGGCAACAAGGGTTAAAACTGAGTAAATACCATATTTTAATTAAACATATAGCAAGTAATATAAAGTAGGATACATTAAAACTAAATGATATGTTAATCTTCATTAAACTATGGTATTCAGAGCCATAGTGGGCCAAGCGTCATATATTAAAAACGTAGACAAGGGTTAAAACTGAGTAAATACCATATTTTAATTAAACATATAGCAAGTAATATAAAGTATATACATTAAAACTAAATGATATGTTAATCTTCATTAACCTATGGTATTCAGAGCCATAGTGGGCCAAGCGCCATATATTAAAAACGTAGACAACAAGGGTTAAAACTGAGTAAATACCATATTTTAATTAAACATATAGCAAGTAATATAAAGTAGGATACATTAAAACTAAATGATATGTTAATCTTCATTAAACTATGGTATTCAGAGCCATAGTGGGCCAAGCGCCATATATTAAAAACGTAGAAAACAAGGATTAAAATTAAAATACCATAATTTAATTACGCATATACCAAGTAATAATATATATATATATATATATATATATGTGCACATTAAAACTAAATTATATGTTAATTTTCATAAACTATATGGCTCTGAATCCTACAAATAGGCCTACATTTAAACAGATTCGTCTAGAATCAAACCGAACTTTCTCCAAATTATGAAATATGGGTTTAAGATATATTTCAGTGCATAATTTTGCAGGGAATGTGATAAACTGCTCGTTTGGAGTCAAACTGGAATTTGTCTGCCTTAAATTTAGTAGTAAATTCACCGTTTGGAGCCTAACTGCATTAGTTTTTCGTATTTCCTGAAAAATCAAAATTTTTTATAAAGTGCAGTTTGATTCTAGGCGACTCAATTGGTAAAATTAATAGTTTACAAAATAATACACATATAAACATAAAAATCTTTTAATGTTATAAAATAAATTATTCAGGATCCATTTGCTGTGAACAGATGATTTAAATCGACTGAAGCAGAGCAGGTCTCGGGAGGAACTTTATTAAACAAAAGTTGCAATCGTTTTAAACCACTTTTTGGATTTATTCAATCTAGCACTTGGTACTAAAAGATAATAATTATATCTTGTTGAATAATTATGAAGTTCGGATTTATTTATATAATTGAACAAGTTATTTTTGACCTGAATTAAGCAATAATATAGAATTTTTACTGCGGCAAGTATGCCTTATTCTAAAAAAAAACGATTTGCAATGGGCTTCAAAACTTCCCAGTTACATCCTCTGATAATACGAATTTAAGAGCTCTGTTTATATCACTACAATTTCCCCAAATATGAATATCATATACTAATCTCTTAACCTACTATTAAAAATGCAAAACAAGTATTCTTAAGAAATTCTTGGAATATCAAGCTTTTGAAATGTCTTAAGTGGCTTAAATTCACCATTAGTTGTGAGTGAGATGTTTATGACACGAACGCGTAGCGCCTACTGTTATAATTCTATTTTCAAACAGTCGTTTTATAATGACGACTTTACAATTCTCATTTTAGTATCGAAAAGTCATTGATTTCCGCATCCATAAATTAGCGAACTTAAAAGTAAATTTCCGTGCCTAAAAGTACCGAAAGTATTTATTGACATTAGAAATAGTGAAAACATAAATTTCAACTATTTATTTATTATAAATATTCACAACACAATTATTTAAATTGGAAATTACAACATTTGGAGATTCGATGCATACATTATTCACTTCCGAATCACTGATTTTCATAATTATATTTATCACTTTCGTTGTAATAATTGTATATTCTAAAATTAAATGACAAAGGAGAACTCCATTTAAACAACTTCCTAACAATGAGCAAAACATATCCGAAGCCGTGAAATATTTATCTTTCCATGCGATTGTGATACTGTTTCGTCTTTAACATCAGAGGTTCGCCATTGAGAGAGAACGAATCAACAATTTTATTCTCTTCAGAATATAAACACATTAGGGATTTTCAAGCGACTGTCTAAAAAATCTTGTATGATACACGTGCGAAACTAGCGTTTTAAGCACTCGCCGTGTTGTCCACCTCCCCTTCGGCTCGGTGAACAATCTTCACTTCTCTTGCTTAAACGCTATCATTTCGCAACTTGTTGCATAAATAGCTGTTCTCACGAACATTTAATTGACTTTTAGCCACGTGTAATATACAACGTTTTATTTTAGGCATTCTAATAAGTATTTTAATAATATTCCTTTTATATAACATTAGATAATAATAATAATTATTTCATCTTATCCTAGTGATGTAGAGTATTGTTTATCAAACTGTCAGCAACTATTAGAAATAGCCTAGCTCATTACTTCATATGTGAAATAATTTCTTGATTAGAAACAAACGTTTATGCTCGACCATGCCGAAATGTAGTAATTATAAACCTGGTAGTAGCCCTTTAATGCACCTCATTAAAGTACACCCATTCATTATAATTCAGTTGTTCAGCCAATGAGAAATCACCATTGTACCATTATAAAACCGCAAGTATCGATTATTCTCGGATATGCAATCGAAAGACAATTAGCGAAAAGTCACGGAGGTTGGAAACCCAATACTGTCGCAGAAGGTTATGTTCTGTTACTATAATAATTAGCGTTAATTGTAAATAATATTCAAATAAGTTCAATTTGTCATCTCGTTTTTCAATTCTAAATCAATTTCCAGGTTATATCAAGCCTAATGTTTATGTTATTCTCTAGATTATATCAAGATCAATGACATTCTTGCCTCGGAAAAAATCAATACTTTCGCGTCTGCGCACATCTCACAATTTAGAAGGTCAGTTCCGCTCCTCACTTAGATAACCATAACATGAATACTCATGAATAATTTCAAGTTAGAAGTATGGTCGAGCAATAAAAGTCGTGTGAAACTTTCCTATAATGGTAATTAAGACGCTCGTATGAAAATTATGAAACTCGCTTGCGCTCGTTTCATAAACATACTCGCGTCTTAATTACTACCATTATAGGCTCGTTGCATAATGTAGTTTTAATTCATATCCGATCAGTAAATTAGCAACAAAGGAATTTTTACATTACACTAGGGCGTGAAATAATTTATTGAAGCTTCTGTTGTGTAATCACTTTTGTTTTTTTTTATATAAAGGAAATAAATTATGGTATCTGAAGTCTGAGTAGTGTAATACGAGTATGTAGCTAATCGGCAATGTATGCAATGGATGGAGAAAGGAACTGACCACCTTACCACATTATCTCCTGATCTAGGCGCCTCGTAAGTGGTGCCATGTTGGTATCACTTGTAAGTTCAGACAGTTGACTAAACAACAAATTATGGTAAAGACCGACTAAGAAGCAGTTCCGCGAGCATCTATGCCGTTTCAATAGTGCACAATGCAGAGAACTGTCCATCACTTGGTTAAATAATTCAACAAGAAGACCCTTCAACAGCCGCTTTCTTCACCATAAACATGAATCATTACATCCAGGTTGATATGCAATATTTACATACTGAAGAGCTAAGAGTTTGAAGCCAGAAGACATTAGAAGTTCTGTACATTCACTACTATTTCGGTTTTCATCATAATCCTCCTTTTTTATCTTCACATCTTAGGGACTTGCATATGAATATATAAATCCACATATCGTTACGCCTAATAATTTGTATCTTGCCCTGTAACAATCTCTGCACTACAAATTAGCACAGAGTACAAAAAAGAGAGAGAGAGAGAGTTCTGTCAGAAGATGGCCAGGCCCTTGTTTTGCGTTGTGACTCACGGGCTGGTACCAATTATGACACAGGCGATTACAATGGAGGCGTGATGCATCTTCATTAATCAGCTGACATGACTGTCACTCCCTCCCTCCCTCTCACTAGTTTGGCATGACAAATGATTGCCAATCACAGATTTCCAAACATCCAACACCCCATGCAGGGAGATGCCTAATGTGTATGTACAGTTCTAGTGGACTGAATTTAATATCAGATATTTGTCAGACTTCGATATATGTTTGTTGGTGTGTATTATGCACGTATATATGTATGTATGTATGTACGTACGTACGAGGCGCATCCAGAAAGTAAATTTCCCTATTTAAAAAAAAAAGAACACACTTTCAGAAAAAACATTTATTGGCAACAGGTACAGCAATGTTTCAGCTATTTTTCAACATAGCCACCATCAGAATTGAGACACTTGTCGCATCGTGGGATCAACTTTTGCATCCCTCTGTCGTAGAACTCTGCCGCCTGTGAATGGAACCAGCGTGTGACAGATGTCTTCAGCTCTTCGTCGTTGCCAAAACGCTCACCGGAGGACAGGAATTTCTTGAGGTGCAAGACAACGTGAAAATCGCTGGGAGCAAGATCAGGACTGTAAGGTGGATGACCAAACAACTCCTAGCCAAATTCCGTCAAAACAGCTGCTGTGCGCCGAGCCGTATGTGGACGAGCATTGTCATGGAGGAGCACAACACCTGCAGTAAGCATTCCACGCCTCTTGTTTTGAATGGCACGTCGCAATTTTCGCAGTGTTTCACAGTAACGGTCAGCGTTCACTGTTTCACCTCTTGGAAGGAAGTCAATGAGCAGAATGCCCTTCCTGTCCCAGAACACCGTGCACATCACTTTCCGTACCGACAGCGTCTGTTTGAATTTCGTCCTGACTGGAGATCCACTATGCCGCCAATGCATTGACTGCTGCTTGGCTTCCGGGGTGAAGTGCGAAATCCAAGTGTCATCGCCCGTGACGATCCTGTCGAGGAACTCGTCGCCGTCATCGTGATACCGTTGCAGAAATGTCAGTGCTGCTCCTAAACGTTGCATTTTGTGTTCGGGTGTCAGGTTTTTCGGCACCCACCTGGCACACACTTGTTTGAACTGGAGGTGCTTAGTGACAATCTCATGCAATAAGGATCGCGATATCTGCGGAAAATGGCTGCTCAGCTCCGTAATCGTGAAGCAACGGTTCTCCATGATGCACTGCCGCACCAGCTCAACACGATCATCATTGATGAGGGACGGTCGCCCACTGCGCTCTTCATCATGGACACTTTGACGACTTTCGGATAACTGCCTACACCAGCGACGCACCATCTGCTTACTCATGATGTTCGGCCCATAGACCTGACAGAGCTGCCGATGAATTTCAATTGGCGCAATGCTTTGTGCATTAAAGAACTTTATCACCGACCGAACCTCGCAGGCGGCGGGAGAAGGAATAAGAGCTTCCATTTCGGACCACTGCTGCCACGCTACTGGCACCAGGTGGGACCTGTCCGGCTGGCATATGATTGATACGTCATAGATCTGTTACGCATGCGCAATTGACACGTCTAATTACGTTTACTTTCAAGGGGAAACAATCGGGAAACTTATTTTCTGGATGCGCCTCGTATGTATGTACGTACGTATAGGTCTCGCAAGTAGGGATTACCGACGACAGGAATGCGAACGAAACAATTCGAAGAGGAAGAGCGGGCGACAGGAAAGGTCACGAGGTAACTTGAATGATATTCAAGAGTATAGTCGGAAGAGAAACGACATCAATAGAATCAGTCTTGCATTGTGATAGTTACATTACGGTTTTAGTTTCAGTTCCACTGCATGTGAATACGTGTCTCGTTCCAAGTGCGTTTATTTCATTATGTAGTTATGGAGCGTTCCCCTCGCAGAGTATCATTATTTTATTCGTAAACATAATTTTGCGCGTTTAATTCGCTTCGAATTTTTCTCTTGCTACGCTCTTCATTTCCACAGGCGATGTCCCCATCTGTTCATCTTCTTGGAAGAAGCAGTACTTCCATCGGCCCGTACCTCTCGCTCCCTCGGCGTGCCTACATACACACGTCAAAACAGACAGCAACGCCACCACTGTTTTACGGTAATTGTTCCTTGCGCGAGCTATGTATGTATGTATGTATGTATGTATGTATGTATGTATGTATGTATGTATGTATGTATGCATGTACTGTATGTATGTATGTATGTATGTATGTATGTATGTATGTATGTATGTATGTAAGTGTGTATGTATGTGCACATTTCAGTATGAGTGTACACATCTCTAAAACATATTGTATTAGAAAGAAGAAATGTTTGTAGATTTTTAGAATTAAAATAGGTTAGAAGAATATTATCATAATAATACTTATGTCAGCGGTCATCAGCATAGTGCACCCTCGGGCTAGCGTCTCTTACTCGCGGATAAGACATTGCACTGGCGTGCTTCCGTGGCTGCTAGCGGGTATGCTTCCTCCCTCTTCCTTCTGCACGACGGTGCAGATTGCGATACACTGCCTACCCGTTACCCATTATAGCGAGTGCTGACGACCGCTGACTTATGTAATCATTTCAAATACTTTTACAGAAATTAAAATAAGTTCAATTACAGTAATTTCTGAAAATCAAATAACCTTTACTCAACACGATTAATCACAGAAAAGCTACTGTATTAATCTAGTTTACAGATTACCTTATTAAGAATCATAGTTACAATACGATTATTTAGTCCTGACAGTCGCCGGAGATGTGCGCCTAGGTTAGGCGAGTCCATTTAGTTACGCCAAGGGGTGTATGGGTTATTCATTCGCTTGCCTTCGAAGCGATCGGATGTCATGCGTGCGGTATAGCGGTATGTTTCCAGTACAATTAAGCTGTACTGCATTCCTTTACCGATCGCTCGCCTTTATCTCTACTCCGGCACTCTCCCCACTCTTCCTATTACTTCCCCTCTTTCGCGTCGATGAGCTGTCAGGACTAAACAATCGGTCTGTACTTACTTACTTACTTATGGCTTTTATGAAACCCGGAGGTTCATTTCCGCCAACTGCTTGTTTGTTTGGAACTTATGTCATATCAAATGGAGACATTATCTGGCCTGCACGATCCCCCAATTAAGTGCATGTGATTTCTTTTTTATGAAAAGTATCTGAAAAGTAAGATACACCCAAACAAACTGCGAAACAATGAACAACTCAAGACCAGTGTTGCCAAGTCAGCGGTTTTATAGCTAAATCTGGTGTTTTCAGGACTATGGTCAGCTACAGAATTTTACCGTCAGCGGCTAGTTACGTCAGCGGCTAGCTATTTATTTGGCGTTTTTTGATGATTTCGGCGAAGGCAGACGATATTTTTAAGTTTTCTTTTTCTGTAAAGATGTTATATTGTTTTTATTTGTACTTGCGGACAACATTAATCATAAACCAGAGATTAATATGGGATTATCACAATTTTTCATTGTGCGAGTATAAAATATCAATGTTTTATGATAACTCCATTTCGTACAATCACGTCCATTTCCTGCCTCATCCATTATTGTACAAATAAGGTATGCCACTTTCGTTAAACTCTTAGTCTAATCATATAGGCATTGTTTTTTTAAATGAATTTGTATGTTTAAACATGGAGAGTAGATAATGAACTGAATTATTATTTTCATTTGCGATAATTTCTATTATGATTCATTCATTCGTTCATAGTGTTCTGCCCATGGGCAGGTCTTTCACTGCAAACCCAGTATTCTCCAGCCTTTCCTACTTTCTGCCTTCCTCTTTGTCTCCTCATATGATCCATATATCTTAATGTCGTCTTATATTATATATTATTTAATTTATCATTCCGCATTGTAGTTTATGTAACACAGACATACTTAAAACTTAAAACCAAACTCACTGTTGGCAGGCACGTCTCCAACTCAGTGTGAAATCAGATTTCGAACGAACTGGTGTGATTGTGAATGTGACTGTTTCCGAAGTGTCCAGTATATTATTCTTGATCTACTTCATTCAATTTTGAAGAAAAATGCCGCGTAAAACTCCATACTTAAAGAAAAGAAAAACATAATGTGTTGAAGATTGGGTGGAAGAAGTTGCCGGTGATAGTTCTAAAGCTCGATGTATATGGTGTAAGGTGATATTGAATGCAAAATATTCAGATTTAATTGTGCATACGATTTTCCATAGAATATAGAGTCTACGAAGTGATACACACTTTCCATAATTTAGTCTACATTTTTATAAAATTCTCCAGTTCCTAAAACTGTATAGTTTGTATTTCAAATTTGGAAGTGATGTATTAAGAAAAATCTGGAGTTTTTCAAGTACAGTTTAGCGGTTTTTTAAGCTTGTGCAGCGGTAAATGGGATTCTGAGTTGGCAACACTGCTCAAGACAGCAATTCGTGAAAAAATTTCAAACATAACAGTCGAAATGTTGCAAAGTGTAATGAGAAACTTCAAAGAGCGATTACAAGAATATATGCACGTTGGTGGAGGACATTTGAAGGATGTCAGTTTCAAAAAGTAGTGGTTACATGCAAATGGCATATTGTATCCTATATTTTCATATAAAAGTTAATTTAATATAATATCTAAAGTTTGATTTCATTATTTAGAAATCTTACGTTTCTTTGGCCCAGTCTGTACACGGTCTCAATTTACGAGCTCTGGAGTGAAGAAAAGTACTTGGAGTCACCCTGTAGCTGCCCGTAACATGTCTGAGGAAGGAAGTAGCTTCTCTTGTTACAGATATATGCAAGATCCGAGACTCTAAAAGCAATACGGTTGCGGTGTCTTTTCAGAACGATGTTGGCACAGGGGTAGAGTGTTTTACATTGGAAATGCGAGACTCCGAGAATAAGGAGTAACAGGGTCGCCTGCGAAACATTAGCAATGCTGAAACGCTTGTAAAGTTTAAGTCAAGAGCAACTTAACATCTGCTGGTGGTAATAATAAACTGAGTTAAAAGTAGGCAGAAAGAACACGTCCAACTATGAGGTAAAAAGATTACTCAAAGAACCTTCGAATTCATAAAGAACACTATTCAAAGTTCGTGAGGTAAGCCTATCTCTTGTAGCTCGGTGTTAAAGAAAGAGTTTCTGATTCAGTTAGTTTCAGAGCCGTTTCGTATTTTGCATATATTTTTCCGAATATTGAGACGATTCTGATATATATGCTCTTTTGTGGATGCCTGTCTGCATTGACATATGTGACCAGGTGCAGGAAATGGGACCTAAAGTAGGATTTTTCATTTTTTTATTTTTTGTGGTTTCAAAAAGAGGATGCAATACTGAGCATTAAAAAAATTCATGGTTCTAGGTGCTACAGTTTTTAATATATTACTTATTGAATGTTGATATTACATTATGTACTTTTCGAGAAAAATGCAACTCTTTCTTTCATTCATTCATTCATTCATTCATTCATTCATTCATTCATTCATTCATTCATTCATTCATTCATTCATTCATTCATTTATTTTATTCCATAGATCTTACATGAGCAATGAAGCTTTAAGATGTGGAACAAGTCAAAATTTTACAATATTACAATTACAATTTTTACAAATTTTTATAGTTTTACAATTTAGTAATTTTCTACAATTTTTACAATTTTGTGCTATTTTTTACAATATTTTGGCGAGATGTAGTGAGATGAGGTGAGGTCCGAGGATTCGCCAAAATATTACCCGGCATTTGCCTTTTGATTTGGGGAAAACCTCGGAAAAACCCAACTAGGTAATCAAATCAAAGGGGGGTAATCTAATCAAAGGGGTTGATGCCAAGGATTCGCCATACACAATCCGGCTTCAGTCCCACGGCTGTGAAAAACCTCGGAAGAAACCAAAGACCAAAGGAGGATCCAACCCAAGCTCGAACGCAGCTCTGGATCAGCAGCCCAGCGAGTCTGCCGACTGAGCTACATCGATGGCTCTACTAAAAATATACAATATTATAAGAAATATTTAAGTATTTAAGAAGCACTGTGTAGCTTTAATGAGTTATACATGAAATAAGAAAGTAAAATTAACATTAACATTGCTTATTTATGTGTTAGTATGTTGCAAGCTGTGTTTGATTGATAATACAAAAGTAATTTTTTCTGAAAAATGAATTGAACGTAAAGCGAACGTAAATTAATATGAAATACAACACACACATTAAATATTAAGTTATAGCATGGAATTGATATGAAATACATACAGAAAACATAAAGAACTTAAAACAATTGAAACAATGTCTTCTAGCTGGCCATCAGATTTTGCATTCTCCACGTCACTTTGTTTCACTTTCACTGTCACGTGATGTAAAATAATGAGTTTAAAAAGTTTGAAATTCATCACGTAAAGCTTCTATATTAATTTCCTTCTCCATGACATTAAATCAAGGACAATTCCAACAGCTGATTATAGTACAAAATGAAAGGGACCTGAATTGAATTGAATTGAATTGAATTGAATTGAAAGAGGTGAAGTTGGAGGAGAAAATTAAAAGGTACTCAAAACGCGTCCTTGCAAGGGGTTCGGGGCTGAAAGAAACTAAATATGTGAGCTCCAAACCTGTTGGCCACTTGTCACACTCCGGGTTACGCTGCTCCATTGAAGGAACTCTAGAAAATTTTGAAGGGGAAAAGCCGTAAATGGACGTAACCTCTTAGGTACCACATACGCGAGGGGACGGAAATGTGATCAAAGTGATCACGGGACGAGGAAGAAGTGACTGGTGTAAATCTGCACATTGAAAGGGGCTTTGCCATTTCGCAGTACAAGTGGAGTCGAGAAGACTCTGTCACCTGTTGTTCGATAACAAGGCAGGCGAAGGCCGTCAGAAGAGACGCCGTGAATTCTGAATCTGCAAATTGAAAGGTTCCCTGTCCTTTCGCAATGCAACTAGACGAGTAACCTCGCCCATATAAGAGGTAAATTATAGGGACCTAAAATCGGCAATGTTATAATCCCATAAACGACTTTGGGTCCCTTTTCTTCTGTCGGCATTCAGTCAGTAAGACTCACTTTGCGCGATTTTGTGGAAAATAATAAAACTACGTCCTAGTTTAGTGTGTAAAGAAAGCCTACAGGTAGCGAAGATGGCAAAACATAGAAATGCAGTTTTTACACCGCAAACGTTATTTTGTTCTCCTGTAAAATTTCCTTTCACGACTTCAGGTCCCTTTCTGCGCAACGGGTCACATATGCTAACCCCACAACAGCCCAGATTTCATCAAACATTCCCGTTTTCCTTCTAAGGGCAAGCAGAGACTTAATGAGATCGTCATATAGGCCTATATTGTTCCTTGATCAAAACCCAGAAGAACGGGTAACGAGTATCATTTAAAACGTAAGGCGCCACACACAATAATTATTTGATCAAATTTATGCGCATATAGGCCTAAAGAACAAAACTAAAATTCTTGAATCATTTATCTATAGCAATATCACTAGAGGTTTTGATTTATCTAGAGAAAATCAAAACTCGAATGGGATTTAATTGACTATTATACGATTAGAAGAAAGTATATAAAGATTAGAAGAAATACTATTATATAATAAAACATAAATTGACTTACGAAAATACTACACTGTCTTCTACTGTATTATTGTACCGTCTCATCATTATAAATATTCCGCTAGATGGCAGTAGTGTGTTATGATGAGTCTGAGAGAATAAAAATAAAGGAGGGAATAATCCAGGCAAATATGCTTGAAATCGGTGCGACACATTTTACGCCCCATAATCCACCGCGAAATACCGCCAATTGTCAAATATTCAATTGCTGATATCGGTTTCGGTCATACGTAAACGTTTAGAATGGATGTAGAGGTAACAGGAGTATCAGCAATTATTATATCAATGTACATTTATTAAAAGTGTTATGGTTGTGACATGGACTGAACACTTCATTTCCACACTCTTTCTTTTATCAAGAAGGATGTGGATTCCTTCATATGTTAAAGCATAGGGAGACGTATCAACGGACATATTCTACAGTTGAGCCGAACAGAATATTAGCTTATTTTTTATGAATAACACCTGCTAAAATTGACTACACTTTTGAAATATTCACAACACGAAACAATTTGTAATCGTAATAATATGAACAAAACAGCTGATAAATACACCGGAAAAGGAGAAGAACTATGGGTAATTTAACAGCCATACTACTAGTAATTAGTACACCTTTTTAGTTCCACAGTTTCAAGCTTATGGTCAGGGGCTGTCATGAGCTGTTATCAGTTGTGTCAACTATACAATCTTCATTGAACTCTATGGACGATTATTATTCAAGAAGACTTAGTTGATTCAGTTTCATTTTTATTAAAACAGTTACATTCCACTTCAGTTATCAATACATATTAAACAATATCTGACACGTGACTACCCATAATCTAATACAGTAGACGTCATAACATAACCTAAATAATATAAACAAGATAAATGATAGAAAAGTTTTAATTAAGGATGAAGAAATAAACATGGAACATTTTAAAAGATATAATTATTGAAAATACAATAGTGGCAAACGAAGCAAAATGCTAGGGAGGTGACAAAAACAATTGCTAGGGAAATGATAAAAATTGTAGGATAAGCAGCCATATTGGTTGAAACACGTTGTTTAGTATCGTTTTATTGGTCAAAAGTAGTATGACGTAATAAAAGTCATCATAATACACTGCTCTCTTAAACTCACTGAGCATATTGGGAATTAAATCTATGGCTTTTCCAAAACACGCTATGAAAGCTTTCATACAAAGCAATTTTTATTTCTAAAAAGGGAGCAAAAACGAGTAAAATTGTATTAAGCTTTTTTGTTTGAAATATCTCAAAGAGTAACTCCTTGAAATTAATGGAATTACTTACGGTTCACCCTAGATGATATGGTACATATTGTTGGCTACTGACAGCGAAACATCTAAAAGGCGAAGGAAAGGTAAATGGAAGTGATTGGTATTCTAAAGTTGTGGTTGAATACGGTTCGATGTCTTGTGTACACACACACACGTGCTGTGTGCAAGGGTTCTGAATGACCGTTGTGCATTATATCGGCGGAATTGCTAACGTTTTGCTTGCACCCCTCACATAACAAACACATAAATCAATAAACACTGGGAGAACATCCCCCCCCCGCAACAAAAATGAAGCAGACACGCAAACGTTGCGTCTGTCTGCATTTCTAGAACGAGCTACCGAGGGATGGCAGCATTGGTGGACACTGTCCCCGGTTCGAATACCCACCAATATTTTGAATATGTACTGGGGACTGGGTAGCCTGAGTATACGACTGAAAAAAATTTGCTATTACTCTTCAACTTTTGAATCTATCGATTTACAATTTTTACAGAATACACAATATTTGAAGATATATTTTGGTTGTTAGATTATCTGTCTACTTGATTTTATAAAAAAATTTAAACTGAAAAATATTAATTAAATTTTAGTTAAAACATAGCTATCTATTTTAGGAACATTTTCCCCAGAAACCCTTTACACTACAGGTCCCTAAAAATTCAAGAATATTTCCAATGTAGTTGACTATATTTGCTGCTATATTAATCACATTATTAATATTCGTTCAACAGAAAAAAATTATTTTCCATCCTGAAAAAAATATTTAAAACATTTTCTATTTTTTCATACTTTTCTTGCTGTAAATCCATAATAATTTTGATAATATTGTGAAAGTGGCCATGCTTCTTCACTACAATATGCAATAATCAATCAATCAATTAATCAATCAATCAATCAATCAATCAATCAAAGGACATTATGGAGTATGTCGACTCCATGTCGATTTTACAAAACACTTCCACTCTATTCTGTCTTTTGCTAGTTCCTCCCAGTTGGTAATTCCCATTTTCATGCACTCCTTCTGAATTTCATCTTTCCATCTACTGTACTACGAGGTCTTCCCAGTGACTCTGTGTTGTTAAAGGTGTTCATATACACGCAGATTCATGAGGATTTATCGTCACTTACGAAGCTTATTTCCGAAGACATTCTGAGCAAAAAAGTCATATAAACATTTGTCCTAATCTCAATATTTTCAGAGTTACACTAATTTGAAGTTGTAAGTAAAATACCTTATTCTTTAGTTTTAAGGGTAAAAATAATATTACAAATAGAGAATGAACTATTTCTTTAATTGGCTAGTATCCTGAAGGTAAAAATGTGTTGTTAATTGCTATATGCAGATTATGTTTTTCAATTTTTAACTAAATATTACGTCATTCTTATGTGCTTATCACAAAAATTGTTGCAAATCATACGACTTTAGGAACTTGATTCTTTACAGTTTAATTATGCATCGTAATGTACAGTCTCCAAGAATTTACAAGAGTGGCGTGATTTGTAACAATTGTTGTGATAAATGCGTAAGAAAATGTAATTCTATAGCTAAAAACCGAAAAAAAATCTGTACGAGCAACTATGGAATTCACAACACATTTCTAGCTTCAGAATATTAGTTAATTAAATAAATAATACTCCTGAATAGTTCATTCTTTCTAAACTCAACAACTTCAAATTAGTATAATTCTGAAAATATTGAGATTAGAACAAATGTTTATATGACATTTTTTGCTCAGAATGTCTTTGGAAATAAGCTCCGTAAGGGACGGTAAATCCTCGTGAATCACTCTGTATATTCGTTTTGTGCTGCTGGAGTCATCCTTACGTATAACATGTCCTGCCCAATTTAATCTTCTAGCTCGTGTTACATCTAAAATTGACGGTTGATTATAAAGTTTGTGAACATCATTATTATGTCGAATTTTCCACTTGTTTTCAAGTCGGTCAAAACTTGGACCAACAATTTTCCTTAACACTTTGTTTCCAAAAATCATTAATTTGTGTTTTTCCTTTTTAGTTAAGCTGCATGTTTCCGATCCGTATAATAGTACAGGTTGGATTAGTGTTTTGCACAAAATGATTTTTAAATTTCTGGTTAAAAACGGGAAGCTAATAATTTGTGAATAGCGTAAAAAGTTTTGTTTGAATTATGTAGTCTGTTAAGTAAGCACATGAATTATGGGTATGCAAAATTTCAGCCTTCTAGTCCCAGTAGTTTCTGAGAAAAATGTTTCTAAATTACCGATATTTTTAACTTAAATTTGATTAATATTTTTCAGATTTAAATTTTTTTATAAAATCAAGTAGCCTATATTAGGTAGAAAGATAATCTAAAAACCATAATATACCTGCGAATATTGTGTGTATGCTGCAAAAATTGTAAATTGATAGATTCAAAAGTGGAAGAGTAATTGCAAAATTTCTTCACTGATTTCACTTATGCACAACAGCCATACGCTCAGAATATCCAGTACCCTATATCTGTTTGTTTAATGCAAATCTTCAGTAATATTCCTGGAAAAACGTAGGAAATAAGATTCTTTCTTTGAATATCTATTATTCATCATATTCGTTGCTCCATTATCGGCACTTCTTCGCAGCATAAATTCCAAATGTCCTCTTCTTATTAATCTGATTGTATAAACTGATTAATGTCTCACTTTTAATAATTCTTCTCATTGCCTTACTTTTATCCTTCTTTCTTTACATAATAAATTTTATCATTAAATTCTCAGCAAATTTTCTTTTTCTTTCTTTTCTCTTTTTATCCCCTCTCCATCATCTATAACTTATATTTGTAATAGATTACATCTCAAACTTTTCGATCATAATTATTCATTCTTAAAATTCCTTCCTTTCATCCATCTTGTCGTTATAATGCAATCTTAACTTATAATTTATTTGTTGAGGATTGTCAGTATGAAAATGTCCCCATAACAGGTTACGAGCCTGTTGATGGGTTAGTCCAGTGATGGGGCTGCCATCTTAATGCCTCTGGACTGGCATCCTCGTTTAATTCCCCAAACGGGAGGGGTGCCATCTCCGCCGACTGAGCCGTGTTGCGGGGTATCAGAGAATTACAGGAAAATTCATTCGTCAAGCATCTAGGCAATAAATATGCCGCCAACAACAGGTCATCGAGTGCTGCACAAGCGTCCTAATTTGTACGCATGCAAAATGTAGGTTTTCAAGAATCTTTTATTTTTTTTTTAGGTGATCGTATCTGATTGTTTTCTTACACAGTAATTCTATTATAATATCTATTAACCATTACGCATTAAAAGTGTTTATAAAATTTAAATGAAAAAATTATCTAGTTCAAGACACTTTCAGTTTTTCTTACAGCAATGATTATTGAATGTTACCTTACACAGCATTTCTGTGATTGAATATTACTTTACACAGTAATTATATTATAATATCTATTAACCATTACACATTAAAAGTGTTTGTATAAAATTTAGACGAAAAAAAATATGTACCTCAAGACACACCTTACTCAGTTATTCTGTTATATCTATTGACTATTATGCATTGAAAGTGTTTTTTATTAAAGTCAGATGAAAAAATACATACTTGAATAATATTTTAGTTTTTTTATAGTGATGATTGTCTGATATCTTACAAAGAAATTCTAGGATTCTATTAGCTATTATGCTTTAAAATTCTATTGTATAAAATTTCTTTGAAAAAAAATTAGCTATAGCAACTTTTTTTTATTTTAGTAGGTTATTTTACGACGCTTTATCAACAGCTTTGGTTATTTAGCGTCTGAATGAGATGAAGGTGATCAAATGAGTCCGGGGTCCAACACCGAAAGTTACCCAGCATTTGCTCATATTGGATTGAGGGGAAGCCCCGGAAAAAACCTCAACCAGGTACAGTAACTTGTCCCGACCGGGAATCGAACCCGGGCCACCTGATTTCGCGGCTAGACGTGCTAACCGTTACTCCACAGGCGTGGACTAGCTACTTCTTTAAGACTCTTTCAGTTTTTTTATAGTAATGATAGTTGCCTATTTTTCTCTCTCTTGTGCGAATGAGGGACCCGAAGGCTTAGCTTACACTGCAGCCTGAAGCTTATTGTTATTACCACTTCTATTCTGTGAATGATTGGGTAGCCGAACGGCCGTGCTCTTGTACAAGTGAATTTAATCTGGGTTATTTTATGGATATGAATGATGATGATGATGATGATGATGATACGTGAATTAATGATAGCGAAATGAGTCCGAGGTCCAATGTCGAAAATTACTCAGCAATTCTGCTTCAATTGGTTGAGGGAAAACCGCGGAAAAACCCCAAACCAGTATAACTGTTACTTTACACAATAATTCTATTATATCTATTAACCATTAAAAATGCTTTGTATTAAATTCAGATGAAAAAAATTCACTTGTTTCAAAACTATTTTTAATTTCATTGTACAGACCCAGAAACAAAATCTCAGCCACCTGAATATTCAAGTTCCAGTTATAACATACTGCGCATGCTCAGTAAGCACCCGAGTTGTAGCCTATTGACCTAACATTATAGAAATCCTGTTATGTATACGTCTAAAATCAGTTATTTATAACAAACAGAATAAAAATATAACCCCAAAAAGATACAAAAACGTATATGTATGTAGGTTATGTAAGAAGTAAATGTGATACACTTTCCGCGCAGTATTCTAATATCCAAGGTTATATCTACCTACCTCTACATGCTCCCAAGCACGGCAATGACTTGCCGTGATATAAATTTCATGGTGATAAAACTGTGTATGTAAACGCTTCTGTGTAGCTTCCATATTTTAAAAAATGCAAACACTAGGGAGAAGGGACTGATATTAGAACAACTCTAAACCTTCCCTGAATCAATAACTTCATTCTATACAACTATAGAAGTCCACGCTTCATGCGTCTTTCCCCATTTTAAATCTGGGCTTAACGGCATAGAATTCTCCCCTCACGCATTCTAGCACGGACATTAATTTTCAGACAGAATATATGATGTCTATCGGCAAAAGAATAGCCCTTTTGAGCAAAGTTATCCCGTCCAATGTTGCCAGACTTGCATAGCTGTCAGATTTCCGAGCTGTCCTCTGCATAGTAATGGCTATCTTCCCCCTTCACGCGATATGCCACCTGCCTCGCTCAGTACTGCAAACAAAACAACGCGAAATATAACTGTTTTAAAGGATATCGCAATGACAAAGCGTTTTGTTGTAGTCACGTGTACACTTCCTAACATCGGATATGACTCTTCGTGGACATTCGAACACGCAAAATCCCTAAGGAATTGAATAAAGGAAGGCGTATGAGCGGAGGTATCTAACACCGTAATGCGGAGGAGGAATTAAAAGTCGTTTTGGCGATTGAGATGTCAGTCATCGACTTCTGTAGTGCGTACGATGCAACATTTACAAATTACAGACTTACAAATTATGCCTCTTAATCTCTTAATTAACTAATTAATTTAGTTCCCGCTATAGCTCAATCTCAAAGTTTCTTCTTCTTCTTCTTCTTCTTCTTCCTCTTCTTCTTCTTCAAATTTATATCTTATAGTTTATTCCGAACTCAAGAGATTAGGGTATCAATCTCCAAACTGATATTTCTCTCTCTCACGAATCAGTGACCCAAAGGTTTACACCGAACCCCGAGGCTTATTGTGTTTACCACTCCTATCGAAGGTATGATTGTTGAAGTTCATAGGACCGTATTCTTGTAAGTATCGTGATTCACTATTTGCTGCCATCCATCGATTCAGCTTACATAGCACTCAGTTTCGAACAAGTCCGCATTTAATGCACCTACGTACCTCTGAGGGCAATGCTTAAAGTGGACAGGTGTGAGCCAGGTACGCATACGAAACCTGGGAAACGAGCCAGTATGGCATACCGTTAATACGACTGGTAAAATGCGAATTTAATATACCTTTATATAAAGGTGTCGTTCATGCCAAACAGTTAGTTTATTTAGTCTGCGTTTAATTACATATTATGAATATGATAAAAGCTCCTTTACATAATTTTAATGAAACTGTTACACATTTTTCATGTAAAAGATAAAAAACTTCCAACAATTCGGGATGGACACGATTCTAATAACAGAAAGTAACTGTTGATCTCATCATTGCGTCAATTGTGAAAATAGTTTTATTCTCCACAAGTCTGAGCCAAGTTTAGATTAGTGAGAGACACGTGTGAGATCAGTACCTGTTACGAATAACTGCTAGACTACACAATATGTCCGACACGCGAAAGAAAGGAAGTGTGGAGACCTGTGGCTTCTGTTGTGGGTTTTGGATGGAGAAATAAATGTATGAATGGATGAATGAAAAATGAATTATAGGTGAATGAATTGAAAGACTGAATGAATAGAGGTATGAAAGAATTAATGCATAGACTTAATTAATTAATGAAAAATGAAGAAATACATCAGTAAATGGAATATATTAATAAAAGGAAAGAATAAATAAAATGGATGGGTAAATGAATGAAAATAATTAATGAATGAATGAAAGTAAGAATGGATGAATGAATAAATGGATGAATGTAGAATTAATGGAAGAATGAATTAATGAAAGGAATGAATGAAGTGGATGAATAAATGAATGCAAGAATGAATTAATTACTTGGACGAATGGAAGTATGAAAAGATTGATAGATGGATGAATGGATGAAAGTGTGAAAAAGTGAGTCAATACATGTAATGAATGAATGAAAAATGATAGAATATACACATAAATGGATAATTAATGAATTAAAAAGTGAATGAAATGCATGGATAAAATGAGTGAAAATTATGAATATATAAAATAAATAAATGAGAAGTGATAGAATATCGGATAATGGAAGAATTAATGCATTAAAAGGGAATGAAATGCATGGATAAAATGAGTGAAAATAATGAATATGTAAAATAAATAAATGAGAAATGATAGAATATACGGATAAATGGAACAATTAATGAATTAAAAAGTGAATGAAATTCACGGATAAAATAAGTGAAAAAAATAAATATAATATAAAAGAATAAATGGGAAATGGTAGAATATACGTATAAATGGAAGAATTAATGAATGGAAAAGTGAATAAAATGCATGGATAAAATGAGTGAAAATAATGACTATATAAAGTCATTAAATGAGAAATGATAGAATATACTCGTATGTATAAATGGAAGAATTAATGAATGCAAAAGTGAATTAAATGCATGGTCAAAATGAGTGAAAATAATGAATGAATAGATGAATGAATGGAAGTATGAAAAATGAATGAATATGTACATGAAATGGCGAATGAATAATGAATGAATGAATGAATTAGTTAATGGATGGATGAAAAATCAATGGATGGATGGATAGACAAAATAAATAAAGAATGTTCTAGGAAATAAATCTTTTATTTTCTTACTTGAGTCGATAGTGAACGATTTAATTTCCGAATGTCCTGCAAATCATAATTTAAGAAAATAAACCGCAGACAATAAATAATATCAATGATAGCACGATAAAGAATTAATTTTCTTGAGAAGCAAGTAAAACATACATTAAGAATAAGCTGTACCATCCTTTGGCACCGATTATTATGTCTTATACTTTCACAAAACTTTTTATATTCTTCTTATAATGAGAAAGTAAAACCTATTCGCTAAAAGAAATTCGTCAGAATATAAAAACGCGACTTTCCAGAACACGACACAGAGATAACGACCGCCAGAGGGCGTCTGTTGGAAGAACACCCCATAAAGGAGCAGAGCGCCTCGAGGGGTTCCGCAGAGATCGGGCTGTTTAACTTCTGCACCCAGAAAGCGTGAAAGCACCCTCGCCTTGAGTGTTGGCTTCGTCGCGTTGTCTTTAGTGCAACACCGAGTGGAAGCTCGCCGCAAGGGGTGGCAGTCTATAAACGACATCTGGGAACAGAGGCGAGAAAGGATGACTTATGCTATAAGTACGCCGACGCCCTCATTGAGGTCAGGCCTCGCAATTATTTATTTTTTATTATTTGAAGAATAAAGAAAAATTATTGGGATGATGTAAACATTCGATTTAGGGACCTTCATAACAACACACTTTTCGGTATACTCGGTTCCGACGTCTGCAGTGGTTGTTCGATCTAGAGCAGACCAACCAAGTCTCAAGAGCTACTTACTCTACGTCACCGTTCACCCCCACCTCTTAAAACTGGTTCACAATAAACCGGAAACAAGAATCGGAACGAAAACGAAAACGGTAAAATTGTTAAAATGTGTGCATTTAAATGTGAACATTCACAATTAACGAAAAGCTTGTCGGGGCCCAGGATCGGGAACGGAGAGTTGGCCAAGTTTCAACTTTGGCGTTCACGTTTCCGACCACAGCCCACTAAATTCATTCTATTGCCATCTAAAAGCTATTTTGTCGTCATTAATTTTTTAGCAAAAAGACCGTGACATAACCTATGCATTATTTTGTTCTGTGCTGTGCATCATGGAGCAAGTTTTATTTGATGAGATTCTAATATTGAGTGTTGAGGAAAATCCTCACGTTTACGATAAGCGGCGCGCATCGTATAAAGATGAGAAAATGAAGGAGAATACGTGGCTTTCAATAGCTGCATCTTTGAACACCGATCGTACGTGAATCATATTTTATTACTGTATTGGTTGTATTACACACTACATATTCATGCTTCAATTCAATAACTACTGTTGTGTTCATTTTTGTTCTATTACAAATGTTTCTTCTCTAATTATTTTACGTTATGGTAGACTTAAAATAGGTTGTGATAATAAAGATGCATGGGCATATTTATAGTACCGTACCTAATGAAATGTTTCAGTTGAAATTTCGAAGTTGGTTAACCTGTGTTTATGTTGGCTGCCTTATACTCATGAGAGAACGCCATTGGTCAATTATACACAAAGAACATCAGATTGGTAATATCGACTTTACATATCGTTATTGACATGCATGTAGATATGCATAGACGTCAACGTTCTCGTTTATTGTGAATCTGAAGGATTCACTGTAAGGAATGGTGAACGGGAAAAAATGTTCGGACAGGAGAAGATATCAGAAGATAGACGACATTAAGATATACGGATGGTATGCGGAGACTAACAGGAAGGCGGAAAAGAAGGAAAATTTGAGAATGCAGGTTTTGCAGTGAAAGACCTTCCCCAGGGCAGACGACTATCAATGAATAGAATGCAACTTTAAATTGTTTGTTTTTAGATAACCTTAAGTGTTTTAGTTCTACAAGTACATCATTTCATTTTTATTTCAATTTTTATTGTCCCTGAGTTTTTCAATGTACTTCACTCTCACCCCCTCTGCTAGTAAACTTCCAACTGTCCTCAACACAGAACCAAGGCCGCGTATGCAGTGAAAGTCACCTTACGGTCATAGTAAACAGTACTGAGTTAGTGAGAATAGTACGTTCCAGAAATATGTTCGTGTTTTCCATTGACGAAAGAGCTTTCAATATTGAATCATATTTTCGCACAGATACTGTCGTCCATTTGCCGACGTCGCATCCCGGTTTCCCCCACCCGCTTCTGCTCGCCCCTCTGTAAAGGCTAGTGGCTGGGCTGTCTTAGCTCTTTTCTGAAAACATTAATTTGTTAGGTATTGGACGTCTATGTAATTTTGTACAACTCTTTAAAATAACTCAAATAAAAGGACTTCGTTAAGTAATTAACCGTCACGTGATTTCCCCCCTTTCTACGACCCTGCGACAAAACCACTTGGACGGACAGTAGATAGCATGTCTGAATAATTTTGTCGGACAGAAGTGAAGATTGAATTTACAGTACGTAAGGTACTCTTTTATAGAGTAGGTACAGAATTATTTCGACATGAGTTACTAGTACGAAGGACGAAACTCGTAATTGAAAGTAGGTACAATAATCTATAGTGCGATAATATGCAAAAAAAAAATAACTGAAGCCTGTATCGAAATGAATGGCCATCATTTTAAAAAATGTGTCTAAATATCCATATTATGATTATTTTTCAATTTAACTTCATTCTCTATATTGTACGCTAATGTGTTGTAGACAATATAATATACACTGCATAATGAATACGTCCGAATGGATGGCTCAGTTCGTGAGTAAAAACACTTATTGTTAATGCAGCACTGTAGTGATTAAACTTAAACTTAATAAAAATTATCAAACTGAAAATCGCAATATTTCCTAGTTTACGTAAATGGATGAACTACTTTTCTTCCGTCCTATACCTAATAAAGTGATTTGTTTGTATTTTACACCAGTATCATCGAACTCCAGTCGTGGAAGGGGGTAGCAAACGGTGTTTCCGGTTCTCAACCGTTAGTCCAAAGGTATAGGCAGGTTAATATTAGAAATATTAGTAAAAATAAAATGATGTCCCTGTATAAACAGTAATATTTTATTATAACACGACGATGTCTTACGGTAAGGCGAAAACGTACGTTAAATGGACTTTTAAAACCTTAATATAATATAAGTGATTATACTGAAGCATTTTTGTATCAAGACACAAATAGTGCAAAATAAAGATCCATAATTCATGCTAATTTGCAGCAGAAACAATATTCCTATTAAGAAAAACTGTCCACGGTACCTTCCGACCGTGAAGTCCGAGATTCTTTAATGAACCTCGCGAGTTAACACCACGGCGGGTTGCATAGCTGGTAGGGAATGGGGTGAGTGAGGGTGTGTTCCTTGCTCTATCGATTCACTCTCTCCGCGCAAAGCAAACCACAGCAGAGACCCTGTACAAGCCAGAGAGGACTCGTCTCTCTACCCGTTCCCATCACCACTCTCGAAACAACAGACTTCCGACAACGAAATCCATTCTCTTCGACTCCTCTTTCCCCTCTGTCTTTTTCTTTGCATTCATACAACAATGGAATAGGAAAGCAGCGAGGATGATCATAGACACACGGACTATCCCCTGCTCCAAAAAGAAGCAACCCGATTGCTCTTTTTTTATTCCTCTGTACTCAGCTCTTTCAAAACGACTCGTAATTTGGTGTAATCAATGCACACGGGAATTGTATTCCCTCTCCTTTGCATAGCACAGAAAGCGATCTCAGCTGTTGAAGTAAGCTTTGATATCCGGCGGATTTTTATCTTTAAGATCGTAAGTTTGAGACTCCGCTTTTGCCTACGCCAGAGAAAAAAACTTCAAAGTCACAAAGAAGAGACATGCTTTATTACTTTTCAGTGAGAAGAAGTAGAAATGAAAGTATTGTGGTGCTGCGAAAAAAAGTCCCTTTCAATGTTTTCCAGGAAATCTATACAGGAAGTTTTCACATTATTGATAACTAGCCGTAACCGTGCGCTCCGCTGCACCCGTTAGAAATAAATATAAAGTAATTACATAATTAAAATAGGACATTTGATCTAGGGAACATTCGTGTTTGATAGAAGGATAAATAGTTTAATATGTTACTTAATTTAAATTGTATTTAAATAATTAAAATGCGGTCATTTTGATACAGAGAGCAATCATTTGGTGCAATGACAATTCCTTTAACATGTTTCTTAATTGTTATTACATGCAACCATAGTTTAATGAAGATTGACATATCATTTAGTTTTAATGTGTATACTTTATATTACTTGCTATATGTTCCAGAATTTACTCTAATAACATTGTAGAATTATGTCCATCTAGAGAAACTACACTTTCCAATGGTGAAATAATAATTAAACAATTAATTAGCTTCCGATATTACTTCATACAAACACAGAAACATTCTCTGTAGGCTATGTTTAATAGCTTTCGATTGTTGTTGTCCAAGGCCCCTTATAGACGAATTATTTGTTTTTATTTCAGTATAGCGCCTTAGATGGCGTTATTGTAATTTTAAAACTCATTTATCTCATTAAATATCAGTTCTATCAAAATTTGGTATAGAATAAAACTTATCGGAAATTATTTTTAAAGAAACTTTTGCTATGTAATATTTTTCATGAAAATCAATAATAAGCGAGATATTTCGATTTATTTAATTCAGGCCCCCTTATAACTCCCTTTTAAATAAAGTATCTTGAATGCCATATAGCCTAAAATCTAAGTTACAACGAACTTAATTTATATGCCAATTTTCATATAAATCGGTTCAGCCATTATCGCGTGAAAAGGTAACAAACATCCAGACATCCAGACAGACAGATAGACATACAAACAAAAATGTCAAAAAAGCGATTTTAGGTTTCAGGATGGTTAATTATACACATTAACACCAATTATTTTTGGAAGATCGAAAATTACCAGAAAAATTTTGGCTACAGACTTATTATTAGTATAGACTAGGGGGCGGATTTTGATGACATAAACATAGCTGAAAAATGATCAAATAATGCCCTTACATTTACATAAAAATGTCCCGAAATTTTAAAAGAATTACCGTAACATTAGAAAGATTGGATATGGTAACATATCTAGAAAGACTGAGGGGGTCGTTTTGATCCCTTGCTTTATATTGCCTTAATATGCACGGAGAAATGATTTGGTTGTGTAATATGTAATATAATGCCGTAGTAATCCAATATACAGTCTGATCCGTTTGGGTATGGATAATATTAATTTATTATTATAAAGCTATTATAAAGCTATGATAGTAGGAAAAATTTCTTGCTGGTTGTATTATGATTAAAAGATGGGAGTTTCCATATATGACAATAAACAATGCATAATCTGAAAGAATAAATGAAAATCGTAGATGAATAAAATGGCTACTAGGAATCAACAGCGGACACAATATTTCTTTGGTATGCGAAATTTGAGTGTGTTAAAAGAGTTCAAAGGGAATTTCGACGTGAGTATGGTGTGCGTAATGTACCTAAATACGAAAAATGTTATGTTTTATTTAACGACGCTCGCAACTACAGAGGTTATATCAGCGTCGCCGGATGTGCCGGAATTTTGTCCCACAGGAGTTCTTTTACATGCCAGTAAATCTACTGACATGAGCCTGTCGCATTTAAGCACACTTAAATGCCATCGGCCTGGCCCGGGATCGAACCCGCAACCTTGGGCATAGAAGGCCAGCGCTATACCAACTCGCCAACCAGGTCGACTCCTAAATACGATTCCATAATGTTGTGGTATCGAACATTTGTAGAAACAGGCTCGTGTTAAAAAAAAAACATACAGGAGGTCGCAGGCAAACCCCAGATCTAACCCCTCTTAACTTCTTCGTGTAGGGTTTTGTTAAAGACTTTGTCTATTCACAGAAACCCAGGAACATTGATGATCTGAGAGTAAAAGTTACTCAAGCTTTTCAACAACGGACATGGGCTGAATTGCATCACCGTGATGAGTTGTGCAAGTTGCGCAATGGGGTCATGTTGAGCTCTGAGGAATCTCCCATCTTTCGGTGTTGGATGCACAAAGTTTCAACAAATAAAGTTTAGTAGTAAATGTTTTACGGTGTTTTTATTTTATCCATACCCAAACGGATCACCCTGTATTTTAAGCATCATAATGATGGTAAAGAATCGCTAGAACGGAGAAAAATTCTCTCCGACACCGGAACTCGAAACCAGCTTTACGTGCTGGCGCTTTATCCACAGTTAAAGAACAGGATACTAACACATTACAAAAAATAATAGCATAACAAAATCGACACTAAACAGTATGAAAATAATACCATAATAGACAAAAGAAAGTACAAAACAGATCTAAAGATTGGAATATATTAAAAGCAACTCAGTTTGTATATACAGTAAACAGGGGAAAACGTAAGGTTGGATACAACAAATGGAATGTAATAAAATAATACGAAATTTAAATAGAATCAACAATAAAAAGGGTACGATAATAAATTCATCTGGCGATCAAGAGAACGAAAAAAAGTGAAAGTAAGAAAAAGAAACACATATTTTTACATAACTATCGCACAGAAAAAAAGGGCTTATAAGTAAAAGGAATCTGAGTTGAAAAAATGCAACTTAAGTTTATTTTAGAAACTAAGTTATTGTCCGACAGTTTCTGACATGTTGTGGTGGAGAGTTTCAGAGATGAGCTGCAGAAACGGTAAAAGATGAAGAGTAGGAGGATGTTCTATGTTTAGGAATGAAGAGAGTATCTATTTCGTGACATATTCTACATAAAAAACCCTGAAGAATCTTGGCTTTTTTCACCAAAGATAACACTCCGTCACCACTCGGATTTCAATTTAGGTCCGCAGTGATCACAGATCAGTGCTGCCAACTGAACTACGAAGGCGTCTTTTGACAGCAGCTTAAAAACGACATAAATATTGTTAGCCTCACCTATAGCACACATCGCAGCCAAGAACATTGGTTCCACAGAATTATTTAGTTCAGTTTTACAGACTGTCTTCTGGAGACTAAATGATTTAGGTCCTGGATTTACATTTCTTGTTCGAGAAGAAGATTAAATTTTATTCCATTACTTATCGACGTTCAATATAGAACTTTTCCGTGAAACTCAGAGAGTCGAAATAATTGGACAAACTCAGCTTCAGAATTATACGGACTCAAACATAATAAAAGAAAACGAAGGAATAAATTCAGGGTGCAAACATGAGAGACGAAGCTCACAAACGTTTATATTGGATTAAGATCTTCTCCTAAGGACCGGTAGTGTCTGCTGGGCTCGGAGCAGGAGATGAAGTGTTGCGTGCTTGCTTATTCATACGCACTACGCACTCCTGTCTAATTCCAGGTACATAAAACACGACGCGTGCCCCCCCCCCCACCCCAACTACGAAGCTCCGAAGCCTCAACAATGTTAACACTACGTGGCAAGAATTTAAGTTTTATTTAACATCGTGAATACAAAGTTGTACATGTGTAACAATGAAATACACAATGTAACACCCACACTCTCTCGTAATGCATGAAGAATGCAAGAGTCTAGAACAAACTACACAGTTACATATAGGAGAATATGATTATGAAGGAATTGGACTGGTATGAACGTGTAGCTTTTGTAGCCTAAAAAAATGATTGAACATGTTTTGTCAAGAGAATTATTGGATAAAAAAGATTTGATCTCAATTTTACCATTCCTAAGTCTAAACTCACATGGAAACATAATAATAATAATAATAATAATAATAATAATAATAATAATAATAATAATAACAATAATAATATTAACAATAATAATATTAACAATAATAATAACAATAAAAACAATAACAATAATAATAACAATAATAATAATAAAGGGAAAGGAACTGGCCATCCTACCCCAATATCTCTTGGCTTAGTTGCATCACGAATGGTGTCTTGTTGGTATGACTTATAAGGATCAGACCTGTCTTCGTACAGTTGACATAATAATAATAATAATAATAATAATAATAATAATAATAATAATAATAATAATAATAATAATATTAACAATAATAATAACAATAAAACAATAACAATAATAATAACAATAATAATAACAATAATAATAATAAAGGGAAAGGAACTGGCCATCCTACCCCAATATCTCTTGGCTTAGTTGCATCACGAATGGTGTCTTGTTGGTATGACTTATAAGGATCAGACCTGTCTTCGTACAGTTGACATAATAATAATAATAATAATAATAATAATAATAATAGTAGTAAGGGGAAAGGAACTGGCCATCCTATCCCAATATCTCCTGGCTTAGTTGCCTCACGAGTGGTGTCGTGTTGGTATCACTTATGAGGATCAGGCCTGTCTTCGTACAGTTGACTAAACAGTAATAATAATAATAATAATAATAATAATAATAATAATAAATAATATTTATTGACCCTTAAATTATAAATAACAAAACAGGTTTCAAACTTAGAAATAAAACATTCATTTAGAGAATAAAATGGTCTGGCAAGTAACCATTGTTTAATTTTTTGCTTGAATACTGGTACTGTCAAATTTCTGATATCTACAGACAGCACTTTAAAAATCTTTAAACCAGTATATACATAACTCTTCAGAGTCGTAGTCAGCCTTCCTTAGTTCTTTTACTACCACTACCACAATATTATTTTGAGACCCCCTTTTAACTGGCGGCTGCTGGGTTTGCCAACGCTTTAAAACGGCGCTGAATAAAAGTAAGTAGGCTATATATAATCTCTTGTCTGGTCGCAGCGGAACGTGGACTGAGGAAACGTACGGTTAACTGTGTGAACTTCACAGTTTATCGTCGCAAAAGTGACTCCGCTAGCGCAGATCTGAGGCCTGCGTTATTACCGATACGAACTGCCCAGTTAACGCAGTTAATCTGTCAGATATGACGTCACACACGATAAACTGCAAAGTTTGACTAAGACTGCGTATGGGGCCCTTAAGAAATTCCTTCACGTGTAATCCTCAGCTCTCACGAAATCAACCAATGTCTTCCGAAGGGGACTTAGCGTATGACAGCCGGTCATTTTCTTGTCTGAGACTGAATATATTTATAAAACAAGGAATGCCTTTAACAAAAAAGAAAATAGTACGACAAAGAAAAGGGAAGAAGACCACAAAAATGATTAGAAAAATTCAAATACTAATAAGAAAGAAATGTAAAAGAAACAACAAAAAGAAAAGCTGAGAAAAGGAAGAAGAAATGAAGACATAATAAAAGGATCGAAGGAAATGTAAAAGATGGAAATGAAAATATGAATAGAGGAATGGAGAGAATGAAGAAAAATAGAGGCGTTAAGGAAGAAATAATATGAAATTTCATTTTCATCAAAATGGCAATTGTAATTTGATTTATTTTTTGCTTCAGTATTAATCCCTCATCTTTATTTAATATTTGCACTGTCAGTCACATTCGCCCCTATAATCAGCTGTTTTTGTGGCCATTTTTAAATGTTCGCACAATGCAAGTGGCCTAGCTGTCAAAATTGTAAACATTATTTTCTCAGCTATAATTTTTTGGCAGCAAGTTGTTAGAAATTTAAAATATATTTTCAACCATTAAAAGAACCATTTTTGTGCATGATAACTAAATTGTAGTTAACACTAAAATAGAAGAATTTTATAGCACGACTTGAGAAAGTTATATTAGTTTTATTGCAATGCAAAAACTTGCACAACTTTTGGCATCTTTTCTATTTTTCAAATACAAGTCTGTTTTTAAATTTATGAGCTAATAAAATGCAATTATTTCCTTATTTGTGTGTTAATTGAACCTCTGGAACAGGATTACAAAAAAATTCAGTGCAAAATGTTCAATTTTCAGAGAGATGATATAGTTTTAGAAAATCTGATTTTAAGAAACAAATCATTACTGCAATAGTTTTAGCTTGATTGCTTTCAAAATTGATATGTAATACAAAATGCTAAGGTAAGTTTGTATCTTCATCGGTTCGGGAAACAAATTTCACCTCGGCCCCCATAAAAAAGTGAAAAGATTAAAGAAAAAATGGCAGAGAAAAATGGCGGTAGAGGAAAGTGAAGAAAGAGACAAAGAAAATCAAAACGAGAAAATAAGAAAAGGAAAGTGAAAAAAAGAAATGGAATAGAGAAATAATAGGAAAAACATTTGGGAAATGAATAAGTAAAAAATAAAACATAATAAAGGAAAATAAGGATAAAATATGGAATAAAATAAAGAAAGCGAGAAAAAAGATAAATGTAAAAGTAAAAGGCGTAAGGTAAAGAAGATAACATTAAAATATGGACAAGGAAATGGAAAATAATAATAATAATAATAATAATAATAATAATAATAATAATAATATGCCTAATAATAATAATAATAAATAAATAAAATAAAAGCAAGGAGTACTATTTAAGATGGCGAAGTTATCTAGACTTTCGTTGTGTTATTCAACTAGATCAGTCAAATTACAAAAATATATTTATTTATTTATTCCCTCGATGGCGTGTTTTATTTAACAAGTCTTCCAAATGAAGATGTTTACCATCGTTGATAAAATGGAGAACTCGAATCTCCACTTTTTTCCGACAAACAATCGAATTTTCCTCAAGAGAAAAAAAATATGCGAGAGCTCCAAGACAAACACTACGCAGAGAGCTTTGTGCGGCTTCAGCCCATCCCACTCTGAACAAATGAAGTTCTGCGCAGACTGTGAGAATCCTTAGATGCGTTCTCCGTCACCGGGACGAATTGGCCTTTATTTTCTTATAGGAGAATAAACAAGATTTTAATTAAATAAAAACAACCAGGCCGACCCCCACCTAGCAGAAAACAGTCCGAAGGATGACTTGTTGCTAGGCGCCTCGACTTAAATGACGTTATATGTACTAGTAGAAAGAGAACATAATTTCAAGGTCAAAGAAATTTCACCGAATTGTCGAATGCCTACAACTATTTGAGACATTAGTACACTCATACACAATCGAAACCTCTTCAAAATTTCTATTGGGTAAATACTATAATAAATTTTCATATGGCATTAAATCAATGATGGGCAGAATCCTGCACTGCGTACATCCACTGTGCATAACTGAATTGGCGTACATATTTAATACACGAGAACCGGTTCTGAGACGAAACGGTACCGTAACACATGACGATGAGTTAAGATGAGCTAGTTGTTTTCACGGCACAAACTGAAATAAACGATCTTTCACTACAAACCCAGCATTATCCAATCTTCCCTCTTTCTCCCCTTTCTCTTCGTCTACGCATATGGTCCATACATACAGTAGCTATCTAACTGCTGTATATCATTTGATATCTTCTTCTGCCTCGAACTCTTCTCCCGTTCACCATTCCTGCCTGTGCATCCTTCAGTAGGCAGTTTCTTCTTAGCCAATGACCCAGCCAATTTATGTTTTAATTCCTGATCAGCTTCAGCATTATTCTTTCTTCACTTACTCTTTCAAGCATAGCTTCATTTCTTATTCTCTTTGCCCATTTCACACATTACATTTTTCTCCATATCCTCATTTCAAATGCTTCTAATACTTTTATTTTTCATTTCGTCGTAATGTCCATGATTCTGGCCCACTTAATGCCACACTCCACATAAAACACTTCACTAGTCTCTTCCTCAGTTATTTTTACAAAGGTCCACAGAAGATGTTCCTTTTTGTCATTAATATCCTCCTTTTGACATCGTGGTAGAAGTCGTGCTACTTTTTATAGTATTTGAAACTATCCAGTTGTTCTACTGCCTCATTTGGCTTTTCGTTTTCAAAATGTATCCGCATATCAACAGCTAAGTACCAGGTCTCATCATAACAATTTACTCATTATACCTTACCACAAGACGTCTTTATATTCTTAATCCTATATATTTTCAGTTGCTAGAAATTGGAACTCGCTTCCGAGTGATGTAAGGGGTTGTTAGACAATAGCATAATTTAGGTCAAAATTACATAAATTCTTGCTTAACAGATTAATTACTAATTAATATTTGTTACTTATAATGAAACTAACATCTGTCCATTCTTATTATTGCCATTAATTTCTCTAAATAGAATACAAAAACCCGTAATGGCAAAATCTCATTACATTAATATTCTCATTATATCAATATATTTTAGATTGATATTTTTCTCCCTGTAACATAGTTCTAGTAAACTTCTATTATATTATTTCTCATCATTTTAACCAACTAGCTATCTCAACTTAATTATAATTATTTACATATTGGATAAAGACCGAATTGAATTATATTAGCTCATAAATTAAGTTATTACTTTTTCTTAAAGACTTTATCCCAATTTGAAGAAACATGTACTACTCGTTAAAACTTAACTCAAGAATATTGCTGGAGAATCTTTTAAGTGTATTGTAAATATGCATAATTTGAATATGTATGTCACTATTGTATTGATTAAGGCTTGTTGAGTGGAAGAGAAGGCCTTATGGCCTTAACTCTGCCAGCGAAAATAAAACATTCTATTCTATTCATTTTGAATTAGCATGTTTACATCTTATTTTACTTCCCATAACCATGATCTTCGTCTTGTTTGATTTTTTCTTCATTCCATACTGATCACTGCTGTCATTTAAACGAGTTTAAAATCATTGAAATTATTACTGGAAGAATAAAATGTTGTACCACCTGCAAAAAAGTCTGCATTTACTATGGATATTAGAAGACAAATGATTAGCCACTATTTTAGTACCTACTATGAAGAGTTTCATTCAATAAGACAAAAATAGGCTTTATCTACATTATATTTACTCGGGTGTCCAATTTCCAATGCAAATTAAGCCTGAAGTGAATATATGTCGCTTGCTATATTTAGCATGTGAGAGCCTCTTTTCATTTTGTCAGGGAAGGAAAAGAGTTGTGAACGTACGTAAATAGAGGAAAGAATTCAATTCAGCTTCGTTATTCTGAAGTAAAGTAACACGTCTTCTTGTTATGTATGGAGCGACGTGTGATATGACCTACTGCAGCTCCACTCCTTACAACGTAGACAGCACCGCAAGCCATCCAGTGGAATTGAATTATTGAAATTCATGACTATTTCATTCCTCTTCCCTCATTCTCTTTTTCTTGCTTCCAAGTAATGTAATAAAAATTCATAACCCTCTTATGCTTTAGAATTCATTTCAAAGTTTGAAGAAACTTTAAACTAGAAGTCTAAAGAAAAAGAAACAAGGGGTTTTGAGATCTTTAAGACAAGGACATTAATGAATGGGGCCTCATATCCATAAGCTTCACGGGATAAAATGCATTTAGCTCTATAAATTCCGTTCTATACGGACATATAGGTCTTCATGGCTGTTGCTCTGTATATCATATTCAGAAAAGTTAGAGATCAAGACGTTATCAAATTAAAGGGGAAAGGTACATCTTTCACCATTACAGTTTTACTATATTTTAACATTTTTTCCTCAGAATCTATAGGTTCTTTGGAAATAAGAAATTGGCACGCTTAACATACAAGGGGAAATAAAAATTTTATTATGAAAGGCAACAAAATAATGAGAGTCTTTATTGCCTCCGATAGTATGCGCTAGTGTGCCCCGCTAAGCAATTCTAATTATTCTGTATTCTTCGATTTGCTGTTCTATGATTACAAGGCAACCATCATCATAAAATGACAATCGATACGAATAGCTGTTAGAGAGATGGCCATTTTTTCTCTGTATACAACGCTTAAACAGTAGGTTTAATAGCTACAGAAAAGCAATTTTCGTGTATAGTTACATACTGCTTATACATCCATCGCTTATGCATGGTTTATTAGTAACGTTTTCTGTCTCAATTCTGAATAAATCTCGTATAAAATTACACACGGTTCATTAGTAAGACCGTCATTGATTACAAGTTAAAAATGTTCTTCCTGAATAGCAGTATATTACTGATCTGTTTAAATGCCTTTAAAAATGTATAATTACCCTAAAAATAGTGGGTGAATAACGAACATTCAACCACACGCCATTAGCAAAAAAATATCTAATAATAATAGATATTTCAGGTTTCATCTCTAACATACTACCGGTCTCACCAATAAAAACTCTTAAAAAAGACGTTTAATTCCGTTATAAGTCGTGTATAAACTCCTTACTAATAATCACTACATACGTCGTGTATAACAGTACAACTGTTACATAGTTACGTCATATTTTCGTCATTACTTCATTACAAAATGTAATAGAATATATTTCTGAGGTTCTCTATTACATCCGATAGTGTGCGCTAGTGTGCCGCTCCAAGTATCGATAGTACAATTGAGCTTGATCGATTACTACGCTATATTTTGGTCAAAGAGTATAGCCACAGCAATATTATTCTAATTATCCTGTGCTCTTTGGTTTGTTCGTTTGCGGTTATTGTCGGACCATCGGATCTGTGCCCCTTCAGCGCTGTCGTCGTTATTAGAAAAGTTAACACCTGTACTCATTCCATTCCACCCGCTTTCCTCCCTACACTTCAAACAGCAGGCCACGAACCTTGCCGAATAGGGATATTGCCAAACTTCCGTCAAACGGTGTAATAAATAACTGGTCCTCGATGCTATAATATCATTTCTTTCAATCAAAATACATCTTGTATTTCTACATTTTTTAAACCTAAATCCCACGTCTCGAATCACTTTCCGTAGCTTTTCTCTCCAACCTTTGAAATTATTGCTTCTCTCGCAACCTTCAGTAATTTCTTCAATGTTGGAACTTTTTTCTGCACGGTATAAAATTCTTGTATCTTTCTTCTTAAAATACATCGGGTCATATCATCTACAAGAATTAAAGGTTGCCTTGGTCTGTTCTTCCCTGGTAATTCTAACTTTTCATCTCCTGCACAGACTCCCTCTCTCCTGATTTTCTTTATTAGGCGCTCTAACCTGCCTATATAAATTACAAAAAATGTTGTATTATCAGTATTAATTAAGTAAGTAATTTTAATACATAATCAATTGAAATAAAATAAGCCTATGCTGTAATCGCAGCTGCTCTTTTCGTTGCCTGATTTATAGGAAACAGATATTGATCTGTTTCTCTTCATCACAAAATGCTATTACGTACTTGCTTAATAATATTTCTTTCACCACTCCTTGCTACAGTGTTCATGATGAATTGACAACACTGGACTGCAAGTGCACATAAATTGTCCCGCAAGAAGGCTAAAATTGTGAGTAGTGGGGAAGAGAAAGGGAGAGAGCTAGGAATGCAGGGAGAGAATTGAATTACCGAGGCTGAGAAGGAATTAGGGTTCAGTTCGCATATCTTACGGGGGCACAGATCCGATGATCCGACAATACAAGGCAACCATCATCATAAAATGACAATCGATATGAACAGCTGTTAGAGGGGCGGCCATTTTTTTCTCTATATGTATACAACGCTTAAACAAGGAGTTTCGTGTATATAACTACTGCAAAGTAATTCCCATGTATAGTTACAGGCTGTTTATTACGTCCATCACTTATACTCGTACATGGTTCATTAGTAACGTTTTCTGTTTCAATTCTGCATAAGTCTCGTAAAAAACTGTACACGGTTTATTAGTAAGAACATTAAAATAAAAATCCTCTCAAATAGACAGCCAATTTTCTCAATGATATGTAGGCCTACATGCATAACGGGTGGATCCCGAAGTCACTGTAACTAATGTTTGAGGTTAACTTTCAAATTAAGAATATATGTTGTTGTATGGGAAGGTTTTGGAAATTAAGCTTTTGTCTGGACACGCAATTGGTTCGTGTTTTCCTTGGATACTGGTACCGAGAACAAAGTCTCTTTGAGTCATTTCCAACCCTTTTTAACTGCTCTGTTTGTAATTTAAGAATTGCATGTTAGGTTGGAAGTATTGTGCAGACAGAGAAACTGAATGCAGCTGGTTGCAGAGATAGTTTCTCAACCGTGATGAAGTTGCGAATTACCTAATATTACATGCAACAGTGACCCAAATATTAATGCAGTAAGCTTCACATAAGCATAATGGGATACCAAAATCATTTTAGTGAAAAATAAATGAAACTGTATATAATTAAATAAACAATAACATACAGTATAAACAAAGAAATAAACGGATGGACCTGTAAGGCTATAGAAATACGTAAATAATTAAGTAAATACCTTGTTATTTCATACTTAATTTTCATAAATAACTCTCTGATTAAAGAGATTTGAATATATTGTTGTTATTTTTTTGTTAATTCATTGCAAAACCATCCATTTTTTTAATTAATCTTGGAACATCCTACAATTAACTCCTACAGTCTATACAAAACTAGAAAGGTATTGACAGTTCAACGGCTTCGAGGTATCACCATGGCAACCGCTCAAACTAGCCAATCAGAGTCTATGGTGACAGGTCGGCGTTGCCGGTTGTGTCACAGCGAGCACGTGGCAGCCAAGTTTTTTATTTGGAAGAGTTGAATTTTCGTTTCTGTGTCGCAGCTGATATTGGTGTTTGTCGTGGCTATTGTTTTCGTAGTTATTCCGGCACCATGTGTATTTATGATGCCGACTACGTGAAAAAGATGCTACGAGATGCGGAATCTTGCACAACAATGTTTCTTCTCTGCACATCATCGTGAAGAATTTAGGTTTTAAATATAAAAAAATCAATGACTGCAAGATGTTAACGGAGATAACTGAGAATATATTTGTCGTTTTTAATCTTTCTTAAAGGTTCTGTATAACAAACATTTACTTAAATATACATATACCTCGGGAAGTTAATAATATTGCATACGTGAATTTTTTAAATTAATGTCCATATTTTGAGTAACGTAACTTCATTTAGCGATATATTGTAAAGCTATTAATTTCTTATACATCTTGTAGTATCGTCAGAAATAGAATCACTTATCTTTCGCCTTATTTTAGTAATAAAATGAAATAGGCCTAATTGATTCCGCGTTGTTATTGCTGATACTAATATATGATATACTACACGCCTCACTATTTTCTGTACTGTTCGCCACATTATGACACTCAGATTTATAATAATAATAATAATAATAATAATAATAATAATAATAATAATACTAATAATAATAATAATAACAATAATAATAATAATGATTTATTTTAGCTGGCAGAGTTAAGGCCGTAAGGCCTTCTCTTCCACTCAACCAGCAAAAAGAGTATATACATATGCATGAACTTACAAACAATTCAACAATTTGATTTACTCGTAGATGTAGGTCTGAGACGTCTTTACGAGATATTATTAGGCCTAGCTGATGTAAGGTAGTCCTTTGTAACTTCAATTTATAGCATGAAATCTTGATTACTGTTTATACTAAGCTTACATATCGCTTGCACACTATGTACCATATTCGCATTCACTCACTCTTTCATTACTTTTATTATTATTATTATTATTATTATTATTATTATTATTATTATTATTGTTATTATAATTATAATATTTGTGTAGTCATACAGTCCATATGATAAAAATTTACGAGTTCGCGTCCGCTGCTCAATTCAGACACGGAAGCCAGGCGGCTCTATTAATCGCATCGCACAACTTCACAACGTCGCTCTCTTCCCGCGTGTTTGAGAGAGAACTGTCAATACCTTTCTAGTTTTGTATAGACTGTAGATACCAATAATGAACAAAATTTTTTGCTCTGTAACTTCAAAATACTCTCACATTCCTTCAGATGGAACGGTTAAAATATGAGTGATACAAGTTTAAATAGTAGACTAATAATAATAATAATAATAATAATAATAATAATAATAATAATAATAATAATAATAACGAGAACTAATATACGTATTGAAGTTTTAAGGACATGACTCCTCAAACTTGGCAACACTTCTCGGAAGTCATTCCGTTGTTCTCCTACCCAGCAATATCCACGTCCTATTTTAAGTAATTTGATCTACGTTCCCTTCCTCACGCAGAGGAGTAAATTATGATTGACTTTTCTCGTGGTAACCGCTACAGTCGGACCAATTAATTCATCTCCGTGTATTAAAACTCTTATTGTGTAATAAACGCTCCAACTAGTCCGTGGCTCAAGGAAGCTATTTGTTACAATTTATCAATACAGTCCGGGCATTGTGGCATAGCATTCCTAACAACAGACCCACATGTCGGATGTAATTGTTGCCTCATTGTCGCTGTTTACAATGATGGTGTTCAGATCTTTTGTATCGAGTGGTACAGTGATTTCTCTTCCCTTGCTGCTGAATCTTTGTGAATACTTTAATAACGTTTTGTAGTCATTTCACACACAAAAACGTATACTGAAATGAAAAAAAAAACATACTCACAAGGAATGCTCAGCAAGTGATAATGGATTTTCACAACGATTTTTTCTCCATACGTTCAATTTGAAATGAGAAACCTCCCTATATTTTTCTATATCCGGAAAGGTCATAGTTTTCGAGTTATGATTTTTTCAAATTCTTCAATCCGGAGCTAGAGAGATGATTGTATTACATGACTTTTTTGTGTTAAATTCTATCATGCCTGGTTTACATGTTTCGACCTTTTATGGGTCATCCTCAGAATTAGTAGCTGTTGGTCTTGTCGCCACTTGTTTTGTTTCCTGTGAGGGTGTGTTCGTGTGGTGTAAAGAGTCAAAGAGTGTGTGTGTTCTGAAATTGAGTTGTGTGTTGAGAATTTCATTGGGATGTGTTTTTGTGTGTCTGTATATTTCATATTGTTCTAGTGTGTTTAATTTCTGGTTTTTTGGATGTGTAATATTTCCATGTCTGTGTTGATGTCTCTGAAGGTGTGGTTAGCATTTGTGATGTGTTCTGCATATGTGGAGGTGTTTTGTAATTTTGTTATGGCTGTGATGTGTTCTTCGTAACGTGTTTGAAATGATCTTCCTGTCTGTCCTATGTGGAAGTTAGAATTTAACACAAGAAAGTCATATAATACATAGAATTTAACACAAGAAAATCATATAATATATAGAATTTAACACAAGAAAGTCATATAATACATAGAATTTAACACAAGAAAGTCATATAATAGGCCTACATAGAATTTAACACAAGAAAGTCATATAATACATAGAATTTAACACAAGAAAGTCATATAATACATAGAATTTAACACAAGAAAGTCATATAATACATAGAATTTAACACAAGAAAGTCATATAATACAATATTCCGAAGTGATACAGTGATAAAGTTGTGTAATCAAGGTGTATAGAGAGAAGAATCCAAAAAGGATAGTTGCCCTTGTAAAAGGGGTAACATCATCTAAATTAATTGTAGATCTAAAATATTCCATTTTAAATTTTAATTCAATTTAATTTTATTTTTATTTATTTTGGGGGGAGGCAGCTATCCTCGACAGGAATAATTTAGTTTTCATATATAGAACTGTACAGATGGTTATTTACAATTAACAGGGAATGTCATAACCTGAAGTTCCAGAAGATCGATATGGAAACGATGAAATAAATTGACACAAAATATTGAGATATTGCCTCTTGCACCAAAGAGCAAGCCAATTACTTCCCAGCGACAAACCGGTATGCGGTATTTCTCTTCCAGATAAGTAAAGCAGGGTTCATAATGTCTTTTCTTTTCCAGATCTACTTATTGTGGTTGTAATTCAGTACCCTCAAATCTGACAGTGGGATCGATTATGAAGCCAATCTTTTGATTGTTATCAATTGCTATGATGTCCGCAAAGAATGCTATGTGCTAGACATATCAGACAATAAATCTCATCTAGTTGCAAACCGTACTGACAAAATCTCCTTTAATAATTTATAGGTTATGAAAATGACATACCAGATACATAATATTCATGAAACTGACTACAGAATAGTCTATGAATAAGTGATAAGGAAATGTAAGCATAGTTAAAATTACTCACTGTACTGATAATAGTAGTGGAAATCATAGTAGACTACTCGTATTATTTTGATGTACCGAAGTATGTATGATATTTCTGTGCAGAAATCCTGCATTACCATATGATGGAGCTAAAACCCGGGTTCAAATTCCGATGCCGGAGAGAATTTTTCTCCGCTCCACCCATCCTTCATAATAAGGTAATGCAGAATTTCTGCACAGAAATATAATACGTACTTCGGTACATCACAATAATATGATATGCACTCATTCTATCGGATCCCGGCCACTTAGTTACTCATAATGAGTGCACCTCTGCACATAGTGCGTTGGACATTGTGCTACAGTCACATATCTGTGACACAGTGCATGAGGGTTGGCCACTAAAGGGAAATTAAGAAGTAGAACTTAAACGGGAGGATTCAATCCGGCATCGGAATTGGAATCCGGTGTGGCTTAGTGGATAAACCGTCAGCACGTAGAGCTGAAAACCCGGGTTTCGAGTGCCAGTGCCGGAGAGACTTTTTCTTCGCTCCACCCATCCTTCTTCAGTGGAAATCATTGTAAAAATACTGAAAACACAGTGGAACTTTGCACCACGAATATTTCAGAAAAGAAAGTTTTTCGCAGTCAGCTTCAGAGCAGTTCTGCACATCAACGCCAAAACAGAATTCTACAGGAGTGACGAATTTATCAGGTTTGTTGCCAAGGTATCCGACTTTATGCCAGCCATTAGTTTTTTAAACATATTCATATATCTACGAGAAGAAAACTGATTATGTGTTAAGGACTGCAATTTCATCACCAGGCTTCGGTCCTGGGCACAGAAACGCATGAAGTTCAGAACGCACGAACGATAGTGTTGTGTCGGTAGAGTAGAGCGGGAGTGGAGCACGCCGTTACTTCGTGTCTCAACATGTAAACAGTCCGTCACAGTACGGCACAAAATATATTTCACCCTGTACAGATGCAGTACATACAATACATTCCTAGTGTACGCAATAAAAGTCTACCATTAAAGTATTAACGTGAGTTGTAACCTTCAATCAGGTGTCCCTACGCCGAAGCCTGTTACACGTAACGCAGCCAAGCAGCAATAGGCCTATGCATAACGGTAATGCACATTACGGACCCACCTGTGCTGTTGCAGTCGGATCATGACGTCATTTATACTCCGTATACTCTAAACCTCATACTGGTTAAGGCTCGTTCACAATAAACCAGGAACGGAAACGACAACGAGAACGAAAACGGAAATATTGTTAAAATAAATGTATTTAAATGAGAACATTCACAATTAAGCATTGCGAATGCTCACATTTAAATATATTTATTTTAACATTATTTCCGTTCTAGTTCTCGTTGTCGTTTTCGTTCCCGGTTTATTGTGAACCAGCCTCTGTGTCCCTAGGCCGAGCCTGTTCGTCACATTATCGCTCTGATGCAATATATTATTTGTGCCAAGAGACAGAAACGCCACACCACACTGTTACTTTCTCACTATGTAGTTTTTTTTAAGTAGGTTATTTTACGACTCTGTATTAACATCTGAGGTTATTTAGCGTCTGAATGAGATGAAGATGGTAATGCCGGTGAAATGAGCCCGGGGTCCAGCACCGAAAGTTACCCAGCATTTGCTCAAAGAGGGTTGAGGAAAAATCCCGGAAAAAACATCAACCAGGTAACTTGTCCCGACCAGAATTCGAACCCGGTTCCTCCTGGTTTTTGCGGCCAGACGCGCAAACCGTTACTCCACAGGTGTGGACCATTATGTAGTGGTTATTCGTGCATTTGCAAGGGTTGTTCTTCACCAGTACCGGAAATTCTATTTATTAACGAATTCAGATAAGTGGAAATATCTCGTCCGATGTAATGAATTTGTTCAGAATATCCGGATCAGCATTTAACATTTCACTGAAATGTCTACAAAACGCTAATCGTGTAGGTTTATCAGTGTGACAAAGATGTTCACAATTTGGATTATGTATGGATGGAATCTGAGGTCTTCGTGTAAAATAACGCATATGCTTGTGAGTGATACATTCAACGCAGCTGATTGACTCCTGGCAGAGCGAGATGGACTTCTAAGCACAGCCTCTCTAACTCTGGTGGCATACGGACTGATCACGATCCACCAGCAAATCTATCACAAACATTCCCAGCGTTATTGAATTTACTCCCCACTTCAGAAATGAGTTAAGGGAAGGACTCTTCCATTTCATGGAACATTAAAATTCATACATAAAAATTGAAATAATTTTGTATTGTATTCTCATAATTATGAAACAAAAGGTAAGAATTCTTTAAGATTATTTGAACCAAAATACAACACTGCTACAGTATTTAATTATAGTAGTAATTTAAGCCCAAGAATATATAACAAATTTATATTTAAATATCCTAATCTTATCAATTCTAATAGTTCTAGTATTATGTTAAAAAGTTATGCATGGATTTTATAAAAATTGAAAAATTGTAAATTTAAATTTATTTATTCTTATTGCGTAGTAGACATAAGACAAATTATTGTATTAAACACTTCTTAATTTCAATTCAGGAATCCGCCCCTGAGCACGAGTTCTACTCTTTTAGGGGCAAGGTAAAATTTTTCTGTTTATATTATAGTTTATGTTACAATTATTAGCAAAATAAATAAATAAATAAACATGCAAACAAATAAAGAAATAGACAAATAAATAAATAAACAAACAAATAAAGAAAGAAACAAATAAACAAATAAAAAAGAAACAAATAAACAAATAAATAAGCAAACAAACAAAGAAACAAATAAACAAATAACTAAGGAACGAAACAAATAAACAAATAAAGAAATAAATAAATAAATAAATAAATAAACACATAAATAAACAAACAAAGAAAAACAAATAAATAAATAAACAAATAAAGAAATAAGCAAACAAAATAAATACATAAACAAATAAATAAAAAAGAAACAAATAAATAAACAAAGAAATAAACAAATAAACAAATAAATAAATAAACAAATAAATAAAAAATAAATCCTCTCTGAACATGTATGATAGATTTAGACGCAATATATGCGAGATGGAATATGAAGATAGAGACTGGAATAATCTTGCACAGGAGAGGGACGGATGGCGGGCTTATGTGAGGTCGGCAATGAACCTCCAGGTTTCTTAAAAACCGTAAGTAAGTATATGCTGTTACTGCAAATAAACGCACTGCCACCATCCAGTTAGCCATAATATAATTTCCTACAAACATAGGAGAACTGGTATGTTTTGAAGCTCGCATAGCAACCAATATTTCCTCCAAAGCATAAAATTGCTACAAATGGCAGTGTTCTGAAAACCGTCACATTCTATTGGAACACCTTGTACAAGGGGGAAAGAAAAGTTTCGAAGTAATTAACTACTTAAATGAGATTATATTGACGATTGTACTGTTACTGCAGAGGTACAGGGGTATCCAAATATAGAAACAGAACACTTCTTGAACGTTGGGACTTTTATATGAAGATACAGAAGCGCCGAGTTTAACATCAAGAAATAGATTTTCAAATGTATTATTTGGAAAGAAAAATCGATGTTAGGAGTTGGATAGCGGGTCTATATCACCTAGCCGGTGGTATTGTCAGACAACTACACCGACCATCTCTCTTCTTCACCACTTAGGGGACGCTTATGTATGCCGTGGCAGGTCAGCATCATGGATGAATATATAATAGGATGAGAAACTGCGGTCAGCACCATCTAACGGAAGGGGGTTCAAATAAGATGGTCAGCGCCCGACGTCGTGGGTGGTGAACATTAGAACTACGTGTTGAGTAGATTACCCAGAGGTCTCTATTTATTCATTCTTTCGAGACGAACAGACGATGCTCGACAAGACAAGATGGCAGTCAGAAACTTGCTAATGAGTGGACATACAGTGATACTAAGTGTGTGTATAAGCAGTGTATGTTAAACAGTGATGTTTATGGACGTTGTAAAAATAGTGTTGAATGTATTGTAAAGTAATAGTATATATTACTATAAATTGAACTAAGTAGTTTTTGCAAACTTTTCCATTGCGCTGTACACTACCCAAAGAATACAATCCCAATTATCTAAGCTTTTGCTTTATTTTCTGTCTGTTTGGTTATATTATATTTGGTTAGTGTAAAATAGATCCCGTCTCTTTTACCTTCCTGTTGGCTCCGGTAAGAATTTTCAGTGGAAGATGGTGTGAGATATAAAAATGTAAATGTTTTATTTGAAATTGGGTTAGTTTAGAATATCGATTAGGGTGGGAGGAGAAGGGATATTTTCTGCATAGTTTAACATTTTCGTCACCAGGCGCGCTGCTAAGTGCTTGGAGTAATTATTTTTTGTTTTGATACTTGGTGCGCTGCTAGATGTAATAAGTTCTCCTCCGTCCAACAGATGGCAGCAAGATCAGTTTCTACATTAGCGCCTCTAGCATGTGTTACGGGAAACTCAGTAAGTTTCGCATCCTATTATATATTTATCCATGTCAGCACGCTGAAATGGCATTTCCTCCATTTTTATGGAACACTTATACCGCTGTAACTCGGTCCCCAGAGCCTCGTCTGTTGAGAACAGGTTGCACCACGGGAAGGTGAGGATGGGATTTGAGTAGGAGAGGTTATGGAATGCACTTCACTACTCTTTACAACCCACCATTATAGTTATTTATGGGACCACTTCGCAAAAAGTTTCTCTTTTTGGCACGAGTGTAAAGTTTGTGGAACAAACGAGGCAAAGCCATGTTTCAGAAACGCACGACGGCCAAAAAGATAACTTTAAAGAATGTGTGTTATACAATGTTTTTTTCTACGATAACACAAATTTACATTAAAAAATATTTCAAGTTGGACAGGCTATAATATCACAAGGTCATGGCATTCCAAACTCAGCTATTAAGAAGTATCCAAGGAACGGCAGCCTGTTTTATTCACGTTCACGATTTCATGGCCGTCTAAACCGGCGATGTAATTAACAAAGCGGTTGGGAACAGTTGAATAATAAATCTTGTTACAGTGGGTACTACATGTAACTTAAGAATAATAAGGGCTAAAATGTAGACATGACTGTTAAATTCATTACTCATTTGTGTTACGTGTAATACTTAAGTAACGAAAGATCGAGGTAATGTATTAATTTCTTACTGAATGAATTTGTACATTAAATATTACATTTTCTTTGGCAGTGCGTAAAATGAATAGCCGTGCCTAAACTAATTACTTTTTTACACACTAGTGTTTTGAAGGCTCACTTTATACACTGATAACAGTGGTGGGTAAAATACAACTTTACACACTATAGTAAAAAATAATATAAATGAGATTGAAGTAGCTGGAATGAGTCCTAGATAGTATATGTATTAACATTTTTCAGTACCGCAGAATTTTAACCCTAAGTCCTTTAAAATATTTGTTTTTTTAAAATAATGTTGATTTTATTTTTATGCTCGACCATGCCGAAATGTAGTAATTATACACCTGGTAGCAGTCCTTTAATGCATGTCATTAAAGTACACCTATTCATTAAAGTTCAGGTTTTCGATTATTCTCGGATATGCAATCGAAAGACAACTAGCAAAACGTCACGCAGGTTGGAAATCCAATACTGTCGCAGAAGGTTATGTTCTGTTACTATAATAATTAGCGTTAATTGTAAATAATATTCAAATAAATTCAATTTGTCATCTCGTTTTTCAATGTCGAATTCAATTTCAAAGTTATATCAAGTTTACTCTCTAGGTTATATCAAGGTCGTCGATATTTGTTGCCCGGAAAAAATCAATACTTTCGCGTCTGCGCACATCTCGCAATTTACGAGACTGCACAAGGTCAGTTCGCTCCCTAGTCACATAAGAATAAAATGAATATTTATGAATAATTTCAAGTTAGAAATATGGTCGAGCATAAAAAGTCGTATGAAACGCCTGTAATGCTCGTTTCATAAACATCCCCGCGTCTTAATTACTATCATTATAGGCTCGTTGCATAATGTACTATTATGATTATACTAATAAACATAAAGCGCATCAGCTTCATTATTGTATTGTTTTCAACATGTTTTTAGAATTTCATAATTTTATCGTTTACAGCTTCTGAGATAATTGGGTATTTACATAAAAATAACAAAATAAAACCAATATTATTTTAAAAACAGTCTTTTTTTTACAACTTGTATTTCTTGATAAATCAGCATCAGTTTTCTTATAAATCTTGTATCCTAATCCTGTAAAAATTTCAGTACATCTTCAATGGTTTCTGAGATAATGTGTCATTAATAAGCAAATTTAATATTGGAGCACTGGCAGTATAGGGTAGTTACGTAGACAACTGAGAAAATTATGGTTGGTTGTACGTAGAATTTATATTTTCACAAAGATGTACGGATTTCCAATAATATTGATGAATTAATTACATTACATTTATGTATAAATTTAATTATGTTTAAAATAAAAATTAAAAAATCAATATTCATCTCTTTTTTTCTTGTAACAAGCTGTAATTAATTGGCTCTTGCCATTTTTATAAATAAATATTTCCATACTTTATGAATATATTAGTTCATGCCAGCCAATGATATATTAATATAAGTTTAGTAAATTACATGTCTTACTGAATAATAATACTATAATGAAAGCAACTCGAAGTTATGATTTTCCCTGCATAAATTTTCTCGCAATTGAAGCTCTCGAAAATGTAATATGTAAAATCATTACCTCTCGTGGCATTACCTACGATAAAAACGCACATCAAACAGACGGAAGCAGTGCGGTACTCTTCCGATATTCTCGTAACAACTATCTCATTAGCCCTGGAAGTTTTTACACGTTTATCAAGAGATTAAAGACTATATTACATTTTGTGTATGTTGTAAGTTTTTATTTTATCCAAAGGACTGTTTTTATGTTTTATATCCATCAGCTTATTAATGCCTGCAATGTGATTGGTACTCCAGACACAAAAGAATTTGAAGTATGCAGAAAATTACAGCAGCTGAAAATAAAAGAAGAAAAAACACAATTCCAATAAGCACTATGCATTTCGATATAAAATTCTTTTACAAGGGGCAATCAATAAGTTTCGGGATTGCCCTAAATGAGGCAACACGCAGGACATAAGAAACGTCGAAGTTATCTAGAACCAGGGAAACGCCTCGAATCTATACTAAATGCAGCACTTGGAAGTCATCGAAGAAGACTAGCCGTAAGGCATTATATGGAGAGACTCCAGGAAAAATTCCAAAAAGTCCTGACAAAATCACGTCTAGAAGTTCAATTCTTAAAGACAATCTGACGTTGTTTGATAGACTGACTCAACAGACATGAAAGCAATGATCTTCAGTGACACGCGCATGTATGTTTAACGGTACAATAAATACAAGTGCAGTCCGGAAATACATTGATGGCACCTTGTATTTCATAATAAAAATGTCATGTTTTCTTCGAGAGAGAATTTTAATATTTTCTCTACACTCATCTCTGAAAGGTGAAATTTTGAATTCTTAAAATGGTTACGTTTCTGATTGTAATTAAAGTTCTTCACCTCTAATTATACAATAAAAATAGGATATAATGCGGCTATCAGGGAACATCCTTCACCACAGCTTCATAATTTATTCACTATATAGCTGAAGATGACTAATAGAGTGAAAACTATAAGACATGAAGAAGAAGAAGAAGAAGAAGAAGAAGATGATGAAGAAGAAGAAGATTTTAACATAATTAATTACTAAATTTGCATATTTTACGTAACAAAACACACAAACAAGAAAAAAAATACAATCATACATCTTCACATCTGCGAACATTAGTGCTTAGTGCACAAATGCTCTACCGACTGAGCTATCCAGGAACTACACCCGACACCGTCTCAATTTTTTCCACACAACTCCAGTGGGCTGACAAGGTGCCAAAAACCCAACTTTGAGAGCACACAAACGCTGTGACTTGAATTATTGTGGTTTTCTGTTAACGTACCTACAGTGACGTATATATTATGTAAATATAGCTTTTCTAAGCTTTTTAAAATAGCTATATGCTTTTTAAAATAATAGTTATTTGCGATAAAGTGTCAAAAATTGAATTTTATTTTATGAATAGAGACGTTTGCGAAATATTTTTTTTACACATACTGAACGATTTCAAAACCTAAGTAACACCATAATATTGCAGGATTTTCAGCAAGACTCGTGGAAATAATGAAGCGTCAGAGTTTAAGTGTTTTAAGGAAGATAATTTGATTAAAAATGTACATCGATAGAAGAAAATAAATAGACAATGAGATACAGACAGACAGACAGGGGAAAATCAAGCAGGTAGGTAAGTTACATAGACATAGAGACACCAGGCTGCAAGCCAAACAGCCAGATATAGATAGGTATAGAGATAAGAAAGATCACATAAGATAAAAGATAAAACGTAAGTCAAGGAAAAGCAAGTCAAAACGAGGCTAGGCTAAGGCTAAGATCAAGTCTGAGATAAGACAGATATACATAGAGAGAGACATAGACATGTAGCTATGCAGTCAGACAAGACAAGACTAGACCAGACAGACAGAAAAAGGGACAGACAAGACAAGACAAGACAGGACAGGACAAGACAAGACAAGACAGGACAAGACAAGACAAGGCAAGACCAGGACAGACAGACAGATAGATAGATAGATAGATAGATAGATAGATAGATAGATAGATAGATAGATAGATAGATAGATAGAAGTGCAGTGACTTCTCGCCCACTCTGTACTGTGTACATCCCTTCGCCGGGGTCGGGGTGGAGACAGAATGGAGTCCACAAACTTCTAACAACTTTCTTTGTCTTGTTGGGAACTGGCACTTTCCCCCCGTTTTCCTCTGTGTAAGTTACATTTATTACACGACCACTAAATTCAAATCACATTAGCCTCTCTATTCATGTGAGGCACCCCAATGCAGTGTCAACAATGACACTCCATTATTTCCCAGAATCTTAATTTGCCAACTGTATAACGGCCATCATTCCATTATATTCTTCAGTAAGGCTTCAACTGTCGCTTAAATTGACTCGGAAAAGAGAGAAGCTACTTCTCTTCCTGTAATAGAACATAGACACGCCTCTTTCTCTCTTCATATTCACTTCCGACACACTTGAATCACGTGCAATCTCTTTTACAAAAACTGGGGTCAGGAAACAGGAGTTTCCGCTCCCTTTTGTCTCGCTTTTCTTGACACATTTGCTTCTTCTCATTATTTTACTTTCCCATGTATACGAAATATGAAGATAAATATTGTAATGTGTACCCCCGATTTATAACTTATGTTGGGCAAGCTCAAGGTCCAGGTAACACAGGGGTTTTCTCTTGGAGGCTCCGGTTCCCCTGTGGCATCCTAACAAATCTTCAAAATCATCTCATTACGGGTGTAGTGTATAAAGCCTCCTATAGCGCATCCTGGGCAACGACTCTGTCACTAAAAATTTGTTTATTTTACGACAAGTAGGCCTAATGTCATGTTTCACTTATTTATTACTTATTCATTTCGTATATTCAATTATTATTCGTTAATTAAATTTATTGTGCATTATTTTATTTATTTACTTACTTATTTTATTTATTTACTTATTTATTATTTACTTATTTACTCATTTACTTATTAAACTATATAATAAATTATTTATTTATTTATTTACCTATTTACTTATTTATTTACCTATTCACTTATTTATTTTATTTATTTATTTCCTTAATTATTTACTAATTTATCTACCTATTTATTTATTTGCTTATATTTTATTTATTCATTTATTTATTCATTTAACATCATCTTCCTTGCCGGTGTTAGGTCATGTGGCCCGTTACGGTTTCAGCCAATCGTTTCCTTGGCCTTCCCAGGTGTCTTTTTCCTCTAGGTTCATAGCGTATAAATTGCTTTGGAATTCTGTGAGTATTCATTCGTTGTACCTGCATCCATTTCAATCTGTAATCGTGAATGTATTCTAACTCTGGTTGAATATGTAATTCATCAAAAATTTCCGAATTTCTTTTATGATCTAGAAGTGAGTACCCAGATGTTTTCCGCATATATCTCATTTCTGAGATTGTGAGTCGTATTTTATTTGATTTATTAATTGTCCAGGCTTCACTTCCGTATATCAAAGGGGTCTTACCAAAGTCTTATAAATTTTAGGACGTGTGTGTTTTTATACCAATCATGACTTAAATAATATGGAGTTTATGATTCCTAATGCTTGTACAAATTTGAATATTTTTATAGATGTATTTGCCTTCCGTATATAGGCTATTTCGCAGAATAAGTAATGAAAAGAGTGGTTTTTTTATTTATTTACTTATTCATTTATTTAGTTACTTATTTAAATTATTATTCATTTATTTATTTACTTATTTATTAACTTATTTATTCATTTATTTATTTCCTTAGTCAGGTTCTGGCTGATTCAGGCATTACATCTCACTTGACGATATGTGTCTGAGGAAGAATAATTTTATTGTTTGTAAACATCTCAAGTATATATTACTTATTATGATGTACCGAAGCACACATGATATTTACGTGCAGATATTCTGCGTCATCATATGATGAAAGATGAGTGGAAAGGAGAAAAATTCTCTCCGGCACCGGGATTTGTGGCCGGGTTTTCAGCTCTACGTGCTGATGCTCCATCCACTAAGCCATACAGGGTTCCCATCCCGATGTCGGATCGAATCCCTCAGTTTAAGTTCCACCTCTTGGGTTCCCTCTAGTGGCCTACCCTCATGCACTGCGTCATAGATGTATGACAGTGGGAATAATAATAATAATAATAATAATAATAATAATAATAATAATAATAATAATAATAATAATGGTTTATCTGTATATTACCTTTTCTCAAACAAATGGAACATATTTTACTTTGATCCAGCCGAACAGCCCCTGAATGTGGACGCAAACATTACTCAACGGTTAATTTCATATTCAACAAATACAGTTTACCAGATAAGGCTCGGTATTTCTGTTCCCCTATCTAAAGGAAAAAAAAGCTTTTATTGCTAGAGGGGTTTGTTTCCGCTAGACTTCATGATCAATTAAGTGTATAGCTGAAAATATCAACACTTCCAGAGACCTTCAACCTGAACTTCATCAGTCATTAGCCTATAAAGCGAAGCTTCCTATTGTCCCATGTCTTTGGTCACGAAGGTCGTGTCAACCTCAGGTAGACAGCGTATTCCGAATCTCACCGGTCCGGTGGCATCAATGACGTCACGTTGCAGCGAAATAAGGAACAAAACTGCTGGAAGGATCGATGGCTGTCATGGCGACTGTACAAGTTGTTGTCTGTGCTACGCTAGCAAAATTTTGCGAAATTTTCGTACTCCCATCTCGTTCAAAGAAAAGATAGCATAAACAATTTATTTCTTGAACCGGTAGTAATAACGGGTCCGTTGACATGTTCGCTCATAAGCCATTAACATAATGTTTTTACGTGGTGCTCATTACAAACAATACAGCAGAACTAAAGCAGAACACACCGCCATGACACAACAGTGCACGATGTCAGTGGTCTGCTAATTCCCGCCCTATACAAGAACCAATCAGATTCACTGATGGCGGCTGATGGAGACTGCCACCACCTCTGCAAGTTGATGGCACCGGTGCGACACCGGTGGAGCATCAATGACGTCATCGGTGGAATTCGGAACACTGTGATGCCATCGGATTGCTCACCGGTGAGATCCGGAATACGCTCAGAGTGACTGAAAATCCAAGAACATCCAGGTGAATAGTATACCTAAACGACACTATGCAGGCTCTAGACTCTAGATGTGTGATTTAGTAGCTACTACCGGCTGTTTCTGTGTCATATCGTAGGACTTTATTCGCTGCTCCTATTTAAGGGAGCGGGGATTGTTCTTTAATATTCTTTTCCTCGAAAATAAATTAAGAGTTAAGAAAGGGAAACAAAATAAATAATAAGACATTAAACGTTCATAAAAAGAAATGCAAACGAAATAATTACAAATGTAAGGAGAAAGAAACGAATATTAAAGTTAAACGTTATGGAAACGAAACAAAGAAACACGAAAAACATGAAGGAAAGTTAATCATAAAACAAACCAATACTGGAATATTAAAAATTAAGACAGAATTAACAAAAAAAGTAAGTGAAAACTTAAAATTAGAAAAATAATAAAATAAAGAAAAATTAATCAAAACTTGAATATAATATAGGCTAAAAACAAAAGAAAAAAGTGAGGAATAAAGAAATAAAAGAGTTGGACATTAAGAAAGGTGGAGAACTGAGTTACGAGACGAGATTCGAAAGACAAACTTGTGCAACGAACACAGTAAGCGAGAGCGGCAGTTAGTTTTGTTCATCTCTAGTTAGTGTGATACGCGTAAAGACATAGATGCGGAAATACAGGTAGACAGAGAGACAGACACACAGATTATTACCACAGTCTAATATATACAGTCACGAAGCTCAATACTTACTAAATATGCAAACATAGATAGTTGCTCACCACCAGGATCACTACTATCGCCTCATCACAGACTCTTTCCCTAGCAGACGATAAAATGTATTGTACTTTCGATATCGTGTTCTTTTGAAAAACTTAACACCTTCCTTCCACTGTTGAAATATGAAATACATAAGGTTTATATATTATATTCTATAAACTCACTTCCTGGATCTTTCGGAAGAAGGATAACTCTAACCTATTTTTCTTACAATTTATAGTACTACAAACGTCTCCTTGTCCCATATTATTATTCAAATTATTGTATTTTAGCCATTTACAATTATTACAACCGATAACGAACATTTCACAGTTTACATAGCTTTTCAAAAAAATGCGAAATACGTCACAGTCAATGCCTTTTCCATCTAGACCATTGTTCGGGTTTTCTATTCCAGTGTATGTAGCTCAGTGAAATATTATATTCTAACTTTATCGCGTATCATTGTTAAGCTTTATTTAGTGTAATGTGTCCATAAGTTCCGTTTACTTCTTGTTGCATAATATGTTGCAGAAATAATTACAAAACTATGTTATTTTAATGTGAAGAGAATTTTACATGTTAACATAATCTGTTCGGGTCACATTTTAAGTTTAGAATGGAAGCTATTTTGAGGTTTAATAAAAAAGAATTGATATTGTGATTTCAATTTAGCACACCTACCTTCCTTAATTTTGGACAAAACATTTACCATACCACTCCTATGAAATTAGTGTACGTACAATTGTGTTACTTCGTCTCTTAAGTAGTAGATAAATACAATAATTCAGTACTCAATTGTAGTATTAAAATACAGACAAATTGAATGTCCGGGGTGTCATACATGACATTATGCTTAATTATAATGTATGATTGCGAATTTAGGAATATAAGTTAAATATAGTAAACATAACCTATAATTTTCATATGAATGGCAAGGTATTGCAGATCACTAAATTTACACAGAAAGGGGCAACTGGTACAGTAAACATAACCTATAATTTCAACATATCTAAATATCCGTGCGGTGCAATTGAAAATTATTGAATCGTGCATAAATGAATGTACAAGAATTTCGCAATATTTAATCGAAATAAAGGCAGGTATTACACATACGAACAACGTAATTTTCACACCATAAATAATATTACATCTTAACTCGCAAGTGAATTATGTCTGAAGTGTCTAATAATCATTGTTTTAAATTTTATTAATGGAATTACATTACATTTTAGAGAAACATATGTTAATGTTTATGCATTCCAACTAATTTATATGGTTGAAACGCCGCCCTTCGTGATCGGGTTAAGCGAGTTACACGGCCTGTATTAGATATCACGATGACAGTGGCACAGTCTAGTGTTCCTAGTACTCACAGCGCTCCAAGTGGCTAGCAACTACCGCGAGAATTGCAAAAAATCATCCCAAGCTTCGTGACTGTATATACTAGACTGTGTTATTACTCTGTGGGATCATTTATGAAGTAGAAAGAAAGAAAGGATGTATGAGAGTGAATGAAACATCTATAAAGAGAACGAGTAGTGAAAGAAGAAAATACATAGAGAAATTAAGAAAATAGAAACGACAGAAACATTACAAAGGAAAAATCGAATGGAAAGGAAACAGAGAATGTAATTGAAGAGAATATCAATGAACGCGACGTAGTAATGAATCCGCGTGGCCACGTTCATATGAACGGCCATAAAACAGCTCTTAGATCATCCCATACGTATGCGTTACGTCTGGTAGGCAGTAACTATAATTGCAGTGATATTAAAGCTAAAAAACCAGCCATTAATTTTATGCGCCATTAAAATGCAGGATTGCTTGTGCAGGCAGATGAAATGAGCGGCAGACAAGCATGGAGCACATGCAAATGCCGGCGTAGTCGTAGACGTAATGGCCTTCATTCGTGCTACTGGGCCACCTGCACAAATTGCTCAATTATGCCTCAATGAATGAAATTACCTAAACAGCAACCGGTAGGTTGTTATACCTATTTCTGTTATTCGCACAAACAAAATTATCAATTTATTAACTTAAAACATTATACTTTTTCAAAAACCTTCTCAAAATAGTAACAGAACTTCATTTAATTTCCGCTCTACCTTAAAGTACTTTCAAGTTATTTTCCATCCCCCTTCATACATTTCCTGCTCCCTTACATTTTACCTACATTTTCTCCCTTTTTCCTTCATCCCTCTCTGGTCCTAATTAATTTCAATCTTACGTCTTCCTATTTATATTCTTTATTTCGTAATTACATTCTCCTTTTCTTCTCCCGTATTTTTATTTTATATCCTTCTTTCCTCTTATTTTTTTCCTTCTTTCGTCCTTCCCTTTTTCTTTTCCTCTTTTGTCATATTTTTCTTTCCTTTCTTCATTCTTATATTTTTTTCCTTACCTCGTTCTCCTTATCTTTCGTCTTTCTATTTTTCTTTCCTTCTTTCGTCCTATTTTTCTTTCCTTCTTTTGTCCTATTTTTCTTTTTCTTCTTCCGTTCTATTTTTCTTTCCTTCTTTTGTCCTTTCATTTTTCTTCCTTCTTCCGTCCTATTTTTTCTTCCTCCTTTCGTCATTCTATTTTTCTTTCCTTCTTTCGTCCTGTTACTTTTCTTTCCTTCTCTCATTCTATTTTTCGGGCCTTCTATTTTTATTTCGTCCTATTTTTCCTTTGTCCTTCGTCCTTATAATTTTCTTTCCTTCCTTCGTTCGTCTATTTTCTCTTCTTCTTTCGTACTCCTATTTTTCTTTCCCTCTTTCACCCTCATATTATTTTTCTTTTCTTTTTTCGTCTTTCCACTTTTCTTTCCTTATTTCGTCCTATTATTGTTTCGTTCTTTAATCCTATTTTCCTTTCCTTCTTTCGTCCTATTTGTCTTTCCTTCTTTCGTCCTATTTGTCTTTCCTTCTTTCGTATTTGTCTTCCCTTCTTTCGTCCTATTTGTCTTTCCTTCTTTCGTCCTTCTACTTTTCTTTCCTACTTTCGTCCTATTTGTCTTTCCTTCTTTCGTCCTTCTACTTTTCTTTCCTTCTTTCGTCCTATTTGTCTTTCCTTCGTCCTTCGTCCTTATAATTTTCTTTCCTTCCTTCGTTCGTCTATTTTCTTTTCTTCTTTCGTACTCCTATTTTTCTTTCCCTCTTTCACCCTCATATTATTTTTCTTTTCTTTTTTCGTCTTTCCACTTTTCTTTCCTTATTTCGTCCTATTATTGTTTCGTTCTTTAATCCTATTTTCCTTTCCTTCTTTCGTCCTATTTGTCTTTCCTTCTTTCGTCCTATTTGTCTTTCCTTCTTTCGTCCTTCTACTTTTCTTTCCTACTTTCGTCCTATTTGTCTTTCCTTCTTTCGTCCTATTTGTCTTTCCTTCTTTCATCCTTCCACTTTTCTTTCCTTCTTTTGACCTATTTTTCTTTTCTTTATATTTCCTTCTTTCGTCCTATTTTTCTTTCCTTTATCCTTCTATTTTTGTTTCCTTCTTTCGTCCTATTTGTCTTTCCTTCTTTCGTCCTTCCACTTTTCTTTCCTTCTTTCGACCTATTTTTCTTTTCTTTATATTTCCTTCTTTCGTCCTATTTTTCTTTCCTTTATCCTTCTATTTTTGTTTCCTTCTTTCGTTCTATTTTTCTTTCCTTCTTTCGTCCTATTTTTCTTTTCTTCTTTCGTCTTTCTATTTTTCTTTCCTATTCATCTTTTGACTTTCCTTTCCTCTTTCGTCCTTCTATTTTCATGCTTTTCTTTCCTTTTTCGCCTTATGTTTCCCCTTTTCTTCCTTCGTCCTATTTTTCTTTCCTTCTTTCGTCCTTCTGTTTTTATGTTATTTTTCGTCCTAGTTTTCCTATTTTTCTTTCCTTTCGCCATGCTTTTATTTCTCTCTTTTCTTCATCCTTCTATTTTCCTTTCTTTCCTTCGTACTTCTATTTTCTTTCATCCTATTTTCCTTTCTTTCTTTCTTTCGTCCTTATATTTTGCTTTCCTTCTCTTGCACTATTTTTCTTCTTTCTTAGTTCTCTTTATTTTCTATTCCCTTCTTTCTTTCTTCTCATGCTCATTCTCGTTCTTTACTTAACCACGCTTTTATATTACACTTTCTTATTTGCATTTTTCATTTTACTTCATTTCTCTTATTATGTTTCTCATCATGTTTCTCTTTCTTTCCTTATGTCTTCCTTTCCCGCTTCTGTTCTTCTCATCTTCGTCGTTCCTTCCTTAGATTCTTCGTTTATTCTATCTTTTTCCTACACATGTTTTTCTGCCCTTTTCTCAACCTCTATCTATCTTTATTTTCTCTTGTCTGTTACCTTTCTTCTTTATTTTTTCTTTTCATAATTTCTACCTTTTTCTTTCTTTATTTTTAATTTCATTTCTATATTTATTTCTTATTTATCTGCTTCATTTCTGTTGTTCATTCATTCCTTTCCCATTTCTCTCACTTCACCAATTTCGTGATTACTTATAGTGACTCCAAATTCAATTTCATTCCTAATCACTTGGAGGGACTCCTGACGTGCTGGATCACGACGACACCGAATTTATGCTGAAAACGTGCGTTTCATTGCAATATTTGTGCATATGTTTCTACAGTCACAACATTTTATTTCTGCTTTGCTTTAACTGTTAAGAAAGCAAAAGTGGTAAGTCTATAAGTGAATATGCCTTCTTGTCGTATGAAAATGAATGGACACATCGCCCAAGTAGAGCAACATTCATCGTCTGTCAGTTTTTGTCGTGAAGATAAAATTACAGAACAAGAATAAGAGATGGAAGCTTGGTCCCGCCCCTCTGTTTATGAATAGTCCCTTGTGGAAGCAGTTCAAACACCGCCACTGCACTGGCATTAAGAGATTACCATCTACACCGAGAACCTTGTTACCGGATTAAAAACAAAACAGGATCCAACCTAAGTAAGTTCTACAACACCCTTCATTTCCTGTCGGGGCACAGGGTGCTTCTCAAGTTATGCCACAACATCGCGCAACAACAAACGTATAATGATCATAGAGCTTTTCTCTGACAAAAGCCGAAGTTTCCATAAACCCCATAATAGTACATTATGCAACGAGCCTATAATGGTAGTAATTAAGACGCGAGTATGTTTGTTTATGAAACGAGCGCAAACGAGTTTCATAATAATTTTCATACGACCGTCTTAATTACCATTATAGGCAAGTTTCATACGACGTTTTATGCTCGACCATATTTCTGACTTGAAATTAGTCATAAGTATTCATGTTATGGTTATGTAAGTGAGGAGCGGAACTGATCTGAATTGTGAGATGTGCGCAGACGCGAAAGTATTGATTTTTTTCCGAGGCACGAATGTCATTGACCTTGATATAATCTAGAGAATAACATGAAGATTAGTCTTGATATAACCTGGAAATTGATTTAGAATTGAAAAACGAGATGATAAATTGAATTTATTTGAATATTATTTACAATTAACGCTAATTATTATAGTAACAGAACATAACCTTCTGCGACAGTATTGGATTTCCAGCCTCCGTGACTTTTCGCTAATTGTCTTTCGATTGCATATCCGAGAATAATCGATACTTGCGGTTTTATAATGGTACAATGGTGATTTCTCATTGGCTGAACAACTGAATTATAATGAATAGGTGTACTTTAATGAGGTGCATTAAAGGGCTACTATCAGGTGTATAATTACTACATTTCGGCATGGTCGAGCATAAATATCTTTTACTACAGAAGACCTAACCCTTGTTGACTATTTAAGGAAAAACATAATCTATTATTAAATTCACCGTCGAAACAGTTTTAACACAATTACATTTGCGCTCGTAACCTAGAACACTGATTTCACTTGATTATCACTTGGTCTTAAACAAAACAATTCCATAACCTTGACAAAGTGCATCCGTTCAAATCCATTTTTCAATTATATGACTAACCCTGCTATTATTTCATCCCACTAATACACCATTTCCTCAGATTATATACTGTTTTTCCTTCCCTACTGCCCCCTCGTTCCACACTCCTAACTCGATTAACCCTTTCCGAACTTCCCCTTCAACTCCCCGCACAAAAAAACTGTAATAATAAAGTCAGTAATTCATAATGTAGCACACTACCCTGTAAGAATTTCAATAATAATAATAATAATAATAATAATAATAATAATAATAATAATAGTAGTAGTAGTAGTAGTAGTAGTAGTAGTAGTAGTAATAATCTATACTAATAATAAATCTGTAGCCAAAGTTTTTCTGGTAATTTTCGATTTTCCAAAAGTAATTGGTGTTAACATGTATAATTAACCACCATGAAAACGAAAATCGTTTTTTTGAAATTTTTGTTTGTATGTCTGTCTGTCTGGATGTTTGTTACCTTTTCACGCGATAATGGCTGAACCGATTTATATGAAAATTGGAATATAAATTAAGTTCATTGTAACTTAGATTTTAGGCTATATGACATTCAAAATACTTTATTTAAAAGGGGGGTTATTAGGGGGCCTGAATTAAATAAATCGAAATATCTCGCTTATTATTGATTTTCATTAAAAATATTACATAACAAAAGTTTCTTTACAAATAATTTCCGATGTGTTTTATCCTATGCAAAATTTTTATAGGACTGATATTTAATGAGATAAATGAGTTTTAATATTACAATAATAACGCTAAGGCGCTGTACTGAAATAAAAACAAATGACTTCGTCTATAAGGGGCCTTGGACAACAACAATCGAAAGCTATTAAACATAGCCTAAGAAAATGTTTCTGTGTTTGTATGAAGTAATATCGGAAGCTAATTAATTCTTTAATTATTATTTCACCATTGGAAAGTGTAGTTTCTCTAGATGGACATAATTCTGCAATATTATTACAGTAACTTCTTAAACATATAGCAAGTAATATAAAGTATACACATTAAAACTAAATGATATGTCAATCTTCGTTAAACTATGGTTGCATGTAATAACAATTAAGAAACATGTTAAAGGAATTGTCATTGCACCAAATGATTGCTCTCTGGACCAAAATGACCGCATTTTAATTATTTAAATACAATTTAAATAAAGTAACATATTAAACGATTTATCCTTCTATCAAACACGAATGTTTCCTTGATCATTCGTCCTATTTTAATTATGTAATTACTTTATATTTATTTCTAACAGGTGCAGCGGAGCGCACGGGTACGGCTAGTAATAATAATAATGTAATTATTTGTTACCCACTAGTAATAGGCCTAAGCTCTAAATTATTCCCGAGATATCCCTGAACTAAACGCCGGGGACGGTACTCCCTCGTGTCCCTACTGATCAACATACGTATCCCCCTCTTGCAATCCATCATCATGCTCACCGAATTCATCTCCTGATTAACACACAAGTATATCTGGGTTCGAGTCTCGACTATATCTCATCGAATTATCTTCAGATCATGCCACATCATGTCCCAATCCTAATTCTGTAAAGATAACCTGATAACCTCAGAATACGAAATTAAGTTTACCTACTTGAATCTCTCCACACCTCCAGCAGTGTACAACTTATCATAATCATCATCATCATAATCATCGTCATCGTCGTCATTTTTCGTTCTGAAAATGAATTTTTCAATGTTACATTTGTTCGGATCAAATTTCTGCACATTTAATGGACAAAACTAAAATTCCTTCAATCTTCTAATGTCATAATACACTGCGCTCTTAAATTGACTGAGCATATTCGAAATGAAATCAACGGTTTTCCCAAAACATACTATGAAATATTTCACAAAACAATTTTAATCTCGAAAAGGAAGCAAAAACGAGCAAAACTGTATTAAACTTTTTTGTTTCCTTTGAAAGCTAGATTTGCATAATACACATCATTGTTCGTTAACAGAAAATCACAATTCAAGTTGTTGTTGTTTATTGACTTTTCTGGCTTTGAGCCAGAGGCCGTTTTAGGGTCTTAAGGCTGGTTCACATTAAACGGGAACGGAAACGACAACAAGAACGAGAATGGAAATATTGTTAAAATAAATGTATTTAAATGTCAGCATTCACAATTAACTATTGTGAATGCTCACATTTAAATACATATATTTTAACATTGTTTCCGTTCTCGTTCTCGTTGTCGTTTCCGTTCCCGGTTTATTGTGAATCAGCCTTTATACGCGCAGGATGCCCTCTCCAGCCATTGTACATAAATAATAATAAAAATATATTTACATTTATGACACTATTTCTGGCATAAGTGCCAGTAGGTGTGTGAGTGTAGTGACTGATTCCTTTTATTTTGGTGTGTAGGCCTAATTTGTTAATTTGCGATATTTAAGGAATGATGAACGGGAGACGAGTTCGGGGTAAAAGATATCAGCTGATAGACAACGTTAAGTATTATATGGGGAGAGTAAGAGGAAAGCAAGAAATTTGGAAGAATGGGAAATGCTGGGTTTGCAGTTAAAGACCTGCTCTTGGGCAGAACACTATGCATACATACATACATACACACATACATACATACATACATACATACATACATACATACATACATACATACATACATACATACATACATACGTACATACATACATAATTCAAGTCACACAGAGTTTTTGTTGTGCACTCAATGTTGGTTTGTCAGCCCACTTTGATATATGTGGATATAAAGGGAAAAATTGAGTCGGTCTTTGGTAGAGTTTCTGGGTAGCTTAGTCGGTAGAGCGTTGGTTAGCCAAAGGTCCCGAGTTCGATACCCGGCCCGGAAATTTTTTTTCTTGAAATTATTCAAATTAGCTTCACAGGGAGCTATGCCTGAAAGCTAGATTTGCAAGTTCTTTTAAGTCCGAAAATTTACAATATTTTTTCTATCGTGTAAGGAAAACTTGTACTATTTGGGAAACATAACATACTGACAAATATTTCATAATAATTGTCGTATTTGTCACACCTGTCTAGTCTAACTGTTCGGTTAACTGGTGGATCCGGACTCCGGTATTAAATCGTGTGCGCTCAGGAGCAACTAAAATGAACAAGAAATTCAAGAGCAGGAAAGCGAAGCTCGGCCACCAGGGAGCGCCATCTGGTGACACGGAGGGCCCTCCCCAGGGTCACACGCCCATTACTTGGGTATCAGACATGGCGATGGGGCGGAATTAAAATAACATGGCGCGGGCATGACCCGGCGTAAAGAGAGCCCGGCTGCCCGTGTGTAAGAAAAGTGCGGATCGATTTTTGGCGCGCTCTGAGCTCTGTAAAGCATCTGCCTGGCCACGTGCACGAGCCACGACTGGTATCAATTTATATAGCTGATTATCGTGTACTTGCTGTATTACAATAATACATACATAAGATAAAAATACACACATACACGCACGCCACACACACAAATTTCAACCGTATAGGATAGGCCTATGGACATTGAGCACTATTTTAGATAGGCCTAGGAACATATACCGCGACTATTTCGTTTACATGACATCATTCCATTTTCGACCAATGAAGTGTAATGAAATTTTGAATTCCAACCAATCACAGTCAGACTTTGCGACAATTTTTGCAGCTACATTTATCGCTATCAATTTATCGCATGGTCGCTCTTTTGTTTAGTCGTTGTCGCCAACTGTTTCCTCGTGAATTGATGATCATGAATACATTAAGATGCAGCTACACTGTTAAACTTTTCTTTCAACTTTAAAGCAATGAATGCAAGATTGATATTTAATATTAATTAATATATTTACGCAGTGAAGACGACGTTCAAAACGGCGCACCACGTAGAACCAAAATCTTCATGCATCTTAATTGAACGTATCTTTTAAACTTGATTCTTTCAATATTCTTCCCAGATTGCACGCATACGCGGTTGGAATATTGCACTGTGTTCCGTTACACACTACAGCGAGCTATAAAAAATGCTTTCGTGTAGCACTGATTGTAACGGTCGAAATAAGACACAGCTGACATTGGTCCTACTCCCACAGGTAACATAACCTATAAGTAGTCTATAAAATTTGTATTTTGTGACTGAAATGAAACAATTAATAGAAAGTCAGACGTTCAAATTTATGTAACATATCAAACCCAATGTCCTTGCATAGTAATAATAAGGTCTTTTCATCAAATGCCTTCCGTATGGCATAATAAAATTCGTGTTTTAATTAGGCCTATCCATACAGAGATGGCTTCACTGTGTAGCAACATGTCTCGCTGTGAATACATAAGCATTGGTATATAGCTGTCCCAATGTTACTGTTAAATTAAATTATGATTTCAGCAGATAATGAAAATGTATTTATGTTATAATAATAAGAGAAAAGTGCAGTACATGTTAAACCTGTATTTCGCTTTTCGAAATTGGCATTACTGAATAATAACATCGAATTTCTTTATTACAGTAATCGATATTCATCTACGAGTATTTCAACTGCACAATGTCTGAATAGGCTAAGTATTCGTTAATATACAATTATTAACATTTTGTGATCGAATTTTAGGGATATATTATTTACATTTTTATTTTATTCACGAAATAGTCCTATTAAATGCCACTCGAGGTCTGAGATTTCCCAGATAAATCTCAGACCTCTCGTAACATTACTACAGATAAATTGTTCAACTGATTGACGTAGAATAGTACTTTCCTGCAATCGTAAGAGGAGCAGTGAGGAAACAAAGAATGACAGAATTTGAAATGGTTTCTATAGCAAGAATAAGATCTACAGACAAATGATAAAGTTTAGGGACCGGAGTTTTATGTAATATCAAGGTGTGAAATATGTACATATTTATGTAAGAAAAATAAGCTGAATATGTACCAAAATATGTAAAATCATGAAAATATTTAATATAAATATCTGGCAGGTATAAGATAGGTAAGACTCTCCAGTTGTGATTTAATAGAGCACCCGACTTTTTTACCGCACACTTGACACATTGCTGTTTTTCCATCTGTAGTGAAAGCTTCGCAATCCATGATTTTATTTTTGTCGTTAGGGTAGAAGATATAGAGGCCATTTTAGTTAGTTAAAAACAGTAGATAAACTCACTTGCGCTTTATACTGTAAGTACTAAAACTAGAGAACTGAGTGAAATGAATGACACAACAGTACTGCAAGCACTGTTTCGCTTAACTGGATTAGAAGAAAATAAGAGGAGATGTGGGACATATGCATTTTAGCTGCTCCCTGTAAGAAACAAAGTACCTACTAAAATCTCAAACTATAGGCATTTACAAACTATTGTTTGAAAAGTGACATTCCTCTCTCATTCAGAAGGGTAGGATTATTCCAGCCGAGAACCATACTAAATAATTGCTCGGAAAATCCCATTTCCCTATAGGCCTACTAAATTTAAAGTAAAGAGGTCAAGCAATAACCTGAAAAGCTATTTACTTTAATCTTTCAACATCTTTCCAGTTTGTTCCTTTAGTTCAGCTTCTTTTCAAAAGTCGGCTAATTTATTGCGGCTCATGCCAGACTTGACACGGGTTTTCCCTGGAAGGATTAAGAAGAGGGTGGGTAAGGTTGCAAATTGCATGGGAACGGCTTGTTAAGACGTGTGCAGAACAATTGTAGTTGGAGACAAATCATGTCGTCCTCGTCCCACTTCACCGCATGAAGGCAACACTACTTTCTGAGGAATTTTTACAATATAAGATAGTTGTATGAGAAAGGTTGCCTTTTGTTCACTCATTTTTACAGTGGGCAGTATGGAGTGAGTGCCTCTTTTACTTCCTGGAACTAAGAATGTTATGTTTCATCCCGAAATCTGTCCTTTCTTCCGTAGGTAAAAAGGCTTTTTAAATCTGTGTACCGTATTTCAAATTCTAAACTTCCTCAGCAGAAGTTTTTTTTTTTCATTTTAGAGAAGTAAAAATGAATAAAACCCCTAAATATGTAGATTTATGTAATATCAAGCCATTATGTAATGTGGGGTAAATATGTAAAAATATGTAGTATCAAATTTTATTATATTAACGTTAATTACAAAATTCGCAAAGATTTGTTATTTTTATACGGTTAGGTGGAAAGGAATATAATATGTAATTACATAAAAATCCGGTCCCTACTAATGTTATTAGAGGCTTAGGATCCGGGACACCTTAGCAACCAATGTACGCACAACATCTCTATAGAGTCCCTTGAACATAGTAGACAGACATACTGTGAATGTAAACAACGACGTCAATGTGCTGCGTTATATTCTACTGTTAACAGTACAATCTAGTGACGGCGGAAAATGAAGTAAGATACATACCTCACAAGTTTTCATGTCCCTCGGCGACGTTGAAGGCGTTAGCGTTACAATGAACAACCATGCACATACTTGCAACTAGTTCGGAAAGACTATTCACTATGAATTGAAAATGCACTGTGATGGCCTGAGTTCGTTCAGTAGGGAAAGACGGAAGAATACTGTACGTTTGATCATGAACCGAATTGTAGGTACACTAACACCAGCAATATTGTGACGCATTTTGCCATTTCAAAATATTTCTAGTGTAAGGTTTCACTGGAAGGAATTTAATAATGTATATTGAAAAATTTGTTCCAATTTAATTTCGTTCTCGACATTGCAATGACTTCACGTAGTCTCAACAATTGTCCCAGCTTCAGTGCTATACCTACCTGATAAGATTTATCTTGTCTCAGTAGCAATAAAACCAAGTCCCTTCAAATGAGGTTGGAGATTACAGGAGGGTTGTAAATTTTTAGGATTCCTTTTAAAATCTTGTTATTGTATAGGCTGCCGGAACTCAGTTTCTTAAAAGACAAGCTCAGGGACGGAACTACACAATGCGAAGAGAGATATTTTGTTATTTTATTTTGCGCTACAGAATGTATCAACTAGTCCTTTCCGCCACTGGATGGATGGACGGCACCGCTCCACTCCCCCATCTCCATAACACAGACGAGGTAAGACATATCTCCTTTCTCTCTCTTTTCACAGATAAGATACATCGCACAGCCTTTAGTACGTACGAAACCTTCAACCAGACCGGAAAAAGTAAACAAGCCCTAGTCTGTTCCCTCACCTCTGTCCAACACTCTGCTATCAGTTAACCTGTATCTCCTTCATCGGGACCCGAACTTCGAAATCTAGTTACAAGTTTAGGTAGGTAAATCATGAAATCTCATTTTATTCTAAACCACACTTGCTTAGGACAAGAACTTTCACTATTCATGACGTGTAGACTGCAATTAACGCCTAAAAATGTCATATTTCATAATATTTTGGTAAAATGTTTATATTTCATAAATAATTTTCGTATTTTTTTTTCATATTGTGCACGACTTTTTTTCCTACCGTTAATATTTCTGGAGTAAAGCCATACTCACCCAAAAAGAACAAGGAAGTACTGCCAATCATCCTCTCAACGACAAACTCATGGCCACTGTCTTTCGAAACAAAAAAAGTACTATAAATTTATTAATTTGTCCTACAGAATGATATCTGTAATATTGACAATTAATATTGAGGAGAAAAATTCTCTCCGGCGCCGGGGATCGAAGCCGGGTCCTTCGTTCTACGTACTAAGCGCTCTGACCACTGAGCTACGCCGAATTCAATCCACAGCACCGGAACGAACTCTTTCCTCCTTCAATGTTTCCCTTTGTGGCCTGACTCCAAGTTAGGCATATATGTTGACGTATATGTCCAATGTCAACTGCCATTATACTAGGAGCGCACTCAGCTGAGTGACTTGTTTGGCCGGGAATCCGCAGTTAAGTGCACAGTAATCTATATTGTATTGTATTGTATTTATTAACATTCCATGGTATTCATACATGCTTACAGCTAGAATATGAAACAAGTCAAAAAACTTAATATTATTATAAAATCTTAATTTATAGTCACAGTCTAGATGAAATATATACAGACGAGATTTACAATATAGTCTACTAGTACAACACATACTTTGAGTATCAATTTCATGAAGTGTTATTGAATGTCATGAATTCACCTACAGAATAGAAGGCGTGAGAAATTAGGTACTTCTTTAATTTGGCCCTAAATAATTTTATGTTTTGAGTTTAATTTTTTATATCGATAGGGAGGTTATTAAAAATTTTTACTGCCATATAACGCACTCCTTTTTGATAGCACGATAGACTTGCCGATGGTGTATGAAAGTCATTTTTTGACGTGTATTTATGCTATGAACTGTTGAATTAGTTACGAAGTTTTCACGATTACATACGAGGAAGACTATTAATGAAAAGATATACTGACATATGCACTGCTAGGTATGAGAATATTATAGATTTATTAATTTGTCCTACAGAATGATATCTGTAATATTGACAATTAATATTTGAAGTCCCCGGCGCCACAGGAGCGAATTTTTCTCCTCAAATATTAAAAAAAAAGTACTGCTTGTGGATTTCATAGAACGAGGCACCACAATCAAACATTAGAGAAGTTATGGGGGGCCATTCAGTGTTCAGACATACCTGAATGATATGACGAGCTTACCCTAAAACTTCTCAAACACTACAATAAATGTCTCAATTTGGCTGGAGAGTATGATGGAAAATAGTTTAATGTTGTAGTTTCAAATGTCTGCAACTCCTTGGACGTTTTCAATTAATTAACTATTTAATTAGTAGTCTGCTACCCAAGGGCAGGTCCTTTACTGCAAATTCAGCATTTTCTAATCTTTCCTCTTTTCCGCCTTCCTCTTCGTCTCTGCATACGATTTATAATTCTCAATGTTGTCTACAATCTGATATATTTTCCTGCCCCGAACTTTTCTCCCGTTCACCATTCCTTCCTGTGAAGCTTTCAGTAGACAATTTATTCTTCTTAGCCAGTAGTTCAGCCAATTTATTTTTCTGTTTCTGATCACTTTCAGCAGTATTCTTTCTTCATCCACTCTTTCTAACATAGTTTCATTTCTTATTCTGTCTCTCCATTTTACACGCTCCATTCTTTTCCATATCCACATTTAAAATTCTTCCAATCGTTCTCTTCACTTCTTCGTAATGTCCATTTTCTGCTCCATGCAATGCCACACTCCAAACAAAGTATAATACTTCGCTAGTCTCTTCTTTAATTCTACTTCCAAAAGTAAGCAGAAAATGCTCCTTTTAATGTTAAGAGCTTTCTTTGTCATTGCTGTCCTCCTGAGTTTTTGGCAGCAGCTCATATTACTGCTTATAGTACACCTGTATTTTTAACGATGTAACGGAATTTGCTTTCCGAATAGCCTTCGTAAGTAATGTTGCCTTGACTACACTCTATACCAGATGTCTTTGGAGCAGACCATAACAAGGGTCTCGATGCATCTCATGTCATCGCTGCGCTCCCATTGGCAAGTCATTACTTAGCTGAGAGCGTTGTAGACACTAGCGCGTGCATATCCTGGTTACGGGACGGTATTCAGAGACACGTTCACTACTACAGTTCTATTGCGTCTAGCATCTGTGCGGTGTATTAGCAGACGACAGCAGTACAACTAGTGACTGATGCAAGAAGGTATGTTCAAAGACACATTACTTTAATTTTCACTTTTCGTTATATGAACGTAGCCGATCACTTAATTCATATACAGACATTTAGTATCGTGTGAACCGCGCTCTCTTGCATTTCGTTCCGTTGTTTATATCTGCTCCAAAGACATCTGCTATAGAGTGTAGTAATAATATATTCTACTAACATTTTCAATTAAGTAGAAAGAAGGGTTGCCAGAGAGCAAATATCAGTATAGTATATAACATGCTAGGGATCTTAATTCCTCGAAAAAGAAGAAGAGCATTCCTATGGAATAAATATAAAACTGTATGGACTCATACAATTTTTTTAATTTCTCTGGTTGTAGATTATGATTGAATTGCAAATAATTTATTTTTTTTAAAGTTCAGAATTGCATGTACTTTTCTTGAACGTCCTGTATAATATACTATGTATCAACGCATTGTACAGTTGAATAGCAAAGCAAAATCCTACCATCTCTTGTGTACTGGAGAGGGAAGGGAAATGTTTATCTTGAAACGTCTGGTTCTGCAACAGGCGCGACACATTTGCGCTGCGGGTAGTCTAACAGAGAATCTGAAACAACGACACGTCTATCTGTGTGCCTATTAAAACGGGAGTATCGAACTGTCTCAACTGCATGGAAATAGATAATTCAAGCCAACTTGCAAGATGTTCTTGCCTCATTAGTATTCAGTGTACACGATTTTACCGGCTTCTGGAACACAGGAGCTCGCTCCGGAATACAAACTGTAGCAAAATTTCCTCTTATAGAAACTTAAAAAAGGGAAGAACAAGTTATTCAGTCCACATCCTTCAGGATGACGTCCGACAGAGGAGAGTTTCGCTTAGAACGATGTGACTTGATGCTAATTGCAGTAATAAAGAAAAATCCCTAACGACAGGAAATAAAAAGTGATCAAAAGGCAGCTGTGGCTAAGAAGTGATATCTCTTATTTACAAAAATGATCTTTTAGTTTACATAATTTTAGATTAACTACATTAACTACTGTATCAACTCATGCACACTTCCTGTCCATCTTACTTGCCATGTCGGTTTCAGAATCTCTCATCTCTTCATAGCTTTGGTACCCGGTTTCAGCAAGAAACTATTATTCTTATAGAATAACTCTTCTCGGGTTCTCAGCCAGGTGAGTTGGAGATTTGCTTCCAAGATTTCGACGGCTAGCTCTGCCATCTTCTTCATTCCCTGAAGAAGAAGAAGAAGAAGAAGAAGAAGAAGAAGAAGAGGAAGAAGAAGAAGAAGATGGCAGAGCTAGCCGTCGAAAGCTTGGAAGCAAATCTCCAACTCACCTGGCTGAGAACCCGAGAAGAGTTATTCTACATCAAACGCCGGGAAAGCCTCAAGTCATATATTATTCTTATAGCCTACCTAAGCACAGAACATGCTGTTATTCTCAATCATTCGCAATCTACACCTCTCGAATCTGGAAATCTTCTTCTTGCCGATATTAGAACCTGTTGGGCGCTATCGTCTTTCATAATTAAAGTGCACAATTACTTAATTCAACAGGTACATTAATTACATTCCCTCTTAAATGTAATACTCATTAGAGAAATTTAGTAATTTTATATATATTATTTTAACGTGCCGAAGTACATATGAAGTTTCCATGCAGATATTCTCTGTCATCGTACGATGAAAGAGTAGTGGAACGGAGAAAAATTCTCTCCGGCACCGGGATTTGAACCCGAGTTTTCAGCTCTACGTGCTGATGCTTTATCCACTAAGCTACACCGGGTTCCCATCCCGGTGTGGGATCGAATCCTCTCAGTTTAAGTTCCACCTCTTGGGTTCCCTCTAGTGGCCTGCCCTCTGCACTACGTCATAGATGTCTATGAACGTAGGACAATGTCCACATATGTGCGGAGGTGCACTCGTATGAGTGACTGATTGGCCGGAATCTGACGGAATAAGCGCCGTCTTAAATCACGAGGTGATTTACGCATATCATATATATTATTTTAATGTACCGAAGTACATATGAAGTTTCCATGCAGATATTCTGCGTCATCGTACGATGAAAGAGTAGTGGAACGGAGAAAAATTCTCTCCGGCACCGGGATTTGAACCCGGGTTTTCAGCTCTACGTGCTGATGCTTTATCCACTAAGCTAAATTGAGACGATTCGATCCGACACCGGAATGGGAATCCGGTGTAGCTTAGTGGATAAAGCATCAGCATGTAGAGCTGAAAACCCGGGTTCGGTGCCGGAGAGAATTTTTCTCCGTTCCACTACTCTTTCATTAATAATTTTAGTTTTTTTAGACTAGTTTACTGAATTGATTTTCTCTTAATATGTTGAACAGTGATTACATATAAATATCTAAATAATAAAATTATTGTATTTTACTTTATAAATGATAGTCCTATGTAATTATCAACTTAACTGGTAACATAAATAAGTTTCAATGATATTATTTCACATTACTATTATTATTATTATTATTATTATTATTATTATTATTATTATTATTATTACGCATTGTAGATCTGGTTGAGTGGAAGAGAAGGCCTCGAGGCCTTAACTCTGCCAGGTAAAATAAAATAGAATTAGTAAATAAAAATAAATTATTATTTTTACTATTATTATTACTGTTATTATCATCATCATCTTTATTATTAGTGTTATTATTCATATTATTATTATTAACCCGCCAGTGAACGGATCAAGAAAAGTTACGTAACTGCAAGGGTTGGGTCTTCCAGACCCATTTTCTAAATATGAAAAAAGTAAATTTATTTGAGTCATATAATAATAGTTCTATTCTTTTATACAGTTAACATAATAAATATGTGAATTTCACGAATTTCATAATAGTATAATATATTAATAATTGAGTCATATTATAGACTATATTTTTTTACCAATACAGCAATTCGCAATCTGTGCTTTGTGGTTTTTCTTACACTGTACTTAAAATGATGTCCAACGTCGGTGATATGTGGTTGTTTTTAACATTCATAAATAGTGCGTCGTATTATATCACGTCCGAAATCATCAAATTTATTGAGTTTCGTAACTGTTTGTAATGGAATCTGAGTTTTCTTTTAAGGAATGTTATACTCGGTTATATTGATAGAAATTATTTTCTTCACTAATGACCTTAAACAGTTTTAGCAATTGGTGAATCACATTTGCCTTCTTCTTCACTGAAAAATAGGTATACATTTTTTTTTATAATAAGTGCAGCTTATCTCTCTAATGAATGACCTCTTCCAACAGGAGAAGTACGAACGTTACAATTATTGTCGTCATCACTAAGTTGTTCACTCTCTTCAACAAACTACCATGGTCGCTACATATATCATTAATTTTAATATACACTAAGAAAACTAAACAGATAATGCAAACTACGTTCACTCCAAGTCGTTACAGAACTGACAACTATGTAGTGTTTACCTCTGCGCGTAACGAAGGAAACAATAGTAATTTGCATGGCCTTCTGCATTCAGCCCTCACCCCTGGTTTTTCTCCGAGCGAACGTACAATAGTTGGATATTCAATACGCAACGAAATTGAACTTCAAAGAAATCTAAAAATATAGTAACTATAAATCATATGGCGGTAGAAGATGTAGGGCGTGAAAACACGCTTTTGTTTAAGCAATTGAAAATTATTACAGACAACAGATTTCTGCAGTATTAAGTACGATCTACAGCACATTTAACAGTCGCTTGAATACTTACATTTCACGGGAAGTGTAGTAGGAAGAGACATGCTGTAAAACTGATAATGAGGTTCATGTGACACGGCTGAGGCTGTCGAGATGTCAGAGAAGCTGATGTCTATGAGCTCGTAACCCTGCAACACAACAAATGAAACTCCTGTTACAGATGTCTCTGTCTCCGAGCTCCTAAATGCTGTCTCGTGTTCTGTACAGTAAGAAGTCTTCCAAGATGAGGCAAGCAATAGGAAATATTGTTACAAATGTTAAAACAGTTATGTGATAAAATCTTTAAGATTTAAACATGCAGCAAGCTTGTATTTTATTGTTCTGTTAAGTTAAAATATTATAGTAAATTACATTAATATGGAATGAAACATTTCTTCATCTACATTACTGAATACAGTAGAACCCCGATTTTCCGTCACCCTATTAACCGATTGGTGGATTATCCGACTGTCTTTCTTTCGCGCTCTTTTTTTTCTGCAGAAAAAAATATGAAGTACTCTACATTATATTAGGACGAATTTTTTCTACAGAGTTTTTTTTATACAAACCTTTACCCTTACACAGTATGATCTAGTCTTCGAGTGGCCGTGCCGTCTAACTTCTATGCAAAATGTCTTCCACAGGTGTCAAAAGAAAACGTGTTGTGCTACGAAAAAGTAATAGTGGTTTGTGAAAAAAAACTGTGGTTCATGTCACATCAGAATATGAGATAGGAATTACAATTGTGCGCGATTTATTGAAAAACAAATATAAAGTGTATAAAGTATGTAAATCTACTACATGAGACCTGTACTATTCCTATCTTTCCACTGACTGCCGTCATAAGAAATTCCTTGGCCATTAACACCTGGTCGTTGAAAACCAGACTTAAATTAGTGAACTTCTGACCCACTACCTAGCGTATTAAAACAAAAGACCACGGAGAAAATTACGAAACTGTATTATGCGCTTAATTTATGAAAATCTTTTATGGTACGGATTATCCGATTTTTTCGATTAACCGTTCACTCCACCCCCTTCATTACCACGGATAATAGAGGTTCTACTGTAATTAGTTCTTGAAAATATACAATAATTCGGACAAAAGTGTCAGTGGTGACTTACAATATGGTTACAAACGTTACAAATTAAATGAAAATTCTTGAAAATTCATTTACAGTTAATGAATACATACCACCACAAATATTGGTCTATATCAGGCCTGCAGAACCCGTAAGTAGGAGAAATACGATGTCAGCCTCACTCCACTTCTGGGGATGATCGACTTCTGCGTAAAGTTGTTGACATTCTTTGCGCGTAGAAGATCCATCAGTGGCGGCACTGTAATTTTCAAAAAGGATTATAATAAAGTCATTGTATTTATAATGCATTATGTCGTTTCAAGGTTAATGATTATGCTAGATTTTCTGTCGGTAGCTTCTTTGAGATTTCTTTGCACTTAGCCTGCTTTAGATTTTCCAAAACTTTCCTCCTATCTTCACCTACGGAAACATAAATTTGTAGCATTTAAGTAATGAACCTTGAAAGTTAATATAATTGTCGCTATTCATTTCAATACAAAATGAACATAACGAGTGATGTCCTTAACAGTAGGTATATAATCAATATACAGTTCGTGATAATCAACTTGCCCGAAAGTTTGTATATTCCATAATCCTTAATATGGGCTTTGTTGAAATGACGTTTTATATTGAAATGACGAGTAGAAATCAATTGGATGGGACCCAGTAAATAAGCAATTCTTTCGTCTTCTTCAACAACAAAATAATCATATTCCCATTTCCTTTGGAAGCAGTATTTCTCCAAGGGTTTAGATTTTGCCATGTTCCAGTTCTCTTCCAGTATGTGTATTGTGTGCCACACCCCCAAGTTAAATTTTCGTCCCGTGAATGCAAATCTATTTTGTGGAAGGGTAGGCTTAGTCTATATTAAATATTTATGAATCAATGTTTGCATAATAAGCATAGTTCTCATATTTTAAAGAACGATTGTATTATACAGACGGCTAAACTATTATATGCATATATATTAGACTACACAGTATTAAACATTAGGGGTCAATGTTTTTATAATGGTTATATTTCTTCAAGGACGGTTATATTGTATTAGGCATTAATCTATTTTATGTAGTATAACATTAGTAAAAAATATATAGGTCAATGTTTTCATTCAAGGGTATAGCACTTAGCGCATGAAGTTCGCTGGAAATTCTCTTTCCGTAAACATCTTGGATACTATTCATAGACATTTCGCTAGCCCGCGCTACGAGCGTGCTAAACTAGCCCCAGATATCGACTGGTTACTTGTACAGGATTCATATCATATCATATCATATCATATCATATCATATCATATCATATCATATCATATCATATCATATATCATATCATATCATATATTATATCATATCATATCGCTAACACTGGTTTATGAATACGAAAAACGTTAGTTCGCTGATCATCCACCGGAAGCCCGCGCTAAGAATGTCTATGAATACTGCCCTTAATGACTGAACCTAAGCAGCAACTATGCATTGACCTTGAAGTGAATATTCAATTGACGCAGACTATAGTCAACATTGAACTGTGTATATCTCAGTCTTAGCTTTAAGAGCTCCAAATTCCGGTCTCTGGTAAATATAATAGTACTATAACTTACTGAACTACCATAAAAAACTCATTTTTAAAGAGTTTCATGGAACCTCAATCACAATTTAATATTATATATTTCCAAAGCCGTCAGCAAAGGAGCAAAATGTTGTTATACGTTTCTGTTCGCCATACTTCTATAAATCATCTCTGAGACAGAATGTAACGGTTTTCCTTTCACCCTATATTATGTGTGTATGGTTGCCTTCAATATTGTGGTCCATCCTGCTTTAACAGCAAACAGAGGTTCTAGTCCCATCAAACTGCAGTATAACTCTGCAGGAACCTGACTCATCTTTAGAATGAAATTGAATATCAAATGAACGGGGGTGCTGAAACGTTTGGTTCAATGGCTTCAAATAATGAGACACAAAAAGTTTCCCTTTCTTCTTACAAGTTTGCAAGGTCTTCTTTAAGAACTCTCACGGCACGATATAACGAGATCTTTTAGGTGATATTTTATTGTCTAGAATCTTCCTTTATAAACTTTGTACTTTTGTTTGATTTCTTCTTCTTATCTTGTGTTAATTATATTTCTTGTATCAAGATATTTAAATAAACTGAAATATAATGCCTTTTATTACTTCCATTTATAAACTTCGTACTTTTATTTTCTTGTGAAAGTTATATTTTCGTTTATCAAAATATTTAAATAAATTTAAATCTAGAGTTTATTATTGTAGGGATTCGTAACAAGCTGTTTTTTACGGTGTTGATCCTTCGAAGAGGTGGAAAAATTCAAATATCTTGGAGCAACAGTAACAAATATAAATGACACTCGGGAGAAATTAAACGCAGAATAAATATGGGAAATGCGTGTTATTATTCGGTTGAGAAGCTTTTATCATCCAGTCTGCTGTCAAAAAGTCTGAAAGTTATAATTTATAAAACAGTTATATTACCAGTTCCTCTGTATGGTTGTGAAACTTGGACTCTCACTCTGAGAGAGGAACATAGGTTAAGGGTGTTTGAGAATAAGGTGCTTCGGACAATATTTGTGGCTAAGCGGGATGAAGTTACAGGAAAATGGAGAAAGTTACACAACGCAGAACTGCACGCATTGTATTCTTCACCTGACATAATTAGGAACATTAAATCCAGACGTTTGAGATGGGCAGGGCATGTAGCACGTATGGGGGAATCCAGAAATGCATATAGAGTGTTAGTTGGAAGACCGGAGGGAAAAATACCTTTGGGGAGGCCGACATGCAGATGGGAGGATAATATTAAAATGGATTTGAGGGAGGTGGGCTATGTTGATAGAGACTGGATTAATCTTGCACAGGATAGGGACCGATGGCAGGCTTATGTGAGGGCGGCAATGAACCTTCGGGTTCCTTAAAAGCCATTTGTAAGTAAGTAAGTAAGTAAGTAAGTAAGTAAGAGTTTATTATTATTACACATCCATTTACAAGCTTCATAATTTCAGCAATATCAGCAGTAATAGTAACAGCAGCAGTATAAGTAGTAGTATTAGTAGTGATAGTTCATTTAGTGACAGTTCAACGTTATTCAGCGTTGAAATTCAGGGAAAGGTGGCTAACAAATTTTGCCTGGTATTCTGTACCAAGGTTAGGGTTTCTTCAATTGTAAACCCGACAGGTTTATTTCTCTCCTGCATTACGTAATGCTCAGGGTTTTATCGCCCTTTAAAATCCTTCGTCCTCGGTCGGGTTTAAACCTTCTCATGTGGGACCCAATGGCTACCATGGTAACCACTAGGCTTCCTCGGTTGGCGGGCGAGAAAGAAGGAAAGAAATGGAGAGTGGATGTGAATAGAGATGAAGAGAAATGAGTTAAATAACAAGGATTAATCCTAATTTGGAAATGTCATATTCTCGTATTTTCTTGCAATATTTCGGCAATATATCCAAACGAAGCTTTTCTTTATTAAAGAGATGGATGACTGAATTTTGTAAAAACTGATGAAAATTTTTATTTTTTTTTATTTCTGTTTTAAACAAATCTATAATCTTTCATTTTTTTCGAAAAAAAAAGTGAAGTTTCGCAATTTCAAAGGTCCTCTGACATCAGAGCAGTCATTCTTATATGGCCCAGAAATGAAATAGGGCTACCTGTATTCAGTCAGCTCACTTCTTCATTGTTTTGTTATATTTAATTTTTTCAAACTCTTTGCATACAAAATGTTCCTTTGAAACAAATCTTAACCTACTGCTCTGAAATTTAGTTCAGAAGTGCAAAAATACGCAATGAATTGAAAATATGCCGGTTTATTAATATAATCACAAAATTATGACGTTTTAATTTTAGAAATAATTTTTGTATAGAATTTTCTATTCAATGAAATTTAAAAAATTCCTCAACAGTGACTACTCATATGACATTAAAGGCAGTCCGAATATGAAGACCTATCCATGACAAAATTTGAATAGAAATGAAAATAATTTCACAGGGGACATTTTTATCGGATAATAACAGAAATTTAAAAAAATCAATACTATTTGACCAAATGAAAAAAATATTTTGTACACTATTACATAAGAACACAATAAATGTGTGGTATAAGTTTAAAGAAAATTTAATAAGTAATTAAGGGACACTAGAACTGAAATTTTACAAAAAAAAAAAAATCAATGTTCGGTTTTTTTGTAAGAAAATATTCCTTGGGAACTTATGAATTTGGTAGCAAGAGATTTTCTGCCTCTACATCTTCTCTGAGGTCCAGGAGCGATTTTTATATAGGCCTGTTCCATATGTAAGGTATTGTATCTCTTTTCACAGATTTGTCTTTTTCTCGAAACTACATTTACGAAATTCAAAATACTCCATGCGCATACAGTTTCGAACATATACAATGAAAATATACCTGTAACGTTGCGAAATGTTAAGCATCTTGAACATTAGAGGCTAAAAATAATGTTAATAAAAATGTGAATAAATAAATGTCTGGTTTTCAAAAATCTATTGTGACTAAAGTAGCCTATATATTATGAATTCTCAAAGTTAAAATATTGCCCGTGAATCAGAGTCTGTATGGAAAAAAATATGAACTTGCTGTATTTAAATGTAATGCTCCTGGAACATTTTCATTGTACTACATAGGTATCACTAATTTGCAAAATTAAAATAAAATTAACTTCGAAACTAGCAGTGAGATTGGGCTGAAAATTTGCATACAACTTATTCTTAATGTAGCTAACATAGTTAAAAAATAAAAGAAATCGCATTAAAATTGTAAAAATTTCAAAATTCAGTTCTAGTGTCCCTTAAATAGTTCCAAATTCAGTCATCCATCCCCTTAAAATAGCTTATCATAAGCTTTTATGGTATTTTGAATCGTAAAGATTGTTTAACAGAGGTGCATTTATTTAAGTAAAGTACGACTTAACGGGCTAGCACCTTTTATTTTACATTTAACGGGCTACACAACCGTTTCATTTAACATCTCACTCACCGCCTTCTTTTTTTCGCCATTAATTAAACAGTGACAGCTCCTTGTAATAGGCCTATCGATCTTGCGACTTTCCTGGTATAGTTCTTTGGCTTGCTTGTTCTGCCCCTACCAATATTTCGTTAGGAATTTCAATGCAATCCATTTCTACAAATTAATCTCAGACAAAACCATTTGTAGTAAACACTTATGTTTTATTTTCCTACCATAGCAACCGCACAGTCTAGCATATAGGCCTACCGTCACGAAGCTCAATACGTAGGGTATATGCATCCATAGATAGTTGCTAACCACTAGGATCGCTACTGTCGCCTCATCACAGACATTGCGAAATAGTACCTGCCAGAGTGCTGCATTGGAGTTAAATCGCTCGCTTGAGCTCGGTCGAGTGTCGCACCCTCGAGTGAGATACTATCGGTCGTGATACGCTCGTAATAAACAGAAGCACAGTACAAGGTCATCTCACCGACATGTCTTATCTTGTATGGAAGGCGACAGATAAGATACACATATATTTTGCTCACACGGTAAAAATAAGGCTTTATTTTCTGCGCTTATGACAAACGTTTAATGGAACAGTCAATGGAATGTACCAAAACAGGAACATGAAGTTATAAATAAAATAGTATGAAAAACTTCGATATACAGTTATTATTGCTAATTAATAATTATTCAATATTTGATTTACCACATATATAATATGATAGGTCCATACATAGTGTTCCGCCTATATACTGCGACAATGCAACGTTTTACAATATATTATTGATATAGCAGTAGATTAATAACAATATTAGTACAGAGATAACGTCACAGAAAATATAATAAAACGAATAATCATGCTGGATAACTGTTACAGACGCAAAGATTGATACAGTAATTATTAGAGATTATTATTATTATTATTATTATTATTATTATTATTATTATTATTATTATTACTAGAAAACTTTATACAGTTCTTGCATTATCGTGATTGTGTTCTCCGTTTATAATAATTACATTTACATCCAATAACATCTATCAGATGGTCCACACCTGTGGAGTAACGGTTAGCGCGTCTATCCGCGAAACCAGGTGGCCCGGGTTCGATTCCCGGTCGGGGCAAGTTACCTGGTTGAGGTTTTTTCCGGGGTTTTCCCTCAACCCAATATGAGTAAATGCTGGGTAACTTTCGGTGTTGGACCTTGGACTCACTTCACCGGCATTATCACCTTCATCTCATTCAGACGCTGAATAGCCTAAGATGTTGATAAACAGTCGTAAAATAACCTACTAAAGTAAAGTCTATCAGATGTGGCAAAAACAAAATCACTCCTGTATGAGGAAAAAAAATATAAAAAAACATTTACCTACAACATATATAGGCCTATTACATTTTAAAGCAAGTTTTGTAGTTGTACCATGGAGAGATTAGTTCAACACTGCAAAGTTTTGAAATGATAAACATCTATGATGTTACTACACAGTTCATCACTGTAACAAGAACGAATGTCTAACGCTCGGCTTATACCGTTCGAGGATTTATCGCTCGTGACAATTTTACCCATCATGCATGTGCGCTACCTATCGGATTATGCTATGAACTACTTGACGCTCGAACGAAAACGTCTGGTACCTGCACAGTCTATTGTTCCTAGTACCCTCACAACTCAAGCTTCGTGACTGTATATACTAGACTGTGGTAACCGATTATGACGTTTTCCCTACCATAGTAACTGATTAAGACGTTTCTCAATTGTTATTTTATCTACAAATTCTCAATAATTTCTGTTCCAACAACAATTTATTTTCCCTTAAGTTATACGGTTCAAAATACCATAAAACGTTATACAATACACGCTCGCATGTTAAGTTCTATATAACGGTCTTGTAATGTAAATAACTATTACCCTCCTTTTCATGCTATAGTATAGAACTGATCCAATATGGCCTACAAATAACTCGCCTAAAACACTGAAGAACAGTAGAAAGTTACAAATACCAGAATCATTCAGAGTTAAATGCCTGCTCCCAGTCATTTGTTCGGTATTGTGAGCCGCTGCTATAGTAACCTAATGATGCTACGCCATGTTATGCAGGATGTGTCCAGCTCTAATTTTAGGGCGTTTTCCCAGAATTGGCACAGCGGCAGCGAATCAATGACAGGCTACAGGCCTGTATTTGTTGTTCCGCCGACAATATGAACTGCTTGGCTCACGTGGAGGAGAGGCAATGCCCTCTGCAACCCTTGCTGCCCGGTCTGCGAGCAGCTCGTCTGCCACACCCTTACTTCAAGGGGGAGCAGCTGCTGCTACCAACCCCAATTCTTTACGCACAAGAACATTTTTCGATCTGACGGAATTGTAGCGGACGATTAGTACTGACAGGGTAGGCCTACTGTTTAACTTATTGTGCTCTAGCTTCTTAACCTTGTGATAAAGAGCAAGGTTTCCGGTAAGTGTAGAAGGGTGTGTAATCTTGTTAAACTTTATAACATCCTTCTTAAAAAAAACAATTTATTCATGATATAATGACTAAAGACCGGCACAATATGAGGAAAATGTCAGAAAATGATAATATTTCAATGCTAATAGGCCTATACCTTCGTTCCTAAGGCTGCTATCACAGTTCTTTGATAACGAATATGATAAAATATTTTATCAAAGACCTTTGATAATGGATAGGATTTGGCGTATATTATACTACATAAAATCTTTTATAAATTATTTTATCAAAGATAACCTACAATTAGGAACAAAAGCTCATCTAACACTTATTTCACAACAGTTAACACGTGTTCCGAGGATTTGTTGATACTAATATTTACGCATTAAGTTTATGGTTTGTTGATAGTAATATTTACGCGTTAAGTTTATGATTTGTTGAAACTAATATTTACGCGTTAAGTTTATGATTTGCTGATACTAATATGTACGCGTTAAGTTTATGATTTGTTGATAGTAATATTTACGCGTTAAGTTTATGATTTGTTGATACTAATATTTACGCGTTAAGTTTATGATTTGCTGATACTAATATTTACGCGTTAAGTTTATGATTTGTTGATACTAATATTTACGCGTTAAGTTTATGATTTGCTGATACTAATATGTACGCGTTAAGTTTATGATTTGTTGATACTAATATTTACGCGTTAAGTTTATGATTTGTTGATACTAATATTTACGCGTTAAGTTTATGATTTCTTGTTACTAATATTTACGCGTTAAGTTTATGATTTGTTGATACTAATATTTACGCGTTAAGTTTATGATTTGTTGATACTAATATTTACGCGTTAAGTTTATGATTTGTTGATACTAATATTTACGCGTTAAGTTTATGATTTGTTGATAGTAATATTTACGCGTTAAGTTTATGATTTGCTGATACTAATATGTACGCGTTAAGTTTATGATTTGTTGATAGTAATATTTACGCGTTAAGTTTATGATTTGTTGATACTAATATTTACGCGTTAAGTTTATGATTTGCTGATACTAATATGTACGCGTTAAGTTTATGATTTGTTGATACTAATATTTACGCGTTAAGTTTATGATTTGTTGATACTAATATTTACGCGTTAAGTTTATGATTTCTTGTTACTAATATTTACGCGTTAAGTTTATGATTTGTTGATACTAATATTTACGCGTTAAGTTTATGATTTGTTGATACTAATATTTACGCGTTAAGTTTATGATTTGTTGATAGTAATATTTACGCGTTAAGTTTATGATTTGCTGATACTAATATGTACGCGTTAAGTTTATGATTTGTTGATACTAATATTTACGCGTTAAGTTTATGATTTGTTGATAGTAATATTTACGCGTTAAGTTTATGATTTGTTGATACTAATATTTACGCGTTAAGTTTATGATTTGCTGATACTAATATTTACGCGTTAAGTTTATGATTTGTTGATACTAATATTTACGCGTTAAGTTTATGATTTGTTGATACTAATATTTACGCGTTAAGTTTATGATTTGCTGATACTAATATGTACGCGTTAAGTTTATGATTTGTTGATACTAATATTTACGCGTTAAGTTTATGATTTCTTGTTACTAATATTTACGCGTTAAGTTTATGATTTGTTGATACTAATATTTACGCGTTAAGTTTATGATTTGTTGATACTAATATTTACGCGTTAAGTTTATGATTTGTTGATACTAATATTTACGCGTTAAGTTTATGATTTGTTGATACTAATATTTACGCGTTAAGTTTATGATTTGTTGATACTAATATTTACGCGTTAAGTTTATGATTTGTTGATACTAATATTTACGCGTTAACTTTATGATTTGTTGATATTAATATTTACGCGTTAAGTTTATGATTTGTTGATACTAATATTTACGCGTTAAGTTTATGATTTGTTGATACTAATATTTACGCGTTAAGTTTATGATTTGTTGTTACTAATATTTACGCGTTAAGTTTATAACGCCATGGATGAAGAACAGTACTATGATTGTTTAGCTACAATTAGTTCAATTATTACATAACTTAAGTATTTTACTGAAAAAGAAATACCTGTGGGTTAAACCGTGGATTGCAAAACATGATAAGAGAGGTATCCATCAGAATTTATTAAAAGAGCTACAATACGAGGACTTCAAAAGTTATAAAATTATTATAAAATATTGTTATTATATAATACTAATATATTATACAAATTATTTATTTACAACTTTTAATTTCCTTCACACTCCAATATCAGAATTTTTGTGGTAGCAACAGTCCAGTTATATTTGTGTTCCGCCATATTTGTTTCGAGGTATAGAAATCTTTTATCAAAGACAACAAGATACACTTACATTTTATAAAAGATCTTTTATCAAAGAAACTTTTATAAAATAAAACCCATTGCACTGTCATATATTTTATAATATATATTTTATAAAAGATCTTTGTCAAAGAACTTTGCTAGTGTAATAGCAGCCTAAACCATTTGGAGCAGGTTTAAATAATGATTTATAAAACAAGCTTTCAGAGATTAATAGTTTTATCTGTATTTCATAATTTTATCCTATATTTTAGAAAGGGCACAAGTCATGTTTTCCCAATTCTACAGGAGACACAAAAAACAATTTAAATTAAAGACTTTTTTTTCAATTCATTGTATTGCATCTTGGGAAGGATACTAAAATACACTTTACACACGTGTTTCAGATTTTTTAATGAAAAGGGTGATTTTTATTATTTTTTTGTATTGGACATGCGCCCTTTCTAAACTAAACACAGGAACAATAAGAGCTCAAAAAGTAGACATATTAAAAATCAAAGCTTTAATAAACAATGGTCCACACCTGTGGAGTTACGGTTAGCACGTCTAGCCGCGAAACCAGGTGGCCTGGGTTCGATTCCCGGTCGGGGCAAGTTACCTGGTTGAGGTTTTTTCCGGGGTTTTCCCTCAACCTAATATAAGCAAATGCTGGGTAACTTTCGGTGCTGGACCCCGGAATCATTTCACCGGCATTATCACCTTCATCTCATTCAGACGCTAAATAACCTAAGCTGTTGATAAAGCGTCGTAAAATAACCTACTAAAATAAAATAAAATAAATAAACAATGAGTGCACAAAATAGTGATAAACGTGGAAATATGCCTCATATTTTCACTTTTGACATGAAAAATTTTACTCTGCATTACCCTGTGTTGTAGTTGACCAATTCACATTGGTGTCATAGGAAGACTTCGCCTCTTCACTTACATATTTAAAACTTTTTTGCGCGAATGTTGACTAGAGTCAGTTTAGTGAAGAAAGGGCACATATCCAGGTATTCTAAACTTAATGCGGTTACCCCAATAGAATATATTTTAACAAAAATCAATGTTCACAAAAATGTGACTTGTGCCCTTTCTAAAATAAACGATTAAATTATGTTATTATTTTTTTATTAGTCTGACTCAAAATAGTGGGTTTGTCTTGCGATACACAATAGCTGACAATAAAATTTAAATAAGAATATAAATAGGTTTCAAACAAAAGAAGTTAAGACATATCGAAAAGGAGACCTAGTACAATTATTTAAATTGAGCTAAATATCGCTACGGAAAATTTTATTATGGTGGTGACGCTTTCATATTGAAGTTCTCTCTTCAGCTTGTAAAAAGTAGGCCAGTCAAACGAAAAGATTTGATGGGAGTATACTGTTCATATGGAGAGGGTAAGAATGAATACGTCTCTTCTCTACCTACTTACTTTACAATTTATGACTCCTTAGGCGGTGACGTCACTGTCTCCGCGTTCCCCAGTAACCAAGTTGTTTGTCTCCACCATGTTTTGTTAAATAGTGATCATTACTGGCAAACTGCAATTAATTGATTTCAATGGAGCGTTGGACCGGGGAACAGAGCGACTACGTACTTCTTTTTTTGAGAATGAGGCCAGAAATGCAGTGACTGTTCATTCAGTGCGAAATGTTGAAATGATACAGAACTTTTTCACACCACAACTCGCCCATTTTCCAGTAAATGAAAACACACTGTTTCAACAGGACGGAGCAACAAGCCACACATCAAGAATTTCGATGGACGCTGTGAATGCTTTGTTCCCGGGCCGCGTCATTTCTCATAACAGGGATATCGCTTGGCCGCTTAGGTCACCTGATTTAACGGTATGTGATTTCTTCCTGTGAGGACACCTCAAAACGAAGATGTTTGGGGGCACTCCACTCAGAACAATTCCAGCCCTAAAACAAAGTATACGATAAGAGGTCGCTGTGATACCTGTCAATAAGCTGAGAGGGGTTATGCAACAGTTCGTGGCCAGACTCGAAGAATGTATGCGTTTCAATGGAGGTCACTTGGCTGACGTAATTTTTAAGAAATATTTTTTTTTCCTGTTGCATACCTATTGGGTATTCATGTACTTGTCATTTCTGCTCATTAAATTGACGTAATAGTAACTTTTCATTCTTTTCTGCGCCTTGAAATCTTTGTTTGACATGCCCATCTTGTATTTTTCCCTCCACTTTATCAAGATTTTCCAAATTATGCATCTTCGCTCCTAAAAAGAGACCAGTAACTGTGATTGTTTCAATATTGTACTTCACTGATAGGAATGGAATAGAATGGAATGGAATAGTGGGCTCGTAGGTTTTCTATTCTTTTTAGGAATGGAATTGAATAGTGGGCTCGTAGGTTTTCTATTTATTTAGGAATGGAATGGAATAGTGGGCTCGTAGGTTTTCTATTTATTTAGGAATGGAATTGAATACTGGGCTCGTAGGTTTTCTATTTATTTAGGAATGGAATGGAATAGTGGGCTCGTAGGTTTTCTATTTTTTTAGGAATGGAATGGAATAGTGGGCTCGTAGGTTTTCTATTTTTTTTAGGAATGGAATGGAATAGTGGGCTCGTAGGTTTTCTATTTTTTTAGGAGTGGAATTGAATAGTGGGCTCGTAGGTTTTCTATTTATTTAGGAATGGAATTGAATAGTGGGCTCGTAGGTTTTCTATTTATTTAGGAATGGAATTGAATAGTGGGCTCGTAGGTTTTCTATTTATTTAGGAATGGAATGGAATAGTGGGCTCGTAGGTTTTCTATTTATTTAGGAATGGAATTGAATACTGGGCTCGTAGGTTTCATATTTATTTAGGAATGGAATGGAATAGTGGGCTCGTAGGTTTTCTATTTTTTTAGGAATAGAATGGAATAGTGGGCTCGTAGGTTTTCTATTTTTTTAGGAATGGAATGGAATAGTGGGCTCGTAGGTTTTCTATTTTTTTAGGAATGGAATGGAATAGTGGGCTCGTAGGTTTTCTATTTTTTTAGGAATGGAATGGAATAGTGGGCTCGTAGGTTTTCTATTTTTTTAGGAATGGAATGGAATAGTGGGCTCGTAGGTTTTCTATTTTTTTAGGAGTGGAATTGAATAGTGGGCTCGTAGGTTTTCTATTTATTTAGGAATGGAATTGAATAGTGGGCTCTTAGGTTTTCTATTTATTTAGGAATGGAATTGAATAGTGGGCTCGTAGGTTTTCTATTTATTTAGGAATGGAATGGAATAGTGGGCTCGTAGGTTTCCTATTTCTTTAGGAATGGAATGGAATAGTGTGCTCGTAGGTTTTCTATTTTTTTAGGAATGGAATAGTGGGCTCGTAAGTTTTCTATTTTTTTTTAGGAATGAAATGGAATAGTGGTCTCGTTGGATTTCTATTTATTTAGGAATGGAATGGAATAGTGGGCTCGTAGGTTTTCTATTTATTTCGCTCACTTCAGATAACCAGTGGCTGAGTTTTCAAATCTGATCGTAGGGTAAATTATTTCTGCTCTTTCAAGTCTGCATAATTAAACAGTTTTTAAGCATCACCAAATCCTTACCTAAATGCAGCAAATAGTTAACTCAATTTGTTACACTGAAGAGAGAAAGAAAAAGGTCATACATTGGCTGGTCGAGTTACTATCATTTAACCCCATAGCTCCGAAGTCGGAACATAGGTGCTCTCCAGCTGAAGTTTCCATACCAACAAGGAATTTTTAGTTACACTTACTTGCAGACAGGGGACAGAGGGACAAGTGGTAAGCTCATCATCTCAAACGCCACTTAGTTTGCAACTAAGGTATTACTAGGACGCGAGAGAGAGGATTATTTTGTTCAGAAGCTCTAATTCAGACTTGGAGGTCTTCAACGAATCGGAAAACTCCGATACGGGACACTCGGCTTAAAATCTCTCCCAGAGACTTGGGATTTTTGCGTCCTGAAAAATCCATCGACCCCAGCCGGATTTGAACAGCAATCCTCGGATCTAGATGAGAGCGCCTTACGTCTGGATCTCTGGAGTCGACGGCTGGACAAGTAACTTTTCTATATTATCAGCTAAAGATTATGTCTTCCGTCAGTTAATACTGTTTTGGACTACAAAAAATACCATGGAGTTGCAAAAAGAATAGAAATTAAGTAGACTGCAAAATTGATGACAGAAACACGTTCAGAAAATTTAATTTGTGCGAGATCGTGCGTATTTGCTTGGTTTCCGCACAAAACCAATCCGCGGTAAGTCTAAAATTCCACATTCATTATTCCCAATCTAACACACATAACAACTTCCCTCTTCCTTACCGCTTAAGTGACATATTGATTTTACTGCTTTAGACTTTTAACATATTATCTTTAGAGACGTTCAATATAGTAATAATTATAAATTGGAAACTTACCACTGCAATTTCACCTAAATTGCACTATTAATTATTGTTTTTAAATATTTGCAAAAATTAAGTAAACTCTACAACTCCACTAAAGTTACTGCATTCGTGATGCATGTAACATCAAGGAAGCCGTTTGTTTTAAGTTCGCATTTATACACTGGGGGGGGGGGAAGACAGACGTATATCACGGCCTGCTGGAGTACAGTAAACGCAGAAAGCATTTTAAAGCAACAATGTTGAAGATAGATATTTTTGTTTTGAAAATTTGCCGTCATCGAACAGAAACCAAGGTGGAGATTTCATTGCAACTAATTAGAAATTCCTCTTTCAGGTATGTAATGAACGATCTTCGCACAAAATAATGTACGATACACGAGCGGTGTGTTTTCTTTCAATTCTCGGAAATTAAAAATGCTCAACTACGTTTCGCTTTTTCAAACTTTTCCTCGAACATGAAAACTTCAACATACCGCTCTTGTAACGCATATTACTATTACACGTATATAAGTAGGTATGACAACAATAAAAATACTTTCATTCTATTCCAAAGAATGGACAAAGGTGGAATAGGAACTAATTACAGTATTCTGTTTTGGTTCTCGAATTCATTGCCGTTATGAGTTCAATGACTCTAAAGGGGAATTTGGAGATTTCACTTGCCCTTGGTTATACAGGAATGTTGGTGGAATGGACTTTTCAAGTGTTCCCTGGAAACCTCTCTATTGTCTCCTTATAAAATATAGAATGCCAGGTTCAGTAATAGTTGTAAAAATATTAACGGAGGAGAGACAAAACTGTGCAAAATATGAAAATTATGACAATTATTTGGAGTTTGTACACATCATGAAACGTGAAAATTCCTGTTCCCCTGTCGCTATGAAGAGTGGTTTAGAACATGAAATTTCATATTTTGCCTGTCACTAATAATGACAAAAAATATTTATAAGCACAACTAATACCAACAAATATTGGGCATTTGAATCAAATTTTGAAACCTAATCACTTAGTTCCTTTCAAATAAGAACAAAACTAAAAGCATACAACACCTTAAGGACACTTGGTACAATTTTCCAGCTGTTCTTTATGCTTTACTGTACTTGAAAAGTATTGAATTTTCTTCAGAAATATAGAAGACAGGCAAAAAAATGTTCACCAACCAAATTAATGTATTTTATGTTATCTGTAATAAAAATTGCAAAATAATAATTAAGACAATCCATTTTGAATCTTACGTACACCACTTTTAACACTTGAATATAATTAATTGATGAACTAGTGGACTTACTCGTGTTAAATATGTAATATTTGTCCGTCTTACAGCTGTTTCAGTGCTTCACGCACCATCATCAGAGCCTACTAGATCGCGGCGTCATCTCGAACTTCTCTGCCTGTTAAGAGGGTGTGTTTTATTGTTGGAAGGTATTGAAGTGTGGAGTCCAATAGTGTGTGTGTACTGAAATTGATCTGTGTGTTGAGGATTTGATCGAGGTGTGTTTTAGTGTGTTTGTATATTTCGTATTGTTCTAGTGTGTTGAGTTTTTGGTTCTTGGGTTGTGTGTGTAGGATTTCCATGTCCGTATTTATGTTATTGTATGTATGGTAAGTATTGGTTATGTGATCGGCATATGTGGATGTGTTGTGTCCTCTGGTTATAGCTTTAATGTGTTCTTTGTAGCGTGTTTGGAATGATCTGCCTGTCTGTCCTATGTAGAACTTATCGCAACTATTACATGTGAGTTTGTATACACCTGTGTGGTCGTATTTATTTGTTTGTTTGTTTGTTTGTTCTGTATGTTATGTTGTATTTCTGTTTTCTGAATGAAGATGCGATCTTATGTGTGCTTTTGTTTCCATATGTTAGTGTGATGTATTTCTTGTGTTTTTGTGTTTGTGTTGTGTTTTGTGTATTTTTGTGTTTTTTAAGTTTTTGTTTTGTCTTCCTTATGATGTTGTCTATTATATTTTGGATTGTATCCGTTTTCTTGTGCTATGTATTTGATTGTGTTCACTTCTTCATTGTAGTGTTGTTGGCTCATGGGTATGTTGAGTAATCTGTGTACCATTGTCCTGAATGCAGCATGTTTGTGTTGTATGGGGTGGTTAGATGTGTTGTGTATGTGTGTGGTGGTGGTGGTGATTGGTTTTCTGTATGTTTTGAAGGTGTGTTTGTTGTCGATTTTTGTTATGGTGATGTCTAGGAAATTTATGGACTTGTTGTTTTCAAGTTCTAGTGTGTATTGAAGTTTTGGTTGTAATTTGTTTATGTATTGGTGTAGTTTGTGTATTTGTCTTTTTTTCCTTTGTATAGTATGAGTATATCGTCTACGTATCTGTGCCAGTATATTATGTTGTCTGCATACTTGTTGTGTTCATTGTTGAGTATGTATGTTTGTTCTATGTTGTGTAAAAATATCTCTGCTAGTATGCTTGATATGGGTGATCCCATTAGCAATCCTTCTGTTTGGGTGTAGTATTTGTTGTTGTGTGTGAAATAGTTTTGCTTTGTTATGATGTCTGTGATTTCGATGATTTCTTCGATGTATTCTTGTGGTGTGTTGTTATCTGTGAGCATTTGTTTTAGTATCTGTAATGTGTCCTGTATTGGTATATTAGTGTATAGGTTGGTGATATCGAATGATGCTAGTGTTACACAGTGTGGTATGTGTTGTTGTTTTGTTTTGTTGACGAGGTCTATAGTGTTCTTTATTGTTATCTGTTCTCTGAACTTTATGTTGTTTCTGATGATTTTGTCCATGTGTGTGGCTAGTTTGTGTGCTGGTGCCTGTCTGTAGTTGATTAGGGGTCTGATAGGTATGTTTTCTTTGTGTATTTTGAGTAGTGCATTGAATTTAGGTGCTGCTGGTTTGATTGATTTGAGTTGGTGTTTTATGTTGTGTGGTATTACGTGTTTGCTTTTGTTAATTGTGTTTTTTTATTGTGTTGTGGTATTGTGTGGTGGGGTCTTTTTCGAGTTCTGTGATGTTGTTTTATTTAAAGTATGTTTCTATTTTGTTGTGTAAGTCTTACTACTCAAACAAGTCTTACTATTCAAACAAGACTTACACAACAAAATAGAAACATACTTTAAATAAAACAACATCACAGAACTCGAGAAAGATCCCACCACACAATACCACAACACAATAAAAAAACACAATCAACAAAAGCAAACACGTAATACCACACAACATAAAACACCAACCCAAACCAATCAAACCAGCAGCACCTAAACTCAATGCACTACCCAAACTACACAAAGAAAACATACCTATCAGATCCCTAGTCAACTACAGACAGGCACCAGCACACAAACTAGCCACACACATGGACAAAATCATCAGAAACAACATAAAGTTCAGAGAACAGATAACAATAAAGAACACTATAGACCTCGTCAACAAAACAAAACAACAACACATACCACACTGTGTAACACTAGCATCATTCGATATCACCAACCTATACACTAATATACCAATACAGGACACATTACAGATACTAAAACAAATGCTCACAGATAACAACACACCACAAGAATACATCGAAGAAATCATCGAAATCACAGACATCATAACAAAGCAAAACTATTTCACACACAACAAATACTACACCCAAACAGAAGGATTGCCAATGGGATCACCCATATCAAGCATACTAGCAGAGATTATTTTACACAACATAGAACAAACATACATACTCAACAATGAACACAACAAGTATGCAGACAACATAATATACTGGCACAGATATGTAGACGATATACTCATACTATACAAAGGAAACGAAAGACAAATACACAAACTACACCAATACATAAACAAATTAGAACCAAAACTTCAATACACACTAGAACTTGAAAACAACAAGTCCATAAATTTCCTAGACATCACATAACAAAAATCGACAACAAACACACCTTCAAAACATACAGAAAACCAATCACCACCACCACCACACACATACACAACACATCTAACCACCCCATACAACACAAACATGCTGCATTCAGGACAATGGTACACAGATTACTCAACATACCCATGAGCCAACAACACTACAATGAAGAAGTGAACACAATCAAATACATAGCACAAGAAAACGGATACAATTCAAACATAATAGACAATATCATAAGGAAGACAAAACAAAAACTTAACAAACACAAAAATACACAAAACACAACACAAACACAAGAACACAAGAAATACATCACACTAACATATGAAAACAAAAGCACACATAAGATCGCATATTCATTCAGAAAACAGAAATACAACATAACATACAGAACAAACAAACAAACAAACAAATAAATACGACCACACAGGTGTATACAAACTCACATGTAATAGTTGCGATAAGTTCTACATAGGACAGACAGGCAGATCATTCCAAACACGCTATAACCAGAGGACACAACACATCCACATATGCCGATCACATAACCAATACTTACCATACATACAATAACATAAATACGGACATGGAAATCCTACACACACAACCCAAGAACCAAAAACTCAACACACTAGAACAATACGAAATATACAAACACACTAAAACACACCCCGATCAAATCCTCAACACACAGATCAATTTCAGTACACACACACTATTGGACTCCACACTTCAACACCTTCCAACAATAAAACACACCCTCTTAACAGGCAGAGAAGTTCGAGATGACGCCGCGATCTAGTAGGCTCTGATGATGGTGCGTGAAGCACTGAAACAGCTGTAAGGCGGACAAATATTACATATTTAACACGAGTAAGTCCACTAGTTCATCAATTAATTAAAACAAGTCAAAAAATTTCAGTTCCAATGTTTATAACTGCTAACAAACAATGTGTATAAACTTTTTTATAAAAGTTCTAAGAAATAGTTCGAGAGAAAATATCAGACAAAGAAGAAAAAAAAAACATTTTTTTTCACCAATTTTCACCCCCGTGTTAATTACTGTAAAATAAATCCTACTACTTATTGTGGGTATCAGTCAAGTCAGCAGAGTGTTTTGACGATTGGTGAAAATTTTGCTTGTCTATCTGCTATAATTCTGTGATAAAATTCAATTTCTTTTGATGTAAGGTAAAACATACGGAACAGCTGGACAACTACCAAGAGTCCTTAAATAGTTACAAATTTACTGTAAGGTATGGACACTTAAATGCAAGATTTAACAAGAGTAAATACCGCAGAAATGATTTTTTTAGGGAAAAAATCTGTGTACACTTTGTTAGAACACAAAATAGATGAAAAAATACAAGAATTATAAATCGCATCTATTTGAGAAAGAACCAGAAATTACAAGCAAAACTAGATATAACACTACGTTATTAAGAAGGGTTGACAACAGAATTTCATCTACAAACTTTGAATTATCGACCTGAAGAAAGAGACGACTATGAAGCCCATTAAAACTTCTGACGATTTATTTAATTTTGTGTGCCGAAAAAGATCACCTGCTCTAGAATTGTAGAAGAAAATGACGATGACGATGATGACTATGATGGTTACAGCCCGGATGTTTGGCAAAATGCCTTTTTACTGGGTGGAAGTAAATCATTATTTTCATAGATATAAATGTGATTTGGAGTAAATCGAAGTAATAGGGCCAATTTTTATTTTGCTTATTTTGCCTTTTTAAGGTGTTTCTTACTAATAAATGCCTTTTTTGTCATTTTAAAGCAACATTTCTTTTTATTTCAAGCAATGACTAACTTTACTAACAATAGTAAAAGATGAAAGTAATTTATTTCGGTGCTTAATCTGCTAATAATCGTGCTTTAATTATTTAGATTTTTTATTTATTTATTTAGATTTATTTATTTAACCTGGTAGAGATAAGGCCGTCAGGCCTTCTCTGCCCCTCTACCAGGGGATTACAACTATAACATGAACAATAAGATTACAATTAATATTAAATTTACAATTACAATTACAATAAAAATTAAAGTAAGACAAGAATACCTGATTAATGAAAGCTAGACATTTTATCATAGAAGTTAAGAACAAAGAATATTTTTGTATTTACTAAATTACAAATTAAACCTACAATAACAAAATTCTATAGTGATGAAATTACCGGATATTGAGATATTTTGTGGTAGATTAAAAGAACTATTTACAAGAAACCATGTCTGAACGAGTCTCAATTACTGACCAAGTGCCTAGTAAGTTTGCGTTTGAATTCAATTTTATTTCGACAGTCCCTGATGCTAGCAGGTAACGAATTCCAGAGTCTTGGCAGGGCTATTGTGAAAGAGGATGAGTATGAGGAGGTGCGATGGGATGGTATTGTTAGTATTGTTTCATGGCGAGAGCGTGTGTTCAGATTGTGGTGGGAAGAAAGGAAAGTGAAGCTAGACGACAGGTACGAAGGAATAGAAGAGTTCAAGATTTCGAAGAGAAAGAGAAGTGAATGTAAATTTCTTTTCTTATCTAGTTTAAGCCAACCTATTGCTTCCAGGGATGGGGTAATATGATCATATTTACGAACATTGCTTACAAAACGTACACACAAATTATGAGCACGTTGAAGTTTCATTTTGTTGTCGCTGGAAAGGTCAGTCAGTAAAATGTCAGCATAGTCAAAATAGGGAAATACAAGGGTCTGCACAAGGGACTTTTTTAAGCAAGAGGGAAGATGAACATTTATCCTTTTTAGCACATGAATAATAGAATATACTTTTCTGCAGGTTTCTGTGATTTGCATGTCCCAGTTGAGATTATTATCCATGTGAATGCCAAGATTTTTTACCGAAGAACTGAAAGGGATATGCACTGTACTTACTTTAACGGGGGAAATGTCGAGGTGCTTTACAGCGTCGGTTTGCCGTTTGTGTCCTAATATGATTGCTTGTGTCTTTCCAGGATTGATATTAAGATGGAATTTCTTTGTCCATGTCACAATCGAGTCAATGTCTTTGTTCAATTTATCTATAGCGTCATTTATTCGATCTAAGCGGGAAGAGATGTAGCATGAAGGTCGTCAGCATACAAGTGATAGTTACAATGCCTTACATGAGATGTAATATCACTGACATATATTGTGAACAACAATGGTCCGAGTACCGAACCCTGTGGTATACCTGATGTTATGTTAAGCCAGGAAGAGCTTCGATTCCCGGATACAACACATTGTTGTCTTTCCCGTAAGTAGGATTCGAACCAACTCACAGCAGTCTCTGACAAATGCAGATTTCTCAATTTATGGGTGAGCAGGTCGGAATTTACAGAGTTGAAAGCTTTGCTAAGGTCAAGAAGTGTTAGTATTGTTACTTTATTAGAGTCGATTGCTTCACGAATGTCTTCTGTCACTTTAAGTAGAGCAGTGCTTGTGTTGTGTCCAGCTCTGAAACCTGACTGATACTTGTCGAATAGTTTGTGTTCGTTCATGTAGTTAGTAATTTGTCTGTGTACGATTCTTTCCAGTGCTTTTGATATGGCTGGCAGGATACTGATTGGTCTATAGTCGTTCGGGTCGGTGGGAACTTTGACTTTTGGAAGAGGAAGAACGAAAGCTTGCTTCCATATTTTAGGGAAAGTTGAAGTGATTAAGGAACTATTGAATATGTGTGCAATTGTAGGTATTACTATGTCTTGTATTTTCTGTATGAGTAATATGCTAATGTTGTCTGGCCCTTGAGCTTTCGTCTTGATGCGTCGGATGGCTTTCATTACGTCAATAGGAGTGACGTCAGTAAAATAGAATTTGTCTCGAGTTGGGGGAGCCGAATCAGGCAAAACTGTGTCTTGTTTCGTTGTGTTGTTTAAGGTCGGGTCCTTTACAAAGTGTTCGTTCAATCGGTCAAGTGGGATGGGTATGTCTGCTTGTTCACTAGCCCTTCCAAGTCCAATGACCTTCAGATTTTTCCATAACTCGGAAGGGGTTGTGTTGGGCTCTATAAGTTTGTAGGAGTATTTGAGTTTAGCGTTCCTTATTAGTTGAGTCGTTCTGTTTCTTAGGTGTTTATATAAGTTAAAATATTCGTCGTTTTTATTGCGGGTGTATTTCCTATAGGCTAAGTCGCGTTCGGACATCAGGCTACGTATTTCAGTCGTCATCCAAGGGGCTGGGGTCTTTCTGGTACGTTTGGTCTTTAATGGTGCGTGTTTGTCATAAAGTTGAAGTATTAACGTATTGAATAAGTCTACTTTCTCGTCTACAGTTCGTAATGTCCAGATCATGTGCCATGGAAGTTGCGCAGCGTCTTCTTTCAGTGCAATATAATCTATTCTTTTGATATCCCTGTAAGTAATTACTCTAGGAGTCGATTTAGGACACTGCAGATTAAACGATAGATAAATGATATCATGCCCTGATAGTCCTGGTGCAGGCAACTGGTGTAATATGAATAATACTCGGCAATCCACTTACAAATATAATATTGTCATGTCTTCACGATACAACAATCAGCTTTATAATTTTAAATATTAAGCTCGTTCTCGTAGACGTTTTCAAATAGTATTTCCAATTGTTTGGTTTCACATTTTCAAATCTTACTGTTACAATTTTGTGCTACACGTGTTTATTATTCTAGGAGAAAGAAATTTGAGTGAGAACAGTCAGTTATTGTCGGGTGACAGAAGGTATAAGATCGGTTAGCTAGAATGCCTAAATTCAGTAAATCATTGCAAAGTAAACTTCATGCATACGTTAGTGAATTTCGTGTCCATGTGTTTTCAGCCGATGGAACAGTTTTGTTATGTCAGGTTTGTGGAAAGACAGTTAATCACGAAAAAAGTATAAGTCAACATGTGTCACCTACGAAGTAAATATGTGAGTTATGTTGTTATAATTTAAATTTATTGCTAAAACATATTATACACTTTTAAAATTTATAATGCCTTTTTCAAAGATTATTGTGCCTTTTTTATGTTTTAATGCCTTTCTTGCCTGCCTATTTTAACTGTTATAAATGTCTAAACATCCGGGCTTTAGTATTAAGTTTTACAAAGTAGTAGACTACGGTTTTTGGGCAGTTGTACATTTTTTTGAAGTTTCAACCGTTGCATTATTTTCAGCACCCACGTTCATAGCCTAGGGGAGACTGTTGTACCTTTAAACACTTTTCACATTTTATTTTTTTTTAATTTTGGGAAATGAATTTTTTTAAATAAAAAAATGCTTGAAATAATTATTGAAGATTCCTTTACAACTTCCTGTATTTATTTTCCTGTTTTACAGATCTATTAAGGATGGAAAAAATAAAATGAAGGAATATGTAATGTGTTCAAAGGTACAACAGGATCATGTACCTTGGAACATACCCTCTTGTAAGATGAAACACATGGAATATAGGAGGGAATATAGCTGTAAAAACTGAAAATCATATTTAAAATGTATTTTCAATCATAAACCAGAGCAGGCTTCTCTGATTGAGATTTTATTTCCTGGAGAAGCAATAACTGCTTCAACAGCTTTCTTCGAAACATCGGAACCAATTGGGGACCTCTTTAATTCCAGACTTACTTCGTGACATGACCTTAAAATAAAAGAAAAACAAAAACCTATAGTATCGTGTAATTTGGAACATGTTCCATGGTGCAAGATGTCTTGTGTTCAAAGGTACAAGAGGGTGCACGTTTAAACAAATATGGCTACCAAAACTAGAGAGTCGAATAAATCATGGAAATTAAAATATGTTATTACTCACTAGATGATAGGGAACACACCGTACTTGAAAGATATTAACAAATCCAATCTGGTTTTGTGTTAGAAAACATACATCAATGCACGAAATGTTTACTTTTGGTACTAAAAAAACTTCTTTTGTCCACGGAACTTACACTTTGCAATAAATCAAACTGAAAGAAGACCAGAGCTCCTTAGCGGCTTTCTCTACAATCTACTTCATTTTGAGTCCTCTAGGTAGCAGCAAAATTTAAAAAACAAAAAATGTTCAAAGGTACACTATGCTAAAGGTACAACAGTCTCCCCTATACCATATAAAATATGTAAAAAAAAAACAAACCAAATTAGACTTGAATTTCAACTAGGCCTATTAAAATTTAAAATTGTAGGCCTACTTAACATAGCGCGTTACTATAACGATGATCATATTACTACAACAATAACATTATGTTTAGAGCTATTGAAGTGACTGGAGATCTAAAGAGTAACGTTTTTAGGATAGCCACGCGAGAGCGAATGACCCAGATGATGGACTGAACATCTAGGATAATAAAAACACGAAGTACAAAGATAATGAAGCATCACAGGCGGGCAAAAAGTACACCCTAGCGCCGCTATGGTTCGCTGAGACTAAAATTAAGCACTGCCAATAGATAAAGGAAACATGGAGTAGGCAGTGGTGGCTCGTGGACTTGCGCAGACATATGAGTACCGAAAATTTGAAATAAAATGTTGCAACTTGCACTCTCACTTTGAGAGAGGAACAGGGATTAAGGGTTGAATAATTGAAATAATTGAAATTATTCAAGCCTGGTTCACAGGGAGCTTTTACGTGAAAGCCAGATTTCCATAAGAGATTAAGGGTGTTTGAGAATAAGTTTCTTAGGAAAATATTAGGGGCTAAGAGGGATAAAGTTACAGGAAAATGGAGAAATTTACACAACGTAGAACTGCACGCATTGTATTCTTTACCTGACATAATTAGAAACACTAAATCCAAACGTTTGATGTAGCACATATGGGCGAATTCAGAAATGCATATAAGAGTGTTAGCTGGGAGGCCGGAGGGAAAAAAACCTTTGGGGAGGCCGAGACGTAGATGAGATAATTATAATAAAATGGATTTAAGGGAGGTAGGATATGATGATAGAGACTGGATTAATCTTGCACAGTACAGGAACCGATGGCAGGCTTATGTGAGGGCGTCAATGAACCACCGGGTTCCTTAAAAACCCTAAGTAAGTAATTTTAAAATGCCAAATTTTCCATAGTAAAAACAAGCGCATACCTTTCATATATTGAGAGACACTCCATTCATATCCGTTGAGTTTGGACTCATACAATGCACACTGGCTTCTAAAGAAGCTATAACAATTTGAATCGATAATGCATATTTATCCATTTCACTCACACAGTAGCTTTCAAGGAAGTCTTAAATACCTGTAATTGATTGCTTCTAGTCGCTTCTCTTCACTTCGTCGTAATGTCCATGTATCTGATCCATAAAATGCTACATTCCATACAAAACACTTCACTAGTCTCTTCCTTAGTTCTTTCTCCACAGGTTCGCAGAAGATACTCCTTTTTCTATTAAAAGCTTCCTTTGTCATTGATATTCTCCTTTTGACTTCTTGGCAGCAGCTCATGTTCCTGCTTATAGTACAACCCAAGTATTTGAAGCTATCCACTTGCTCTACTGCCTCATTTAGAATTCGCAAGTTCACTTTTTTTATTTTTCTTCCTATGACCATGGTCTTCGTCTTATTTGCATTTATCTTCATCCCATACTGCTCACAGCTGTCATTTAGCTATAGTAGCATATCCCTTAGTATCGTCTCCTTTTCTGCTAACAACGTCAGCAAATCTTATACACTTCATTCTTCTTCCTCGTACTATCACTTCTCCCATGTTCTGAAAACAGTTCTTTACTAAAACCTCCAAGTAGATATTGAACAGGTTAGGTGATAAAAGACATCCTTGTACTCCTCTTCCTATTTCACTTCCTTCTCCTATCCTGACTTTGACTCGTTGTTTCATATAAAGAAGGCTAATTGGAATTTCCTGGTCTTGGATCGGGTCAAAAAACCCTGATAGAACTGATATTTAACCCTTGCGGTGAATTTCGGTGAAGTCCGGAGGGCTTAATTAGTCAAATCCACTCTGCTCACCTCCACGCTGGCCCACCTGGGATCTTTTAAGATGCGAAAAAGAGAATGGTGTGCAGAGAGCAACGGGAAGCTACCGCATTTACCTTCCCCCCCCCCCAAAAAAAACCTGCCAAATACATGGCCTAAAACAATTAAATCTAGAAAAATGTATACCAAGAGACGTAAATCTTTTTAAAAAAATGCACTATCTCGTTCTTTCATACTTAGGCTTAAATCCATGTTGAATCTTTCGTACATTACTTTTAACACTTGAATATAAATAATTGATTAAATGGCGATCTTACTCGTGTTAATTATGTAAGCATGTGTGGTTTACAGCTGTTTCGGTGCTATTCGACACCATCCTCAGAGCCTACTACATCTCGGCGCTATCTAAACTTCGCTGCCTGTTGTGTAGGTGCGTTCGTGTGATGAAGAGTTGTGTCAAATAGTGTGTGTTCTAAAATTGATCTGTGTGTTGAGAATTTGATTAGGATGTGTTTTAGTGTGTCTGTATATTTCATATTGTTCTAGTGTGTTGAGTTTTTGGTTTTTGGGTTGTATGTGTAGGATTTCCATGTCTGTATTTATGTTACTGTATGTGTGGTTAGCATTAGTTAGGTGCAGGGCAATGGTGCACAGATTACACAACATACCCATGAGCCAACAACACTACAATGAAGAAGTGAACACAATCAAATACATAGCACAAGACAATGGTTACAACCCAGACATAATAGACAACATCATAAGGAAGACAAAACAAAAACTCAACAAACACAAAAACACACAAAACACAACACAAACACAAGAACACAAGAAATACATCACACTAACATATGAAAACAAAAACACACACAAGATCGTATCCTCATTCAGAAAACAGAAATATAACATAGCATGCAGAACAGAAATCACACTACAAAGACATCTCAACACACAAAAAACACAAAGAAATAAATACGACCACACAGGCATATACAAACTCACATGCAATAGTTGCGACAGTTTCTATATTGGACAGACAGGCAGATCATTCCAAACTCGATACAAAGAACACATTAAAACAATAACCAGAGGACACAATACATCTACATATGCCGAACACATAACTAATGCTAACCACAAATACAGTAACATAAATATAGACATGGAAATCCTACGCATACAACCCAAAAACCAAAAACTCAACACACTAGAACAATATGAAATATACAGACACACTAAAACACACCCTAATCAAATTCTCAACACACAGATCAATTTCAGAACACACACACTATTTGACACAACTCTTCATCACACGAACGCACCCACACAACAGGCAGCGAAGTTTAGATAGCGCCGATATCTAGTAGGCTCTGAGAATTGTGTCAAGTAACACCGAAACAGCTGTAAGCCACACATGCTTACATAATTAACACGAGTAAGATAGCCATTTAATCATTTATTTTAGGCTTAAATATTACACGTAACACAAATAAGTAGCAAATGCAACATTAATAGAATATATAGGCTACATTTACTCATTATTCTGAAGTTACATGTAGTACTCATTGCAACAAGAAATAACATTCATTTTTAAGTTCTAAGTGCAATTACACAATATTTGCTGTAGTCTGAAACGTTTAACTGACACTGTATAAAATAAATCAAAGTAAAATCGCTGATCAGGTCATAATTTTTTAAGAATATTACATTTACACATACGAAATTTTTAAACCGCACATGTCAGCCAGACATTTGGAAACTTTTTTCTGGATATATCCTGAAGTAAGTTCGAATTACTTTTATCGTTTTAGATACAAGTATGACGACAAGAATTTATTCAAAATCCGCTGATTTATACCGAATACCTTCCAACGTCTGAATTTTGTTGTTTTGATCACGTCATTCCAACTGCTCACGCTGCATCCAATTACATTAACCTGGGCAAGGGCCGCCTGGAGATCGGTCGAGAATCATGTAGCGGGGAGATTGAAGCTGCTGCCCTCATCGTTCAGGCGGACACACAATTACAGAGGATTCAATTCTCGCGTTCGCACTCCCCAACTGAGTTGCGGAATTAGCAGCAGCAGATCCCAGAGGGAGCCGCTTGTACCGTGTGATTAGCACAAAGGTAGCAGACCAACTTGACTAATGCGAGCGATCGAATTCACTGAATCGCGTGGAAGAAAGGGAAAGTAGTGAAAGGCAAAGGATGATAGGGGAAAAATGGAAAAAAAGGGGAAAAGAAAGAAACTAGGAACATGGAAGAAAGAGAAAGTAGTGAAAGGCAAAGGATGATAGGGAGAAAAAGGGGGAAAAGAAAGAAACTGGGAACATGGAAGAAAGAAAAGTAGTGAAAGGCAAAGGATGATAGGGGAAAAATGATAAAAAGGGGAAAAGAAAGAAACTAGGAACATGGAAGAAAGAGAAAGTAGTGAAAGGCAAAGGATCATAGGGGAAAAATGATAAAAAGGGGAAAAGAAAGGAACTAGGAACATGGAGGAAAGAGAAAGTAGTGAAAGGCAAAGGATCATAGGGGAAAAATGGAAAAAAGGGGAAAAGAAAGAAACTAGGAACATGGAAGAAAGAGAAAGTAGTGAAAGGCAAAGGATGATAGGGGAAAAATGGAAAAAAAGGGAAAAGAAAGAAACTAGGAACATGGAAGAAAGAGAAAGTAGTGAAAGGCAAAGGATGATAGGGAAAAAATGGAAAAAAGGGGAAAAGAAAGAAATTATGAATATGGAAGAAAGAGAAAGTAGTGAAAGGCAAAGGATGATAGAGAAAAAGATGGAAAAAGAGAGAAAGAAAGAAACTAGGAATATGGAAGAACAAAGAAACGATAAAAATGAACAAGAGTTGTAGAAGGAATTCGAAAGTATAGGACCGGAAAAGAAAATGAAAATATAAGCTATAGAACAATATTCCTTCGACATGACCTGCCGGTTGCAGTATAGCCATCTGTGGACAGTTGATTACACTTCTGCATCGGTCGCAAAGTGATGGCCGGTCAGGAATTTCTTCTCGGGACCAAACAGAGGAAAGTCCGACGGTGCAAGGTCTGGACTGTATGGTGGATGCTGGAGCACCGCCCAACCAAATGTGTTGATTTTCTCACGAACAGAAGCTGCCTGCCTGCCTATCACCTTAGCAGATAGGTCTGAGTTCGTTAACCTCTTGCATCTCGATTACGAGAAGAAAGAGAAGTATGTTAGCGGCGATGTTGCATGACTGCTAAAACGTCCAACTTAATTCTCTAATTTACTGTGCATTTAATCACAAAACGTAATATAGGTTTTCTATTCATTTAAGTGTACCCTATTATCCATTTCAATCTGCAGGGTTATTTCACTTCCACTCTGTATAAAAGAGCGAATAAAGTATGCTGTCAATATACAGCAATCACGTACCGTCTTTCAAAGTGAACTGATAGTGCAGACTTTCCAAATGTAAATTTCTAGCTACTTTCGAATACTTATGTTGAAAAAGAATAACATGTTCGCAAATAAAACACAGCACTATATAGTACGTCCTTGCTATAGTTTTTAAAAGTAAACTGTCGTCTAAGCCGCATTTAAAAATAATTAAACACGTATATAAAAATATATAAACAAATAAATGAGTAAATAAGTTAATGAGTAAATAGGTAAATGAATAAATAAATAAATGAGTAAATAATTAAATGATTTAATGAGTAAATGAATAAATAAATATATGACTAAATATATAACTAAATAACTAAATGAGTAAATTAATAAGTAAATAAATAAACGAGTAAATGGGTTAATGAGCAAATAAATAAATGAGTAAATAAGTAAATGAGTTAATGAGTAAATAAATATGTAAATAAGTAAATGAGTTAATGAGTAAATAAATATGTAAATAAATAAATGAGTAAATAAGTAAATGAGTTAATGAGTAAATAAGTATGTAAATAAATAAATGAGTAAATAAGTAAATGAGTTAATGAGTAAATAAATATGTAAATAAGTAAATGAGTTAATGAGTAAATAAATATGTAAATAAATAAATGAGTAAATAAGTAAATGAGTTAATGAGTAAATAAGTATGTAAATAAATAAATGAGTAAATAAGTAAATGAGTTAATGAGTAAATGAATAAATAAATGAATACAAATAATTGAGTAAATAAGTTAATGAGTAAATAGGTAAATGAATAAATAAATACATGAGTAAATAATTAAATGATTTAATGAGTAAATGAATAAATAAATATATGAATAAATATGTAACTAAATAACTAAGTGAGTAAATTAATAAGTAGATAAATAAACGAGTAAATGAGTTAATGAGTAAATAAATATGTAAATAAATAAATGAGTAAATAAGTAAATGAGTTAATGATTAAATGAATAAATAAATGAATAAGTAAATAAATAAATAAGTGAATTATTTAATGAGTAAATGAATAAGTGGCTAATTAAACGAATAAATAATTAAATAAATAAATGAGTATGTGAATGAGTTAATGAGTAAAAGAATAAACAAATAAATAAATATTATGTAAAGAAATAAATGAGTAAATAAGTAAATGACTTAATGAGTCAAAGAATAAGTGATTGAATAAGTAAATTAATAAATTGCAATTGTTCAGTTATTAATGAAGTTAATTAGATTAAATACTTAGGTATAATTATTGATAATCATTTAAAATGGAATAATCATATTCATTATATCTGTAATACATTATGTAAAACATTATATTACTTTGTTGTTCTAAGAAATACTTTGTCAATTAACTGTTTACATATAATTTATTTAGCATTACTCGTATTTCAATCTATATTTATGTATGGTACTGTAGGTTGGGGTGGAACTTATAAATCCAACCTCTATCCGTTAATTTTACTACAGAAAAAAGTATTAAGAATTTGTTTAAAGAAGCAGAAAGATTACTCAACTGAATTGTTGTTTAAATATTTCAAAGTTTTCGGCATTAAAGAAATTTATTATTTTATTTTATTAAAATATTTTCACAAAAATCTGAATAACTTTGAAAGTTACATAAATATAGTACTAAAATTATGCTTTTTATCATAGCATGAATCAACGACCCAGATTATTAAACAAATTTTATTCTAATATAATTTTAATCACGAATCCTCTCCAAATTAATAAAAAATATATAAAAATTTGTATTGGATTTACAGTTTGGTTTTAAACATATTAAAAACTTTTTCATCTGTATTCACTCTCAATTTTAATTTTATTTTCGTCTGTATTGGAATCCCCTCCTGAGCATGAGTCTTACTCATTCAGGAGTGGGCTAGTTTATCTTACATTGTATTAACTTGTATTCATTTCAAACTTACTAGCAATAAAATAAAAAGTAAATAAATAATTAAGTATGTGAATTAGTTACTGAGTAAATTAATAAACAAATAACTATTATGTTAATAAATAAATGAGTAAATAAGTAAAAGAGTTAATGAGTAGCCTACATGAATAAGTGATTGAATAAGTAAATGAATAAATAAATTAATTAATAAATTGATAAATGAGTGAGTTAATGAGTAAATGAATAAACAAATAAATAAATAGTGTGAATAAATAAATGAGTAAATAATTAAATGAGTTAATGACTAAATGAATAAATAAAGAAACAAAGAAACAAACAAATAATAAGCTTTTAAGTAGGGATTCTATACTGCGCATCTGCCTTCCAGGACACACTACATAAACGATGGGCCCAAAGGGGCTTTCTACTGAGGATTACTCGAGCTTACCAAACTGTATCAACTGATGCATCTCAAGTCATCGCAGCTATTGAACCATTAGATCTTACTGGAATCTACAGAGCTCAATTATCTGACTTAAAGAAAAATCGAAAAAAACTCCACTACAACATTCAACAATCACAATACTGAACAGTTAGCGGATCACATAGCAGTGGGCCACCCAAGCATTCCATCAAAAGGCCAACTCCTCCTCACCTGCTTCTCGACACACGACTACCACATATACAGGATGTTTAAAAAATACGGGGCATAATTTCAGGTATGTATTTCCCTCATGTAGACAATCAAAATAGTTCATTACAACATGTGTCCGGAAATGCTTCATTTCCGAGTTATGGCCTTCACAACATTGAAATTCACCGGAACGTTTTTCTTTCCGCAGGTCGTTGTCATTACAGAAGATGTTCAAAATGTTCACCTCCTGCTTGAATACAGACCTTACATCGATGTCTCATTGACCTGCGAACACGATCCCAAACTCCAGGAGTATTGCGTATGTCCTCAGAACATGCCACAATTCGATTCCGAAGGGATTCCAAATCAGGCACCGGAGACGAATAAACCAATGATTTTAAATGGCCCCACAAGTAGAAATCGAGAGGGTTCAGATCAGGTGAGCGTGGAGGCCAAGCAATTGGGCCACCTCTATCTATCCATCGATCAGGAAACCTTCGATCCAAGTACATGTCGCACAGTCTAACGCCTACACAACACTGAATGTAATCTTCGCCTCGGAATGAACTGTCAGAGTGCCCTCTTAATGTCTCCTTTGACGGCAACGACCTGCGGAAAGAAAGACGTTCCAGTGAATTTCAATGTTGTGAAGGCCATAACTCGGAAATAAAGCATTTCCGGACACATGTTGTAATGAACTATTTTGATTGTCTACATGTGGGAAATACATACCTGAAATTATGCCCCGTATTTTTTAAACACTCTGTATACAGATGGATCACGACACAAAAGTAATCAAATGGAAGAACAAGTAGGCTGCGCATTTGTTGCCTACCACAGTGATAATGAAATATTTTGCACCAAGATAAAACTGTCTCCTTATTGCACAGTTTTTCAGGCAGAACTTCTAGCAATTAATGAAGCTATGAAATGGTGCATTAAGAACGAAAACACAGCGCGCATATTTAGTGACTCCCAAGCTGCCCTTCACTGCATCGCTGACAAGTACAACTGTCACCCATTAGCGATACAGGCAAGGGAATTACTTGAAAAGTACGCACAGCACATATGCCTCACTTGGGTCCGTGGACACAACGGTGTAAGAGGAAATGAAAGAGCTGATGAGCTAGCGAAAGCAGCAGCCTCCAGCAGCGAAACTCCTACATACAGTTTACAACCGATATCATATATCAGGAAACAAATACGACAACAGACTCATCAAAACTGGAATACTAGATGGACGACAAGCACAACCGGATCACTAACAAGAGACACCTACTTCCCAACAATCCACGACCGACTCAAAAGCCATCACTTCAAACCTACTTTCGTAACAACGCAGTTTCTTTCTGGACATGGGAAATTTGGAACTTACTTCGACAGATTCAACATTCCAGCAGACATCGACTCTACATGCTCCTGCCGCGAAGACCTTCACAGTGTGAAACACCTTCTATTTGACTGGCCTATTATTGAAGCAAAGAGATTTCAAATAAAGACACATCTTCTGGACTGCGACACCGAATACAGGACTTCACTATGTGAAGTGATGAAAAAACCTTGTGGCTACAGACAATTTATAGACTTGCTAAACTTTATCTTTAAAAGACTGTAGATACATATTTCACCATTATCTGTGTAAAAATAAGTAGTATAGATAAGTAGTATACCGTAGAACAAAAACTAAAACCCTAGCATACCGCTTGGTGAATTAGGGTTCTTTTCCACGGATATTTAATAATAATAGTACGGATTTGTGCAGTTGTACTTAAAGTATTACTGTTGCTTTGTAAAGCAAGAAGACAAAAACATCAGTTTACACTAATGACCTGTTAATCGTAGCATAAGAGTTTATCCCACCAAATGATATTATACAGATTTCGTGTACGATTAAAACACATTTGTGCGGTTAATCGAATTTACAATTAATCGTTTCGATTAATCGATTAAATCGACGCTGTAATAATAACAGTTTTCAAACATATACAATTTTATAGTATAATTCACCGAATCTTACCATTTATAGAGAGGTTTTCACCAATATTCCAAAGGAGGGATACAATCACAGTATTGGGGAATTTGATAAGACACTGACACTTGGTATAAATTGAGGCATGTCTACGTTTTCTTCGGAAATCAGACATGTGAGGAGGTTCGCACCTCTGCTTGCAGCCTGGTGCTAAATAATAGAGCAGTTCCACTCCCTTTATTGCAGGTCGTCCTGCGTGGCCCGCATTCCTAATATGGTTCCAAGTCAACTTTGGAAATTTGATTGGTATGTCCGTGAACAGCATCAGATGTATCGTTTACGTCTATGCTTTCTAGTGTATTAGGCACAATGGTTTATACAGGGTGTATGGGTAAGTTTGTTACAACCTTTGGGAAGTTGTAGGAGTTGTCAAAAGTAGCAAGTTTTGCTAACAAAGCCATACCTGGAGGAAGAAATTCGAATGTGTTTTTTTAGATTAATATTGTTATATTTCTTGCGCATCTCAAGATGTTGTCACTACACGGCTTCTGTGAAGAGCAGAAAGCATCTGTGAAAGCTTGTGCTTGCACTGAATAGATATTTAACCCTTTGTTGCCGGACATAAGAAAAAATTAAAATAAATCCGTTTTCTTTAGTGAATGTTGTTAGAATATGAATTCAAAACATACAGTAATTTCTTCAGAAATTTTTTATTTTTTTTTTTTTTATTTTTTATTTATTTTTTTTTTTAATTTTCAAAAAGGTCGTATTTCTACGTACAGTACTGTCAGTATCCTTGATGGATTTTATTTATCAGGTTGCACGTAATTTCTGGCGGTTTATTATTCTTCCAGGTCTTCCAGTATGCAAAATAAATCACGGTACTTCTAAGTACCGTCAGACAACTAAGGGTTAACATTGTTTAATATACAGAGTGATTCAAAACCTCTGCGACAAACTCTGAGGGGTGATAGATCTAACAATAAGGGACCCTTTTTGTTAAACAGCCTGTCTTTTGACGCGTCGTTTCAAAGTTACCGTTGAAAATGTTTTTGCTCGAGCCTACGTCAATGTATACGAATGTGTGCACCCCTGTTTGATTGTTTGTTTGTTTGTTTGTTTGTTTGTTGAGATGTTTGTAAGAGACAAGAAGGGTTGTTGTTGTTGGTTTACTTTTAATGTTCAATATCTTTTTCTTTCAGTTCAGTGTAATCATCAATTGAGAATGGATGTCTACGCGGTCTTCCATCAATGCGCCAGCTTGTAGAACAGTAAAATAAATACCTAGTACAACTGTAAAGAATAGACCTTGTAGCGCTTGATTATGGGACGAAGAGACCCATCGTCTCGAAGGCGCTGATAAAGTCGAGCAAAGATTATGTGGTGAGGGTGATTTCTGTTTTGAAACTGTTGTTGGTACATGTGGAGCTCTTCTTCCGTTTTCGCAAGCCTCCCCATAACACATTACCATGTCGGCCAACTCGGGAAAACTGTAGACAGCCATTCTCAATTGATGATTAGACTAAACTGAAAGGAAAAGGTATTGAACATTAAACGTAAACAAACAACAACAACCCTTCCCGTCTCTTACAAACATCTCAACAAACAAACAGGGGTGCACACATTCGCATACATTGACATACGCCCGCGCAAAGACATTTTCAACTGTAACTTCGAAACTACGCGTCAAAAGACATAGGTTGTTTAACAAAAAGGGTTCTTTATTGTTAGATCTATCACCCCTCAGAGTTTGTCGCAGAGGTTTTGAATCATCCTGTATATTAAACTATAAATACCGATCGTAAGTTTCAGTGATTAGCAGAGTAGTGACAGTGGAAGTACAGAACAGTCGTCGTTCCACATAAACTATAAATACAGATCATAAGTTTCAGTGATTGGCAAAGTAGTGACAGTGGAAGTACAGAACAGTCGCCGTTCCATATACGTTAAATTATAAATACCGATTATAAGTTTCGGTGATTAGCAGAGTAGTGGCAGTGGAAGTACAGAACAGTTGTCGTTCCATATACGTTAAACTATAAATACCGATCATTAGTTTCGGTGATTAGCAGAGTAGTGACAGTGGAAGTACAGACCAGTCGTCGTTCCATATACGTTAAACTATAAATACCGATTATAAGTTTCAGTGATTAGCAGAGTAGTGACAGTGGAAGTACAGAGCAGTCGTCGTTCCATATACGTTAAACTATAAATACCGATTATAAGTTTCAGTGATTAGCAGAGTAGTGGCAGTGGAAGTACAGAACAGTCGTAGTTCCATATACGTTAAACTATAAATACCGGTCATAAGTTTCAGTGATTAGCAAAGTAGTGACAGTGGAAGTACAGAACAGTCGCCGTTCCATATACGTTAAATTATAAATACCGATCATAAGTTTCGGTGATTAGCAAAGTAGTGGCAGTGGAAGTACAGAACAGTTGTCGTTCCATATACGTTAAACTATAAATATCGATCATAAGTTGCAGTGATTAGCAGAGTAGTGGCAGTGGAAGTACAGAACAGTCGTCGTTCCATATATGTTAAACTATAAATACCGATTATAAGTTTCAGTGCACGTGTTGTAGACGAATTTCATAGGAATTATCCGGATGTGGCAGTGCCTAACAATTGGACTATAACGAGATTAATCGCTCGTTTTAGGGAATGTAGATCAGCGCTTCTTGACAATGATGAACGTGATTGTTGGTTGCAGTTGGACAGTGTCACATATCACACATCTAATGAAATCATGCAGTTTTTACGCGAGTCTTTTGGTGAGCGTATCATTTCTCAAGGATTATGGCCCTCACGTCCCCCCGATTTGACGTCCCCTGATTTCTTCCTGTGGAGTTATCTTAAAGAAAGGGTATACAAAAACAGGTCGCACACTCTGGAGGAACTAAAGAGGAACATAACATCGGAGATCACCAACATCAATGTACGCATGCTCAAAAAAGTTGCTGCAAATATGATAAAAAGAGTTCGTACCTGCTTTACTGAACGGAGCTGACATTTTCAGCATATGTTACGAAAAATTATGTAACTCATGTGAAAACTGATGTAAGTAAACGTAATAAATTCATATTTGTAAATATATGTGAACGTATTAAGATGTGCGCGACTTTTGGATCGCTCTGTTATAATAAACCGACTTACGCAGAAGGCTAATTAGAATCGTATAAATTGTACAAACAGAAGATTAAACAAACAAAATATAATACACAACTAAATTTCAACTCTCATATACTTTTCGATTTTAGAATAAACAATATATAGACATTCCAGCTCCTTCCACAACCACACCTATACACCTCTACCCTCAGAAGACAGTAATATACAAGACAGAGTTATCAAGCAACAGTTACACCGCCGACGATGGAGTAAACGGACTCCGAAACGGCCGTACGGCGTGTGCAAAATAAATTACTTTTTAAACATATTTTAACAGAGTTTGGTTTGAAATTTTTTTTAAATTAAATTTTATCACACTTAAAATAAAAGTTATTTATTTATATATTTATTTGAAAACTGAAAAGCTATTTGGGAGAGGAAGGCAGAACGAAGGACCTGCTGAAATGTTCTACAGTCAGAAGTGTTCCAGGTATGAAACCTTTGTGATACTTTGATCTAACTCAGGGCAACGAGAAGGAAACTGTCTTTTTTTTTTATGGATATGTAAATAACGAATCTTTGATACTTTATTTTTCATTTTCTTTCTTAGGCTGAAATTACCATACTATTTTTTTCCAAAAACGATATTATACAACGTAGTTACAGCACACAGCTACCGTACATCCATGTAATTATAACAGAACTGCAGGTTGGAACGTCTGCGTATCTCAATAAAGGAAATACTCATATGGCGGTTACGAGCGTTTTCAAAGAGTTTCAACTCATTTGTTGGAGAACTCACTCTTTATGCAGTCATTTAACTGTTTTATAACCTATATGGTGAAGTTTTGTGTGGTCTTGGGGTAGGATGTCTGAATTAATACACGGGAACAGCTGAATTTTTATGTGAGAGACAGTAGTAAAATTTTATTGCGTTTGCATTGCGAAGTTTAGAACATTTTTACGAAGTTGAGGGAGATGAAACGAGTATATTGCGATATTATTACATATATATTTGGTGTATTGCTTCTAATAACACGAACGGAATACAAAAACCAACACTATCCACTAGATAGCTTGCAGTAACAACTCTCAGTACTTCTTTCTGAATGTTATAGTAACAGTGATTAACAATAGTAGACTAATAATGATGGTGGTGATGATGATATTATAATAATAATAATAATAATAATAATAATAATAATAATAATAATAATAATACAGTAAAACCTGTCTATGACGGAACATGATGGTTCAGTAGAACATTTTCCATATTGGCAGGTTTCCTTCTTAGAAAGCGTTGATTAAATTTTCATGTAATTTAAGGAACATGCAAAGACAACTTAAGCCACACATAAATATGAATTTTTACGGCTAATACCCACTTAGAAGATGTAACAGAACTCATCTCTTGCCGTTTCTTAACTTATTTTCACGACGTTGTTATTGCATCAACTTGTTCTACTTTCTTGGTAAATTTTATTTGAAATAAAATAGACTTCACATTTAAAATTAGCACCTTCCTACACTTCAGTACACAATTTTAATAAAATTATACCGACGTACTGAGTATATGGGACAAATATGTATTTTCGCAATGTCTACTCTGGAGCTGTGCCGTTAACTTGAAAATAAATTCCCGTCTTATTCAGGAAATAACCAACCATTGGTTCTTTAAAACCGTTGTTTCCGCGTTACGGAAGTTTCCGGCTTATAGAAGTTGTTTTCATGTATAAAACGTTCCAGTCTTTGTGAGATTGTGAGATTTTCTTTCCGTATCGGCAGGTTTCCTTCTTATAAAGGTTCCGTCACAAACAGATTTTACTGAAATAATAATAATAATAATACTAATAATAATAATAATAATACAATTAATAATAATAAAATTATATATTATTTTCAGAATTACATTGCATACATAGCCTGTCTTTCTGTTTTCGCAATGTCTACTCTGGAGCTGTGCCGTTAACTTAAAAATAAATTCCCGTCTTATTCAGGAAATAACCAACCATTGGTTCTTTAAAACCGTTGTTTCCGCGTTACGGAAGTTTCCGGCTTATAGAAGTTGTTTTCATGTATAAAACGTTCCAGTCTTTGTGAGATTGTGAGATTTTCTTTCCGTATCGGCAGGTTTCCTTCTTATAAAGGTTCCGTCACAAACAGATTTTACTGAAATAATAATAATAATAATAATAATAATAATAATAATAATAATAATAATAATACAATTAATAATAATAAAATTATATATTATTTTCAGAATTACATTGCATACATAGCCTGTCTTTCTGTGCTTAATGTTTTATTTTTCTTTTCCTCTCGTCCCTATCCATCCAGTTAAATTCTTCTACTTCTCATCCCAGTTTTGACCTCTTGTATCCATGTATATTTTTTGTTCAGTAATTTATGCTGTATCACCAGTATTCTTTGGCAGTTTATATCATTTACACCCGGTATATATGAATATATAAACAAACAAATAAAAAACTACATTTGCAGTCGCTAGATGGCAGCATAGTGAAATTTATAAAAGTTGTCTTGAAAGTGCATTAGACTGATTCATCTATTATATGTGATTAGGGCTTCTTATCAAACTGAAAAAAAAACGAAGGAACAAGTAACACCCAAACTAACAAAGGATAGAAACGGAAAGGCAAGAAACAAAATAAATGAAGAGAGAAAGAAAAGAAAGGAGGATAGAGAAGCATGTATGTATGTATTTATTCACACTGCAATGGGTATATACCCGGTGGCAGTGGTAACTAATTACACTCAGTAATGACAATAATAAACTTATTAATTAAAATACAATTAATAATAATACTAGTAATTAATACTAACAATAATTAATAATAATAATAATAATAATAATAATAATAATAATAATAATAATAATAATAACAACAACAGGGAATATCCTAAATTAAATGAAACGATCACTTAAAATAACATTTGAAATAAATCTAATATGTATCTTAAAACTAAGATCGAACTAAAACCCACGAGTATGATATGTTCATATCTGCACAAGTACCTTTCAACATACACTCATTTCGCTGTCAACTCACTCACTGCACTGGAACTACGACACATTTCACTGATTCTATCCTGATTTCACTAACACTTCAAAAACGTTTCACTGTTCAAATACTTTGCACTGCCACTATAAACTATTAAGTTTCATGACGTTGGATTACCACCCAATTGGAAACTGAGCAGGATCTCTCTAATAAAGAGGCGGAAGAAAGAATCTCGGGGGAGAGCTGATAGTAACTTACAAGGCTTCATAAAGGTAAAGTCTGTATTTCGAGAATACTTCCCTGAAATTAATTCTGCAAATAAATAACCGCTCTAAGATAGTTATTTATCATAGACGATCCTAAAATTTAAAAGAGGAAGTTTCGGAATTAACAGTCCCTTCTGGAGTGGGAGAGCCGAGACAAGCGTCCAGCAAGGTATATTATTTTCAAGGCGAGTGTAATATGCGAGCACTTTGTCAACATTAGCAAGTTGTAGATTGTGTAAGTTGGGCCGTGAGTTCGTTATTAACGAGCATTTTCCCGGGGAAGTTAGCGGGCATAAACAGGGGAAGGAAACTGCCTCGAGCACAACCGCCAAGACGGCGACATCTGCGCGCGCTCTTATTCCCGGTTAGAATTCATGACGTCAGTGGCGGCTCGAGGAGGCGAGTTATTAGAAATGCTACTTTTACAGAATGAATCTTGGTTCTGAATGTTTTCCCTTTACACGAAACAATATTTTAATGCTACAAAGGGTACCTTTAGGGTGCAGAACTTTTGTACAGCTTAGGACTTAAAAACGTGCCGATCGAACAAATTCTGTCTTCTAATTGGAATACTTCGGCTAGACGACCGTGATTCACACTACTATTCCAATCTTCTTACAAATTTATGATGTCTATTCTTTTCACGAAATCCACAGATGGAAGTATTAAATCGCCTGCTATATGGGACAAAATGCGACGAAATTAGGTCAAAATGTCGTCTTTTTGCAAGTTACGGTACGTTAATGATACAATATATATTATTATTATTATTGTTATTATTATTATTATTATTATTATTATTATTATTATTATTATTATTATGCTGTGAAACTTGGACTCTCACTTTGAGAGAGGGACAGAGATTGAGGGTTTTTGAGAATAAGGTTCTTAGGAAAATATTTGGGGCTAAGAGGGATGAAGTTACAGGAGAATGGAGAAAGTTACACAATGCAGAGCTGCACGCATTGCATCCTTCACCGGACATAATTGGGAACATTAAATCCAGACGTTTGAGATGGGCAGGGCATGTAGCAAGTATGGGCGAATCCAAAAATGCATATAGAGTGTTAGTTGGGAGGCCAGAGGGGAAAATACCTTTGGGGAGGCCGAGACGTAGATGGGAGGATAATATTAAATGGATTTGAGGGAGGTGGGATATGATGGTAGAGACTGGATTAATCTTGCTCAGGATAGGGACCAATGGCGGGCTTAGGTGAGGGCGGCAATGAACCTCCGGGTTCCTTAAAAGCCAGTAAGTAAGTAAGTATTATTATTATTATTATTATTATTATTATTATTATTATTATTATTATTATTAAATTTTTATATATAAGAAATAAATGACTAAATGAATAACCAACGTATCATATAAGATTAGTAAATCTTACATATAAAATAAATAAATAAATGGATAGATAGACAGACAGACAGACACGTAAATAGATAAAAAAAGTTAGATGGATGGATGGATGGATGGATGGATGGGTGGATGGAGAGAGACAGACAGACAGATACATAAAAATAAATAAGGAAATACACAAATTAATGAATAAATAAATAAGTGAATAAGTAAATAAATAAATAAGTAAATAAATAAATGGATAGACAAACAGACAAGTAAATAGATAAATAAATAAAAATAAATAAGTAAATACACAAATTAATGAACAGATAAATAAACAAATAAATACAAAAATGCATAAATGGATAGACAGACAGACAAGTAAATAGATAACTAAATAAATGGATAAGTTAGGTAAATAGACAGATAAATAAAAATAAATAAGAAAATACACAAATTAATGAATAAATAAATAAGTCAATAAGTAAATAAATAAATAAACACACAAATACATAAATGGATAGACAAACAGACAAGTAAATAGATAAATAAATAAAAATAAATAAGTAAATACACAAATTAATGAACAGATAAATAAATAAATAAATAAATAAATAAATAAATACAAAAATGCATAAATGGATAGACAGACAAACAAGTAAATGGATAACTAAATAAATGGATAAGTTAGATAAATAGACAGATAAATAAAAATAAATAAGGAAATACACAAATTAATGAATAAATAAATAAGTCAATAAGTAAATAAATAAATAAATACACAAATACATAAATGGATAGACAACCAGACAAGTAAATAGATAAATAAATAAAATAAATAAGTAAATACACAAATTAATGAACAGATAAATAAATAAATAAATACAAAAATGCATAAATGGATAGACAGACAGACAAGTAAATAGATAACTAAATAAATGGATAAGTTAGATAAATAGACAGATAAATAAAAATAAATAATTAATACCCAAATTAATGAACAGGTAAATAAATAAATAAATAAATAAGTAAATAAATAAATAATTTTTTCTTTCTGAAAAGTAATTTTATAATGTTACATATGTTCGGATGAAGTTTCTGTATATTTAAAGGACAAAACTAAAATCTTTCAATCATTTATTATCATAATACACTGCTCTCTTAAATTGTCAGAGCATATTGGGAATTAAATCAATGGCCTTTCTAAAATACGCTGTGATATGTTTCGTATAAAACAATTTTTATCTCGGAAAGGAAGCAGAAACGAGCAAAATTGTATTCACTTTTTTTGTTTCGTATATTTCAATGAATAACTCCCTGAAATTAATGATATTACTTACGGTTCCTCGTGTATATTTTTATGTTCTCCGAGTTGCAATACAACACTTAATGCCATTTACATTAGCATACTTGTGTAAGAGTTAGTTTTCTGCTTTGAAGTATTCTTTGAGAACAAAATATATAGAAGTGAATTAATATCGACTTAGATTATCTACAGACTTCGTAAAGCAACATCAACCATCTCACTGATATAATCAAATGGAAATTCTAAAAAAAATCTGGTTTCATTTTTCACAGCAATGACGCGATATAACGTGAAATAACTTTATAATTATGCATTTTCATATTATATTCGAAAGCTAAATCTGAAATTTAATATCGCTGTCAATTTATTGAAGATGTTTAATTCACTACCTTATGCAAATTTTTAATGAGTGGAACATGATTACCAGTCTAAATTATGGGGCCTACATAACACTTTGTTTTGGGGTTCGGCCAAAATGAAATATGAGCTTCCAGGGGACAAAACATAGTGAACTACTGATTTATAGTTATTTCCCCTCGATCACGCAGTAGATCTTTACAACTTAAGGCTGGTTCACAACAAACAGGGAACGGAAACGACAACGAGAACGAGAATGGAAATATTGTTAAATACATTCATTTTAACAATATTTACGTTCTCGTTCTCGTTGTCGTTTCCTTTCCCGGTTTATTGTGAACCAGCCTTTAATGTGGAAAGCAAGCAGATAATTTTCCAATAAAAAGAGAGATCCAGGCTTGCATTTATGACCAGGAAGGAATTGCGACTGTGTATGTTGACGCGCAAGTATTTCTCCCCGAGCTTCCATACCCATATTTTTCTTGTAGCTGCATTTCCCAACGGCCTGCTAAGGTACAAAGCGATTAAATAAGATGAAGTAAGAAGCCGAGACATGTCCGCGGTGTATGTCGCACGCTCCATCACCATCTTTTGTGCTGAGAGATAGCGCAGCTGATTTTTTCTCACGGAACTCATCTCCCCAAGGCGCTAATCGATTCTTCGTTGTTTGCACATTGCTGCCATTACCCGCAAGAGTCTTGCTTGTCATGTGATAATGGCCACTTCGCCTGTGTGAGAATCTGATTTACACACTTTAGTAGTAGAAGCCTCGAAATTCTCGCTTATTTCGTACAGTTGGCTGGCATGACAGCCCATACATCTCGCCTTTTTAACCTAATTTGGAACAAAAGATTCTAAATCTTCGTGACGTAACTCGAGGGTTCTTTTTCCTTTCTTTGTCTCTTATTTTCTTGTCTTTTTTCTTTGTTTTCACTGTTATTAATTTCTTCGACTAGATTCGACGTAAGGCAGAACGCTCACTACAATATTTTTTTATACGATTTTCACTTTTATTTGGACTAACCAATATAGTAGGTGTGAACCCAAGACTAAGAGCAACGCTGTTCTGCAGTTGGTTCCCAAACGAAATATCAAAAACGTGAGTTGGTTCCCCATGTTCAAATATCATCAACGTGAGTTGGTTCCCCATGTTCAAATATCATCAACGTGAGTTGGTTCCCCATGTTCAAATATCCAAGGCTGTGATTTTGTAGCAGGCTGTGTGGGATATGGTTTGAGGTTTGAGTGTGGAATTTAAAAGTAAGGAATCTGAAATTGGTCAGCTTCTAAAAACTATATTCGGACTGCCTTTATTGACCTCTCAAGAAGTTGAAGATTGTTTTGTTATTGACTTAATGGCTGTCAAACCTATAGACGATCGATTGGACCAGTTCTATGGTTACCTCCTCCATACTTATATTACACCAACAAGTGAGCATCCACCTCCAATATGGGCTAAGTTTACTAATTCCTTAGAGCGAACAACCAACTGTTGTGAATCTTTTCACAGTAAACTTAATGCGCACTTTTGTCCTCACACCCAAATATATTTGCACTTGCAGATGCTCTGGAGGAGGTTCAGTGCGATACTTACAATAAGGTTAGGAGTAAAAGTAAATGTAGGCCTAAGATAATGCAACAAAAGGAAACTTTTGTGAAACATTGGATGGAAAAGCTTTCTGATGGCAGTGTAAGTAGATATGCATTCCTGCGACACATATGTTTCAAATTTTTACCAGTACAGAAATAAAATTGTGAAGTTATTCGACGCAGCGTGTCCGCCAAGCACAAAACATTTTTAACCTACCTACTACTGTAGACAGTAGTTGACAGTCCTAAGTCTGTATAAAATGGGAAGGGAAATGTTTTCTGTCTTGATCTAGCGCGGGAACCAATAGCAGTACACAGGAGAAATCAACCTGGAACCAACTCGAGTACAGCTCTGGATACTAATGTGACTGTGTTCTTCTGTGCATACTGAATTGGTTCCCAAATCTGTGAATGGGTTCCCAGTTCGTCCCAGAGCTATACTCGAGTTGGTTCCAGGTTGATTTCTACTGTGTACTGCAATTGGTTCCCGCGCTAGACCAAGCCAGAAAACATTTCCTTTCCCATTTTATACAGACTTAGGACTGTCAACTACTGTCTATGGTAGTAGGTAGGTTAACAATATTTTGTGCTTGGCGGAATACGCAGCGTCGAATAACTTCATAATTTTATTTCTCTACTGGTAAAAGTTTGTAACAAACGTGTCCTGTACTTCCACTGCCACTACTCTGCTAACCACTGGAAAAATAATGTTCAACAATGGAAACTCGTTGCTCTTGGGAAAACGACATGTTTGCCGAGCAATAAATAAAGGAGTACTGCAAGCATCAGTATATACATACACATCACAATGAGCGTATTCCAAATCTCACCGGTGAGCAATCCGATGGCATCACGGTGTTCCGAATTCCACCGATGACGTCATTGATGCTCCACCGGTGTCGCACCGGTGCCATCAACTTGCAGAGGTGGTGGCAGTCTCCATCAGCCGCCATCATGAATCTGATTGGTTCTTGTATAGGGCGGGAATTAGCAGACGAATGACATCATGCACTGTTGTGTCATGGTGGTGTGTTCTGCTTTAGTTCTGCTGTATTGTTTGCAGTGAGCACAACGTAAAAACAATATGTTAATGGCTTATGAGCGAACATGTCAACGGACCAGTTATTACTACCGGTTCAAGAAATAAGTTGTTTATGCTCTCTTTTCTTTGAACGAGATGGGAGTACGAAAATTTCGCAAAATTTTGCTAGCGTAGCACAGACAATAACTTGTACAGTCGCCATGACAGCCATCGATCCTTCCAGCAGTTTTGTTCCTTATTTCGCTGCAACGTGACGTCATTGATGCCACCGGACCGGTGTGATTCGGAATACGCTGAATGACGTCTAGGTTCGTTGCTGTTAATACCTATGATGCTATCTAGCGGTAGCCAATAGCTCTTTCCAACTGCACTACTCAATATAAACACTATACTTTTAATGTGCGCGACTTTTGGATCGCTCTGTATTAGTTTACTTTCTTCATAAAAATTGCCTTATCCATATCACTAAGTAGCAGTATTGGTATCAAAAAATTGAAATCAATTTATGCTTTCAGTTTTCGGTTTCGCTCTGCAACAAAAGAAGGGTTTAATGGGACACATAATATAATCTAACAGCATTTTTTTCTGTTTCATTGACCGATAGTTTAGGTTTTAAGGGTTTTGTTAGTATTTTGGAAAATGTTCTAACATGGACAATGCGAATCTTACATCTCTTAACCTCTCGGTTGTTTTATTGTTTGTGTTCCTTCTGTCTAGTTTAAGTGATCTGCCTGCTTGTCCGATGTAAAAATCGGAGAAATTATTATACTTGACTTTATATACGCCTATTAAGTTATGTTTGTTTGTTTGTTTGGTTGGTTCTCTCTATTGTTCAGATTTTTCTGTAATGTGTTTTGTAAACTAAATTATGTTTCAACTTTTTGAAAGACGGCTAATTTTATTATTCTACTATTATGATAATATATTAGTGGTATCGAGAAGAGCTATCCCTACTGTATGTCCTTATTCTGTAGTCTAACCTACATGATTATGGAAGACATTGAGTATAAAATTATGTGAGAAGGGACTGTGTTATTTTTATTTTATTTTTCCGCTACAAATTTTGGTAACCGAAATCTAATTTAAAATTTGGTTGTCATCGAGTTCAATGAAGGATTTCCTCGCTGGTGGAAAACACATAGCGTACAGCAAATTTGAACACCGTCTTCAAATGAGATGTCAGAAAAATAAAAAACCTGGAAGAGTATAGAAATTTGTAATTTATCTTAATAAAAAAAATCTATTAGAAGTGTTTGTGACATTATGTCACAAGAATTAAAAAAAATCTAACCACAATTAAAATAAACTTAACTCACCATTTTGCTCGTAAGGAGAAACTTTTCGCTTCCTTTCTTTCGAAAATTTTTTTCCGTAAACTTCAGTTAATACAATTAACTTAAAACGATATTATATTTAGATTAATGTTATGACGAAATAAACTGAAATTAATATTTATACACATAAAATTCGCAGTTAAGTATAACATTGAAAATTAATTTTATGTATTAATCTGAGGTTAATTTATTTGTACAACTGGCTCTAAAAGAAATGTTTGTTACTAAAAAAGGAAGAAAAATAGTCATTTCGCAGTTAAGTATAATATTGGAGATTAATTTCACGTATCAATTTAAGGTTAATTTATTTGTGGAACTGGCCATAAAATAAATCTTTATTACTAAAAACCGGATAAAAAAGTTAATTCACAGTTAAGTAAAATATGGAATATTAATTTTATATATTAATCTGAGATTAATTTGTTTGTGGAATTTGTCATAAAAGAATTCTTTATTACTAACAAACGTATGACAAAGTTATTTCGCAGCTAAATAAAATATTGAAGATTAATTTTATGTTTTAATCTGAGGTTAATTTGTTTGTAGAACTGGCCATAAAAGAAATCTTTATTACTAACAAACGGATGAAAATCTTATTTCGCAGTTAAGTAAGATATTGGAGATTAATTGTAAGTTTTCATCTGAGGTTACTTTGTTTGTGGAACTGGCCGTAAAAGAAATCTTTATTAGTAACAAAAGGAAGAAAAACAGTTATTTTCCAGTTAAGTAAAATATTGGAGATTAATATTAAGTTTTCATCTGAGGTTACTTTGTTTGTGGAACTGGCCGTAAAAGAAATCTTTAATAGTAACAAAAGGAAGAAAAACAGTTATTTTCCAGTTAAGTAAAATATTGGAGATTAATTTTAAGTTTTCATCTGAGGTTACTTTGTTTGTGGAACTGGCCGTAAAAGAAATCTTTAATAGTAACAAAAGGAAGAAAAACAGTTATTTTCCAGTTAAGTAAAATATTGGAGATTAATTTTAAGTTTTCATCTGAGGTTACTTTGTTTGTGGAACTGGCCGTAAAAGAAATCTTTAATAGTAACAAAAGGAAGAAAAACAGTTATTTTCCAGTTAAGTAAAATATTGGAGATTAATATTAAGTTTTCATCTGAGGTTATTTTGTTTGTGGAACTGGCCGTAAAAGAAATCTTTAATAGTAACAAAAGGAAGAAAAACAGTTATTTTCCAGTTAAGTAAAATATTGGAGATTAATTTTAAGTTTTCATCTGAGGTTACTTTGTTTGTGGAACTGGCCGTAAAAGAAATCTTTAATAGTAACAAAAGGAAGAAAAACAGTTATTTTCCAGTTAAGTAAAATATTGGAGATTAATTTTAAGTTTTCATCTGAGGTTACTTTGTTTGTGGAACTGGCCGTAAAAGAAATCTTTAATAGTAACAAAAGGAAGAAAAACAGTTATTTTCCAGTTAAGTAAAATATTGGAGATTAATATTAAGTTTTAATCTAAGGTTAATTTGTTTGTGCAATTGGCCATTAAAGAAATCTTTATTACTAACAAACGGATGAAAAAGATATTTCGCAGTTAAGTAAAATATTGAAGATTAATTTTATGTTATAATCTGAGGTTAATTTGTTTGTGGAACAGGCCATAAAAGAAATCTTTATTACTAACAAGAGAATGAAAAGTCCACACCTGTGGAGCAACGGTTAGCGCGTCTGGCCGCGAAACCAGGTGGTCCGGTTTTGACTCCCGCTCGGGGCAAGTTACCTGGTTGAGGTTTTTTTCCCAGAAATTTTCCCTCAACCCAATATGAGCAAATGCTGGGTAACTTTCGGTGCCGGACCCCGGACTCATTTCACCGGCATTATCACCTTCATCTCATTCAGACGCTAAATAACCTAAGATGATGATAAAGCGTAAAGTAACCTACTAGAAAAAAAGGATGGAAACGTTATTTCACAGTTAAGTAAATTATTGGAGATTAATTTTATGTTTTAATCTGAGATTAATTTGTTTGTGGAACTGGCCATAAAAATTTGTATTACTAACAAACGGATGAAAAAGTTATTTCGCCGTTAAGTATAATATTGGAGATTAATCTTGTGTATTAACCTGAGGTTAATTTCATTGTACAACTAGCCCCAAAGATAACTTTATTACTAAAAAAAGGAAGAAAAATAGTTATTTCGCGGTTAAGTATAATATTGGAGATTAATTTTATGTATAAATATGAGGTTAATTTGTTTGTGGAACTGGCCTCAAAAGAAATCTTTATTACTAACAAAAGAAAGAAAAATTATTATTTCTGTTTCGGCACTTCCACTCAAACCGCCACTGCTGTTAAATCTCTTTCATTCTGCAATAGATTTAGGCGGCATTGAGCAAAAGGAACTTCAATCCAGATTCTATTTTCGGCCTATAATATTCACACCAAGTACAACATTCCCATCGCTCTTAAAACGCCATTTATGCCACGTCGGAAACGTAGCCACATTCCTTGAATAACTCTCGAAAATTAACTGACAGCTATTTTTAATGAAATAATATGAATTAATATTTACATCGCCACATTGGTACACCTGGGCGCACAGAGGTATTGTTTATTGTTACGTAACACATGGCTTCATTTATTTAGGAGGCATTAAATTTAGCGGACTTGTGCAAATGCACACACGTTCATTATGAATTTAATGCAATTTAAATTAGTAGCCTACAGCAGACCGCTGCACTGGCGGCGAGCGGACTATTAAATAGGACAGCCGGGCCGCATAACACAGGATGAATGTTTCACTCAGACGCGAGATTTTAACATAAGCTTGGCATTGTGCATAGCCGCGCTCTAGAGGGCGTTAATCCAATTAAACGGGTGAATATGGCTGCCACAATCAAGATAATGTTAATATTTTGAATAGGCTATTATGTGTGTTGTGAGACGGATTTGCACGGAGAATTTACGAGTATATGTATGTAGGAGACTCCAATTTGATCCAGAATTTATTCAATTTAACGGAGGCGATGGATGAAAATTCTATTTTGTGGCCTACAGTCGATCTTCGATATCTCGAAATGCTTCCGGAAACTGGTAATGCTTCGATGATATGGCTGACACTATTAATATTATGTTAATATTTTGAATAGGTTATTACAGTATGTGTGTTGCAAGGCAGATGTTCAGGGAGAATTTACGAGTATATGTAGGAGACTCTAATTTGATCCAGAATTTATTAAATTCAACGGAGGCGATGGGTGGAAGTTATATTTTGTACAGTCAATCTTCGATATCTCGAAGTGCTACCGGAAACTGGTAATGCTTCGATGAATATGGCTGCCATAATCCAGATTATGTTAATATTTTGAACAGGTTATTACAGTATTTGTGTTGCAAGGCAAATGTGGAGGGAGAATTTACGAATGTATGTGGGAGAAACTAATTTGATCCAGAATTTATTAAATTTTACGGAGGAGATCGGTGAAAGTTTCATTTTGTACAGTCGATCTTCGATATCTCGAAGTGCTTCCGGAAACTGTTAATGTTTCGATGAATATGGCTGGCACTATCTAGATTACTTTAATATTTTGAATAGGTTATTACAGTATGTGTTTTGTAAGACATGTGCAGGGAGAATTTACGAGTATATGTAGGAGACTCTAATTTGATCCAGAATTTATTAAATTTAACGGAGGAGATCGGTGAAAGTTCTATTTTGTACAGTCGATCTTCGATATCTCGAAGTGCTACCGGAAACTGGTAATGTTTCGATGAATACGGCTGCCACTATCAAGATTATGTTAATATTTTGAATAGGTTATTACAGTATGTGTGTTGTAAGACAGATGTGCAGGGAGAATTTACGAGTATATGTAGGAGACTCTAATTTGATCCAGAATTTATTAAATTTAACGGAGGCGATGGGTGAAAGTTATATTTTGTACAGTCGATCTTCGATATCTCGAAGTGCTTCCGGGAACTTGTAATGCTTCGATGAATATGGGTGCCAATATCAAGATTATGTTAATATTTTGAATAGGTTATTACAGTATGTGTGTTGTAAGACAGATGTGCAGGGAGAATTTACGAGTATATGTAGGAGACTCTAATTTGATCCAGAATTTATTAAATTTAACGAAGGCGATGGTTGAAAATTCTATTTCGTACAGTCGATCTTCGATATCTCGAAGTGCTTCCGGAAACTGTTAATGCTTCGATGAATATGGCTGGCACTATCTAGATTACGTTAATATTTTGAATAGGTTATTACAGTATGTGTATTGTAAGACATGTGCAGGGAGAATTTACAAGTATATATAGGAGACTCTAATCTGATACAGAATTTATTAAATTTAACGGAGGCGATGTGTGAAAGTTCTATTTTGTACAGTCGATCTTCGATATCTCGAAGTGCTTCCAGGAACTTGTAATGCTTCGATGAATATGGGTGCCACTTTCAAGATTATGTTAATATTTTGAATAGGTTACTATAATATGTGTGTAAGGCAGATGTGCAGGGAGAATTTACGAGTATATGTAGGAGACTCTAATTTGATCCAGAATTTATTAAATTTAACGGAGGAGATCGGTGAAAGTTCTATTTTGTACAGTCGATCTTCGATATCTCGAAGTGCTACCGGAAACTGGTAATGTTTCGATGAATACGGCTGCCACTATCAAGATTATGTTAATATTTTGAATAGGTTATTACAGTATGTGTATTGTAAGACATGTGCAGGGAGAATTTACAAGTATATGTAGGAGACTCTAATCTGATACAGAATTTATTAAATTTAACGGAGGCGATGTGTGAAAGTTCTATTTTGTACAGTCGATCTTCGATATCTCGAAGTGCTTCCAGGAACTTGTAATGCTTCGATGAATATGGGTGCCACTTTCAAGATTATGTTAATATTTTGAATAGGTTACTATAATATGTGTGTAAGGCAGATGTGCAGGGAGAATTTACGAGTATATGTAGGAGACTCTAATTTGATCCAGAATTTATTAAATTTAACGGAGGCGATGTGTGAAAGTTCTATTTTGTACAGTCGATCTTCGATATCTCGAAGTGCTTCCAGGAACTTGTAATGCTTCGATGAATATGGGTGCCACTTTCAAGATTATGTTAATATTTTGAATAGGTTACTATAATATGTGTGTAAGGCAGATGTGCAGGGAGAATTTACGAGTATATGTAGGAGACTCTAATTTGATCCAGAATTTATTAAATTTAACGGAGGCGATGTGTGAAAGTTCTATTTTGTACAGTCGATCTTCGATATCTCGAAGTGCTTCCAGGAACTTGTAATGCTTCGATGAATATGGGTGCCACTTTCAAGATTATGTTAATATTTTGAATAGGTTACTATAATATGTGTGTAAGGCAGATGTGCAGGGAGAATTTACGAGTATATGTAGGAGACTCTAATTTGATCCAGAATTTATTAAATTTAACGGAGGCGATGAGTGAAAGTTCTATTTCGTACAGTCGATCTTCGATATCTCGAAGTGCTTTCGGAAACTGGTAATGCTTCGAGTTATAGAAGTTCGAGATATTGAAAAAAAAATTACAATACAAGCCTTACTGCTTAACTTTCAATGAAGAGAAGTCAAGGTTATCCATAGACTCTTTCCTTCTACCTCGGGGCGACGACTTTAACAATTCCTAATAGTTCGAGAATAATAATATTAAATACATGTTATCATGTCCTCGCAGTGGTGCTCCTTTACGATATAGTTACCTGCCTGTAGATTGTGGGAGTAGAATTAGCCTACTAATAGGTTGATTCCTGAAGAAGGACACTTTCAAAGAAAGAGAAATACTAATGTACAATGCTTGTTGAAGTAATGGTATTCCACCACATTTATTCAATTTTACTTATGTATGTGTACATAGCTTTCATTTTCATCTTAAAATTGAGTTTATAATATTTATTTCCTACTGAGAAGTGAAATATTCATCGAGATATGGAAAAAAAAATCGATTAATAGAACTTCAAGATATACGTGTAAATTATATAACATATAATACCGAATGGAAATTAAAATTATTTTGAGGTATCGAAATCGAGTTACAGAAGATCGACTTGAAGTTCGAATCTGGCACGCCACAAATATGACATTACGTCAGTATATTCCATGAACAGCTAACCTTACCTCCTTACTTCCTGAGCTAGAATATAGTCCCTAGTTATTACATTCGTTAACATTAACTAATATAATAAAGTAAAATACTATAAAGGGTTCCAAGGGGATGCAAGCGATTATAAGAACCTCTACAAGAGAGGTCCTCTAGCCTCTGCATCTCAACTCCACTCTCACCTACTAGCGGTGGAACCTGTTAAGCTGAGTAACCCATGTCAAGGTTGTGGTATTAACCCCTTCGGCGACATGGGTCAGCGAACAAATGAGAGACGGGGGTTCTGTCAGAGCTGCTAAGGATTACCTCAGCTAAGGTCTGACAGAATGATGCGAAGTGGAAGCAGGCTCCGCATCTAGATGCGCGGCGGAAGAGTTCTTAAGGACCAACGGCGACATCGGAGATCTAATTACTAGATACTGCGTAAGGGAAGGTACCCTGAAATAAAACCATGCAGGTTGGAATGCTGAAAGGTGGCAACCCCACCGTCCAACTATATCTGCACAGCCCTCGTAAGGCGGTCAGATGAAATCTCAATTACTGGTAAGCTACAGAATAATGGACCCCGATCACATAATAATATGACGACTAAGCTATGGAAAAAGGACAAGAATTTCGGTATTCATGAACAAGTAAATATAATAACTTGGAATGTGAGAGGTTTAGCGAATAAAGAAAATGAGATAGAAGCGATACTAAATGAAAGGAAAATAAGTATAGCATTTTTAAGCGAAACTAAGAAAAAACTTCATGGAACAAAAGATTTAGGAGAATATACAATTATATATAGTGGAGTAGAACAAAATATAAGAGCACAGGCGGGAGTAGCTATCATGCTGCATAAATCTTGGAAAAATAGATTAACAAGTTACAGTTGGATTAATGAAAGAATATGTACTGCAAGGTTCAAAATAGCAAGAGGATATCTATCATGTATAGCAATATATGCCCCGGAAGAGGGAAGAAAAGAGGATAATGAAAAATTTTACAACGATGTTCAAAATATATTAGACAGAATAAATAAGAATGATTATATTATAATAGGAGGCGACTATAACGCAAGAATTGGGAAGGAAGCTATCCAAGATATAATAGGACATTCAGGAGAACAAGTTATAAACAGTAACGGACGTCTTTTGAGAGATTTTGCGTTGTATAACAACTTTAGGATAATGAATACATTCTTCCAACATAAGGAGATACATAAATACACATGGGCAGCAAGAGAGACAAGAACAATTATTGACTATTTCTTAGCTAATCATAAAACAGCAAAACTTTTCAAGGACGTTAGAGTATATAGAGGGTATGAAATAAATACAGATCATTATCTGTTGCAGGCAAAAGTGAACTTTAAAACTAGGTGGTATAAGCCTAGTAAGAAACAGAATTCTGAACAAAAGGAAGCATATAAAATATATTTACTAAAACAACAATCTATCAAAGAATTATACCAGAGACGGTTAGAAGAGAAAACAAAGGAGGTACCAAAAAAAAATGACATCGAAGACGAATGGAAACAATTGAAATTAATATTAAACACAGCAGCACATGAAGCCTTGGGAAAGAAAAAAATAATGAAGAGGAGAAATAAAGGACCAATGATATGGACAGAAGAACTTAAAACAGAAGTGAATAATAAAAAGAGATTATATTTAAAGTATTTACAACAACAGACAAATGACAGCTTAATTGAATATAAAAGACAAGCAGCAGTTGTTAAAAGGTTAAGTCGGAAGATGCATAAAGATAGATGGGAAAATTTTATAACGGAAATAGAAAATGATGTACATGGAAAGCAAGAACTATCTTATAAAATAATTAGGCATCTGAATTGTACTGAAAGAGATGTAGCAAATATTAAAATAATCAAACATCAACAATGGCTGGAATATTATAAACAACTGCTAACGTTAGAAGATAAAGACAATATTAATGAAAAGGAAGAGATAAATAACAGATCTGGAACAAATGTAGATGAAATAGAATTAGAGGAATTGGAGATAGCTTTGCGAAATACAAAAAATAGGAAGGCAACGGGAAGTGATAAACTGAACAGTGAATTATTTAAATATGCATCCAAAAATTTTAAAATAAGATTTCTGGAATTTCTGAATAAATGTTGGATACAGAGACAAATACCTGAAGAATGGAAAATGACAATTATACAACCAATATTCAAAAAAGGAGACAAATCTAAATGCGAAAACTATAGAGGAATATCTCTACTAAATGCAGCATATAAAATTTACTCCAAAATAATAACAGAAAGGCTAAAACCTATAAGTGAAGCGATAATAATGGAAGAACAAGCAGGCTTTCGGAAAGGAAGAAGCTGTATAGATAACATATTTGTATTACAACAAATAATAGAAAAGCATAAAGAATTTAATAGAGAAACGCATTTAACATTTATTGATTATATTAAGGCGTTTGATAGAATAAATAGAAATGAATTATGGAGAATATTATATAATAGAGGTATTCCATTGCATCTAGTTGAAGTGATTAGAAACATATATAATAATTCTAAAATACAAATAGCTGGTGATACACAGATAAGAGTAGAGGAAGTTAACTTAGGTTTGAGACAAGGCTGCAGTATGTCGCCGATTCTATTCAATATATATATGGACGAAATATTAAGAAAATGGAAAATAAAAATAAAGAACTATACACAGAATTTTAATGAAGATAATTTCATAATGACGATGCTATTCGCTGACGATCAGGTAGTAATAGCAAATAATGAAAATAACCTACAGAGAGCAGTACATGAGTTATGGAAAATAAATAAGAACTATAATATGGAGATATCTGTACATAAGACTAAAACTATGGCATTTTGTGGCAAATCTCCTGTAAGATCTAAAATAGTAATAGGAAACAATATCATAGAACAGGTAAATAAATTTAAATTTTTGGGTGTTACCTTATCTTATAAAGGAGACTATGATCAAAAAGAAAAAATAGAAAAATTTAATTACATAAATGGAACAATAAGAAGAACCCTGAAATCAAAAGCTAGAAAAGATACATTGTTAAAATTTTATAAGGTGATGTCAGTGCCCAGTTTACTATATGGAAGCGAAACATGGGTTATGAAAAAGAGAGATGCCTCTAGATTACAAACAAATGAGATGAAATTTTTGAGAAGCGTAGCAGGTTACAGGAAAATAGAACATAAAAGAAACGAAGAAATAAGAGAAGAACTTGAGATATATGAATTAAACAACAAAATAGAAGAATATAGAAATACATGGATGTCTCACATTTCAAGGATGCAGGAGGACAGGATACCATATAAGTTTTGGAAATATAAACCTCGGGGAAGAAGAGATATTGGAAGACCAGCGAAAAGATGGATGGACCAATTTCAGTAGCTGCTACAGGAATCAATTTCCTAATGCATGAAGGATGATGATGACTATAAAGGAAAAGGTACAAGAAATGCAATTAGACTGCTACGGACAATTGCCGAAAGATACCTAGAGATGAATAAAGAAGTGTATAAAGTAGATGTGAACCTAGAAAAGCCTATTGACAGAGTGGATTGGAATAAACTGATGGGGATCCTAAAGAAAATTGTTGTGGATTGGAAAGAGAAGACTGTTCAGTAATCTTTATACGAAACAACGAGTCAAATTCAAAATAGAAGAAGAAATGTCAAAAGGAATTGAAATTGGGAGAGGAGTACGTCAAGGATGTTCTTTATCACCTACCCTGTTCAACGTCTACTTGGAGGATTTAGTGAAGAACTGTTTTCAGAACATGGAAGGAGTGATATAAGAATAAAATGCTTAAGATTTGCTGATGATATAGTAGAAGAGGAAATGATACTAAAGGATATGCTTTTTTTTTTTTGCTTGGTTATTTAACGACGCTGTATCAACTACGAGGTTATATATCGTCGATAGTATTGGTGATAGCGAGGTGGTATTTGGCGAGATGTGGCCGAGGATTCGATATAGATTACCTGACATTTGCTTTATTGTTGGGAAAAACCTCAGAAAAATCCCAACCAGGTAATCAGCCCAAGCGGGAATCGAACCCGCGCCCGAACACAACTCCGGATCGACAGGCAAGCGCCTTAGCCGACAGAGCTACGTCGGTGGCTAAGGATATGCTACTGGAGCTAAATGACAGCTGTGAGCAGTATGGGATAAAGGTAAATACAAATAAGACGAAGAGCATGGTCATCGGAAGAAAAATACTGAAGATAAACTTGCGAATTCCAAATGAGGCAGTAGAGCAAGTGGACAGTTTCAAATGAGGGGTTCACAACCAGAGTACGCCAAGTTCACCAGTGATCAGTTTGTGGATTAATACAATCTCGGATGAAGGAAACTTAGATTTATTCATTGCCATAACAAACTAAGTCCATAACTCATTTGTTACTCCACAGAGGGCAGCATTTCCTATGGAAGGTGAAGGTTGCTAAGCGTGAGCCAGGAACTTTAAGACTCAATATCTCAGAACTATTCCAGATGGACTTGGTCCACTCTGGTTGTGAACCCCTCAAATACTTGCAGTGTACTATATGCAGTAACATGAGTTGCTGCCAGGAAGTCAAAAGGAAGATAGCAATGGCCAAGGAAGCTTTTAATAGAAAAAGGAGCATCTTCTGCGGACCTCTGGAAAAAGAACTAAGGAAGAGACTAGTGAAGTGCTTTATATGGAGTATGGCATTGTATGGGGCAGAAACATGGGCATTAAGACGAAGTGAAGAAAAGCGAATAGAAGCATTTGAAATGTGGATATGGAGAAGAACGTGTGAAGTGGACAGACAGAATAAGAAATGAAGCTGTATTGAGAAGAGTGGGTGAAGAAAGGATGGCGCTGAAACTGATCAGAAAGAGGAAAAGGAATTGGTTGGGTCACTGGCTGAGAAGAAACTGTCTACTAAAGGATGCACTTGAGGGAATGGTGAACGGGAGAATAGTTCGGGGTAGAAGAAGATATCAGATGATAGATAATATTAAGATATATGGATCATATATCATAGAATTAATTTTGTAGCTCAGCCACATGATCCTAATACAATACGAAATGAAATTCTTAAATTAGTTGAACCTAAATGTTTCACATCTGCTGCTTTACTACACAGTACAAATTATGGTCCACGTCTATATAATTCGATAATAAAATTTCATCCAGAATTGACTACTTTAAGCAATGAAATTTTCAGATCCAGATTAAAAAAATTTTTATGACAGACTTCGCTGTATTTATATTATGTACCATGTATTGTAAAACAAGTTTATTTCTATCCTAAGTATATTTTTTCTATTCTATCTTGGTTACTATATCAACATGACCTGCACTAATTATACTACTAATAATAATTTAATATTAATCCACCAATCTCAACGTCATCTCTTTTTTCACCAGTTATTACTAGTATTATTATTTACTAATTTTTATTATCATCTTTATGCTCGACTATACTGAAATGTAGTAATTATACACCTGGTAGCAGTCCTTTAATGCATGTCATTAAAGTACACCTATTCATTAAAGTTCAGGTTTTCGATTATTCTCGGATATGCAATCGAAAGACGAGGGAAACGTCACGGAGGCTGGAAATCCAATACTGTCGCAGAAGGCTATGTTCTGTTACTATAATAATTAGTGTTAATTGTAAATAATATTCAAATAAATTAAATTTGTCATCTCGTTTTTTTCAATTCTAAATCAATTTCCAGGTTATACATTCTCTGCATTACATCAAGGTCAATGACATTATTGTTCCTCGAAAAAAAATCAATACTTTCACGTCTAAGCACATCTCACAATTCAAGAGCTATGGACAAGGTCACTTCCGATCTTCTGTCAGATACAAATAAAATGTACACTTCTGAATAATTTAAAGTTAGAAATATGGTCGAGCATAGAAAGTCGTATGAAACTTGTCTATAATGGTAATTAAGACGCTCGTATGAAAATTATGAAACTCACTTGCGCTCGTTTCATAAACAAACATATCCACACCTGTGGAGTAACGGTCAGCGCGTCTGGCTGCGAAACCAGGTGGCCCGGGTTCGAGTCCCGGTCGGGGCAAGTTACCTGGTTGAGGTTTTTTCCGTGGTTTTCCCTCAACCCAATACGAGCAAATGCTGGGTAACTTTCGGTGCTGGACCCCGGACTCATTTCACCGGCATTATCACCTTCATATCATTCAGACGCTAAATAACCTAGATGTTGATACAGCGTCGTAAAATAACCCAATAAAATAAAAAAATAAACAAACATACTTGCGTCTTAATTACTATCATTATAGGCTCGTTGCATAATGTACTATTATGTGAGCTTTTTTTCTTAAGTATTTTGTCTAAAAGTATGTTTATCTCTGTAACGGAACTGTCCCCGAACACGAACTTTGCTCTTTCGGGGTATTTTAATGTAATTCAGTGGCGTATACTGGTTAAAGGGTTTGGGCTACCGCTGACCCTATTATTACACAAAATATATCTAACAATTACTTTAATTTTAATTACTATGGTAAAACTAATAATACAAAATTATTATATTATGTTATATTATAAACTTTTTCTTTTGTAATTTCCTTGGGCTACCGCAGGTAGCCCCGGTAGCCCGCAAAATACGCCCCTGCGTTTTTATGTATATGTTATTATTAAATAAAATCTAAATCTAAAAAAATATATATATGAGGAATCAAAGAGGAAAGCAGATAATAGGAAAGATTGGCGAAAGCTGGGTTTGCAATGAAAGCTCTGCCCTTGGACAGAACACAAAATGAATGAATGAATACTATAAACTACTTTATAATATGCTATTATCGCTCTCGGATGGGTATGAACTCCAGAACTTCGGCTATTATGTATAATCTTTAGCTCATGAAGCAAGTACCCTTGTGAGCCAGTAACTGGAATCAAGTGTGCTGCATACTGGAAGAGTGCGATGACACCGCTGAGGGCACAAAAACAATAACTGGAGGAGTTCGCGCACTGGAAACACTGCCATGTGTTGAATTAGCTAATCGCCACAAGAGCAGCTCAACAGGCAGCTGCTGAAATCAATGCGAAGGAAAAAGTCTCCCTTCTCCCGCAACTCCCGTTTGGCTTCAGCAAGAAACAAGGCATATAAAAGCACTGTATACATGTGTTTTTTTGCTGGGGGAGGAAACAAAAGAAAGAAAAATAACATCCGATTGACTTTTGTTTCATTCACAGATTCTGAACAGGCACGATGTCGATTTTACTTGAAATTCTATCTTTTTGTTCGGTAAAAATTAATTAGATCCGACCGACAAAAGAGAATTTCAGCAGATATCAGATTCGTAAAAGTGTTAGCAGGGTATACTGATCCCAATACGAAAGAAATGCTGATATGAAAAAACTGAATAGGCCTATTTAATCTAAATGAAAGAAAACGGAGTCATGCTGATGAAACAACTTCTTCCTTACAGGATTACAGAATACCACATCTACTAATTCATTTTGCTACTACTACTACTACTACTACTACTACTACTACTACTACTACTACCACTACCACTACCACTACCACTACCACTACTACTACTACCACTACTACCAGTGGCTTTTAAGGAACCCGAAGGTTCATTGCCGCCCTCACATAATCCCGACATCGGTCCCTATCCTGAGCAAGATTAATCCAATTCCTACAATCATATTCCACCTCCCTCAAATCTATTTTAATATTAATCTACGTCTCGGCCTCCACAAAGATCTTTTCCTCTCAGGTCTTCCAACTAACACTCTATATGCATTTCTATATTCACCCATACGTGCTACATGCCCTGCTTATCTCAAACGTCTGGATTACATTAGGTGAAGAATACAATGCGTGCAGTTATGACTTGTGTAACTTTCTTCATTCTCCTGTAACTTCATCCCTCTTACACCAAAATTTTCCGAAGCAACTTATTCTCAAACACTCTTAACCTCTGTTCCTCTCTGAAAGTGAGAATTCAAGTTTCACAACCATACAGAACAACCGGTAATATAACTGTTTCATAAATTCTAACTTTTAGATTTTTCGAGAGCAGACTGGATGACAAAAGCTTTTCAATCAAATAATAACAGGCTTTTCCCATATTTATTCTACGTTTGATTTCCTCTCGAGTGTCATTTATATTTGTTACTGTTGCTCCAAAGTACTGGAATTTTTCCACCTTTTCGAAGTATAAATTTCCAGTTTTTATATTTCCATTTCGTACTATGTTTTGGTCACGAGACATAATCATATACTTTATTTTTTCGGGGTTTACTTCCAATGCCAATGTAATTTACATTACTAAACTATCATTGAAACGACAACCACAAATTAATGTAATCCATTCTCTGTGAATGCATACAAGTAAGAGGGTACATTTCCTCGTTCTTCATTACCCACAAAGTTATCTCTTATTCCAAAAGATTGATTTATTTACTTGGTTATTTTATGACGCTTTATCAACTGCTATAATTATTTAGTGTCTGAAAGAGATTAAGGTGATAATGTCGGTGAAATAAGTCCAAGGTTCAGCGCCTAAAGTTACCCAGCATTTGCTCCTAATGGGTTGAGGGAAAACCTCGGAAAAACCTCAACCAAATAACTTGTCGCAATCTGAATTTAAACCCGGACCCGGAGTTTTTATTCTGGTAATTTTTATTCCCTTGTCACTATTCAATCACAGGTGAAACAAATCTGGGCACTGTGTATCGAAGACCCTGCCGCAAGTTTCATGCGTGAATATATCTCTATGGATTAGATACTGAGTGTAAGGTATTCGCTGCTTATACGCCCGCTACCATTTGCGCTGTATGTGCCTCGACATTGTAAATTCTCTCTCTTGACTCAAATTCACTCATGAATCGTTTGACACCATTACGAACGTTCTATCGCTTCGAAATTTCGAGTTACACTGCCTCGACTGCCGCGCGAGTCGTCAATTCTTGCCTCAATTTTACCCCTAAAGTATATCGCTAGGTGACGTCATTCGTCTCAACTCAACGCCATGTTGGATACGTTGATACTTCATCTGTAGATAGCCATTTGCTTCATAGGAATAGCTTGTGTGGTTTAGAAAGTATAGGCAAAACAATATTGGGTTGAAAATGTGTCTGTCGACTTTCTGGGACGGCACCCTAGTAATGGACCGAAGTTATAGACGTACTCGTGTCAAGAATTTTAAGAAGATTGGCCAGTATAATTGAAAAGTGTGATGCCAAAACTCGCTCAGTCCATTTGGCCATTTTCATTATTTAGGCTATACCAGGCATTTATTTGTCTATGTTACCAATTGCTGGCCCTGTGACGCCACCGTCTCTGTTCTCGAATTCCTTTAGAGGGGAAGCATAGGTAGAAGAGCAAAGTAAGGAGAGTGGCAATAGAAGGGATGGAGTTGTTTAAATAGGGGAGACACAACATTGCCCTCCCTCACATGTTCTACCAGCTCTGCTCCGAGAGGAAAAACGCGCTTCGACGTTACAAGTTGGCCAGTTGCAGTGTTGCCAGGTCTCCGGAAATTTCCGGAGATCTTCGGAATTTTTTAACTTCCCGGAAAAATAGGAAATAATGTTGTAATCTCCGGATTTTTTAATGTAGGAAATTATTTACTTTTTTAGAAAAATCAATCTCTGGCATACATTAAAACTGATAGATGAACATTATATAGTTAAAGTTTTGTTAATATTTTAAATCTACGTATTACTCTGTGAAGAGATTTATTAAATCTACATACTTAGGCTTCAACAAACAAAATTTGATAACACAATCCCAAGGGAAAAAATGGAACTCTCTGCATCAAAATCCACATTTAATTCCCGATTTACCACGAAAATCGTCTGTAGCTGCATTTAGATTGGCAACAGGTCATGATTGTTTGGCTAAACACCTGCATAGAATTGGAATATATCAGTCCTCTAACAGCCCATTGTGCAACTCAAACCAAGAAATGGATTCGGAACACCTCAAAATTTGTGCTTCATTGGCTGGTCATGATAATATCTTTGAAAAATATTGGAGTGCAAGAGGTCAAATGACTTTTTTGTCAAACTCCTGGCATTAGAAAACAACAACATATTTTATAACTTGACTACTAATGTTTCCCTAAATATAAAATATGTAACGCGTAAAAATGAACATATCTAGTCTGGAGAAACATCTATGAGGAGAAGAAGGTGGTGACTACTAATCAAATTGGTGATTAAAAGAATTAAAGTAGAAATCTTTTTATTATAGGTTCATGTATGGTAATAGAAGGTTATAATAACATTTTATGTGATTTTCGAAACTGCCTCCGAAAATTGTGGACAAATCTCCGGATTTTTTTCATTACGACCTCCAGAAATATTTTTTCAAGATCTGACAACACTGGCCAGTTGGAAATACAGTCAACTCTGGATATAGTGAGTGATATAGTGAACCTAAATCGTTGGTCCCGACCGGCATATTTTAAAAAGTACATTAATATTTCGTTTATAATGAACCCTCACTTCGGTTATAGTGAACCATCAGACCATCTTGTATAAAATTGAAAGAATATGTTGAGAACAACATTCTAAATTTCTTACTTCTTTAGTCAAAGGACAAAGGTAGATTAGTGATTCCTAGACAATGAGCTGTACTGTAAATCCAGGCAACGCGTGACGACCTTGCCTCACTCCATCGTCGAAGGGTTGACATTCTTTTCTCAGGCACTCTACTGTTATTTCTAATTCTCTACCATCAAAGAGTTGTCTTTTGTTCTCAGAAACATTTCCATTATGACGGATAGCATCGAAACAACGGAAAATGAAATTGCCTTCTTTTATTAAAAGGGGGCGGACATTATGTCCAGAGCACAAATGAAGGTAAGATTCCGATGGCTTTCAAACTCCAACAACACTCTCCCAGTTTCCATTAAGTGACCCGGGAAATTCCAAGGCTGAGTACGAAGTCACACCATAACAGCGTTTGTCTTTTCTACCTGATCGTTTGTTTCTAGTGTTCCAACAGTGAATGTACTGTATTAAAATGTCGAAGCGTAAAGTGATTTCTTTGGAAGATAAGGCGAATATTATAAGTGACATTGAACGTGGTGTCGACGTGGTTGGCGAGTTGGTATAGCGCTGGCCTTCTATGCCCAAGGTTGCGGGTTCGATCCCGGGCCAGGTCGATAGCATTTAAGTGTGCTTAAATGCGACAGTCTCATGTTAGTAGATTTACTGGCATGTAAAAGAACTCCTGCGGGACAAAATTCCGGCACATCCGGCGACGCTGATATAACCTCTGCAGTTGCGAGCGTCGTTAAATAAATCATAGCATTTGAACGTGGTCTTTCTCAAGCGGACGTGGGTCGACAGCATGGTTTAAGTAAATCAACTGTGAATAACAGTATACAGTGTAATCCATTCCACAAAAAATTAAATATTTTATTTTCTTGTTCACAGTTTCATTCATTTCTGTCATTTAAGGTTAGGGGAGAGACACTTCGGATATAGTGAACCTCGGATATAGTGAACGAAATATGCAAGTCCGCAGAGATTCACTATATCCGATGTTGACTTTAACTGGTTTATACATACATATGATTTTTTTAGACTTCTATCATTACACAGGGACATCATTTTATTTTTACTAACATTTCTACCTTTGGATCAACGATTAAGAACCGGAAACGCCGTTTGCTACCCACTTCCACGACTGGAGTTCGATGATACTGGCGTAATATACAAACAAACCACTTTACTAGATATAGGAGGGAAGCAAAATAGTTCATCCATTTACGTAAACTAGGAAATATTGCGCTTTTGAGTTTGATAATTTTTATTCTTTAATCAAAATACAGTACTGTATTAACAATAAGTGTTTTTACTCACTAACTGAGCTTTCCAAGCGGACGTATTCATTATGCAGAGTATATTACACTATCTATAGCACATTAGCGTACACTATAGAGAATGAAGTTAAATTGAAAAATAATCATAATATGGATATTTATACACATTTTTGAAAATGGTGGCCGTTCATTTCGATACAGACTTCAGTTCTAATGTGTATATTATCGCACTATAGACTATTCTACGTAATTTCCAGTTACCAGATTCGTACTTCGTATCAGTAACTCATGTTGAAATAATTCTGTACCTACTCTATAAAAGAGACACGTACTGTAAAGGGCGACCGGGTAGCTCAGTTGGTAGAGCAGCTGGCTACGGACTGGAAGGTCCGGGGTTCGATCCCAGGCGGTGACAGGATTTTTTCTCGTTGCCAAACTTTCAGAACGGCCCCAAGGTTCCCTCAGCCTTCTATAAAATTGAGTACCGGGTCTTTCCCGGGGGTAAAAGGCGGTCAGAGCGTGGTGCCGACCACACCACCTCATTCTAGTGCCGAGGCCATGGAAAGCATGGGGTCTACCTCCATGCCCCCCAAGTGTCTTCATGGCATGTTACGGGGATATCTTTACCTTTTTTTTTACGTACTGTACGTCGCAGCGTCGTAGAAAGTGAGGAAATCACGTGACAGTTAATTACTTAACGAGGCCCTTTTATTTAAGTTATTTTAAACAGTTGTATAATATTACGTAGACGTCCGATTCCTAACAGAAATTAATGTTCTCAGAAAAGAGCTAAGACAGCCCAGCCACTAGCATTTACAGAGAGGCGAATAGAAGCAGGTGGGGGAAACCGGGATGCGACGTAGGCAAATGGAAAATGATGCAATATTGAAAGCTCTTTCGTCACTGGAAAACGCGAACATATTTTTGGAACGTACTGTTTATTATGACCGTAAGGCTACTATGACTGTATATGCGGTCTTGGATCTGTGTGGAGGACGGTTGAACTTCATTAGTAGAAGGGGTGGGAGTGAAGTACATTCAAAAACTCAGGTACAATAAAAATTGAAGTAAAAATAAAATGATGTCCCTGTATTTTAAGCTTCTTTTCTTCCAAAACAACGCCAATCCTAGCATAAAAGTTAATATTATTGGGCATGTGATTTGAAAACTCGATCAGTAGACCGGTGGATAAAAAAACTAGCCTAGTCCTTTCATAAAAATGGACTGAACGCGTTTTGGGATAACACTCTTCAATTTCAGACTGAATACGTTGTAAGTGTGTGTAGACGCAGGCAATATGTACAGAAAGTCAACGGTTGCAGAATAACTTTCCGAAATAGAAGGATGAAATCATTACTCGGGAGTTATGAGTGAAACGTGGAGGCAGCTTCGTTGTCATCAGTGTTATGGTGACGGCTACAAACCTTCTGTGAAGACAACCGGGTTGTGATGAAGATTGAGCGTTGACGTGGAACCCCCCGCCATATACAAGCTTCGGGGCTCCGGTCCAGACTAATGAGCGCCGTAATGTACAGATATGATCACGACAGTGTCATTACTAGCTAATTGTCTGTTAGGATGGTCCCAATGCTCAACAACAAATTGCCAGCCAAGCGGCACAATTATTCACGGCCATGTTGATCAAATGCCTACAAGGATGCTTCACGGTTAATTCTAATGACGCCATAACAATGCAACAATTAATAGTAAAATTTTCCAGATTCAGGCTTTCTGGTATAATCCCCAGGCACATATATAACAGATTTAACAACCTAATTGACTTTTAAGGCAAGAACTTTTGTCAGTTTCACTATGCTGCCATCTAGCGACTCCAAAATAAGTCATGTTATAACTCTTATGAAATTGCAAGGAGCAACTGTACTTCCATCTAGTGGTCGTTAAGAAAATGTTTTTTCGACGGTGGAGGCTTTTGTGGTTGTTCTCATTTTATGTTGACAATTCATAACATGGGAATGGCCACTCAGATATATATGTGATTAGCCCTATAACATAAATAATCAAAATAATATCGAACTAATAAACCTATGAATTATGACAAAAGAATGAATGGAACAACACAAAAAGAAAATTCGACGACAAATTAGTGAAGAGAGTACGCAAAAGATACGTGCATGCCTACCGTCAAAAGCGCCTGTTGATAACACTTGCGACCATACAGCATGTTCAATTCAAAACTTCCCTCCTCCAATAATGTAGGGGACACGATTTTTAAGAAAACCATAGGTCTATCGATTTAGTTTACGAGGTGGAAGTTCACAACCACTGCTCATTGAATTTTCTGTTCCACCCATTCATCCTCAAAACTTCTGAATTTAAAATTGCACCCTCCCTATCTTCAGACACATAATTCTGTGGTGTTCGGGTAAAGGGGGATAAGTCATTTTTTTTTGTGCATATGGAATTTTGTTCCCCAGATAAACATACATGTTAAATTATACAAGTGGGTGTGCAAAAATCAAAGAATACTAGCAGTTGATGTGTTTTATTTGTGTAGAAAATTATTTGTAATAAGGGTCAGAAGTTTAATTTTCATTTATCTTCAAAATCATTTTTATGACATCTCCCTCCTAGATGTTGATACAGCGTCGTAAAATAACCCAATAAAATTTAAAAAAATGACATCTCCCTTTACCCAAAGAACACAATATTTTAAAGGGAATGATAAAATTAAAAAAATAATAATTCGGTCTATGAGTTTCTGAGATAGATTCAGAAACGTATCATTTCATTGTTTAATTAAAGTTTAGTTGATATTAGACCGTAAACCCACACGCCTGACTACACGAATGTTCGCTGCGTAACCAGATTTCGAGCAGGCAATCCCACTTGTCCCATCCTTGCGTTGCCAGCTGGCGTTCGGGGAATGCTATGGAATGATGACGAATAAAGAATGTTGATGCAATGATGTAGATGAATAATTTGGGAAATACCGAGAACCCCGAAGAATTTCTCCAATAATTTCATATGTGTAGGGGAGATGTTACTGTGTTGGGGACACTGTCGTGGGTTTTATATAAACACGTATCGACAGATCTAGAAGAGATCTTTTGTTTGGCACCAAAATCAGGGCGCTAGCACAATGGAGTCGTGAGATGTAGGCCTGCTGTCCGGAAATTTTCGCGCGCCCCTAAAATAGCTGTTAGTTCGCCGCGGGCGATGGATGGATGGATGGATGGATGGATGGATGGATGGATGGATGGGATAGTCTCATGGATGGATGGATGGATGGATAAACGGGTGGGTGGTTGGAGGGATGGATGAGTGGATTAGATAGATGGATAAATAGATTCTTGGGTGTGGGTGGTTGGGTGGACGAATGAATTGAAAGTTGGTGGATATAGCATCGAGGGAATGATGATTTCATTTATAGTTGTAAGGACGAATATGTTGATGGATGGATGGATGGATGGATGGATGGATGGTTGGATTGATGTACAGTCGTACGGACAAACAAGAAGAAGACTGGATGACTGGATGTAGGAAAGAAGGGAGAAAAGAAAGGTTAGTCTGAACTTTATATTGCCGTTATTGTGTTAAACTATATTATGCTATTTTTAAGATGATCTCAGTCTACGGACTTTTAATGAACGGTACGAATATCCTTTGGCATACACGTACTGCATATATATATTTTTTCTAGGTAAAGAGCAACAATATTGAAATTTTGAAATTAAATTGGGCCTGTAAGAGCAAGTAATAAACTCAAATTGATATTTTCAATGTACAATTATTTTAGCAATGTCCAACGTTTATTTTGTAACTGAAGCCCAATAATAACTACAAATAGCATAAGTTATATTAATTTATTTTAACGTTAAATAAACACGAGGCTATCAACTGCCTTCCAGTATAAGAACTACTTTCTAAAACTAGTTGACTTATTCTTTTCAGAAATGTATGTGCCATACGAAATTGTTTGTTATACCGGTAATATGTTTATCATCCAGTCTACTCTCAAAAACGCTGAAAATTAGAATGTATAAAACAGTTCTATAACCGTTTGTCCTGTATGGTTGTGAAACTTGGACTCTCACTTCCAGAGGGGAACAGAGATAAAGGGTGTTTGGGAATAATGGTTCTTAGGAAAATATTTGGGGCTAAGATGGATGAAGTTACAGGAGGATGGAGAAAGTTACACAACGCAGAACGACACGCATTGTATTCTTCACCTGACATAATTAAGAACTTTAAATCCAGACGTTTGAGATGGGCAGGGCATGTAGCACGTATGGACGAATCCAGAAATGCATATAGAGTGTTAGTTGGGAGGCCGAAGGGAAAAAGACCTTTGGGTAGACCGAGATGTAGATGGGAAGATAATATTAAAATGGATTTGATGGAGGTGGGATATGATGATAAAGATTGGATTAATCTTGCTCAGGATAGGGACCGATGGCGGGCTTATGTGAGGGCGGCAATGAACCTCCGGGTTCCTTAAAAGCCAGTAAGTAAGTAAGTAAGTAAGTAAGAAAGTAAGTAAGTAAGTGTAGTTATTGAAATAAAAGTCCACACCTGTGGAGTAACGGCTAGCGCGTCTGGCCGCGAAACCGGCCGGGACAAGTTATCTGGTTGAGGTTTTTTCGGGGTTTTCCCTCAACCCAATATGAGCAAATGCTGGATAACTTTCGGTGCTGGGCCCCGGGCTCATTTCACCGGCATTATCACCTTCATCTCATTCAGAGGCTAAATGACCTAAGATGTTGATAAAGCGTCGTAAAATAACCTACTAAAATAAAAAAAAATTGAAATAAAACTAACATACAAACTGATTTATGAATTACAACTAGACTATCCACAGCAAGTTCCATTGTCATTATTATTTTGGAAATTTAATCTACTTACTTAAATATTTCTGTCCGAAATTAAGACAGAATGGAACATCGCAAAATAAGCGGTATATACATTTTAAGCAAAGTGACAATTCAATTTCCATAAAAACCTTTTAAAAATTCCAGTTCATTGCACATCAAAAGAGCAGCTTTTTTATGGCGTTCATGGTTCTTTCACATGTCGATTCAGTTTCAGAAAGTCAGTGTTTCTAACAAAAGGAACTCCATTCCAGTCCGTTGTAATGGATTAATGAAGTATTCATGGGAAGAGGGAAAGTATTTCATTCGACTCGCGTCCGAACTTCTCCATCTGTCAGGACTCTCACGTTTTGTTCGGCTGCTGAGTTTTCAATTTATGCTACTCATTTCGTACTCTCCCCTTCCCCCTCTGTGTTTCTATCCATGGACACTGGTTCTAAGGTAACACCCCTTTTAGATTTACTTCGGGTATTTTTTCCCACCCTCTTCTCGGTCATTCTGTCCCTAGGGATACAATCCCCTGGCACTGCCGTATCTAACCACCCTCACCCAAATAACGCCGTGGTCTGAAAATTTACGTTGTGAAGGATTATAGAGATTTGCTCCCTTGTAGATAAATTGTCGGCGCAAAAGCTCTTGATTCATAGACTTAAAACTTCCACGGCGCCGTGTCTCTACGGCATGTATTACACCTCTTCCAATTATTCGTTTTGTGTTCGTGCTTGATCATATCATTTAGGCAGCGTTCATAAATTCATCATGAATTTAATCTCTGAGTTTTATAACTGGTGTTACCTTTCAATGTCTTCTGTAGAAAACTGAGTGAAGAAATTCAAAACACAACACTATGGCCCAGATATATAAAAGTCACTAACTACACTCGAACCTCGTTACAACAATTTTTTGTGGACTAGGAAAATTGTATTTTTATAATAGAATAAATGCGCGCAGGTCGTGCAATTAAGTTACATAAGATACATAAGATTTCAGTTGTGGCACACTGAACTTAGCACTCTATTTGCTCCCCTCTAATTGTTCACATTGTTCATTATTCACAGAATTCTACCAGGGATTTCACTCGTTTTTTGCAGGTGGTTACGTGGTAACGGCCACACAGTTAAAATTGTATTTTTAATCAATAGTAATCTCACTAGACGTTTAGATTTCTCTAGAGAAAGTATATAAAGATTAGAAGAAATAAAGTACTTTATTACTTACTTACTTACTTGCTTTTAAGGAACCCGGAGGTTCATTGCCGCCCTTACATAAGCCCGCCATTGGTCCCTATCCTGAGCAAGATTAATCCAGTCTCTATCATCATATCCCACCTCCCTCAAATCCATTTTAATATTATATTCCCATCTACGTCTCGGCCTCCCTAAAGGTCTTTTTCCCTCCGGTCTCCCAACTAACACTCTATATGAATTTCTGGATTCGCCCATACGTGCTATATGCCCTGCCCATCTCAAACGTCTGGATTTAATGTTCTTAATTATGTCAGGTGAAGAATACAATGCGTGCAGCTCTGCGTTATGTAACTTCCTCCATTCTTCTGTAACCTCATCCCTCTTAGCCCCAAATATTTTCCTAAGAACCTTATTCTCAAACACCCTTAATCTCTGTTCCTCAAAGTGAGAATCCTAGTTTCACAGCCATACAGAACAACCGGTAATATAACTGTTTTATAAATTCTAACTTTCAGATTTTTTGACAGCAGACTAGATGACAAAAGCTTCTCAACCGAATAATAACAGGCATTTCCCATATTTATTCTGCGTTTAATTTCCTCCTGAGTGTCATTTATATTTGTTACTGTTTCTCCAAGATATTTGAATTTTTCCACTTCTTCGAAAGTTAAATCTCCTATTTTTATAGTTCCATTTCGTACAATATTTTGGTCACGAGACATAATCATATACTTAGTCTTTTCGGGATTTACTTCCAACCCTATCGCTTTACTTGCTTCAAGTAGAATTTCCGTGTTTTCCCGAATCGTTTGTGGCTTTTCTCCTAACATATTCACGTCATCCGCATAGACAAGAAGCTGATGTAACCCGTTCAATTCCTAATGGTATATTCTAGAGCGAAGTTAAAATGTAAAGGTGATAGTGCATCTCCCTGCTTTAGCCCGCAGTGAATTGGAAAAGCATCAGATAGTACTCTACTACAATAAAATATTGACTTTCTAAAACACTGAACTGTCTTGAAGATGAATTATTGTACGATATCATAATTACAAATATTACGCTAGATGGCAGTAGTGTGTTATGATCGGCCAAGGTCTCTAGATGTCGCTGTCGAACAGCTCTTAGTCAGGTCCTCTCATCCCATTCCACTAATGTCCGCCATCTTTGCGCCATCGGTTGCTGTTGTCAAGCAGAACGTTCTCCGAAAGTTATCGAAATATCTGTTTTGGAAACTTATTTTTATGATATATATATAAATTTAAACATAAATTTCTTCCACAACCCAACCATAGCGCAATGTAAACAAACCTAAGAGTTGGCGCAAATATGGCAGCGCGCGAAGACCTAACATCGACGGACCTTTATGATCGGCTATTCTCTTGTTACCAGTTGTGCCAACTATACAATATTAATTGAACTCTATGGACGATTACTAGTCAAGAAAGCTTTAAAAGATTTAATTAAGGATGATGAAATAAATATTAATCATTTTCAAATGTACAATTATTGAAAGAATTGCATAAAAATACAGGATGTTTAAAAAATACGGGGCATAATTTCAGGTATGTATTTCCCACATGTAGACAATCAAAATAGTTCATTACAACATGTGTCCGGAAATGCTTTATTTCCGAGTTATGGCCTTCACAACATTGAAATTCACCGGAACGTTTTTCTTTCCGCAGGTCGTTGCCGTCAAAGGACACATTAAGAGGGCATTCCGAGGCGAAGGTTACATTCAGTGTTGTGTAGGCGTTAGACTGTGCGACATGTATTCAAATCAAGAGCTGGCAGAGATACACTTCATGTACTGTAAGGCGGACGGCAATGCTGCGCTGGCTTGTCGTTTGTACCAGGAGAGGTACCCACAGCGACAATGTCCAGATAGGAAGACATTTGTACGTCTCCATTACCGTCTGTGCGAGTATGGAAAATTTTACTCTCCTGGTTTGGGAAGGGACGACCAAGATCTACAACTCCAGAAGTACAGGAGGAGATTCTGGAGGTTATGAACATGACTCCTTCTATCAGCACCATACCTCATGTTTTAGAAGACACTCTACTGATCAATCGTCAACACATTCACTTCTTGCATGATGGCGCTCCTGCACACTTCAGTCATACGGATCGCCGGTACTTGGATCGAAGGGTTCCTGATCGATGGATAGGTAGAGGTGGCCCAATTGCTTGGCCTCCACGCTCACCTGATCTGAACCCTCTCGATTTCTACTTGTGGGACCATTTAAAATCATTGGTTTATTCGTCTCCGGTGCCTCATTTGGAATCCCTTCGGAATCGAATTGTGGCATGTTCTGAGGACATACGCAATACTCCTGGAGTTTGGGATCGTGTTCGCAGGTCAATGAGACATCGATGTGAGGTCTGTATTCAAGCAGGAGGTGGACATTTTGAACATCTTCTGTAATGACAACGACCTGGGGAAAGAAAAACGTTCCGGTGAATTTCAATGTTGTGAAAGCCATAACTCGGAAATGAAGCATTTCCGGACACATGTTGTAATGAACTATTTTGATTGTCTACATGTGGGAAATACATACCTGAAATTATGCCCCGTATTTTTTAAACATCCTGTATATTTCCCAAAGCCTCCTTAGTACATGTTACAAAATATCTGTGGATGCAGTAACTGTTTGTGTCATTATGATAGTTATCTTTAAATAACTTGAAAACGATTAGAGACATCACAAAATAAATTGAACATTGTTTTTTTTTTTCAGAAAATTTCACATGATTTTGAGTACCTACATGATCCCCTTTCCATTTAAAATTTCAAAGTTGCATCCAAAATGGCGGCTTTTGAGATAGCTGAAGGCCACAATCGAATGTGTCACTGGTAGAGCATTTGTCTTAGAAATATTCGTAACACCTATAGTAATCGAAAATCAAGCATATGGAAGATATTTATATGGTTCCAGACTTTTGATTCACCCTGTATATTCTGGTGGTGTGGTACAGAAGGCTTAACTCCACCAATTTTTTTACAATTCATTTCTGAAATGGTCAACTAAGCCCAATACTAATGTTATATATCAATATATTAAATCTTTCAATCTTATGGCTTAACACAAATATAAAACAAATTAATTCAGTGTTTTATATATTTAATAATGTTTTATCATCTTAAAAACGTTTTCAACCTCATAGGGGCATCTTCAGATACAAAGTATTTACAATATCAAAATCTAAAATCAACTGAAAGAAACTAACCACATGTTTTAAAAATAATGATCTCAGTGGAGTAATAAAGGGTGCGGCAAAACATCCTCCCTAATTTAAAGTTTAAATAAAAAACAGGTGGATCAACATAAGGAAACTTTATTAATATGAATGGTATCTTAACAGTGGGAATTTTTAATTTTTTGATTAACGTGTCTCTCAAGTGGTGTCCTTCACTATCAGTGTATTGTTGAATGCGACTTCGGAAATTCTGCATCACTCTAAGTTAGCATTTCTTGAGGAATAAGACCAATTTCTTTCTGTATTGCATTTCTTAGGTCTGGCACAGTCCTCGGCCGATGTTTGAACACCTCAGCCTTAAGATGCCCCCATAGAAAAAAAATGCAGGGTGCAAGGCCTGGTGATCGTGCTTCATCACTAAAAAGAACCACAGCATCTTCAGCATCTGCATTACACATTTTCACTTATCGGGATGCGTGAATCATAAAAATTTCCGATATTGGAGTGGACAGAACTCTCGTGAACTTCATGAAAAACCTCTACATAACGACCGTGTTACTGTATGGTGCGCGGTTGCAAGAGTCGGGATACTTGGTCCTTACTTTTTTGAAGAGGCTGGTGCTACTGTGGCAGTAAACTCTCAGCGGTACACTTTTATGATCAACAATTTTTTTGGCACCAAGACTCAATGCGCTGCAGATTGACCAGGTTTGGTTTCAGCAGGACGGAGCCACCTCTCATACAGTTCAGATTTCTCTCCAAGTCCTGAGACATGTTTTCCGGACGCTTAATTTCTTCACGTGGCGACGTCCCCTGGCCAGCACGATCACCAGACCTTGCACCCTGCAATGTTTTTCTCTCGGGGCATTTTAAGGCTGAGGTGTTCAAACATCGGCCGAGGACTTTGCCAGACCTAAGAAATGCAATACAGGAAGAAATTGGTCTTATTCCTCAAGAAATGCTAGTTAGAGTGATGCAGAATTTCCGAAGTCGCATTCAACAACGAATTGACAGTGAAGGACACCACTTGAGAGAAAAGTTATTCAAAAAATGAAAAAATTCCCACTGTTAAGATACCATTCATATTAATAAAGTTTCCTTATTTTGATCCATCTGTTTTTTATTTAAACTTTAAATTAGGGAGAATGTTTTGCAGCACCCTTTATTATACGTAGAATATCTAGCATAGTGTGCAAATAGAACAAATATTAGATTGATCATACAAATTATACATTATTTGTTCTATTTGCACACTATGCTGGATATTCTACACATAATATTACTCCACTAAGATCATTATTTTTTAAAACATGTGGTCAGATTCTTTTAATTGATTTTAAATTTTAATGTTGTAAATACTTTGTACCTGAAGATGCCTCTATGAGGGTGAAAACTTTTGTGAGATGGTACAACATTATTAAATATATAAAACACTGAATTAATTTGTTTTATATTTGTGTTAAGCCATAAGATTGAAAGATTTAATATATTGATGAATAACATTAACTCCGCCAGATTAAATAAATAAACAGTAGATTAATGATAGTGAGGGTGAAGACAGTGACGATAGTAAAATCGTGATTGTGGTGATAGTAAATGTGATGGTAGGGGGATTATGATGGCATGGTGGTGATGGTGACAGAACTGTAAGATAAGCTAGGAACTTCACGTTATGCACATCACACCAGACACTGCTTGCTGATTCATGTGCCATGTCGGGGGATGGGCGTCGATCCATCAGACGACGTCTTCAGTGGAGCTTCCCAGAGATCCCTCACTGTCATGGTGACCTCCCCCCCCCCACTCTAGACGATGCAGATCTGTCGAATAGATTGCCCCATACACTGCATAGGATTCGGAGCTCCGTTAGCAGAGTGGTGCTGGTGCATCGATCTTTCACCTCAGAAGCTAGACCGACCGAGCTCATTTACCTGATTAAAGGGCTGAGGATCGATTCTCATCTCAGCTCTGATATATTTTGATTAGAAATGTCTATGTTCAACCTATTAAAGGGATAAATTGTAACGTTTAGATATAAAAGGTTTACTCTGGCTTTATTCGTGGTATCATGGAAAGAAGTGGAAGATAAATTCGTACTTCATTCGTGTTACCATGGAAACAAGTGTAAGATAAATTCGTACTTCATTCGTGTTACCATGGAAACAAGTGTAAGATAAATTCGTACTTCATTCGTGTTACCATGGAAACATGTGTAAGATAAATTCGTACTTCATTCGTGTTACCATGGAAACAAGTGTAAGATAATTTCATACTTTGTTGTTTTCCACGGGGTCCGTCTCGTCCCATTGTATATTTAACGTGGCTCGAAGTACCTTTCAAGGGACTCTGGAACTGAGTTTTAGTTATCAATCTTCTTAATGTATCCAGCTGTTTGCTGAAAACATAAAGTCCACTATAGTAAACTGTAGTCTATTCAGTTGTTGTTTTTCACTAGAAATGAGGGGTATGAACTGAGTTTTAAAAACTATTACAATTTTAATAATATTTCATTTTTTAACCCTGTGTTAGATGTATTAAAAACAATGGTGTGCAAATTTTCACCTTAGTCCACCTCTGTGGATTAATGGTTAGTATGCTTCACCGTGAAACGAGCGGGCCCGTGTTAAAATCCTAGTAGGGACAAGTTACCTGGTAGAGGATTTTTCAGAGGTTTTCCCTCAACCCATTAAGAGCAAATACTGGATAACTTTCAGCGCTGGACTCTGGACTCATTTCGTTGGAATTATTACTATCTCATTCAGACGCTAGATAATCACAGCAGTTGATAAAGCGTCATAAAATAACCAATTAAAAAATCACCTCAACCAATCTGCTAGTTTCAGAGCTATTAAAAGGAGAAGAGGAAAAAGAAAACTATTGAAAAGGAAGGAATTGAAGAAAATAATATTAAATAAGAAGATTAGATAATGTGAAAAAACAAGGAAACGTGAAAATAATTAATTTCGGGATTGAGGATTGTGAAAACAAAGACGGAACAGCCGTCAAGTAACTTCAGTGTAGTAGCTACAGAAAAAAATATTATTATTATTATTATTATTATTATTATTATTATTATTATTATTATTATTATTATTATTTAGTTAACTGTCCAAAGAAAGGTCTGAACCTCACAAGTGATATTGACAAGGCCCATTATTGTTATTGTTATTGTTATTATTATTATTATTATTATTATTATTATTATTATTATTATTATTATTATTATTATTATTATTATTAGGGGAGAGTCGGGTAGTATCGAACATCGGGTAATATCGGACAGTGAGTTTCTTTCATCTACTACACGATGATAGTACCTGATTGACATGGTTACATTTCTGTGATGTCGCATAGAGAAATGTAACTATGTCATTCAGGTACTACCATATGGTGGTAGATGAAAGAAACGCACTGTCCGATACTACCCGATGTCCGATACTACCCGACTCTCCCCTATTACTGTCCAAAGACAGGTCTGAACTTCACAAGTGATATTAACAAGGCACCACTTATGAGACAACTAAGCCTATTATTGTTATTATTATTATTGTTGTTATTATAATTACTATTATTATTTAGTTAACTGTCCAAAGACAGGTCTGAACCTCACAAGTGATATTAACAAGGCACCACTTATGAGGCAACTAAGCCCATTATTATTATTATTATTATTATTATTATTATTATTATTATTATTATTTAGTTAACTGTCCAAAGAAAGGTCTGAACCTTACAAGTGATATTAACAAGGCACCACTTATGAGGCAACAAAACCTATTATTATTATTATTATTATTATTATTATTATTATTATTATTATTGGCTCAGTTGGTAGAGCAGCTGGCTACGGACTGGAAGGTCCGTGGTTCGATCCCAGGTGGTGACAGGATTTTTTCTCGTTGCCAAACTTTCAGAACGGCCCCGAGGTTCACTCAGCCTCCTATAAAATTGAGTACCGGGTCTTTCCCGGGGGTAAAAGGCGGTCAGAGCGTGGTGCCGACCACACCACCTCATTCTAGTGCCGAGGTCATGGAAAGCATGGGGCTCTACCTCCATGCCCCCCAAGTGACTTCATGGCATGTTACGGGGATACCTTTACCTTTTTTTACCTTATTATTATTATTATTATTATTATTATTATTATTATTATTATTATTATTATTATAATTATTAATCTTCACAGTTACAATACACTATTCCGGATATACTCGTAGTTCCCGAGATCTCATCAAATAAAGCAGAACTCGTCATGTTCATTATTGCTTAGTGTTCAGGGATCATGTAAGTTGTCCGTTTTCGTCCAGGTCAACCACGCGTCCACAAGCAGATTGCATTACGGCCCCCTCTTCGCGTCTCAACGAAAGCTGTCGAAACTTATAAGGTATTTCCTGGAAAGCAAATCTGTTTTCACAGTCAATTCTGTCAGAGTAGATCAAAGCCATCTTATACTTCTTTCTTACGCTTACATGCTATTTTTGTCCTAATTTGGTGTTCACTCTCACAGGCAAGTTTTTGAAGAAAGGGTGCCGACTGGGAGAAATAAGTCATTAAATCTATGACGTCCTTTTTCTTACGTTCCGACATAAGTTTCCTCATTATTTATAGCTTGGCTTGGTCAACAGCAGCAAAGGAGCTTAATGGCGATCTTGACTTTTTTTTTTTCTTCAGACTTATTGAAGAGAGCTCCATTTCACAGTCCAATATATTTTTTAATTTAATAGTAAATGGTGCACCCCTTTCAAATTGCAGCCACTTAATTTTAAGCCAGTTTAGGCATTTCCAAGAGCAGTAGATTTCCATTTTGTGACACTATTTTCAAGTGTCTCTGTTGATAAAGTTATTGTGCTTCATCACAATCGCTTCAAACGGCTTTCTTTTACGAGTTTTCACAATATCTACCCAACCATCAAATGGAGATATTTCCCGTTGTAAATTTGTCTTCTTCTCAACTAAGTCGAAATCAGAATCATTAGGTAGATAACAATGACCTGACACAAGAAATGTATGATTAGTAATTTCCGTGTTGTTTGTGGGGTTATTAACATATTTTAAATGTGTCAGAGCCATTTTTATGTTTCGTTTTTTTCTTCATAAAAGTCGGAATACATAATGATTATTTTATCTTTCACAAGATGTTTCGAATTTTCAGAAATTATTTTCAATGGCGTAATCAGAAGAACAATGAGAACACTAATACATATTTTTTAACGAAGGATAGGCCCGAAGGCTTACACTGCAGCCTGAGGTTTATTGGGCTTATCACTCCTGTTCTGTGAATAATTTTGCAGCCGAACGGTCGCGTTCTTGTACGAATGCAGCACGTTCCATGGTGGACCTAAACCGAACTATGTTAATAAAGATAATGACATATGAATAAGTGAAAGCAGAATGAGTCTGAGGTCCGAAAGTTATCCAGCAATTAAAAAAAAAATCTGCTTCAATTGACTGAAGGAAATTCTCGAAAACGAAAACCCAACCAGAATTTGAACCCAGGTCCTCTCGTTTCACAGTCAAACATGTTAACCGTCGTTACAACACAGCGGTGGACAAATAATAATATTTTTGGCCATGCTGACAATTTATAAAAAAAATCTGGTCATTTTACTGATGTGTTCGTGAAGACACTCGGGAGGAAATTAACCGCGGAATAAATATGGGAAATTCCTGTTATTATTCGGTTGAGAAGCTTTTGTCATCCAGTCCGTTGTAAAAAAAATCTGAAAGTTAGAATTTATAAAACAGTTATATTACTGGTTGTTCTGTATGGTTGTGAGACTTGGACTCTCAATTTCAGAGAGGAACAGAGATTAAGGGTGTTTGAGAATAAAGTTCTTAGGAAAATATCTGAGGCTAAGAGGGATGAAGTTACAGGAGAATGGAGAAAGTTACACAACGCAGAACTGCACGCATTGTATTTTTCACCTGACATAATTAGGAGCATTCAATCCAAACGTTTGAGTTGGGCATGGCATGTAGCACTCCAGAAATGCATATAGAGTGTTAGTTGGGAGACCGGAGGGAAAAAGATCTTTGGGGAGATCGAGACGTAGATGGGAGGATAATATTAAAATGGATTTGAGGGAGGTGGGATATGATGCTAGAGACTGGATTAATCTTGTACAGGATAGGGACCGATGGCGGGCTTATGTGAGGGCGGCATTGAATCTGCGGATTTCTTAAAAGCCATTTGTGAGTAAGTTCGCGAAAGCTTATTTTGTAATTACAGTGTTATACTACACAACATAAAAAAGTACTTCCTACATGAATTTAATTCGTGTCCTGATAATGAGGGCCTAGTTTGACTGCCTTCTTCATAATCTGAATCTTTTGAACACTCAGCATCACTAGCAGGCCTATTAGGTAGTATTATTATCATAATACTAATTGCAATTATATCTTACCTCATATTAATATGCACGCACGCACACAAAGAATAAATGTAAATGCTTAAGAAAATATTTAAAATATGCACTCATTGTTACACGCTCTATGAAAGTTGAGAATTATGCGACAATGCAACCAACTATTTAAAACGAATTACCAGTGTTGTTTTAAGATTGAAATTTACCATTAGATAATGAAAGTACCTTCTTTCTCTTTGCAGTAGAAACCTTATTCCGTACACAAGAACGGAAAAGTATCGATTACTGTAACAGTGTCAATAACTATACAGTCTACCCTATTACCACAATCTAGTATATAGTCACGAAGCTTGAGTTGTTGATGTTGCTAGGAACAATAGTCTGTGCAGCAGAGTGCTGCATTGGAGTTAAATCGCTCGCTTGAACTCGGTCGAGTGTGGCACCCTCGAGTGAGATACGATCGTAATAAATAGAAGCACAGTACAAGGTCATCTCACCGACATGTCTTATCTTGTATGGAAGACGACAGATAAGATACACATATGTTTTGCTCACACGTTAAAAATAAGGCTTTATTTTCTGCGTTTATGACAAATGTTTAATGGAACAGTCAATGGAACGTACCAAAACAGGAACATGAAGTTATAAATAAAATAGTATGAAAAACTTTGATATACAGTTATTATTCCTAATTAATAATTATTCAATATTTGATTTACGACATATATAATATGATAGGTCTATACATAGTGTTCCGCCTATATACTGCGACAATGTAGAAACGTTTTACAAAATATTGTTGATATAGCAGTAGATTAATAACAATATTAGTACAGAGATAACGTCACAGAAAATAATTATAATAAAACGAATAATCATGCTGCACAACTGTTACCGGTACAGACGCAAAGATTAATACACTAATAAATTAGAGATTATTATTATTATTATTATTATTATTATTATTATTATTATTACTAGAAAACTAGATATAGTTCTTGCATTGTCGTGATTGTGTTCTCCGTTTATAATAATTACATTTACATCAATAACATCAGATGTGACAAAAACAAAATCACTCCTGTGTGGGGGGGGGGGGAAATACCTACAACATTTATATTACATTTTAAAGCAAGTTTTGTAGTTGTATTATGGAGAGGTTAGTTAAACACTGCAAAGTTTTGAAATGATAAACATCTATGATGTTAATACACAGTTCATCACTGTAACAAAAACGAATGTCTAACGCTCGGCTTATACCGTTCGAGGATTTATCGCTCGTGACAATTTTACCCATCATGCATGTACGCTACCTATCAGATTATGCTGTGAACTACTTGACGCTCGAGCGAAAACGTCCGATGCAGACCTCTGCTGTGCAGGTACTATTTCACATTGTATGTAATGAGGCGACAGTAGCGATCCTTGTGGTTAGCAACTATTTATGGATGCATATTTATTACATATTGAGCTTCGTGACTGTATATACTAGATTATGCTGAAGAGGTTAGTTAAACACTGCAAAGTTTTGAAATGATAAACCTCTATGATGTTAATACACAGTTCATCACTGTAACAAGAACGAATGTCTAACGTTCGGCTTATACCGTTCGAGGATTTATCGCTCGTGACAATTTTACCCATCATGCATGTACGCTACCTATCAGATTATGCTGTGAACTACTTGACGCTCGAGCGAAAACGTCCGATGCAGACCTCTGCTGTGCAGGTACTATTTCACATTGTATGTAATGAGGCGATAGTAGCGATCCTTGTGGTTAGCAACTATTTATGGATGCATATTTATTACATACTGAGCTTCGTGACTGTATATACTAGACTGTGCTATCACTGTCTGAACACTTATTCAACAATCGAAGAAACTACACTCACAGATATGCATGCATGTATGAACTAGTGTGGACTTGCTTTCCTTCTGCTTTCAAAAAAAAAAAAAAAAGAGAGAGAGAGAGAGAGAGAATTTGTAACAGCTGTAGGAGAGTGCTACAATCTATGGAGAAATTATGACACTAAGGACTTAAGTAAGTTTACCTTTGAAAAGAGAATGAAATGTTCTATACAAATATGTAGTAATTTCAAAACTGCCAATTTTGGACTTACACCACTTCTGCACCCCTCAAATAAAGAACTTATTATGGACTGGCACACTCCATCGTCGAACCACTGAATTCTCTGTGATGTTTTTGTAAATATAATAGTTTTAGCTTCGTAACATATTTAAACAACGTTCCTTTGAGGCACGGAATCTTCAATCAAGGAGAGAAAGGATAGCGCCGTCTCTGATAATCAACAAACACGGGTAAAATACTGTTACAGAGGAAATCCTTCCGTAGGCGATTTCATAAATTAAAGGAGTCCTTTTACCTTACTGGCGCGTCTCTAGATTAAATCTAGTTCAGTGAAGACTTAAATCTACTTCAGACTCAGTCAGTAATAAAACAAATCACAGGGTGTTCCTGAAATGTAATACTCATTAATAAAACATTGCTTATACAGCAAACAACGGATCACCTGCAAATATATAGGAAATCTACAGAATCTAATAACAAAAACGATTCATTCACGTTACTCAATGGCTGTAGTTTCCCTCTAAAAGTCCGATAACTAAGGGAAAGAAAAGTTCAAACCTATAGCTTAACCGTCGCAAACATGAACACGCTTTATAAAGATCTGTGTTGACAAGATAAAACATTTTACAATGTCCCTCGTGGTTATCAAAATACAGCTATCATAACGTACTGTCAATTATACAGGGTTAGTAAAAAATAAATTGAGATTTTCAATGTTGAATAAAACAAAAACTAGGCCTATGTGTGATCACGACATTCATTTTAGATTGAAGACAAGAGACACTGCGTTGATTGTTGCGCTGGTGCAAGCATAATAGCTGAGATGGCTGTGATATTGTTATGCATTTTGCGCTGCTAGATTGAGAAACTGTTGACGGGGGAACTTCATCTTCCAGTAGGATCGGTGACTGCCCCGCTGACACCGGGTTGTTAGGAATTACCTGGACGAAACACTTCTACAGCGCTGGATTGGCATGCAATAGACGACAATTAATTGCGCTTTCGCACAGTGGCCGCCAAGGAGCCCCGATCTCACACCGTGGACTTTTTTTCCTTCGGGGATTTGTAAAACACAATATTGTTATTTTAAGTGATCGTGCTTCATTTAATTTAGGATATTCCCTATTATTATTATTATTATTATTATTATTATTATTATTATTATTATTATTATTATTATTATTATTATTATTATTATTATTATAAATTATTGTTAGTATTAATTATTTGTATTAATTATTGGTGTTATTATTAACTGTATTTTTAATTAATAAGTTTATTATTGTCATTATTGAGTGTAATTAGTTACCGCTGCCACCGGGTATATACCCATTGCAGTGTGAATAAATACATACATACATAATGTAATGATTTATACGAGTTGAAATAACGCATCACGAGTGTTGTGGCTAGTGTCGATGCAGGTATGTTACACAGGGGTTTGAGATGAACGAGACTGTCTCCTTGATATGTGCCATGTGACACAAGGAGAACATATTGAACAGTTAATAATGATAATGATAATGAAAATAATAATAGTAATAATAATAATAATAATAATGATTTATTTCAGCTGGAAGAGTTAAGGCCGTAGGGCCTTCTCTTCCACTCAACCAGCAAAAAGTATACATACATAATGAATGAACTTACAAGCTACAAAGAATACAACAATTTGATATGGATAAAAGTTACGAGTATACAAGAGTTACTTATGAATTAAATCGTAAAATACTATGAACTGTTAATTGAACAATGAGCTACAAACTGTATTGCAGAACTAAACTAAAATACATAATATGTTAATATATTTCAAATAATGTTAGATAATAGGAAGAGATTATTATGAGACAATTTTGAAAATACAGCGCTATCAAGATGCATGTCTAAAGAAAGAAGTTACCGTATAGTCAGTGACCTTAAGTCAGTATAATTAGAGTGAATTGCTAAGAAGGTTATCCTTTAAGCTATTTTTAAAAACGTTTGCATTGCAGCCCCTAATACTTTGTGACAAGGAATTCCATTGTCGCGAGGTGGATACTGTAAAAGATGTTCTATGAAGAGGTATACCTAGCGTGCCACAGATAAGTGATCTGGTATTTACGTTGTGGTTAGAGTACAGATAAGAGAAACGAGACGAAAGGTAATTTGGTGTTGAGGTGTGTAGAATTCGAAAGAGTAAAGACAAAGAGTGTAAAGTTCTACGTTCTTTGCGTCGGAGCCACGAAAGACTTGCGAAGGACGGTGATATGTGATCATATCGTCGGATGTTGCACATGTATCTGACGCACATAGGTATCCTGAACTCGCTGTAACTTGACTGACAGTTTAGAACTTAGGTCACTTAACAGAAAGTCACATTAATCGAAGTGCGGCATTACTAGGGTAAGTTTAGTTGCTGGGGCAAGAAGTTTCTTAAGCGACTCAAACAGTGAACGGAGGAACGGATTTTTTTTATTGTTTCTTTAACTTGAAAATTCCAATTTAGATCATTATCAAGAAAGAAACCAAGATTTTTTTACGACAGATGAATAAGGGATTAGTGTGTTCCCAAAGTAAACTTGAAGAATTACTTTGTAAAACAGTGTAAATTGATTCCTGTTGACTGTAATAGTTTTGTATTTATAAAACATTGAAAGTGTACATTTCTTCTGTACTAACTCGGCATAATTCATGCAATAACATGGATAACTCTCAGTTTCATCTCGCTATAATCAATACGACCGACTCTCTATAACTACGCAAATGATACAGCATCATTAAATGTGGAGTTAAAAACATACTTCGAAAGACTAATGCCAATTTTTTATATTTCGAATAAATTGGTTAGTTTGGAAGACATCTTCCGCTCGCTCTTAGCCATACATTTCAATTACCAGGTTCCACGATCATATTTTAAAGCGATACAATTTGTCGAGCCGAGGAGACGGCAAGCAAGATGGGGCTTTGTTGAAATTTATCGAAAACCAATGAGGACTGGGGCAGCAACTATTCTTCGGGTCCAATAAATCATCTCCCTTATTCTGACGGCTGGCACAGACCCACTATTACTTCCACCAACGACCTATTACATTTTATTACATGGTATTTTACAATGTTAAGGGAGATAAGAAATGCGATTGTAACTCTTCATTCAATATTCTTCTTTTTTCTTTTACTTCCTCATTGGATAAAGTGAAAGTTTTTGAATGCTTCAAAAAATCAATTTCGAAGTTTTCATGCCCATGCATGATGTTAGAGTTCCTGGTAGAGAGGAGTTATTTTTGGCACGTCGTTATATCCGTGTACTAGGGTACTATGGCCTACAATGAATGTTCCAGCAAACTAGTATGTATAACAAAAAATCATCTTGTCTTTCCGCTTTATTGCTGCTCAAAATATTTTCCCTTAAATCTTATGCACTTGTCCAATCGATGGCAACAGTTATCAAACCACTACACCCACTTTGCTAGAAGCACTTCAAACACTAGCTCTTTGTAGGCTAACGCAAGGATACAGATCAGGACTGTAGGGTGGATGATGAATTTCAAAAGTGACCAAAATGTCCACTGTCTGTTCCGAAGTGTAGGACGATTCATTCTCATGATAGAAGATACATAATACGTTTTCGATATACCTTTAAGCACTTTCTTCAAGACTGCTGATAAACAAATGACTGTGTATTACTTGGCATTAACCATACGACGAATATCCAGTGGAACAGTGATAATAGGAAAAAATAAGTGAACACTCTTCTTGCTGGTGTTTCGGCCTCTTCTCATTTTTGTTGATTTATCTTCATCTGGAAAGATCCATGGTGCCGAATGCCTTTTATTTTCCGTTTCATAATAATATATCTACTGGACTCTTTTAAAAATTGTATACAGACATCAGCAGAAGAAACAATAGCATACACAGAAAATGTGAAATCTTGGGTCACAGAGAAAATGTTGGAGAAGGTGGAGGAGAGGATAAAATAGATAAACATCAACACAGAAGAGGGTAGAAGCAACTACAGGAAACTAAACAACGAACTAGGAAGAGAACCTGATAAAGCAAGAGAAGACTGGATGAAAGAGAAATGTGAAGAAATAGAGGATCTAGAGAGAAAAGGAAGATATGATTTAATGTATCGCGATGTAAAATGTTTGAACTTCACAAATAAGAACAGGAAATCCATATAGTTGATAGAGGACGACGATGTCCACACCTGTGGTCTGGCTGCGAAATCAAGTGGCCCGGGTTCGATTCCCGGTCGGGACAATTTACCTGGTTGAGGTTTTTTCCTGGGTTTTCCTCAACCCAATATGAGCAAATGCTGTGTAACTATCGGTGCTGGACCCCGGACTCATTTCACTGGCAATATCACCTACATCTCATTCAGACGTTAAATAACCTAAGATGTTGATAAAGCGTCGTAAAATAACCTACTAAAAAGATAGAGGACGACATTGGAAATGAAATAACAGACAAACAAGGAATGCTAAATAGATGGACGAAATATGTAGAAGAGTTATTATTCATCTACTGCCAGCTCTCTTCCACGGTTAAGTGATTATGAAGATAACATTAAGTGGTGGTGGTGGTGGTGGTGGTGGTGGTGGTGGTGGTGGTGGTGGTGGTGGTGGTGGTGGTGAGGAGGAGGAAACTGTAGAAAAAATATTATGAAAATGATTACCACCATTTCCAGCTTTTTAACGAACAGCATTCTAAATTCAACGACTCTCGCATGTTTAGAACAAGCTACTAACCCAACCCACTCTTCTCTTCCTTTCCATCTCACCCCTTTGACCACTTCCACATCCTTCTCTCCAACTCTTTCTTGTTCCCTCTCCTTTTCTTTCTCTTTTTCCTACCCGGATTTTAGGGGATTGCCATGCGCCTAGAGAATTTTGGCCCGTGGGATACGCCTCCACGCGTTGCCATGGTTACGCTACCACACTAACATTTCCCAGCATCCCACCCAGTGCTATTACCTCCGTTCAGAATACTACACAATCTGAAAACATCCATCTGTATTAGCCAATCTGCTAGAATAATTTCTCATCATTGATTTTTTTTAAGCGACAATAGGGAGCAAAGGTTGTATCATATGCAATCGTGCAAAGCTTTTCATAGTATTTAGAGCGGGAGAAGGGGTTGGTGCAGGGGTGGAAGCTATGGGTGCTTGTGCTGTTAGTTATTAGGAAATCAATACAACCCCTCCCCCCGCCTGAGCTCTACTAAAGTAGTGGTCCATTGAACTCGCCCCCACCACGTCTGTACAATCCTCGGCAATGTTCCCTCTTTATTATATGCAGCTTCCAATACATCAGGGGTGGACAATTTTTTCTTTAATTATATATATGGACAATTTTTTCTTTAATTGTAAAAGCTACACGAACTATTACCGATTTAAGTGAATGCACTAAAGATTAATCAACATTTATATATTACACTAGCCTACTAGTCACCGACGTACCTCACTCGGCTAAGGCGCTTGCCTCCCGTTCAGGAGTTGGGTTCGATTCTCGCTTGGGCTGATTACCTGGTTGGGCTTTTCCGACGTTTTTCCCCAACCGTTAGAACGGCAGTTACGTAGACCTTCGGCTCCCCCCTACTACCAATAATGCATAACACAATGTCAATACAGCGGTTGCTGTCGTCTGCGTTACAACGAACTTTACTGTTGATTTTCGAGTTCGTCATTTTTTTCCTGGCTATTATATGCTTATTTAAATTGTGTTAACTCTCGCTAAGTGGTTTTATATTTTATTTTATCTGTCTTAGTATTTATTTCATTATTGTAAATATTTTTGTTTTATTACTATTATTATTATTATTATTATTATTATTATTATTATTAATGAATTAATTTGTATTACTATCTTTGTATCATCTCCGTCACGGTTATACTAAGTATTATTATTATTATTATTATTATTATTATTATTATTATTATTGTTATTATTATCAACATTATTATTGATATCTGTAAAATTTATGTAGACTACTGGACTGTACCCGAGCACGAGCATATGCTCATTTCGGGTATCAATTCATTTGTATAATTTGAAATGTAAATTGTGAATAAATTAGAATTAGAATTAGAAAAGTCGGTAATCTAAGGCGAATCCTCGGCCTCATCCCATAAAATATCATCTCACTATCACAAAATCCATCGACGCTATGTAACTAGTAGTTCTTACGGCGTCGTTAAATAACTAAATTATACTCGTATATACTAGCCTAGTGCAAAGATTATTAGTAGAAACGAGAATTCCATGCAAATGCGTGTTTTTATAAGGACATAGGACATAGCTCAAACTTAGTACTTATTCATTTCATTACTTTTCGGTTCCAAATATGTGTACTATTTCCGTGCATATTTGCATGTTTCGGCCTTTTTGGGGATAAAAACATGCATAATACATATTTAAGCAATTTTTAACGTAATAAGCATATAATATGCACTATATTCAGTTTAAATGAATGTTATAATAGTTTTGAGTGGACATCCCAGGTTCTCGATTTTTATGACCCTCATTTTACCTTCAGGAATCAGGATTGAAAAAGGAAAAGAAAAAAAAACTAAGTAACAAAAAACGGTTCATTCAAGTTTGCGCCCATAACTTCTTGCAACGTACAGGGATCATTCTTTGCCTAAAAAAAAACATATTGACTGACAAACGCAGAAACCTCACAGAAACCAATTTAGAAATTCTGTTAGTTGTTAACTGTGCAAAAAAAAAAAATAAAATAAAATAAAATAAAATAAATAAATAAATAAATAAATAAATAAATAAATAAATAAATAAATAAATAAATAAATAAATAAATAAATAAATAAATAAGAAATTTGGAACGAAAATTAAAGTGCATGTTTTAATGCATTTTCCGCTTGATCGTGCATGTTTCATAGTTTGATAGTGCATGAATGCATGCATATTTTGGGATTTTATAGTGCATGAAATTCTCGTCTCTAGTTATTAGTAACTACTATAGTAAAAATCAAGTTCCTAGCATAATTATTTTACACGTATGATACTCATTCAATTATTCGTAGTTTTCTGTCCAAGGGCAGGTCCTAAACTGCAAACCCAGCATTCTCCAATCTTTCCTATTATCTGCCTTCCTCTTTGTCCCAGCATCTCATCCATAAATCTTAATATTGTCTATTATCTGCTATTTTCTTCTGTCCTGATCTGTTCTCCCGTCCACCATTGCTTCCAGTGCATCCTTCAATATACAGTTTCTTCTCAGCCAATGACCCAACCAATTTCTTGTTCTGTTTCTGATGAGTTTCAGCATCATACTTCCTTCACCCATTCTTTCCAACACAGCTCACAGCTTCATTTCTTATTCTGTCTGTCCATCTCTCACGCTCCATTCTTCTCCATATCCACATTTCAAATGCTTCTAGTTGCTTCTCTTCACTTAACCTAGTGTCCATGTTTCTGCTCCATGAAATTTCACACTCCACACAAAGAACTTCACTAGTTTCTTACTTAGTTCTTTTTTCAGAGGTCCGCATAAGCTGCTCATTTTTTTATTAAAAGCTTCCTTTGCCATTGCTATCCTTCTTTTGACCTCCTGACAGCAGCTCATGTTACTGCATATGTATACCGCAAGTATTTGAAACTTTATACTTGCTCTACTGAGTCGTTTCGAATTCGCATGCTTACCTTCTTTTTTTTTTTTCGATAACCATTGTCTTCGCCTTGTTTGAATTTATCTTCATCCCATACTGCTCTCGGCTGTCATTTAGCTCCAATAACATATATAATATCGATATTACTTATACCGTTACATTTGCATAATTGATATTATTACAACCTTTATTTTTACCGGTAAAATATGTCGAAAACCGGTATTTTTATTCCAGTAATAATTATAGTATAAATACCGGTATTCATTGATGGGTAAATAGAACATACAAAAATGTATGAGTGGAAGACAGCCTGACCTGTTGATGTACAGTTACCCTTAAAAAGAATGAGACGATTCTTGGTCGTCGGAAGTTAAAGTTCTACAGCGCGGTTCACTCGATATCGACGTAACGGTAAGTACCATGAAAATTAGAACAAGAATTGTTACAAGGACCACAAGGACAAGGACCAGAATAAGGATCACGAAGAAGACAGCCATTTAAGGCCACGATTTCACAACTTAGCTCGGGTAACAAAATATCATTGCTTCTCTGTACCGAATGGCAAATGCCTGCTATCGGATCTACATTCTGGACTGCTGCTGTCACTGTCTTGTCTCGGTAGCTCATATAGTAGCGTGTCGGTTCCTCCGTATAACCGACACGTCTCGTGTTCGATCCCAGGTGAAACTTTTTTTTTATTGAGTTGTAATTAATTTGTTCAGAGTTACTCTACCATCTAATTTGTTAAAAAATATGGAATAATTTATGTCCAAATTTTGGGTCTTACAAGTGGGCTAAACCTCGTCAAAAATAAATAAATCTTACTTGGAAGTTAAAAGTATTCTTCCTCAAACAAAAATCATAAAAAAACTAAAAGAGACCTGTTAACTTAAAATCTTGTCCACATAACATTAGCTTCTATTACAGCTCTAAGTCGATCCGGCATGAATGTCACGAGATTGTGGAATAAGTTCTGATCCCCGGCGAGATCTTCCCAGGTGTCAACAACTTGATCCCTCAATTCGTCTCGATTTCGAGGGCGTCGGTGGGCATAGGTGGCTATCCTTCTCTTTTTCAATTCCGCCCATAAATTTTCCCTGACATTCAAATCAGGTGACTTCTGAGGCCAATTAATGATTTCGATCTCGGGTCTCCTTTGAAACCATCTTTGAATACTTGCGGCATAGTGCACGGGATGGTTACCCTGCTGGAACAGCAATGTTCCTTCGGAAAAACGTTCTCGGACGGAAGGAAGGAAAATATTTTCCAGAATGTGCTCGTAAGTTCCCGCATTAAACCGGCCATCGATGCGTTCTATAACGCCAGGTCCAACGTAAGACATCCACCCCCAACACGATATGCTAAAGCGCCCCGATCTTTCACGTCGGTGCACATAGCGCTGATCATGTCGGAGACCATCCTCACGATAGACACGGACAGGACCTTCGTAATCACTCGAAATGGTTGTTTCTTCGGAGAAAATTACATTTCTCCGATCGAAATCCACTCGATTGGTAGCGAAGGCAAGACGGTTGACAGCTTGTGCTTCCCCCAATATTTCCATTTGCGCAGCCCTCCGGCTCCTAATACCGCGGTTCTTCAACCTGCTGATCACAGTCTGTGAAGAACCGGGAAAGTTAGATGCTGCTCTTATTTCGTTAGCAGTCCGAAAGGAGTCCAATCGAACTGTCTCGAATAAGAGAGCAGCCTCTTCCAATGAACAAATCCGGGGACGCCCAGGAATAGGGCGATTTTCGACCTCTCCTGAATTTTGGTAACGATGAATCCCCTCGCGGCTGTACTTCCAGGAACACCGACCAAACGACCAGCAGATCTAGCTCCATATCCAGCCTCAACTAGAGCTATAACTCAATGTCTCATGTCACGTCGGTTCGCCATTAAGATGAGAAATGAGGGATGACGATAATACTTTAGTGTAGACATGACTATTTAACGTGATATAGAATTATTGAAATAAGGGGTATCTTGCACAGTAAGAGTTAATAGATCAACCCTAAATTAAATATTTAAATAACAGGAAGTCCAATTGTTGCGAAACTAATCAAATTAAATCTAATTCCATTAAGTAAACAACACCACATTGCTACAGCTAAATTGTAGGTTATTAACATAAGCATTGAATAGGTCCGTGCTTATGCGTTGGACGACAAAACCAAACATCGAAAGTTCGAATCTTGCCGAGGAATATAACTTCTTGCGTTTTATAATGTAAATCAGACTTCTAACTACATTCATATTTCTTACATTACTTATTAATATGTATAGCCAACATTGAATTTGTAAAGAAAAGACTTTAGAAATCTCATATGGAATTTGTGATCTGTAGTGACATAAACATAGATTATCTCTCGGAACTTTTCCGTAAAAGTAAATTAAATTCACTCCTTGAAACTGGAAACCTTAGTCGTAGAGTCATTTTCCCACCTGCATACAAACTGAAGTAGCACAGCCATTGATAAAAGTGTTTTACACAGAATTAGACTGACAGAACCTATTCGACAGAACCTATAATCAATGACTTGTCTGAACATGATAAACAAATCCTAAGAGTTTCCAATGTCACTGAACAATTTCAAAATATTAATTTAAAAACTAAAAAAGGATCGTAAATGCTGTAGCCTATCTAGTGATTATTTACATTTATGTCTACGAAATGAATCTTGGGAAAACGTATATAATACTGATACTACTGATATTAAGAGTAAATGTATTGTATTTTTCACTTAATTTCAGAATCACTTCAGTGGATGTTCTCCACTCAATGTTGTAAAAAAATTCAAAAGTAAAAACATGTAGATAACGCAGGGACTTAAAAATCTCATGTATTAAAAAGAAGAATCTATATGTAATGAGTTGCAATGTAATGATCCTCATGTTCATAAATACTACAAGAAGTACAGTGTAATTTATCAAAAATTATGAAAGAGGGAAATAGAATACATTTGAATAGAAAAGTACAAAATTCAGATAATGCAATTAAAGCTATTCGGAATATTATTAAAGTTAAACTTGTAGATATCCTAAGAAAGAAAATATTTTTTTTAAACCAGTGATTATAAAGTAGAGGATCCCAAATCTATTGCAAATTCTTTTAACGTCTTATAGTATATAGTAAAGAAATATTATAGACAAATTAAACATTCAAGATTTTGCAAAAGATACTGCAATTGGTAACTTAACAGATGCATTTAATAATTAGTATTAATATACGTAATTAGTCAATAACTGCAAAAGTGCTTTTTTATTCAATCATAACATGAATAAAATTGAATGCACATTAAATTAAACACTATTGCAAACACGTAGATAAAATAGTTCAAATCAACTGAAGGGGTGAGAATGAAATAATCCAAAGCCACATTTTTAACAAAAATTGTTTTTGTGGGAGTGCATTTCTTATACATATGGGAAAGCTACTAATAAAATATTGTAATAATTACTCAACAAATGACATAGCCTAAGGACTCTAAACCTTTATAAAAGTGTGTCTGTGTGGCTTAGGAATATGTTTTAATTTCATTTTAATTGTTAGTTTTTAATATACATATACATTTACATTGCATGTGTGTATGTATAAATGCATTCATTAGATTAACGTTTGTAATATTATAACTTGTAATTTTGTATTGTCTGTGATCATTAACACCTAATCTGAGGACTTTTTAAAACTCTATTTCAAAGTTATTTAGACAAAAAAAAATCGTTGCGTAGACGAGGAATCGAACTCGCATTTTTCTACACAACACGCAGAAGTCTTAGCGTCTGAGCTATTGAAACGATACGAAAGTTTTCCTTTCTGTGCTGATTGTCAATCTAGTCATGAAGATCCATTGTCGATTTAACTACACGATTTATGTATATATTTATCTTTTATTTACGTAATATTATCATATTTTTTGCAGTTTTTGAAGTGAATTTCGGAACGATGCTAGTAAGAAACCAAATAGCCTGAATTTAAGTAACTTAATATTCGTTATCTTGTGTATCAGTGCTCTGGTCTCTGATCATGCGCAGTGTCTTACATCTGAGACATAGGAATATTCAATCGTCTCATCCTTTTCTAGGGAAACTGTACGTACGCAAAAAGACAACAGATCAGTTAGGCTACATGAACACAAGCCATCTACAACAACTTACTTACTTATGGCTTTTAAGGAACCCGGAGGTTCATTGCCGCTCTCACATAAGCCTGCCATCGATCCCCATCCTAAGCAATGTTAATCCATTCTCTACAATCATATCCCATCTCCCTCAAATGCATTTTAATATTATCCTCCCATCTACGTTTCGACCTCCCCAAAGATATTTTTCCCTCCGGCCTCCCAACTAACACTCTATATGCATTTCTGGATTCGCCCATATACGTGTTACATGCCTTGCCCATTTCAAACTTCTGGATTTAATGTTCCTATTATGCCACGTGGAGAATAAAATGCGTGTAGTTCTACGTTGTGTGACTTTCTCCATTCTGCTGTAACTTCATCCCTCTTAGCCCCAAATATTTTCCTAAGTAACTTATTCTCAAACACCCTTAACCCCTGTTCCTCTCTCGAAGTGTGACTCCAAGTTTCACAACTATACAGAACAACTGGTAATATAACAGTTTTATAAATTTTAACTTTCAGCTTTTTTGAGAGCAGACTGGATGAAAAAAAAAAACCTCAACTGAATAATAACAGGCATTTCCCATATTTACTCTTCGTTTAATTTCCTCCCGAGTGTCATCTATATTTGTTACTGTTGTTCCAAGATATTTGGATTTTCCCACCTCTTCAAAGGATAAATTTCCAATTTTTATTTTTCCATTTCGTACAATATTCTGGTCACGAGACATAATCATATACTTTATCTTTTCGAGATTTACTTCCAAACCTATTTCTTTACTTGCTTCAAGTAAAATTTCCGTGTTTTCCCTAATCGTTTGTTGATTTTCTCCTAACATATTCACGTCATCCGCATAGACAAGCAGCTGATGTAACCCGTTCAATTCCAAACCCTCTCCGTTATCCTGAGCTTTCCTAATGGCATACTCTAGAGCAAAACATCTACAACAACACACAATAGAAACAGGAACTCAGTAATAGTAAAAGGACTTACTGGTACAATATCCACATATCCTAAAAAAAAAAAAACACGCGATATGACCGCAGATGTTAAAGCGTGTATTAAAGTTTAAAAAAAGACAACAGAATGCCGAGTGAAGCAGTATCAGCGCAGTAAAAGTTCCGAAATTAAATTCAAATATTCATTCTGTAGTAGACTGCATAATAGTACATTATGCAACGAGCCTATAATGATTGTAATTAAGACGCAAGTATGTTTGTTTATGAAACGAGCGCAAGCGAGTTTCATAATTTTCATACGAGCGTCTTAATTACCATTATAGGCAAGTTTCATACGACTTTTTATCCTCGACCACATTTCTAACTTTAAATTATTCAGAAGTATACATTTTATTTGTATCTGACAGAAGATCGGAAGTGACCTTGTTCATAGCTCTTGAATTGTGAGATGTGCGCAGACGTGAAAGTATTGATTTTTTCCGAGGAACAATAATGTCATTGACCTTGATGTAATGCAGAGAATGTATAACCTGGAAATTGATTTAGAATTGAAAAACGAGATGACAAATTGAATTTATTTGAATATTATTTACAATTAACGCTAATTATTATAGTAACAGAACATAACCTTCTGCGACAGTATTGGATTTCCAGCCTCCGTGACGTTTCCCTCGTCTTTCGATTGCATATCCGAGAATAATCGAAAACCTGAACTTTAATGAATAGGTGTACTTTAATGACATGCATTAAAGGACTGCTACCAGGTGTATAATTACTACAGTTCGGCATGGTCGAGCATAAAGATTTTTATAGCAGTATTTAATTCATGTAGGCTATCATGCATAATCGGTACTAAGGATACGTGCTATATACTATAAAGAAATTGTGAAGTTCTGAACAATTAGGCCTACGTATTTATATTACGATGTACCGAAGTACATATGATATTTCAGTACAGAATTTCTGCGTCATCATATGATGGATGAGTGGAACAGAGAAAAATTCTCTCCGGCACCGGGATTTGAAACCGGGTTTTCAGCTCTACGTGCTGACGCTCTATCCACTACGCCACACCGGATTCCCATCCTGATGTCGGATCGAATCCTCTTAGTTTAAATTACACCTCTAGGGTTCCCTCTAATGGCCTATCCTTATGTACTGCGTCATAGATGTATGACAGTGGCACAAAGTTCACACATGTGCAGAGGTGCACTCGTTATGAGTGACTATGTGGCCGGGATCTGACGGAATAAGCGCCGTCTTAAATCACTAACTGATTATTTTTCGCATATCATATATTACGATGTACCGAAGTCCATATGATATTTCAGTGCAGAAATTCTGCGTCATCATAATATGATGATGGAAGAGTGGAACAGAGAAAAATTCTCTCCGGCACCGGGATTTGAACCCGGGTTTTCAGCTCTACGTGTTGACGCCCTATCCACTAAGCCACACCGGATTCCCATTTCCTATTTTAGTCGTATTTTAAGTTTCGATTCGGACTCTGGTTATTTCAATCATTTGTGTTTTATTCACTTTATAGTGTTTTATAGGTATTATACCGGTATTTTATTAATGCACGTCAATACCGGTAAAAAAGTCCTAAACTGACGTCATACCGGTATTAAGGATCTGTGACATTCTTTATCGGTATTGAAAAATGTGGAAAAAAATAATACCGGTATTTACCGCTACATTCAACAGCGATATGGTCTCTGGTCTTAATACGTGATTCAGAAGAGAGGAAAAAATTCCGTTAACCTATCTTCCATGTAATTTAACAAAAATTAAAATCAAAAATTGTTTTTATTCCTGTTGTATTCCATAAAAATTTGTCGCAAAACAAAGACGAGGCGATGTAATAAAGACCGGTGCACTCCCTCTGCAGGATTTTCTTGGAAACAACGCTGTTCTAGCAACACAATAGAAGAAAATGCGTAGCAAGGAGCTGCGTTACCTAATTTAATCATACGATCTTGTTTCAAGTGGCTTTGGTTTCCATGCCAACGTAATACAAGCACCAATTACTGGCACAAAAGAGGCCTGCTCCAGACTTGGCACAAAGTTTTTATTCCTCGTAACGTAATGAGTGCGAGATTGCCTCCTTGAAAGGGAACGCTCAATTATTTTCACGCCTGAGAAATGATAACAATAAGAAGGCAGTAACTTACGACCTGTTTCTCTGCGAATGCACATCAAGCAATGATAAACTGCTAATAGATGCATATTAGTAGTAGCAGGCATAATAATAATAATAATAATAATAATAATAATAATAATAATAATAATAATAATAATACATCTTGATTACACAACTTTTAACACTGTATCACTTCGGAATATGTATGATAAGACTTTCTTGTGTTAAATTCTAACGTACCTTGTTTACATGTTTCGACCTTCTATGAGTCATCCTCAGAACTGGTCGTTGTGGGTCTTGGCGCCTCTTGTTTTGTTTCCTGTGAGGGTGTTTTCGTGTGGTATAATGTAGAGTCAAAGAGTGTGTGTGTTCTGAAATTGAGTTGTGTGTTGAGAATTTCGTTAGGGTATGGTTTCGTGTATCTGTATATTTCATATTGTTCTAGTGTGTTTAGTTTCTGGCTTTTTGGTTGGATGTGTAGTATTTCGATGTCTGTGTTGATGTCTCTGTGGGCGTGGTTAGCATTTGTGATGTGTTCTGCATATGTTGAGGTACAAGGTACGTTAGAATTTAACACAAGAAAGTCTTATCATACATATTCCGAAGTAATAATAATAATAATAATAATAATAATAATAATAATAATAATAATAATAATAATAATAATAATAATAGTAACCATCATCATCTGACTGTCAAGTAATAGACCTACTGCCCTGTTACTCGTAGGTCATTAGAACTTGGTGCTTCAAAAGATACAATACATCGCCACATTAAGATGTTTAGAAAATCATACAGAAGTTGTAGATGTGTGTCTCTTAAATTTACACCTGAATAGGCTCAACGCAGAGTGGAGTCTGTAGTCAGCTTATTGCTAATCACATGGATTTATCTATAGTAATGTCACAAGAGATCTTAGATTTGTGGATTTCATTGGGAAATGTCAGACCTCGAGTGACATTTATTAGGACTATTTCGTGAATAAAATGAAAATGTAAATAATATATCTCTAAAATTCGCTCACAAAATGTTAATAATTGTATGTTTATGAATACTTAACCTATTCAGACATTGTGAAGTCGAAATAGATGAATAAAGATTACTGCAATAAATAAATTGAATGTTATTCAGTAAGGCCAATTGAGAAAAGCGAAATACAGGTTCAAAAATGTTAATTACATGTATTGCGCTTTTCTCTTGTTATCATAACAGAAATACGTTTTCATTATCTGCTGAAATCATAATTTAATTTAAACATTTTATAGTATAATTACAAATAACCTGATTAATAATTACAAGAAGAACTGTTATGAAGGAGTGTCATTTTCTTTAGATAAAATGGACATGGAATTATAAGATGAAGATGTAAATGTGGAAGTAAGATTTCGCACTTTATTTAGTACAATGGATTCATGCTCATCGATTTAGGTGGAAACAGTTGGCGATACTGACTAAACAAAAGAACGACCATGCGATAAATCGATAGTGATATATCGAGCTGAAGAAATTATCACGATGTAGGACTGTGATTGGTTGGAATTCAAAATTTCATTAGATTTCATTGGCCGAAAATGGAATGACGTCATATAAACGAAATAGTCAGAAGAATTATGAAATGTGATGAAACATGGGTATATTACTGGAACTTTCATACCTCTAAACAGTGGCTCGATGATCCCCGTCAGCATACCAAAATCGTCGTTAAACAAAATAGGTTCGTCTCCAAAGTAATGTTATGTGTATGGTGGAATATTGAAGGCGTGATTACTAGGAATTTGTTCCGAACGGAGATGCTATCCATGTGGATCTTTATTCTCAACAAATGGAACGAGTTCATGAAATTTTGAGACAGATACGCGGCATTAATTAATAAAAAAAATTATCTTGCAATAGGACAATGCGAGATCCCATACCGATAGAACAATTTTATAGAAAAAATCCAGGAATTGGGAGGAGTCTAACTGCTATAGCTACCGGTATATAGCACTGATCTTGCAACTTCAGATTACCATCTGTTCTGAGCTGTGGTTCATTTCCTGCATGGAAGAAATTTCCAAAACTTGGAACACGTTGAAATGGGTATCATCGAATTCTTCGCATCAAAAACCAGAAGCTAGTATCGTCGGGGGCTAAAAAAACTCGCTGAAAGGTGACTCAAGAACATAGAATATAATGGCGTCGGACCCCGGCCACTTAGACCAGACCTGCAGAACTGTAGCTCCTCAGAATGACTGCTTTACTACCCCTTCTTACCACACCCACCTTTTCTACCAGTGCGGTCGTAGCATTCTAGTTACGCTCGGCTGCATCAACATTCATTCTCGCGGCGGCAGGTACACAATACGTTATCAAGAATTACAAATGAACAGATAATAAAATCCTTAGGAACATACCTTTGAAAATTGAGAGAAAAACGAATGAGGGAAATAAATAAGTTAAAAGACATGTGAAATAAATTTTAAAATGTATGTGTGCATATAGTGTAAGGAGGTCTACCTATGTATATATCGTCCTATTAGGCCTACTAGTAAAACCGATTAAGTCCACTTTTCGTGTAAAATAAGTTAAGTACAGTCCCCGACTTGTCTTTCCGTGCTCTGTATTATACTAAAATGAAATAAATGCGAAATGTTGCATGCAGGCAACAAACCAATTACTTTCTTTGGAGAAGTTATTATGATTTTTCGTGCATTAATAAAGTATTAATTCCTGTTTTTAGAAAACTTGCATTACTGGTCTTAACTGATTTTACTAGTAATAGGACGATAAATAAATTGTACGTTGATAAGTGAGTGATAGCTATATGACCGGATGTCAATGCTGTCATTCAACATTGTAACGCACTCCAGCCAAATAAATAAATAAACACATAAATAAATATATATAAATGAATAAATACACAATACGCGTACTGCAGTTTAAAGAGAACTGGAACATGGCAAAATCTAAACTCGTGAAGAAATACTATTTCCAAAGGAAATGGTGATATGATTATTTTGTTGTTGAAGACGAAAGAATTGCTTGTTTACTGTGTCCCATCCAATTTATTTCTACTCGTCATTTCAATATTAAACCACATTTCAACAAAACCCATATTAAGAATTATGGAATGCACAAACTTTCGGGTAAGTTCATTATTACGAACTGTATATTGATTATTTATTATATTTATTTATATACTGTTAAATTAAGGACGTCACTCGTTGTGTTCATTTTGAATTCAAATTAATAGTGACTTTCAAAGTTCATTACTTAAATGCTATAAATTTATGTTTCCGTTGGAAAGTTTTCGAAAATCTAAAGCAGGTTAGGTGCAAAGAAATCTCAAAGAAACTACCGACAGGAATTCTAGCATAATTGTAAACCTTGAAACGAGATAACGCATTATAAATGCAATGAATTTATTACAATCCTTTTTGAAAATTACAGTACCGCCATTGATGGACCTTGCACGGGCAGAGAATGTAAACGATTCTACGCGAAAGTCGATCATCCCCAATAGACGTGGAGTGAGGCTGTCGTCATATTTCCCCTACTTACGGGTTCTGCAGGCCTGACTTAGACACTTGTAATGAGTGCACCTCTGTACAGTAGTGTTGGACATTGTGCCAATGTCACATATTCTGTGACAAAGTACTTAAGGGTATGCCACCAAAAGGGGAACAGAGAGGTAGAACTTAAACTGAGAAGGATTAAATCCGGCATCGGAATTTGAATCCGGTGTGGCTTAGTGGATAAAGCGTCAGTACGTAGCCTATAGCTGAAAACCCGGGTTCGAATCCCGGTGCCGGAGAGAATTTTTCTCCGTTCTACCCATTCTTCATCATATGGTAACGCAGAATTCCTGCACGGAAATATCATATGGGCTATTCCATATGAAATCGATCAGTAAAAAACCTCGCATTTTTTATACTCTAATTTTTTCCCTACTTATACAAGGTGCTGAGGGGAGTGCATTTTCAAAAATATACTATCGAAAGTCAAACGGTTTTCGTATTATTGAGCGACAAATTTAGCGTATTTTATAAAAACAAGCCTCTTTCAGCGCTCAGAACTCTGGAAGCATTTATTGCAGAACATTGAACGAGAGCTTATTTTGAAGCTGACATTTGGTAGGTTATGTTAAGAAGTAATCCTTATTTTTGTTGTACACAGAGAGACAGATAATCTGATTTTACTTGCTTTTAGACTTTTTGGCCATTTGTAAAAATGTAAACAAATATTGAGAAAAAACCTTGCATTATTAAGAGGGATTCGGCATTGTTTGCTTAGTGGCTTGGCAATAAGTTTCGAGGGTATTAAATAAATTATTTTCACACGCCTAGACTTGAACGGCGCAATATCGCACACACACTGGCCGAGAGCTGAAGATAAGCGAGCATTGGGCGTCATTTTACTCCTGTGTTTATGAAAACTTGTGATAAAGCTAGCCCAGCCATGTCTGCTAGACGACACATCACGTGTTTGTCTCCTGGGCTTGCTTGTCTCGACTACCTCCCATTTCACAGTCAGCTGGTCAGTTCACGCGCGTACTATTTATTTTCTTTATTTGATATTTTCAATACTTTCTTATCAACGGACCACGAGTAAAAAACATGTGTTTATTTGTACTTTCAATGCGGAATCTAACCATATATTTTAAAAATATTTTTTCGTGGCCAAAGGCGTCTTAATGAAGAAAAATCTAAATTTTTCCATTTCCATAAAAAGTAAGAAAAACTGTTTACATGTCAATATAAACTTTAACTTCTCAGCATCAAAATAAACCATGATTTTGATCATTAGGTGAAAGGGTTTGGGAGCCACAACAGTTTAAATTTGCTAATTTTATGAAAATACGATAAATTTAAATATTATTAATTTAAACACTATTAAGTTCTGATGCCTCAAACTTTGCACAAAGCGTTATATCACAGTTGTCTACGGAGAGAAAAAGTTTCATTGTATTTAAAAATTGCAAGGTCAATTTTCTCTATATTTCCGTCGATTTGAGATGGAATAGCCCATATGTACTTCGGTACATCATGGCAATTTAACTTTGAAGATTAGATTAATTTCTTGTCAGAACACATTCCAACTAAAATATTGCTCCGAAACCGTCATTATGTATACCTTATAAATGATCCTTGTTTCTAAATCGAATGAACATCGTTAAACACGTTTAAGTGAAGTGCGCAGTAAACAAAGTGTCAGATGTCCAAAGCGAACGTCATCGTCTTCCATTGTTTCGGCGCCACACTTCAATCAGTCTGATGACATTTCGCAGCAGAGAGGTTTCCTTCCCGTAGGTTGAGTGAAAATGTGATCAACTTAAAACCCCGAGCTTTGAATGATGTAATCCCATTTCATGTTCAAAGGTCTGCAGAGCACATAGCCCGGAGATCTTTCTGTGTATTCACGAACGAAAGGTTTCAAAGCGATATACCGCCTTATGTTAAAACCCTTCTTACACAGACACAGAATATCAAAAGCTGACACTTTTTATATGAATACAATGATCACTGGGTTTTATCTTGCTACTGAAATTTCGAAGGGATTTACTGCACATTAAATAAAAGTGCTCCTTCTATATTCTTATATGGTATTTTAATAAATACCATTATTTTTAAATCTGTGAAATCATATATCGTTCTTTGTTCAGAAAAATTGTTAAAAATGATAAGATTTTTGTAAGTTAAATGTTCTACTGAGTACACCAAAGTCAGTATTAAATACAACATTTTAATTAGAATATCTTTAAAGTTAAATGTTCAACAGGGTTACATCAAAGTCATGGAACATTTAAAGAACCGTATCATTGAAGCCTGTGCTAAAGTCACCCCGGAAATGCTACAAAATGTTCTCTCTACATTCTCAATTTTCTTTTCATATACCAAGCTCTTTATGTAACCCCAAAAGAAAAAACTAAGAGGTGTTACATCTGGAGACCTGGCCGGCCATTCCACTGGTCCACGCCGACCAATCCAATGTCCAGGGAACTATTCGTCCAGTCTGCTGCAACATTTCTATAGCTTAACCCACCAGAATGAAGAATGATATCAATTATTCTTTCTTTCGATAATTTCATCACGGAAATCAAGAAATTTGTTACAGGAAAGCTTCAAATATTCACACCAATGCAATGAAACTGTCACAGGTTAACCGAACAGTGAAGCAGGAAAAGTTAATTACCAGAATTGCATAAAAATACCATTTCCAAAGCCTCCTTAGTAGGCTTACTGTACCATGGTACAAAATATCTGTAGGTGCAGTAACTAATGTTTGTATCATTATGACAGTTATCTTTAAATAACTTGAAAACGATTGGAGATATCTCAAAACAGATTGCACCACCGATTTTTTTTTCAGAAAATTTCACATGATTCTGAATACCTACATGACCCTCTTTCCATTTACAATTTTGAAGTTACATCGAAAATGGCGGCTTTTGAGATAGCTGAGGGCTAGAATCAAATATGTCACTGGTAGAACATTTGGTCTTACAAAAACTGGTAACACCTATAGTAATCGAAAATCAAGCATACGGAAGATATTTATATGGTTCCAGATCTTTGATTCACCCTGTACATCGAATATAGTTCGTAATCGCCTTATTATGGCACGCGTGCCGATAATAGCAATGACGTATTCGCTATATGACGTAAAATGCTTGAATCGAGATGCATGCATCTCGTCTGACTATTTTCTACGGGCCGTGTAACAAGAAGTGAAATGCTGGACATAAGGTGACGTATTATTTATTTCTAATCTTTAACAATTTTGTATCACTTTTGTAATATCACATAAAACAGTTCTGTGGTTCAGAGAAACTGTATTAATAAAATAAAGGAACATTTGTAACATAACCTGCAAGATCATCTATTTCTCTTTACTGAATGCCAATACCAGGCGCAACTAATCGATACGAACATGTGAAGACAGTTTGTCAGTTATGGATCCCGAATTTCTTTCATAGTTTATTTCCTACAATTTATAATGCTAAGATGTCATAAAATGTTGTATCCAACTCGTAGATAATTTTATTATGACTAGGGTACGGATTTTTAGGTCGTTAAAATGTAATTTTAGGTGCCTAAAATAGGCTTAAAAGTGTAGGAAATAGTCTCTAAAGAATTGAAAATAGGCTCTAACAAAAAATAATGTTTTGTTTAAAAACATGTTCCAAATCATCAGGAATTCGCTTCTAGAATTTAATAACTTTAAATACTTATACACAATTACCACCACTACTACTAAAAGTACAGGAACAACAAATATCTAACTAGTTATACATAAACTAAACAACTTACTTACTTACTGGCCTTTAAGGAACCCGGAGGTTCATTGCCGCCCTCACATAAGCCCGTCATTGGTCCCTATCCTGAGAAAAATTAATCCATTCTCTATCATCATATCCCACCTCCCTTAAATCCATTTTAATATTATCTTCCCATCTACGTCCCGGCCTCCCTAAAGGTCTTTTTCCCTCCAGCCTCCCAACTAACACTCTATATGCATTTCTGGATTCGCCCATACGTGCTACATGCCCTGCCCATCTCAAACGTCAAACTAAACAACTAATGTGAAAAATAAGTTTTAGACATAAATTCAGTATACAAACAAGTTAAATAAAATCAATTTTTACCTAACGTTGTCCGTTAATGTCCATAATTAGCTTATATAAATTACTAATACTTTTTCTAAATTTTCAACTAAAAAGCAATGCCATGCCGTCTGTCACTCAATACGAATTTGTATGCTGGAAATGAACGCTCCACATCCACTGAAGTAACAGGAGCGTATTTCAATTTTGACACTAGTTGCACAGGAATGTTACATTGTAAATCCGTGTTCTTCCCTGCTAGGAAATCTGAAGCAGTACGCAGGTCTTTCAGTCCTACATTTCTCTGCAGAACTTGCTCCACTTCATCCCGTACTTTATTTCCAACAGAACCAGGAACACATTCGGAATTTAAAATACAAATTTTCGAAATAAGAATAAGTGTTTTGACCTAGAGATAAAACATACTTAATAGGTCAAAATAGGCTTTATCAAAATTGGCATTTTTAGGTGCTATTAAAATACCAATTTTAGGCATAGTTTTATTTGAAATGTGTACTTGCAAGTTTTTATGAACTTATCTTTTAAGGATTAAAATAGGTTTTTACCTAAAATCCGAAGTCTAGTGATGACACATCGCTCGTGCGACAAACATTCATTCATGCCATAATCATTAAGATTATCCACTTGTTGCATAAATAACTATTGTAGTAATGCGCGGTAAATCAATCGGAAAGTATGGCTAGTCAAGTAATTTCGTATTATAACAATATCACGAAACCGAAGTATTCCATATTTTGTAACCATCATTTTGGACGTGTAAATTTTTCTTCCATTCAACAAATCAATAGTTAATTAATATTTCGCAATACGATTTTTAATCCTTTCAAAATGTTGTTTTCAAATCCAGTTATTTTGTTTGTTCATTTTAAAATGTTAAAGATTTTCCTTTATGTTCCCTCTTTGGCCTTCAATTAAATCTGCAGATTTTGCCGCTATATTAATGAATATTAAACCCTAGAAGAATATCCCCCGTTCCGAAGTTTGTAAGGTCTGAGTGAGAATGCAAGGGGAGAGGCAGAACTTTCTAGACGCTGGGGTGAGACGCTGGGGAGAGGAGAGGAGAGGCGAGTTATTCTGAAAGGAGTGATAAAGAAATTTATCTCGGAGCCGAGCCACATTAAGCCGGTAATGAGGTAGCGTCTGTATAACGTGATTTCTCATTTACGCGACAAAGTTAAGCTTCTTAGCAGCAGGTCAACCATCTTGAGTCACTTTGAGGGACCCAATCTGCGAAACCGTAACTGAAACAACCTGATTAATGTTCAAAGTCTCCCGATTCCAATTAACTGAGGCACATCAAGGCTAATATCACGTACATTAAATCTCAATTCTTTATTTAAAGTTACTTTCAACTAAAAAACCTATTCAAGGACGACGAGATTATTGTATGGCGATAGTAGAGCAATGCTTTAATGGAAGTGACAGAGAAAAAATTCTGCTCTGTTATCAGTAAGGGCCAGATTTTTATGAAAAGTAATCTTTTTTCTGAGTAGTCCGAGACGATGCACAGAATGTTTGGAATTGAACGGGTTACATCAGCTTCTTGTCTATGCGGATGACGTGAATATGTTAGGAGAAAATCCACAGACAACTAGGGAAAACACGGAAATTCTACTTGAAGAAAGTAAAGCGACAGGTTTGGAAGCAAATCCCGAAAAGACAAAGCATATGATTATGTCTCGTGACCAGAATATTGTACGAAATATAACTATAAAAATTGGAGATTTATTCTTCGAAGAGGTTGAAAAATTCATATGTCTTGGAGCAACATTAACAAATATAAATGACACTCGGGAGAAAATGAAACACAGAATAAATATGGGAAATGCGTGTTATTATTCGGTAGAGAAGCTTTTGTCATCTAATCTCATGTCAAAAAATCTGAAAGTTAGAATTTATAAAACAGTTATATTACCGGTTGTTCTTTATGGTTATGAAACTTGGACTCTCACTTTGAGAGAGGAGCAGAGATTAAGGGTGTTTGAGAATAAGGTTCTTAGGAAAATATTTGGGGCTAAGAGGGATGAAGCTACAGGAGAATGGAAAAAGTTACACAACGCAGAACTGCACGCATTGTATTCTTCACCTGACATAATTAGGAACATTAAATCCAGACGTTTGAGATAGGCAGGACATGTAGCACGTATGGGTGAAACCAGAAATGCATATAGAGTCTTAGTTGGGAGGCCGGAGGGAATAAGACTTTTGGGGAGGCCGAGACGTAGAAGGGAGGATAATATTAAAATGGATTTGAGGGAGGTGGGATATGATGGTAGGAACTGGATTAATCTTGCTCAGGATAGGGACTGATGGCGGGCTTATGTGAGGGCGACAATGGACCTCCGGGTTCCTTAAAAGCCAGTAAGTAAGTAAGGAAGTCCGAGACGATGCACAGGGACAATTAAAGTACATTCTCCAAGAAATGTGTTAGATATATATGTGGTTTTATACGTAGCTCATCAAAATGCACTTTTTTTTTCCATATTTTCCAGATTAAAGTCATTTTTTAACATTCATATGTAGTTTTGGATTATTTCCTTAGTTTACATATTATAGGTAATTTATTTATATTGTCTATGGTTAAATATTCATTTTTAAGTAATCTTTACAGTTGAAGTAGTCATCTGTATTCCTAAATAATAACTTATGTCAGCATTTTCCTTATTGAACGTTTTTGGACTAGCCCATATCCAGCTGCAGTGCTCATGTGTTTATATTAGCTGTATCACATTTTATTTGCAACAGTTTTAGCGTTTTTTCAACAGTAATTACACTAGAGGTTTAGATTTATCTAGAGAAAATCAAAACTCGAGTGAGATTTAATTGATTACTACAGTACACGATTAGAAGAATTATAGAGATTGGAAGAAATAAAGTACTCTAATATAATAAAATATTAATTGACTTACTGAAATGCTATTTAACTAATGTTAGCTTCACCAAAACGTTTGAACAGAGTCGCCATTTTCAGTTGACCGTTTATGCTGTAAACAAATGACAATCGCAAAATATGTTTTACAGTACGTACCATAAAGAATTTGCAGTTTGAAATGTTGGCAAACAAAGAAACAAATGGTAGGGAGGTGATAAAAACAGAAGAAAGTATATAAAAATTCGAAGAAATAAAGTACTCTAATACAATAAAATAGATATTAATTGACTTATATTTTACTAATGTTACCTTCATCAAAACGCTTGAACGGAGCCGCCATTTTCAGTCGACTATCTATGCGGGAAACAAATGACGATTGTAAAGCATGTTTTATAGTACCGTAAAGAATTTTCAGTTTGAAATGTTGGCAAATAAAGAAACAAATTCTACGGTACCTAGTGATAAAATTAAACAAATGCTAGGGAAGTGATAAAATTAAACAAATGCTAGGGAAGTGATAAAATTGTGCGATAAGCAGCCATGATTGTTAGAAAGACGTCCTTTCGTACCCTTTTTTGGTCAAAAGTAGTATGAGTAGTAAAAGTAGGCCTATAATAGTCATATTATTTTAAAATAAGTAGCATAGTGATAATTATTATTTCAGAAGTAGGCCTAATATACTAATTCCACGAAGAACATTTGTTTTAAAGTACAGTTACTTATAAAGTAATCATTAGACCATTATTTTATTATACATCATCATTCAATTCAAGCACTATTGTAGACCTAGTGGTCTACAAATTAATAATTTTAATTCGGTAATTTTTTTACTCTGTTACGTCAATTTAACGGAATTTCAAAGGAAATTTATAAGTAAGTCATTTTTTTTTAAATTTTAGGTCATAAACATCTGGATCTTAGTTATCAGTGACACACAGAAACGTAGAATACGTCATGCAATTTTGGAAATCAACTACAGTTGTGTTGGTTTGAATTTTTTATTTCTGTCTCGGTTTACAACGTTTCTTTTACTTGGTTATTTAACGACGCTGCATCAACTACTAGGTTATTTAGCGTCGATGGAATTAGTGATATCGAGATATTTGACGAGATGAGGCCGAGGATTCGCCATAAATTACCCGACATTCGTCTTATGACTGGACAAAACTTCGGAAAAAACTCAACTAGGTAATCAGTCCAAGCGGGTATCGAATCCAAGCTCGAGCACAACTATGTCTCGACAGAGAGGCGCCTCAGCCGACTGAGCTACGCCGGTGGCTCCGAACACAATTACAGACCTCGATTCTACGAAGTAATTTTCACACTGCAACATTGTCATAATGTTTTCGTCATCACTATGTGGATCACTTTGAGAAGGACAAATGAAACCAGAATTCACTGTTAAAGCACAGTCTAGTATATACAGTCACGAAGCTTAATACGTAGTAAACATGCATCCATAGATAGTTGCTAACCACTAGGATCGCTAATATCGCTTCATTATAGACAATGCGAAATAATACCGGCACAGTCTATTGTTCCTAGCACCCTCACAACTCAAGCTTCGTGACTGTATATACTAGAATGTGGTAATAGTCGATGAAGTCAAAATCGTTCATTTTTAATAATGCAATAGAATTACTGTCCAAATAAACAAACATCAAAAGTATTGCGAACTAAAACGTATTGCGAAGATGGATCTTCTGCAAAAAATAAATAAATAACTATACTGTTCTCTCTGTTTTACTTTTTACGTAATTACGTAAGTAAAATAGGAAAAGGAACTTCGTAGATACCATGTATATTTTCAGCGTACATTACTTTCTCTTTTTAATGACAAATTAAAAGAATCTATCAGTATTGACAGCACCAACCAATTATTATATTTGCTTAGAATTCATTTTCATATTTAATCCCTGTAATTAATCATCACGTTAGACAATGGTTTTGGCGGTATGAACTTTGAGTGGGGAAGGATAGGAGACCCCCATTGGGTGAGCGGGTGAGGGGTCACATGCGGCCGGTGGGCTGGTACACCCTCAACCTCATTCATCTCATACAATTCGGAGTGCACAATAGGTCTCAGTATGGATGATGTGCAAATGTTCTAACCTGCCCGTAGCCACCGTGACCCAACCTAACCTAGACAATGATTTGTCTCGAACGTATGTGTGGCCTAGAAAATAAGGCATTGCATCTTAATAGGGATATCTTATGCGAAGTTTTACCGTCAGATGGCAGGAGCGTTCCATGCGGCGCAACATGTTGTAGGGCTATGTTTTGTCATATGCTATAGTTGATTACGTTTTCCCGCTTGTTGGTTTTCTGTGCGTGTCAAAATTATATTTACAGTTATTTTGTATAACCTATTATAATTTAATATAATTCAATATTTTCTTAGCTCATAATTTAATTTAATTTACAATAAATAATAACGTAAACCTGTATAATATTGAGCGATTCCCCGAGATGGGTGGGGAAATCTGCAGTATGCAGAATATAGATACGAGTAAATGGAATGTTCATGAACCTAAATTTGAAAACAATACGCACGAATAAAAAAATAGGAAATATGTCGAAAGTGAATATTGCCCTCTTTAATAATTAGTATTTAAGAACCGTACGCTAAAAACAGGATATGCAGCCACCAATGTGTTTTTTTTTATAGGGAAGAGACTATCGAGATTGAATTCCTTGTATTTTTTCTGTAGTTGCAGAAAGATCAAATGCACGATTAGTAGTGTGTTTTGTAGGTTAAGGACATGCAGTTTTGAATACTGTGTGGGATGATTTTGAAAATTTGAACTTAAAACATGGCTTTAATAATTAGGGTACAGTACATTAAAAACATTATTCACGAAATGGATTTCACTAGGGATCGTCCTGGATAATAAACATTCCAGTTTATCGAGAGTTTACTGCAGGCGTAAAATTCGGAGACTCCTACAACTACTGCATATAATCCTAGATCATATATGTTAGTTTATATGGTCTAGGATATAATCTAAGCTAACATAGCTCGCTATCGAGGTTGCATATGTTTTTATTAATTTTTCTTTTTCCTCTTCCAAAATGAAACTATAGTCAACAATTCCTTACTTGAAGTACAGTAGTTACTTTTATTTAATAGCTAGCACTTTCGAGGCCCAATTTTATTAGTTATATTTTTTAAGGTTTAAAGCATACATTCAGAATATTTCGGAACCTGATTGAAGACAAAAAGCTTTCCTTGGTTTTTACATATAGGAACATAACAAACATTTGCCATTTTTAGTTGTTTTTAAGAGTATTTAATGTAGTTATACACTACGTATATCCTCAATGTTTATATACCTAAAAACAAATGCACACGCAAAGCGCATCCCTCATAGTACACGTGCGCTATCTGTTGGTGCTAGTTCAGGATATCCCTATTCTAACACACTGTATATAACCTAGGTAAACCCTGTCTACTGACCTATTACCGATCTATCGAATGAGATAACAAGTACACTTTTAAACTGAACTCCCTATGCACAATCATTGTGGTGGGCAATGATGTGCTCTGACCGCATGACTGCTCTGTTCGCAGCAAGGACTGCTGTATGTTGGCCACAGTATCACCAAGTCTGAAATTAACAACAGCATTCGACACGAGGTCACAGCTGACCGCGTGACACAGACAATTCCGCACTGTTAAATTCAGTGGTGGCTTCCTGGACGAATGGATACAGTTACTACCCTCATTTATAGAGCCACTGATATATTGCCAGGGACCATCCGTCTTCCACAACATGGTTTTACAAAGTGCACGTATATCACTAATGCGACATTATCTGGTGACATTCTAATCAATTTTCTTTTCTATTAAGCATTGAACAACAACAACAACAATAACAATAATAACAATAATAATAATAATGATAATAATAATAATAATAATAATAATAATAATAATAATAATAATAATAAATGTGTGTAGCCTGTACGGGCGAAGAAATAAAACTTACTATGGGAATCCGTATTTTAAATTGACCAATTTTTTTTTCTTTTTCAAATTTTCATAAACTATGGTTCCACATCTGGGTAGTATAATTGACAAGGATGGTGGAGCCTTTGAGGATGTAAAGAACCGAATAAAAAATACAAATAGTGCATTTGTCCAGTTGTACCCAATATGGAAACCTTATATTATATCTAGATCTACAAAAATTAATAATAATAATAATAATAAATGTGTGTAGCCTGTACGGGCGAAGAAATAAAACTTACTATGGGAATCCGTATTTTAAATTGACCAATTTTTTTTTCTTTTTCAAATTTTCATAAACTATGGTTCCACATCTGGGTAGTATAATTGACAAGGATGGTGGAGCCTTTGAGGATGTAAAGAACCGAATAAAAAATACGAATAGTGCATTTGTCCAGTTGTACCCAATATGGAAACCTTATATTATATCTAGATCTACAAAAATTAAAATCTTTAACAGTAATGTGAAATCAGTCTTATTATATGGCTGTGAGACATGGAAAACAAGTAAAATTATACAATTGTTAATGTTTACGAAGAATTTTAAAAATTAGATGGCCAGATATAATCACAAACTCAGAACTATGGAAGATAACAAATCAGAAAGAAATCACAATAGAAATCAAAAGACGAAAGTGAAACTGGATAGGGCACACAATCAGGAAAGAAGATGGAGCAGTAGAAAGAATGGCTTTGGATTGGAACCCCCCAGGGTAGTAGAACAAGAGGAAGGCCAAAAAATACCTGGGAGAGAACAGTTTTGGAGGAAATTGCTAGGGAGGGGAAAAAATTGAGCGAAGTGAAGAAGTTGGTTACAAATAGGGTCCGATGGAGGCACTTTGTGAATGCCCTATGCTCCTCGTGAGGAGATACAGGAGTTTGATTGATTGAAGGTTCCACATCAAATTATAAACAGTGTTTTATAATGGTATACAGGGTGATTCATGAGGATTTACCGTCCCTTACTGAGCTTATTTCCGAAGACATTGTGAGCAAAAAATGTCATATAAACATTTGTTCTGATCTCAGTATTTTCAGAATATTACACTAATAATTTGAAGTTGTTTGTCAAATACATTATTGAATTTTAAGGGTAAAAGAATATTACAGGTAAAGAATGAACTATTCAGGAGTATAAGGTCTTCAATGAGCTGGCATTCTGAAGCTAAAAATGTGTTGTCAATTCCTTTGTTGCTTCGTACAGATTTTTTTTTCGATTTTTAACTACAAAATTACATTTTCTTACGCATTTATCACAACAATTGTTACATATCACGCAATTCTTGTAAATTCTTTAAGACTGTACATTAGAATGCATAATTGAACTGTAAAGAATTAAGTTCTTAAAGTCGTATGATTTGTAACAATTTTTGTGGTAAGTGGTAAGAATGAAGTCATTTTTAGTTAAACATTGAAAAATAAAATAAGTACAAAGCAATTAACAACACATTTTTAACTTCAGAACACTCGTCAATTAAAAAAATGACACTTCTGAATAGTCTTTTTTTATATTTATAATATTTTTTACACGTAAAACTAAACAATAAAGGTATTTTACTAACAACTTCAAATTAATACAACTTTGAAAATATTGCGATTAGGACAAATGTTTATATGACTTTTTTGCTCATAATTTCTTCGAAAATAAGCTCCATAAGCGACGATAAATCCTTGTGAATCAACCTATATACTGTATGTTCCGAAATTTTAAATGTCCCTCGTTACCTTTAATTGGCTGTCAAGGATCTTTAAATGTCACGACAGGTTATGAAGAGTTTTACTCAGAACGACTGTTTTGCTTCATCTCAGAAAATATCAAGCCTACCGTTGAGAATTTTCTACAGACATATAGCAGTAATTAAATAATTATACCAATACAGAGTGGATGTTAAACTCAGAACCAAAATGAAACTGGTAACAGATCATGAGGAGAGATTTGAAAAATCTAAATAAGTTTTTTTCTCTAACATTTACCGTTTTAGAGGAAATAGTTATCTTTCTATGATGCATTTCGCAATATCACGGCTACTGTAGCAAGAGCGGCGTACACTCCTTACCTTCCCCTCTCCCTCTGCTGTTCATCCATTTTGATAATTAATTTCATTGAGTTTCTATAGTTAATTTCAGTGATTTTGATAATTAATTTCAATTTTTTTACAGTTAATGTCACTGGATTTGATTGTTAATTTCATTAGTTTTGACATTTAATTTAATTGGTTTTAATATTTAATTTCATTCTTTATCTATCTATCTATCTATCTATCTATCTATCTATCTATCTATCTATCTATCTATCTATCTATCTATCTATCTATCTATCTATCTATCTATCTATCTATCTATCTATCTATCTATCTATCTATCTATCTATCTATCTATCTATCTATCTATCTATCTATCTATCTATCTATCTATCTATCTATCTATCTATCTATCTATCTATCTATCTATCTATCTATCTATCTATCTATCTATCTATCTATCTATCTATCTATCTATCTATCTATCTATCTATCTATCTATCTATCTATCTATCTATCTATCTATCTATCTATCTATCTATCTATCTATCTATCTATCTATCTATCTATCTATCTATCTATCTATCTATCTATCTATCTATCTATCTATCTATCTATCTATCTATCTATCTATCTATCTATCTATCTATCTATCTATCTATCTATCTATCTATCTATCTATCTATCTATCTATCTATCTATCTATCTATCTATCTATCTATCTATCTATCTATCTATCTATCTATCTATCTATCTATCTATCTATCTATCTATCTATCTATCTATCTATCTATCTATCTATCTATCTATCTATCTATCTATCTATCTATCTATCTATCTATCTATCTATCTATCTATCTATCTATCTATCTATCTATCTATCTATCTATCTATCTATCTATCTATCTATCTATCTATCTATCTATCTATCTATCTATCTATCTATCTATCTATCTATCTATCTATCTATCTATCTATCTATCTATCTATCTATCTATCTATCTATCTATCTATCTATCTATCTATCTATCTATCTATCTATCTATCTATCTATCTATCTATCTATCTATCTATCTATCTATCTATCTATCTATCTATCTATCTATCTATCTATCTATCTATCTATCTATCTATCTATCTATCTATCTATCTATCTATCTATCTATCTATCTATCTATCTATCTATCTATCTATCTATCTATCTATCTATCTATCTATCTATCTATCTATCTATCTATCTATCTATCTATCTATCTATCTATCTATCTATCTATCTATCTATCTATCTATCTATCTATCTATCTATCTATCTATCTATCTATCTATCTATCTATCTATCTATCTATCTATCTATCTATCTATCTATCTATCTATCTATCTATCTATCTATCTATCTATCTATCTATCTATCTATCTATCTATCTATCTATCTATCTATCTATCTATCTATCTATCTATCTATCTATCTATCTATCTATCTATCTATCTATCTATCTATCTATCTATCTATCTATCTATCTATCTATCTATCTATCTATCTATCTATCTATCTATCTATCTATCTATCTATCTATCTATCTATCTATCTATCTATCTATCTATCTATCTATCTATCTATCTATCTATCTATCTATCTATCTATCTATCTATCTATCTATCTATCTATCTATCTATCTATCTATCTATCTATCTATCTATCTATCTATCTATCTATCTATCTATCTATCTATCTATCTATCTATCTATCTATTTATTGCTAGTAAGTTTAAAATGAATACAAGTTAATACAATGTAAGATAAACTAGCCCACTCCTGAATGAGTAAGACTCGTGCTCAGGAGAGGATTCCAATACAGACAAAAATAAAATTACTCGTAAAATTGAGAGTGAATACAGATTAGAAAATGTTTAATATGTTTAAACCCAAACTATAAATTCAATACATTTTTTTTTATTTTTTTATTAATTTGGAGAGGATTCGTGGTTAAAATAATATTACAATAAAATTTATTTAATTGGTTTTGACATTAATTTCATTGTTTTGATAGGCCTATTTAATTTTCGTTCGTTTTTTATATTTAATTTTATACTATGGTTATTAATACAGATAATACTTAGTTAGTTTATTAAATTGATCGTTTATATTGGACTGTCAATTTCTCCACAATATATTGCCGTCTTTTTCCCTAGCTTACTGGACCTGTGTAGTTATAGTTCTGAGTTCTGTACATTTCTAAGACGAAATTGTATGATTTTCCAATTGGTATCGATAACACTATAGTGGGAGAGGATGATGTATTTCCACTTCATGTGAGAAATTACTCTTCAATTTTTATTTTTACGCCTTATATTCAAATCTCAAACTGCTCTGATTCTCCATAATGACTTTAACGTTCCACATACGACACTATCATCTCCCAAATGGCTGGAGTGCAACATTTCAACGCCATTCAAACAATACAAAATGCACGTGCAATTTACCGCGTGGCATCGAGTCCCGAGTTGAATTCCGGTATTGATCTGCAGAGCGAGGCGCGGGGATCCCTCAAGAGTTCGTCTCGTACTACTAACACATGTGGACACGTTTACGATTCAGGGCCCGGCACTGCCATCGCACAACTTTAATACTGGCCGGAGCTCCCCTCCTCCTGTATAATACGATCTTTACAATGACTGCGTAAGACTTAAGGGAACCAGATAGTGAGAAGGGGTAAAAAATATAATTTTTTATTTCGTGTTTAAAAAAATAAGTACAAATCTTGCTCTTCAAAACAATATACATTGTGAGGGGTATCTCTGCAGATACCCTTAAATTGCTTCTTTAAATTTGGCGCGAATGTAATTGATACATCCTTCCATTTTTTAAATGCAGTTTTTCGTAAGTTGATATTTTTTAAACTTAAGCGAATTTTTCTCTGAAATTACTGAATCTATTTACATCAAATTTTTACAGTGTTTTCTGCAGCCTGTATTCTACAAAGTAGGCCTGCGGGTTTAAGAATATCGCACACGTAACACGAGGAAAAAATATATAAGCATTGAAAAAATGGCAAAATTATTAATCAAGTTAATTTTTTTTTTCTTTTTCGCTAAGGTTGAAATATTTAAATAAATTTTGCTTTATAATTTAGAATATATATTACTTGGTAACTTAAAAAATACAAGGTATATTAGTGAAGCTTGTAGCAAGTAATGTGCACCTGAGGAACGAGATAAACTTAGCAAAGTGGGAAAACAGGTTATAAGTTAGGGCGTTAATTTTGCACTTGGATACGAAGGTAATTAGTTGTCTTTTATACTACTGAATTCAGAATGATTGATTGTATAACCATGGAAAATTTTATTCCACTCTGAACAATAAAAGTCTAGATATATTGAACTAAACTTTTGTATTGAAATTCTTTAATCTCACAGATAACACTACCCACTGCCCTTAACCATCGCAAGATTTCATGTTTATGTGTGCTGGTATATTTAAGTTGTTTTAAGTGTGTTGGTATATTTTTGGATATAAGAAAAGCTTTTGATACTGTAAGTCATCATTTATTATTAGAGAAATTAAATTGTGTTTGAATTAAAAATAATGTTTTTGATTTATTAAAATTTTATTTAAATGATAGACTTCACGCTACTAAAATTGATAATGAATTAAGTGAGTTTATTACAATTAAAATAGGAGTTCCGCATGGAACAGTCCTTGGACCGATTTTATTTTTAATATATAATAATACCTTTAATGATAGATCTTAAAGAATATGAGTATGATTTATATTCGTCTGGAAAAACTTGGACTGATGCTTATTATAATGAAAACTGCGGCTTAAAATTAATCAAAAAATGGTTCGATTTAAATTAACTTGTAATTAATAAAGATAAAACAATAGCTATTCTATTTTCTTTAAATAATAAAGGTAATAAACCAATTTCATCTACACTACAAATTAAAATGCATAATTCTGACTCTTTCGATATAAATTTGCAATTGTTCAGTTATTAATGAAGTTAATAAGGTTAAATATTTAGGCACAATTATTGATGATCATTTAAAATGGAATAATCATATTCATTATATTTGTAATAAATTACGTAAAACATTATATTACTTTATTTTTCTAAGAAATATTTTGTCAATTAACTGTTTACATATCATTTATTTAGCATTAGTTCAATCTATATTTATGTATGGTATTATAGGATTTACTTCCAAACCTATCTCTTTACTTGCTTCAGGTAAAATTTCCGTGTTTTCCTTAATAGCTTGTGAACTTTCTCGTAACATATTCACGTCATCAGCATAAACAAGCAACCCGTTCAATTCCATACCCTTCCTGTTATCCTGGACTTTCTTGATGGCATATTCTAGAGCAAAGGTAAAAAGTGAAGGCGATAGTGCATCTCCTTGCCTTAGCCCGCACTGAATTGGAAAAGCGTCGGACAAAAACTGGCCTATTCGGACTCTGCTGTAAGTTTCACCTAGACACATTTTAATTAATCGAACTAGTTTCTTAGGAATACCAAATTCAATAAGAGTATTATATAAAACTTCTCTGTTAACCGAGTCATATGACTTTTTAAAATCTATGTACTGTGCCCTTATATTCTCATTTTTTCTCCACTATTTTTCGAATACAAAGGATCTTATCAATAGTCGATCTATTATGACTAAAACCACACTGATGATTCCCAGTTATTTGATCTACTACATATGGAGTTAATCTTCTCAAAAGAATATTGAGCAAAAATTTTGTATGAAGTCAATAAAACTGATATTTCTCGAAATTTACTGCAGTTAATGTTTCCTCCCCCCCCCCTTCTTAAAGATAGGTTCTAAATTCTATGTTCTTGGTTCTCGGTTTTGAGTTTTGGATTTTGAGTTTTAGGTTTTAAGTTTTAGTTTAATTTAGGTTAGATTAGGCGGGGTTTTGTTATATCAGTTTAGTTTAGGTTCGGCATATTAAATCATTTATACAGATAAGGATACAGAAAAGATTTTTACGTTATTTATATTTAAAAAAAACATCATGTGTCGTCTTATAACAAGCAAATTTCATATAATCAGTTACTTTTTGAATTTAATCATAAAACTTTAAAATCTCGACGATTAATAAATAGTCAAATTTTACTTTATAAGACTGTTAACGGTATATTGAATAACTGTGGTTTTCTTACATTCCTTCAGTTCAATGAAAAAAAAAAACAGAATTACGTCATAGGCACCCTTTTGTTATTCCCATTCCTAGAACTGTTTTCTTCAAGAACTCTTCATTGTTTGTTATGTGAAATAATCACAACTCTCTGTCTTTAAACTGTGATTCTCAATTAGATTTCAGTTTAACAGCTGAAGAATTTTATACAATATTAAAAGGAATTGTATTTCCTTAGATATTTAAATTATGAAGAAGTCTATTATCATGTTTTTACTCTAGTTTTTAAATAATTTTGCATCATTATATTGACATTTGGCACTATATTAACTGCAATATTATATTCTAGCATCTATTACCGGATGTATTTTCTGTCTTTCGTTTGTGTTGTTTGTGTTGTTTTTTTTTTCCTATTATGCATTTTGTGTATGTATCTGTGTAAGCCACCTGTAATTGGAAGCCTGCTTCTGTTGGTGGTGGATTTAAATGAATAAATTAGATTAAATTAAATTAAATCACTCAATCATCTCAAGCGAGATTCGAACCAAAGACCGAGCACAGTCTCAAATCTCGTGCCCAACTATTTACTGTTTGAAATACGTTGGTAGCTGCAATCAAATATAATATAATTTTTGGAATTAATAAATATCTCTTCGTGCCACCCAGAAAACCAAAGTTTATCTTCTTATGTAAATCCATAGCATATTGCACATACATTTTAATAATAAATATTTGGTGTAAATAAAGTAGAAACGAAATTATCATTCGCAAAATTACAAAGTATCTGAAGAATATACGCTGTAACTTAGAAGTAGTAGAATACCGGATGTGCATAGCAACACATCACATCTCACTACTGGCAGCAGACAGACCAGCGAATAAGAATTATAAAGAATGGACACTTCGCGTCGGTACCTTTGATGTAGCCGGACTGATTTCAATGACCTTCAAGCCTGCTAGAGCGTGAGATTCTGCTTTCTCCCTAGAGTTGGCGCTGACATCACACCAGCTAGCAGTCGACATAGCAGAAATATAACACATATAATTAATACATCTAGGTACATTATGTACTCAAATAAAATTAATTGGATCCATGAAATAATAAATCCGTCATTAAATGTATTGTTTAGACTCTAGAGTTCCTTTATAATGAGAGTTGAGACGTTGACCCCAACAACAATTAAAATATGTAATTTGATAGCACTGAAAATGGAAAAACAAACCCCTTATGAGAAGTAAAACCATATACCTATATTATATTATATACAAATATTAAACGAATTTGATACTTAATTTTATAATGTATTATATTATTTTATAATATAATTTATTATATCTGAAATATAAAAAAAATGTTATTATAACTAGTTCGTCACTGTGAAATAAGGAAAAGCTGTTAACTTGAATTTATTTGAAGCAAAGCGTCACTGGATTACGCAATAAGGTAGGCGATGTTTGGATCCTGTGTCTCAACTCTATACCCTATTATTATCTTAGCGTATGCTCGATTACACTAACCTCTAGCGCTTGAAAGTGAAACTAAACGCCGGCGCACAGAGAAACAAAACACAGGAAAATTCGCTCAGTGTCCATTCTTTATAATCCCTATTCGCTGGACAGACAATCCGTGCGGAATTTTAACACACAATGGTGGCTTCTACGACCAAGTTTATACACTCTGGGATTCGAAGAATAAATATACAGTCAATTCTAAAAGTGAAGAATTTCAAGGGAAAAATCGTTCCGGGGCCGGCTATCGATCCCGGGACCTCTGGTTGAACGTACCAGCGCTCTACCAACTGAGCTACCCGGGAACTCCACCCGGCACCGTCTCCATTTTTCCCTTTATATCCACACAACTCGCGTAGGCTGACGAAACGCCAGAGACCCACATAGAGTGCACACAATCTCTGTGTGACTTGGAATTGTGGTTTTCTGTTAACGTACACAGTGACGTATATATTATGCAAATCTAGTCTTTCAGGTAAAGCTCCCTGTAAAGCAGATTTGAATAATTTCAAGGGAAAAATTGTTCCGGGGCCGGGTATCGATCCCGGGACCTCTGGTTGAACGTACCAGCGCTCTACCAACTGAGCTACCCGGGAACTCCACCCGACACCGTCTCAACGCGAGTTGTGTGGATATAAAGGGAAAAATTGAGACGGTGTCGGGTGGAGTTCCCGGGTAGCTCAGTTGGTACATTCTAAACGTGTTGGATACCCCTAGAATATATCCTTATCTTCAGTAGTCCTCAGCAGCAATGTAGGTATGGCTCTTGCAAACTACGTATATTCAGAGCGGTTTCACGATAAAGACAATTCAAGAGTGGGGGGGAATGGGGAGAGAGACAGATACGATCAACGCGTTGTGCGAATTGGATGGTTCTGTAGTAGTGGCTTTGTTAACGTCGCGGTTTCTTCAAAGTTTGCCTACATATTGAAGACAACTTTACCAGTTGGATATCTCTATATTTAAAAGATAGAGAAGTTTTAACACACTGTGATAATAACATCGGCTTCAGAACACGTTTTGCCACCGTATCTCTCCGAGAGATGTAAAGTTATTCGGAAATCAGGACAGTTTTGAAATCGCTGAAGTTTAGTTAAGAAATAAGACTTGCATAGGAATAAAAACACCACTTCATTAATAAAAGAACGGAGTTTAAAGACACAATAATTGCTTCAACTGTTCTTTTTTTTGCGTTGGAAAATTGATTTCAGAATGAAACAAATGAAAGTTGTCCAGGCTATGTTCGAGAGAATATTTTAATCGGTTATTTGAGAAAAAAAAATAAATAAATATGGGAATTGCCCTACCCAGTGACATCAGAGACTGTCGGAATTTAGTAGTGTTCAAAAGCAAGTTTATTAAGCATTTTCTTACTGCGTAGAATAGGTTTAATTTTTACTTAATTGATAAGAAAAAATGTTTCTCTCTTCTTAAATTTTACAATAAACTGTCTAGCTTTTATTAATCAGTTAATCTTTTAGTACTTTGATTTTTATTGTATTTGTAAATTTAACATCAATTGTAATTATAATTGTAATTGTATTTTTAATATTGTAGTTGTAATCCTCTGGTAGAGGGGAAGAGAAGGCCTGATGGCCTTATCTCTACCAGGTTAAATAAATAAATGAAATAAAAATAAATTATTCGGTTGAGAAGCTTTTACAATCTAGTCTGCTATCAAAAATTCTGAAAATTACAATTTATAAAACAGTTATATTACCGGTTGTTCTATATGGTTATGAAACTTGGACTCTCACTTTGAGAGAGGAACAGAGATTAAGAGTGTTTGAGAATAAGATTCTTAGGAAAATATTTGGAGCTAAGAGGGATGAAGTTACAGGAGAATGGAGAAAATTACACAACGTAGAACTGCACGAATTGTATTCTTCACCTGACATAATTAGGAACATTAAATCCAGAAATGGTCCCGCGCCGTGGCGTCGCGGTCTAAGGCATCCTGCCTAGGACTCGCGTTACGGAATGCGCGCTGGTTCGAGACCTCATGGGGGAAGAAATTTTCTCATGAAATTTCGGCCAGTGTATGGGACCGGTGCTCACCCAGCATCGTGATGCACTTGGGGAGCTACGATAGGTAGCGAAATCCGGTTGCGAATACCAGCTATAACGGCTGGGGGATCATCGTGCTAACCACACGATACCTTCATTCTGGTTGGATGATCGTCCACCTCTGCTTAAGCATGTGGGCGTGAGGCCAGCAGCCGGCTGGTCGGTCTAGGCCCTTCACGGGCTGTAGCGCCACGGATTATTATTATTATAAATCGAGAAATGCATCTAGTGTGTTAGTTCGGAGGCCGAGACCTAGTTGGGAGGAGAATATTAAAATGGATTTGAGTGAGGTGGGATATGATGATAGAGACTGGATTAATCTTGCACAGGATAGGGACCGATGGCGGGCTTATGTGAGGGCGGCAATGATCCTCGTAGTTCCTTAAAAGCCATTTGTAAATAAGTAAGTTGTATTTGAGAAAACAAACAAGTCTATTTTCAGCCAAATCGAGTTTACTATGTTTCTGACTTTATTTTATGTATTTGCACGTCTGTAGGAGGAAGTAGACGTGTTAGCCTCATTTCAAGTGATGATACGACAGTATTTGCCTGACGAAGATAAAATCAAAAGATCTTATGAGGATATTTATTCTTGGTCTAGTCGAAAAGAGATGGCGCAACTGAGGAGCTGTAGTGTGGAACTTCAATAAGATATCAATACTTTCACTTTGAAACGATTTAGATTTTTTTCATTTTATAATATAAGGAACAAAATAAATTATGTCCTAAATTTGTATTTAAATAGCTTTTGTTCTCATTAGCTTCATATAAAACAAATACTAAGTATTATAATTGAATCAGGAATTTGCAAAAGGGACCAAGTCCATATTTTTTTGCAAATTGAGTTTATACTCGTTTATGGCTCTCCATACACTCTTTTTCGATTTCAGCTTTAAAGAAACCAAGTCCTATAGAATGTACACAATGTTGTGTATCAACATGTTTGGACTGTTATACATCCAGATCCATACAAAAAGGTTTTTTGCTGTTTTCTTAAAATTTACCTTTTCGGACTTAGTCCCTTTTGCAAATTCCTGATTCAACTTTTACAGCAAATGTTTAATGTATTTGAGAAACAACACATGTCCACGAACTTAACTTTAGGGCAACCTCGCGCTCTCAAATATAATTAAAGGTTGCTTTAAAATATTTAGAAATATTACAATTCAAATTAAAAATCCACCATAAAAAGATAAGAACGTGCATACAATATTTATAGGCTACAGAGAGTTTTTTTTGCAGTTTTCTCAAAACTTATAACTAACGACATAATATTATGTGGTTTCTCAAATAATCGATTCGTTTGAGTTCTTTTGCAAATTCATTTATTAAAATGTAATATTTTGTCATTGTCCACTATATAATCAACTACTACTTGACTTTACATTACACTCCAAATATATTCACCAATAGTTCTATCTTCATATACCTAATTGTGAATATTAATTTATTAAGCATGAAAATCTTTTAATATTAATTTCTATTTAATTCACGTATTTTCCTCTATTACATACAGAAACAGTAGTTGGTTCTGACGAATAAAATTTCGACATGCTATTCTGAAGTGGCTGTAAGGTTTAGAAATATCAAAATTACACAAATTATGGTTTGAACAACGCAATTTATTGGCATATTATTACTTTTTGATAATGACAAAAGTGATCATCTCAGTAACTTATGGTTTGTTGCAAGCTCACCCGGAAACTTACGTTACTTAATTTTAAAAATCTGAATCAAACTTTTTTGTAAAAAATAATTTTGAATTATATTCTGAAAGAGAATCTGAGGCGACATATTGGAAATAGCGGATTTGCAGAAGCTTTAGCGGCTGCAGACAGATAGGCCTAACTTCCGAATGTCGTCTCACATTGCAGTGTCGTCGTGATAGGCCTCAGGTCTCGCAGAGCATGAGAGCTTCGTTAGAACGGGCTCTAAGATTCCTAAAGTTCCTCAGGTAATTAAAATTTTGATTCTTTCTTGTTTCTATAATTCGCATTATTCTGAATGATATTCGTATATGGAAGAGGCGACTTGGATGAGTCAAACGACCCCGCAGTTACGATTGACTAATTCGTCTCTGGTGATCGGTCAAGTAACTGTGGTATACAAGCTTCTATTGAGCAGTACGCATTTACGAGGTACATCCAGAAAGTAAGTTTTCCGATTTTTTCCCCTTGAAAGTAATCGTAATTAGCCATGTCAATTGCGCATGCGTAACAGATCTATGACGTATCAATCATATGCCAGCCGGACAGGTCACGCCTGGTGCCAATAGCGTGGCAGCAGTGGTCCGAAATGGAAGCTCTTATTTCTTCTCCCGCCACCTGCGAGGTTCGGTCGGTGACAATGCACAAAGCATTGCGCCTGACACCCGAACACAAAATGCAACGTTTAGGAGCAGCACTGACATTTCTGCAACGGTATCACGATGACGGCGACGAGTTCCTCGACAGCATCGTCACGGGCGATGAGACTTGGATTTCGCACTTCACCCCGGAAACCAAGCAGCAGTCAATGCATTGGCGGCATAGTGGATCTCCGGTCAGGACGAAATTCAAACAGACGCTGTCGGTACGGAAAGTGATGTGCACGGTGTTCTGGGACAGGAAGGGTATTCTCCTCATTGACTTCCTTCCAAGAGGTGAAACAGTGAACGCTGACCGTTACTGTGAAACACTGCGAAAATTGCGACGTGCCATTCAAAACAAGAGGCGTGGAATGCTTACTGCAGGTGTTGTGCTCCTCCATGACAATGCTCGTCCACATACGGCTCGGCGCACAGCAGCTGTTTTGATGGATTTGGCTGGGAGTTGTTTGATCATCCACCCTACAGTCCTGATCTTCTCCCAGCGATTTTCACGTTTTCTTGCACCTCAAGAAATTCCTGTCCTCCGCTGAGCGTTTTGGCAACGACGAAGAGCTGAAGACGTCTGTCACTCTCTGGTTCCATTCACAGGCGGCAGAGTTCTACGACAGAGGGATACAAAAGTTGATCCCACGATACGACAAGTGTCTCAATTCTGATGGTGGCTATGTTGAAAAATAGCTGAAACATTGGTGTACCTGTTGCCAATAAATGTTTTCCTGAAAGTGTGTGTTCTTTTTTTTTTTAATAGGGAAACTTACTTTCTGGAAGCGCCTCGTAGATTCAATTACAGTCAGAACCTTTCAAAATTATAGGTTCGCCAGTAGGCCGTTTGATATGACTAAGTTTAAACGAATCTAGAAAGGAGAAAATATCATGGATTGGAAAAGTCATTCACAAAAAACAGATATAAGAATATTTTTGTAAAGTCCGGATTTCTAAGCACAATTAAACAGTAAAATAAGCAAGCAAATAAGCACGAAAAATGGTGAAAATAAGCAGCAAAATAAGCAAAAACGAAGACACGGAAACAGTAAAATAAGCACGAAAAATGATGAAAATAAGCAAACACGAATACACGGAAATATGATGATAAATTATTTGTTTCGTAGAACTCTTACCGTATAGTATACAAGGAAGGTCATCCTGACATTTTCCTGTATGAAGCTCCTGCGTCTCTCAGTGAAGAATGATTTGTACAGTGAAAATGCTGTTTGGATGTCGCATGACGTCACAGGCACATGTGAAAAGCACTATAGTAGTTCTTCGGTGAATTCCTCTTCAATATTTGTTTCTTCACCAGAAAGCTTTTTAAAAATTTGACACAGTGTTTTGTAACCGGAATTTTTCTGTAATACTTGACCGAGTTTTTGGAACGCAGTTTTTGCAACCCCATGTGTTTCTGTAGATAATGTTACCGAAATTTCGTCTATCAGAGAAAATGAATGTTCCAAGGAATTATTTCGAGCTTCCAATTGCTTTAAATGCATTAAAATTTCGGGTATTTTGGAGAAACGGCTATGGATGCACTGAATCTTTTCTTGGATGCCGTTTTTAGCAAAATATTCTTGGGCTGTGGCAATGCTGACTGCATCTTCTGCATTTAGGGAATTCAAAACATTTTCACTTCACTGAAATGTTCCGCGTAGTATGAAACAGCCTGTAACCACATACCCCATCGAGTTAAGGCTGGCTGAGGAGGTAAAGACAAATTTGAAAAGAGTTCACGAAATTCTTTAAATCTAATCGGTGACTTTATAAACACTTTTTTCACTCTGAAAACAAGAAGATCCACGTCTTTATACTGCCTAGTCGCAGAAGCTTGGCGGGGAATACCAAGATTCTCTCCTAATTATAACTGCGCAGTATTATTTCACAACATCCTGGGTCATACTCTAGCATTGTTTTCTTACGCATTCGACTGAAGTTAATTTTTTATTAGCCAATAAGAAAGGGAATCAATGATAAATGACGGCTAGGAGTGGAATATGCTCTTTTAAAATTACAGTTTTGGATAAAAATGCTGTTTTAATTAAAAATCACAAAATAAGTAAGCAAAAACGTTTTCCTGCGAAATAAGCATTTATAAGCGCTAACTAACATAGTTAAAACTGCTTATCTAGGTGTGCCTTATGAAGTATAACCTTTCTGCTTACCTTTAAAAGTGTGGAAAAAAATATGCACTTTGCTTAGAAATACGGACTTTACTTATAAATATGAGAGTAGACCCTTTCATGTGTACCGCATTTCAATAACCGAGATAAATTTAATGCTACAAGATTTATTTTTAATTTTCACCTCACCCCTTGGTTCCGTAAGATTGTTTTCCCTTCAGAGGAAAATCACAAAAGAATGCGAACTGGGATCTCTTGTTCAATTCTACGTGACCTAGTTTTTCCCTTTTGTCATATTTTGTGTTCCGCTAGCAGAACGACGACGAAAGGAAAATGGAAAGATATCAAAGTTTAAGCTCTGAAGTCACAGTGCCGCGTAAAAAGATTTCAGAACAAACACAAAAACTATATCTTAACTAACTGATACATTACTCTTTCCGAAGTGGTTCCCGTAGGCCTATTATTTGTGCAACATGAAAAAAATATTATGGAAATAAACTTTGTATTAGGATTGTGTAAGAAGTAGCTTCCATAGTTGTTCCATCATATTCTTAAACAAAGCCCTTTAACTGAACTTAAACTTTGGATTTTTAGGCTCGAATAGGATAGACCAGGGCTGGGCACATTACGTGATTCTGAGAAATGAGCGCTGTATGCTTTAAAGAGCGGGTCTTGGGAGCGCTGTGACGTATGCATACTGTACGTCATTCAGTGTCGGTACAGTGGTGACTCTGCAGTGTGATGGCGAACTTTGAAGACGGAGCTTCCGCTCATACAATAAAAAGCGGCCCGCTAATCCCAATGCTTTTAACGTATCACGGGAGGAGGAGTTCTTTTTCGTAGAGAGCAGTGGATTAGCAGAATGTTTAATTTGTCATAAAACAGTCCAACTGATTAAGGAGTCAATATCCAACGGCATTACTCTTTACAACATGCTAGTGAATATGACAAATACCTTGGTAATGAACGCCATAAATTAATAAAACAACTTAAAGAAAATGTTTCTCAAGTAACTTACATTATATTAGAGTATCTATTTGATATTTATATTGCATTATAAGTTATTATACATTTAGTAATATATAATTTTAAATTATACAAGTATTACGTTATACCATAGTATAGTATATTACAGTTCATGATATATCATATCATATATCATATCATATCACATCATATCATATATCATATATCATATCACGTCATATATCTAACATCACATTATATTATATTATATTATATTATATTATATTATATTATATTATATTATATTATATTATATTATATTATATTATATTATATTATATTATATTATATTATATTATATTATATTATATTATATTATATTATATTATGTATTAACAGGATGACAATAATGCACTTAGTGAATCGGCTATGAGAATTAGCTACAAAATTTGCCACGAAATTGCAAAGGAATTTAAAACATTCAACGACGGTAATTTCATCAAGCGATGTTTAATTATATTGGCAGATGAACTCTGTCCACAGCAAGTAGGGGAAGTGGAAGCCATATGCCTGTCTCGTAGAACCGTGGTGAGGAGATTGCAGTATGTGCGTATAAGTTATGTAAATAAACCTAATGATTTGTGTGTGTGCATAGAGCGAAGTTTATTTCATTAAATTAATAAGAGAGTTATAAAGTCTGTACTGTACAATGGATTGATGTAATATCCTTATAAACTATTATGTACTGACAGCCTGAATGACTAGAACAACCGTGGCTCTTGTTATATTAATGCAGGGAAGGTAGCTGTAATGTGAGTCCGCCACTGCGTGAGCGTTCTGCTCTGGCTTGGAATTGAAGTGCCTTGCGGAGCGAGAGCAGCTCTGGCTCGCTAAATGGAGCCGCTCTCATGCCCGGCCCTGCGGATAGACTGAAACAATTTTATGTAAAAATCCCTAAATGTATGCAACACTAGAAACTCTCGAGCGATGATATTGCCTAAAACTAGGTGCATTAAAGAGCGTATGATTCAGCATATGCTAAATGAACCTGAAAATCCGAGGTCTACTTATAAGTTAAAATCTTAAAAACACGCTCATGCTCATGCAGAGGTAACTTCATACGTGGGTCTAACTTCGAGAATATATTATTTAGTACTTCTTTCTTTCTTTTTTCAGTGTAACCTCCCACTTTTCCGTCTTACACGCCACTGCGTGCAAGGCAAAGAGAATCACTGAATCGCACACACTAGACATCTCCCTGGCCTTGTGTTTAGCATGGCACAGAGTCACCGCAGAAACATCACAGGACAATCACAAGACAACAGACGCATACCCAGTCCTATGGACGGAAGTTAAATTTCTTCCACTATGTACGCGCTATTCACACAGCCACAACAGCGGACCATTTATTACCTAACAATAGAATTATTCCGTATAAACATAGAGGGATCGAGAAATAAATGCTCACCATTTAAAATCATATCAACATATCGTTGTGATTTACATCTGACAAGATGCAGAAACTGTCCAAGTTTATGCAGCAATGGTTTAAAAACAGTTGCATGTCCATGCGCATGCGCACTAACGTTTATCGTGGAAACAAGCCTTCTTCGTCACAAGAAATGTGTATCTGGACATGTTGCAGAACTTTCTTTGTTGATCGACTCCTCCCAGAATCGGTTTTTCAGCAACATGGAGCTCCACCCCATTACTATGGAGCAGTGCGTGGCTTCTTGAATGCAAACTTTCCCAGTATGTTGATCGGAAGAGGAGAACCCTTGCCTGGCCACCTAGAACAACCAATTTGACGACCATTGACCTTCCTCTGGGGCGTTGTGACGAGTGTTGTGTATCAACGTGATACAGTTGACACTTTGGAAAAACTGAGACAACGCATTATAAATGCAGCTGCGCTAATCGCCCCACAAATGTTATGGAACACTTGGCAGAAGGTTGAGTACCTTTTAGAGGTGTTCAGGGTAGCTCGAGGAGCACACATCGAGTTGCACTGACCATTCTCCGAAGCTCGGAGAGTTTTTACATCATGTTATACAAAAGTTATGTTATAAAACCATTATTTATACTTTAAATTAGCATTTATTTCTCGATCCCTCTAAGCGGGACACGGTGTATATTCGGTCTGGTTTCTTTCAGTTCATAACCAATGTTTGCATTCAAGCATGTCTTCACAGGAGATGCTCAAAATAAATATCATGGACATTTCTTAAGTCGAATACTTAATGGCTCTGTATCAACTGTACGAATATCTCTAGCATCGGTGGATTTAGTGATAGCGAGATATTTCTTTAACGAGGCCAATTTCACGTTTCTCTGTGAGATTACCTGACATTTGATTTGTAGGTAAGTAAAACCTTCCAAATCCAAGAACGTAATGAGTGTAAGCGGGAGTCGAACTTACGCCCGACCAAAGCATATCGCTTAACTCTAACGAATTACTTCAATTACTTACTTACTTATTTACTTACTGGCTTTTAAGTAACCCGGAGGTTCATTGCCGCCCTCACATAAGCCCGTCATTGGTCCCTATCCTCAGCAAGATTAATCCAGTCTCTACCACCATATCTCACCTCCCTCAAATCCATTTTAATATTATCCTCCCATCTACATCTCGGACTCCCCAAAGGTCTTCTTCCCTCCGGCCTCCCAACTAACACTCTATATGCATTTCTAGAATCGCCCATACGTGCTACATGACCTGCCCCTCGCAAACGTCTGGATTTTATGTTCTTAATTATGTCATGTGAAGTATACAATGCGTGCAGCTCTGCGTTGTGTAACTTTCTCCATTCTCCTGTAACTTCATCCTTCTTAGCCCCAAATATTTTCCTAAGAACCTTATTCTCAAACACTCTTAACTCAAAGTGAGAGTCCAAGTTTCACAACCATACAGAACAACCGGTAATATAACTGTTTTATGAATTCTACTTTCACTTTTTTGACGGCAGACTAGAAGACAAAAGCTTCTCAACGGAATAATAACAAGCGTTTCCCATATTTATTCTGTGTTTAATTTCCTCCCGAGTGTCATTTATATTTGTTACTGTTGCTCCAAGATATTTGAATTTTTCCACCTTTTCGAAGGATAAATCTCCAATTTTTATAGTTCCGTTTCGTAGAATATTCTGGTCACGAGACATAATCATATACTTAGTCTTTTCGGGATTTTTTTTTTTTTTTTTTATAATAATAATATTTATTAATACTATACACTTGAGCTACATTAGGCATTGCAGCCCGAAAGAGCAGAAGCTCGTGCTCGGGCGCAGTTCAGATCAGTTATACAAAATATATCACAAAATTACGAGAGTTCATTGAGCACAATCACATTAATAAATGGTAAAATACATACAGCATGTAATAACAGGGTCTATATACAAATAGAAAATACAGAAGTACATGAATATTAGAGTAACAATTTTAACTCAATTGGCTTAAACAATTAAATAATTAATCTGATTTGTTTCTTAAATCTATGTGTGTTAAGTGTACTTAGCTCAGGGTAAGCTCTAATTAATGTATTATATATTTTGGGTCCAAAATTTCTGCTGTGTTTTAATCCAGCAGTTGTGTGGCATTTGGGAGTATTTAGAAAGAAACTGTAGTTTTGTCTCGTCTGGTATTCATGAGGATCATATTTAAATTTATTGTGGTTTTTATGGAAGTAAATCAGCAATTTTTGTTTATAAATTTGTTCTAGATTTGATACGCCAAATTCCTGAAAAATTAATTTTGTTGGGTAATCAAAAGGTTTATATAGACAAATTTTGATAATTCTTTTTTGGAGCAGATTTAAAGGACGGAGAGTCGATTTTGCCATTCCTCCCCAACCTAAAATACCATACTGAATTATTGATTGAAACAGAGCTAAGTACACAGTACGCAGAACATAAACAGGTAAATAAGAGCGTAGAATGGAAAATTTGTGGATTGTTTTACGCAATCTGTTACACAGAAAGGAGATATGCTTGTCCCATTTTAAATGTTGGTCAATAATAATGCCTAAATATTTAACTTGTGAGGATATACTCAAAGCGTTACATGAGCAAGTAGGTAGGTTACAATCATGTATAGTTATACTTATATTATTATTTATTTCTAGTTGCTCAAGGCCATGTGATGTTAATGAAAATGGTATTAATTTTGTTTTAGAAACGTTCAAAGAAAGTAAGTGAGCATCCAGCCATTCTTTAATAATATTAATACCACTGTTAGAATTTTGATAAGTTTCATTCCAACTCGAACCGCTAAATATAACCACAGTATCATCAGCATAAGAATACAGAGTACCAGAATATTTCTCAATGTCAATTTTAAGTAAATCGTTGATATATATTAAAAACAAAACAGGACCTAAAATCGTCCCCTGAGGTACACCTATATCAATGTTACGTGATTTACTAAGATGATCATTTATTTTAGTTGCTTGAGTTCTGTTACTTAAGTAAGATTTAAATAATTTTAAAGCAATTCCATTAATTCCTAATCTATCCATTTTATTCAAAAGTATACTGTGATTGACCGTATCGAAAGCTTTTTGTAAGTCTAGAAAAATTCCTAGACATTTATTTCCTACATCTAATTCTTGAATTATTTTTGAGGTAACTGCCATAATAGCATCATCAGTGCACAAATTTTTTCTGAAACCAAATTGATTATCATTTAGTAGTTTATTTTTTTTTTCTAAAAATGTTATTAACCGTGTTTTTATACATTTTTCAAATACCTTAGAGAGACTGGGTAATAGTGAAATGGGTCTGTAATTATTAAGATTACTTTTGTCACCAGACTTGTGAATTGGTATCACCACAGCATGTTTTAGGGCTGAGGGAAATACACCTTGAGATATGCACAAATTAAATATAAAGGCAAGTGGTTTAGAAATAGCTTCGATAATAAGTTTCAGGGTATTTGTTGTAATACCATCAATACCAGGAGCCACATTATTTTTTAAACTGTTTACAATATTAATGATTTCACATTCGTTTACAGGAAACATAAACATAGATGATATACTTTTATTATAAAGCTTATAGTGATGAGTACCAAATACTTTCTTTTTTATATTAGATACGATGTCATGACTTACATTAGTAAAATGATTGTTAAATTCATTTGCGATAGTTTCCTTATTTTCAATTGTTATTCCATTTCGACTTATAATTGTCTTTAATATACTATTTTTATTACATTGGGTGTCAGTAGCTTCGTTTATGGTCTTCCAAAATTGCTTTGGATTATTTTTATTTTTGTTAAATTTTTCAGAATAATATTTGATTCTCTGATTTCTTATTACATTAGTGAGAATATTTCTATATTTTCTGTAGTAATTTAATAAAACATTGTTTTGTTGGTCTCGTTTAACTTGCTTAGCTAACTTATCCCTAGATCGTATTGATTTAACAATACCTGTGGTAATCCAAGGTTTAATTTTTTTGTACTTACTTGAGAATTTGAGAGGGACATGATTAGAATATTTACAAATTAGGTTACAGAGTATTTTATAAAAATTATCGAAACATGTATCTGCGTCTTCATTGTAGAATATAGATTCCCAATTAATATTATTAATATTTGATAATAGGCTTTTATGGTTTATAATTAGCTTATAATTGTCCGAAGGTTCAGTGGCTTCTCTGCTAATACTTTTATTACTGATTGACAACAATGCAAAAGTCATATAATGATCTGTCATTGCGCTTGCATATACTCCAGGTATAAAATTTAAGTTATTTCCCGTTTTTAGGAAAATATGGTCAAGACATGAATTGGATGATGGACGAGTAATGGAATTTAAGTATTTCACGTATCCATATTCATGCATGATATTTAAATACGTGTTGCCAAAATTATCTAATCTATTTTCTAAAATTTGAATGTTTATGTCACCAAGAATAACATGGTTGATTAAATCTTTGTATATTGACAAGAAGCTTTCAAAATTTTTCAGAAATTCATTTTTGCATAGTTTTGGAGATCTGTAAATTGCAGTTAGGTTAACAAGAGTATCATTAATAAGTGTTAATTGAAAATGTATAGCGTTGCAATGGGAAATGTCAATATCACTTAAAGACACTACGATGTTTTCCTTGAAATATACAACTATACCATCACATTTATTATACTTATTACTTTTAACAAATTTTTTATAACCATTAATATCATAGCCAGAGTCATGATCAAGCCAGGTTTCAGTTAGAACTATAATATCAAAGTAAAAGGAAAAATTATTAAGTAAAACACAGAGTTCGGAAAAATTTTTGTTGATGCTACGAATGTTTAAGTGAAATATTTTAAGATCTGATAGAATATTGGTAATATACTCATTGCAGTGAAGTAAATCGTTAAAAACCATTGTGTTATTATTGTTATTAAATTTGCACTGATGGATTTCATTTAATATAGTATTACTAGCCATTTTTAAGTCAATTATATTGTATGATTAAACGTGGTTACCGACACAATAGTATTTACAAATTATTTACATCGTCAACATTAGTGATTTTACTCACGGGGCTGGCTTCATCTTTTCTTGCAAATATCTTACCGTCTCTTGTCCATACAAATTTATAATTCTTCAGTCGTGCTGCATCCCTTGTCTTGTTCAAAAGGTCTCTGGTCACTGCTGTCAGTTGGTCACCTGCTGTGATTTACTTCCAACCCTATCGCTTTACTTGCTTCAAGTAGAATTTCCGCATTTTCCCTAATCGTTTGAGGATTTTCTCCTAACATATTCACGTCATCCGCATAGACAAGAAGCTGATGTAACCCATTCAACTCCAGACCGTGTCTATTATCCTGAACGTTCTTAATGGCATATTCTAGACGAAGTTAAAAAGTAAAGATGATAGTGCATCTCCCTGCTTTAGCCCACAATGAATTCGAAAAGCATCAGATAGAAACTGGCCTATACGGACTCTGCTGTAAGTTTCACTAACACACATTTTAATTAGAGTAAAGTCGGGTGATTCCGATCGTTCACTAACGGCGGGTGATTCTGATCGCTCTGATTTCTTCCGATAGATGGCACATGAGTGAAGTTTGCAAGATGCACTGCGTATAGCTTCTAGCGTAAGTGTAGTATAGAGAAGAACAGTGTAAACGTGATTGTTGTTAGGCTTTAAAGAGAGATCAAAGGTAAGACTGCAATACGATTTGTTGTTATTCATATTTCCCTTCTTAAGAATAGAAGGTTTATATATTGAAAAATGCTTGTAAACCTTCAAATGCGTTATTACTACAACAAAATGAGTTGTTATCTACCATAACCTTCAATAACTTCTAATGAAATCATTCGACCAGTGCTGCCAACCTGTGAGTGAAAATGTTCCTACGATTGCGGGTGATTCCGATCGGGTTTAGGCGGGTGATTTCGATCGTACTGTACATCAAATATCTCTCGTTTGACAATAAATTCTTTTCGTTTGTTATTACAGATGGGCAAATATAAAGCGAAGAAGGTGGGACGATGGACAGAAAGAAATATGGATGAGGCTCTCGCAGCAGTTAGGGGTTGTATGTCTCTTAAAGAAGCAGCCAGGCAATTCAAAATTCCCTATACCACCCTTCAGAATAGGCATATGGAATGTATGGATCCAGTGAAAGTTAGGAAACAGAAAAGGGCAGGAGGTCATACCGTTTTTAATGATGAACAAGAGATTGAGTTGAAAACCCGAATTATTAAACTTGCTCAGTTTGGTCACGGTTTAACTAAAAAGGACATTAGGAAGGCAGCTTACACATTTGCAGAAAGTAACGATATTCCTAATAAATTTTCAACAAAGGAAAAAATGGCAGGCAAAGATTGGCTGACAGGGTTTCTGGAACGACATCCTGATCTTGCTAAACGGAAGCCCCAAGGATTGTCACAAGCTAGATGCGATGGGTTGAATAAAATAGATGTACAAAATTACTTTTCCCTTCTTGGACAGCTTTTAAAAGATTTGAACTTGTTTAATTGTCCTGAAAGGATTTACAATTGTGACGAAACGGGTTTTCCGTTAAACAATACGGCTCAAAACCACATAATTGCTAAGAAGGGATCCAAACAAGTAATTTCAAAAACATGTGTCGAACGAGGAGAAAATGTAACAGTCTTGGCATGCACCAATCCAGTAGGGAATTTCATACCCCCTTTTGTAATTTACAAAGGGAAGAGAAGTCCTTCAAAAGACGTCCAGATCGGATTTCCAAATGGCACCAAAGTCATCACCACTGAATCTGGGTGGATAACAGAAGACGCTTTTCTGCTTTGGCTGAAGCATTTTGATAGGTTTCGAGCACCAGGGCCTTCTGTTCTTGTTCTGGATGAACACATCAGCCACAAATCTTTGAGAGCCTTGGAGTTTTGTGAGAAAAAGCAAATTCATGTAATATGTCTACCTAGCCATACAACACACAGGCTTCAACCGCTCGATAGATCATTTTTCAAGCCTCTGAAAACCTATTTCTGTGAAGCAAGTAATAACTTTGTCCATCGCTTTTTGGAGGATGAGGGTCCAAGAAAGATTTCGAAAGTGACATTTGGTGGGATTCTCAAACCAGCTTGGTGTAAAGCTGCAACCCCAGGAATTGCAGAGAGTGGTTTCCGAACAACAGGAATCTACCCTTTCAATCCCGATGTTATGCAAGAGCATGAATATCTCCCAACATTGAGTTCCTCTGCAGCACCATCAACAGTGACATACAACGAAGACCTCAGTCTGCCATCTCATGTCTCACAACAAATCTCTGAGTCCGCAGAAATTTCAAGCATGACCCCCACAGCTGGTGCATCTATATGGTCAGATTGTAATACCAGAACTGTGGAAACACCTAGACATACTACCCACAAAAGCTTCAAATCCATGACGTCAGAAAGTGAAGTTTCTCCTACGCAATCCGTGGTTTCATTTAGAGATGTTTTGCCCTCACCAGCTAAGGGTAAAAAAACAGAAAAGCGTAAAAGACCTGAACAAGCAGCATGTGTACTAACATCTCCAGAATTCCTAGGAAATTTGAAAAGCAAAAGGATGTGTCTGGATACAGAGAAGGGAGTTTTCTCAACGAAACTCAAAGAAGAACCAAAGAATCTTGTTGGAAAAAAAGAAGAGCAACCAGAGCGTAATCATAAGTTAAAGAGCTTGATTTGCAGAAAACTAGTTGTTTCCAGCGATGACGAAGATGATAGTATTGAAATGAAGACTACAAGCCACGTAAGAGATGAGAATGTATGTCAGTTTTGTTTTCTGGCTTATGATGATCCACGATCTGTGAAGAAAGGGGACTGGATTCGATGCCAAGGAGCACAGAAAGAATGGTACCATGAAATTTGCGTCGGGGCCCAGGGAAGAAAGCAGTTTGTGTGTGGAAAATGCATGTAGAGAGTGAAGAGTATGTTGTGTATCTTCTATAAAACTATTATAAAATTCATATTTTCAGATTAATGCAGTGTATTAACTTTCTCACTTCCCCATTCCTGTGCTTGTCTAAACGATCGAAATCACCCGAAGATAGATCAGAATCACCCGCCAATGTCGGGTGAATCCGATCGGTTACAGAGTTTAACAATATTACGAAAATCTTTCACATCGATTTTCAAAGGAACAGATATAATTAATGCAAATTGTAGGGAAAGGAGGTGCCTTTCAGTGTATACCATTGTATTTTCATAATACAATGTACTTTACTCTCTAGAGACAATTTACACAAATCCGATCGGAATCACCCGACTTTACTCTAATCGAACTAGTTTCTTGGGAATACCAAATTCAATAAGAAAATCATATAAAACTTCCCTCTTAACCGAGTCATATGCCTTTTTGAAATCTATGAACAACTGATGTACTGTACCCTTATACTCCCATTTTTTCTCCAATATCTGTCGAATACAAAAAATCTTATCAATAGTCGATCTATTACGCCTAAAACCACACTGATGATCCCTAATAATTTCATCTACATATGGAGTTAATCTTTTCAAAAGGATATTCGACAAAATTTTGTACGACGTCAACAGAAGTGATATTCCTCGAAAGTTACTACAGTTAGTCTTGTCCCCCTTCTTAAAAATAGGTACGATTATGGACTCCTTCCATTGTTCTGGTACAATTTCCTTTTCCCAAATTGCAAGTAGAAGTTTATAAATTTCGCTAGATAATTACAAAAGGCTTTCCTTAAACACTACAATGTATAGTGCCTAAATATAAAAAAAATATCACTTTTCAGGTTACAAATGGTTCATTCCATGTTAACTGGTCTTATATCTAATTTTTTTTTCATAAAAGTCTATTTCTGCATGTTAAAATACATCTTTACACAACACGCTCACTAACGACACCTTCATCCTCGGCTTTACATAATCTTCGAGTCGCGTCAGCAACTTTAAAATCTTGTTTGCAGTAGTGTCTTAGAAGTATTCTAATTCCAAACTTTATCACGTCCATTTTATATTCTTTCTATTAATATTTGTCGACTATTACATGCTCACAATACGCAATAATATCCACAGCGTTCTGTGAATTGCATTGTATGACTAATGAAAATCATTAAAATTCTACAAAACACCAAACTTATAAAACCGATGTTAGTTATGAGACGACCTAATACTTCTGTATTTAAGCTTGCCTCTACAATACTAATTCATACGAGTTTCCAAGGGATTTCAATCTGACGTCTTTAAAAAAATCAATTGTTAGCTTAGTACGTTATAGTCACTTCGAAACGTGCAGATATTTGACGGATTTCATGGAAATCCCGTTTAATACACAGGCAAAATATTTCAATATTTTCGATAAACGTGCTACAGGCAAGGCTCTCAAACAGTGGTGTGTGGTGATAAATAATCCTGGTGGTGCACAAATATTTATTATGATTATGATTATCATATTATTATTATTACACCCTATTATTAATTATTATTATTATTATTATTACTATTATTATTATTATTATTGGTACTAACTACGACATAACTATTAATATATGTTATATAGGTATAATTTACATAATTTTGTTAGTCAAGAAATTGCAGTTAATCAGTTTCCTGTGTAGGTCCAGTAATAGCAATGTAAAGTGTTCAATTTCTATGCAGCACACCGTAAATAATATTGTTTTCGCTCTATTACGTTTTACGAGGGGGATCCAGGAAATAACGACCGTTCGCGCATACCCGCCGCGCAGCTGACTCCCCTTCCTTGTTTGAAGGTCAACCGGCTTCCTTAACATGTATTCTCATAATTTTGTGAGTACTGGTTGCAACAAGTCGCCATTGTGCATTTTGTGTTACTTCAAAATGAACGACGTGATTGATAATCCCGCCGACTGTGAGGTGAGGAGTGTGATTCGATTTTTGAATGCCCAACATTTGAAACCTGCAGAAATTTACCGGCAATTGAAATAAGTGTATGGTGATACTGTAATGAATGAAAGAAATGTGAGAAAATGGTGCGAAATGTTCAACAATGGGCGAACAAATATCCACGATGAAACTCGACCCGGACGCCCATCACTCATCACAGAAGACCTGATCATCCGCCCTATAGTCCAGACCTTGCACCTAGCGATTTTCACCTTTTCACTAAGCTGAAAGACTTTCTGGGTGGTACGCGTTTTGGAAGTGATGAAGAGTTGAAGAAGACAGTGAACATCTGGCTTAATGAACTGGCGGCAGAGGAGTATAACACGGGAATTCTAAAGCTAGTGAACAGATACAACAAATGTTTAAATGTAGGTGGTGATTATGTAGAGAAGTAAAGGAAGCTTCAGTTATGTAACAGACTTTGTTTTTTCAAATAAATATATTTTTTTTAATTATTACAACAAAACGGTCGTTATTTCCTGGATCCCCCTCGTATAACACAGTTCACACGTTCACAAACATTCGATACGTGTGTCGTCTCATCAGCCTTAACTGCTAAAAGTCAGCAGCATTCTTTATTTCTTTGAAATCTCATCATGGCATACATCCAAAATGGCTTATTTCGTGCTGTATAGTGTTTCATGTGCTTTCAAACACTGTTCCTCTTTCCAAATGTTCCTCAAGAGTGCGTCTAATTCAGAACTGAAATTGACGAGGCCAAGAAAAATACTAGCGTTTCAAGATGAGTTTCCGTCTTCGTGACCTCTTAAAGCCAACACAGAAGCTCCACAAAACCGCACGCACTTATCTGTTCTTGGTAACTTTATCATTGTGAAGTTCGACAGTCTCATTGAATGCAATTGTGTCTGTATGTTTGTTTGGCCCAATACTGCTAATTTAACATTATTGTTGACGTGTGCAGCTGAAGAATAGTGTTTTTTAATTTTCATTCATGTGCTTCAAATCAATCATATCTGCAGAACGATAATCAAAATTATGTAGTTACTACGCACAGTCCTAAATTAAAACAGAAAAATAAATAAAATTCATAAAACGCACTTATTTTTGTCAGTAAATGTTCGCCGTCGAACAATAGGCAAGGAAAACAAAATACAGCGTCTTTTATATTGCAGCCACATATTGTATTTTTCGTAAGTCCGAATGTTGAATTTTCTTGTCACTTCTCTATTACTGTTCTTCGTCACTTATAATTTTAATTCATGTGTAGGTCTACCCATCTTCTTTATTTTTATCTTTTCGTGTAAAGTTCTTACAGAAAATTACATATTTAAAAGATTTTGCACACTATTCATTGCAATATTTATGATAGAACGGGCCAACAGCTACTGCAGACAGCTTGAGAACACATCTGAAAGTGCTCCTAACCCCGCCTACGCACACTGTACTGCCTCCCTACCATGCTCCAAAGCCTGCCAATGAAACTCTACTACTGCGCATGCTCGATTGGAACAGTGTGCCGCAAGTGTCGAGCGGTAAACATAAGTCCCAGGCGTCAACAAGACCAGTACACGTGCAGTGTTATTTTTACATAGTATTATAATAAAGAATTATGCCGCTCACATAGTCTATGGCAGCTCATTGATATAACTTTAAAAACATGTGTTATTTGAAGAAGTGGTGCACTGCTCCTGTGCTCCTTAAGAGAAATCGCCACTGCTCTCATATGTCCTCACAGATAATAATTCAATAGATTCAAGCCCTGGGGAATGAGCGGGACAGGGAATGGGACCTCTATGACCTATTCATATGTTTGTAAATCGGTCATTCAAAACGTTTCTGGCTACACGGTCAGTTATCCGACTCAGCAGCATTGTGCGTGAAAGCAAAATATTATAAAGCTGAGTACACGTCCTCTTGTCAAGAAAAAGAACTGTAATGGTTGCCTAGTGTTTACAGAATCGAGAACGATATCTGCATATCAAGAACAATTATCGTTTATAAGCAGTTGTATTTAATCAGTTTACTGTCTCAGTTTGCAATCATAATTAATTAAACAATATTTGCCTGTAATCATTTTTGTTATGAAAGTTATTACCAATAAAGATAATACATCTCGCAAATGATATATTGCACAATAAACATTTTTTATCCCTAAACTTTTCTGAACTGTCTAATTATAACTAGTCCTTCCACTGCAGTGCCTTACGTGATTGGACATATTCTTTTCACTATAATATTATTACTGACATACAATGAAGGATTTGTTTGGATGGTACAGATACTTGACGCAGAGAAGCTGTTATGTAAGTGGTTTGCGAGTTTTTTTTTTTTTTTCAGAAATATTTTCCATACTCTATCGAACAAAATTATTGGATTAAAAAAAACCTTTCAGCATTTAAAAATACCGAATGACGTTCATGAAAAAAATATATGAGTTTGCTAGACATGATCTGAAATTGTACTTCAAAATATAAATTTAGTTAACCTCCTACTGAATTCTGGTGTAGTATACTTCAGAAATATTTCGAAATTTATAAATGTTCAGTGGAGAAACTCCTCTCATTTCCAACATCTGTGCGAAGTATGATTTTCGCGATATGCAGCAACAAAATCGAATACCGTCATCGCCTGGATGTCACACCAAAAACAGAATGTTTCAAAAAGTATGAATACAAACTGCGGGAATAGGTACAGGACAGTGAAACAAGGCAAAAAGTCCTAATAAACATGGGCCTAAAAACTAGCCGTTGTGAAATCTATGGGGTTTTATTAGGACCTACGGCTCGTCAGTATAGGTGCTCTGGGGTAACATAACATCCGATATGCACCGGAGGAAGAGAGCGTTTGACATGTGCTCAATATGTCCACCGTTCAAGAAAAGGCTGGCATCTACAACCGTACACGTTCGAATATCTCTGGCATGTCATTAATGCATGCAAACCATTGGCAATGCGTTTCCGGAGTTCGTTAACATTATCAACAGATTTGGAATACACAATACATTTCAAATATCACCAAACAAAAAATAGAGAGAATTGAAGTCAGGAGACCTGGAAGGCCGTGGTGTTAGTAAGCCATGGCTGACTGACCTGTTGCGGAAGCTTGTGCTTAAGAACTCTCGAACGTTCAAATGAAAGTGAGCCATGTCTACACTGTGTGCAAGTGAGAGCGTAACTACTTTCTACTCTTTTTAAAATCTGGTAATTCGATTACAATAGGGACCAGGTTTTCTGTTTCGACCGCTGTAGTTTTGCTTTGCAGTTTCTGTACTGAGTTTGTATATGAAGGTTGTATGTTTAGTTTGATAAAGAAAAAAAAAACAGTTTTCTGTGGTCTATGAAAAGTGTAAACTCCATTATGTCATATGAGAATTTGCGAGATAAACTCGGTGAAACGTTTGAATTTAAATTGAACGATCATGGAGCAGTGCTTGACAGAAAAAAAGTTTTTTCGTATTTATGATGCAGGAAACGTTGTTACTAAACGTAGAGCGGCACGTAATTCGGAGCATATGAATGTACTCACGTGTTTAAAATCATGGATGAAGCAGTATTAACTAGGTGAGTCTTCATACTTTCTGTTACTTATGCTTGTGTCAAAAATTCCCGGAGAAATTGACACAATAAGTTATAAGTCTCATAATAAATATGTTAGTAAGTAAATAAAATAGTTGTTTTGTAATATAACGATACAATACATACAGATATACAATATTAATTTAATACTTATGCTTGTCACCGAACACAAGTTAAATTTAACAATAATCGATTAAATCCAAATAGTTAATCGATTAAATACTTTGATCGATGAACAGCACTAATTTTTACATATGGAAAATTTTTTGAAGAAAATGTATATGAAGAATGACTGCGCCTAAACTGTGGTTGGACTTGAAGTAGCGATTTTCATGGCTTACTTCAGTCAATTTTTGATACTCGTTTAAGTCTACATGTTTAATAATTTCTAATTAATAGGGTATCAGTTTTGTAGTTTTTCTGTGAATGTATTCCTTTTTAGTTATGTAATTTTTAAAAACTTATTCAAAATTTCATTCGATAGAGTAATTTTAAACAATTTCTATGAAATCGAAAGTTCTCTAACGCTCGAGAATCTAATAGTAATGCGATGAATTCCATAGTTCATGAGATTCAGCCACACCTACATTTCATTATAAGAGCAGTAACTTCTGCTCAGATCTAAAATTTATAACGGAAATAGGTACTCACAAAATACACGTAGTTGGATTTCAGGATGATTCCGCGACATCGAAGAAGCAGCTTCAGAGAAGATTTCATAAGAAGACTTCAATCTCGTTGCCAAACTTGTAATTTTCCAGTCTTCGTGATGTACGATTGAAGTTGAACAATCTCTGTGGATTAAAGAAATTATAATTTCTATCTATTTACAGTCATTGCACACAAAGTGTTTTAGACTTACAACTTACTGTTAGTCAAAAATAAAAACTACAAATAAATACAGGATGGAAGGTAACCTTTTACAATCCTTCACACACACAACAGATCATGTCATTCGGGAACGTTTTGTCAAATAATATTTTTTTCATATGACCAATAGTTTTTGTAATATTTCGAGAAAACGAATGATGCAATGTTGCAACGTTGTAAACAGTAGCAGTGTTTACTTCGCGAGATCATTGCATCCCAGCATACTGAATGCCGCTCCAATCATCTACTTGGCAGGGGTTTTAAGAGGATATATACACATACTTACTTACAAATGTCTTTTAAGGAACCCAAAGGTTCATTGCCGCCCTCACATAAGCCCGCCATCGGTCCCTATCCTGTGCAAGATTAATCCAGTCTCTATCATCACATCCCACCTCCCTCAAATCCATTTTAATATTATCCTCCCATCTACGTCTCGGCCTCCCTAAAGGTCTTTTTCCCTCCGGTCTCCCAACTAACACTCTATATGCATTTCTGGATTCGCCCATACGTGCTACATGCCATGCCCATCTTAAACGTCTGGATTTTAAGTTCCTAATTATGTTAGGTGAAGAATACAATGCGTGCAGTTCTGTGTTGCGTAACTTTCTCCATTCTCCTGTAACTTCATCCCGCTTAGCCCCAAATATTTTCCTAAGCACCTTATTCTCAAACACCCTTAACCTATGTTCCTCTCTCAGAGTGAGAGTCCAAGTTTCACAACCATACAGAACAACCGGTAATATAACTGTTTTATAAATTCTAACTTTCAGATTTTTGGACAGCAGACTGGATGATAAGAGCTTCTCAACCGAATAATAACACGCATTTCCCATATTTATTCTGCGTTTAATTTCCTCCCGAGTGTCATTTATATTTGTTACTGTTGCTCCAAGATATTTGAATTTTTTTAATATACACACATACCGTGTTGTAAACAAAAACATCTGTTGAGAATGCAGTCAAATCAAAATTTATGTAATCGTAACATGTCAATTACATGAACTATGTTACTCGTTATCTATGATGAAACGTTCGTTATTGTATCGTTCCAGCACTAAATTTAGTACGAACAAACACGTAGTTTCCGTTACATTTTGAGGCAATTTCATCAATAATACAATAGAATGAAAAATTATGCATAAAACAAAATTAATCCTTTAAATACAGTGTTATTTTACATTTAGGATCACACAGTTGATTTCACTCAAAATCAATTACAATACAATGTTTGGAAGAAATAAACAACTTCGAAACTAAATAAAAATAATACACATTAATGTGAGGTACACTGTTAAATTTTGTACACTATTCTCTACAGTGTCTTTTAAAGGTAATGTTCAAAGTATCTACAACTTTCACACTCCTGATCCAGTTATCTGTCACGGTATAAGCGAGCAGCTGCGGCGGCATTGTGGCCAGTTTCGCCATAAATTAATAACATGTCCAGATACTCACGATTAGAAAACTGTGGCATCTCGTGTTTCAACTGCTTCGAATTGCACGTAACCTGCAACTGATGATGAAATGAATGTAAGCGTATCGTCCGCTCCGTACACCTAGCTCGGCCACATGGTTTGCGTACGTAAAAAACAGTGTTGCCAGCGTATCACAGTCGTGTTCCCATGCAATGTGTACACGAATATTAACGCGATTTATTCGAAATCTGTGTTATTTTCCATGTAAATAATACTGTAACATGACCATACATAGCTTACTCTATCATCCTACATGAGATAAAAATCCAATTTTGAGCAGTTTCATGAAAAACTTAATCGTAATTTCAAGTTACAAAAGACAATTTCTTTTCGAAAACCGTCCTTCTGGGAACAAAATATTATTAGACTTTCTTGTTTGTTGTAATTCGAGATATCATATCCCAGAAGGTTTGTAAAATGTTACCTTCCACTCTGTTTATATTAAACTTTATATTAAAATTTACAAATTCTCGTACTCAGTATTAAAAAATTCACTAATATTATAAAAAGATTTATCTATGAGCCAACCAGAGATAATTATTTTAAATTCATCCTTGCTCATATAAAAATAATGACAGGGAATTTTATTAGGTACTCTTAAAACTTAAAATTCTTCAAAGTTGTCTCTAGTCTTAGTCAATCTGTGATGAGGTATATTAAACAAATCTTTAAGTCTAATGTTATAATTGTGAAAGTCACTCCTCGTACCATACTTGTCGAAGTTTTGTTGACCAAATAATAATAATAATAATAATAATAATAATAATAATAATAATAATAGTAGTAATAATAATAATAATAATAATAATAATTCGAGAATGTAAAGGCCTGTTATAGTCATAATATTTTGTCTCTTAAACAGAGGACGGCAATGTTCATTCATACAGGAATTTGTGATGATTCTTACAGCTTTCTTCTGCAGTTTAAACACTTTGTTAATGTGGGTACTGTTCCCCCAAAGTAAAATTCCATTTATTATAATACTATTAAAATATGCTAAGTATGTGTCTTCAAATAATGTAAAGAGAGAAAAGCTTTCAGGTTTCTCAATAAAAACAATATATGATTAGATTAGACGGAGCTCGGAAGGCGGTCGCCTGATATATGCGCCGTAGCATTTCTGGCATGTGACGTCACAAGCTTGTACAGCAGAACCAATCGGAATCAGTCTGTAACAAGTACATCCCAAGTTCGTTTGTTCACGTGCGAGTGTTTCAATACATTTAATAAGTAAAACTAACATTTACTGTGTGTGTGTGTGTGTAAGATAAATAAATGGAAGAAGAGACTGTAAAAAGACAAGTATTGCACAGGCAGGTGCGGAAAATATTGTTTAAGATGTATAATTATTTTGAAAACGTTGACGAGCACAACGCTGTCGGCCATCTTGATGCTGGCTGCAACGTTGCCAAAGTGCAAGAAACGACTGCAGAAGCATGTGATGTGGGATTGAGAACCGTGCAAAGAACATTGTTAGTGAAGGAAAGAGGGTTTGTTTGGTGTCTTGCTTACAGTAATCAACGGCTAAGGTCATTATTGTCTTTTGATAATTTAAATTCTCTCCTGCGCTATTTGTATCGCACGTGCACGTGAAGTACGATGTGGCAATGTTGTACGCTACCTTGCCCTCTCCATCTGTCTCTCTCGACGCAAACGCTAGCAGACTACCGCCTTCCGAATTGCCGTCGACTCTAGTATTGTAGGGCCGCGGTAAGTAGCGAGCTGAGCTCCCTAGTCTGAGAATGACCCCTGATCACATATGTATGACATAATCGCGATAACAGAGCCGCCTTGACAGCGTTCTACAATAGCACTACAATACAAAAAACATTCGCTCTACAGATGAAGTGAATTTCCGCAAATGATAACAAGACAACTCTCTATGGCTATATTGGCAAACTTTTATTTATGCTCATAAGCTCATTACTGAAACTAGTGTGTACTGCACAAATTCCTTATGACGTTATTAAACATTAAGCAATACTTACTTACTTATTGGCTTTTAAGGAACCCGGAAGTTCATTGTCGCCCTCACATAAGCCCGCCCGCCATTGATCCCTATCCTGAGCAAGATTAATCCAGTCTCTACCATCATATCCCACCTCCCTCAAATCCATTTTAATATTATCTTCCCATTTACGTCTCGACCTCCCTAAAGGCCTTTTTTCCGCCGGCATCCCAACTAACACTCTATATGCATTTATGGATTCGCCCATACATACGTGCTACATGCCCTGCCCATCTCAAGCGTCTGTATTTAATGTTCCTAATTATGTCAGATGAAGAATACAATGCGTGCAGCTCTGCGTTGTGTAACTTTCTCCATTCTCCTGTAACTTCATCCCTCTTAGCCCCAAATATTTTCCTAAGAACCTTATTCTCAAACACCCTTAATCTCTGTTCCTCTCTCAAAGTGAGAGTCCAAGCTTCACAACCATATAGAACAACCGGTAATGTAACTGTTTTATAAATTCTAACTTTCAGATTTTTTGATAGCAGACTAGATGACAAAAGCTTCTCAACCGAATAATAACAGGGATTTCCCATATTTATTCTGCGTTTAATTTCCTCCCGAGTATCATTTATATTTGTTACTGTTGCTCCAAGATATTTGAATTTTTCCAACTCTTCGAAGGATAATAAGTAAGTAAAATATAAATATATACATAGACTGGCCACCTTGAATATTTTAAAATGGCACTTTCTTACTGAAAGTACATGGCTGGAAAAGGAATGCGAAAGATATAAATAAATGTTGGAGCACTGTAGGGGCGGTCAAGGTCTGCAATAGGCTGTGGTACCAATGTTGTTGATATAATTATGGTTTATTTAACGACGCTCTCAACTGTAGAGGTTATAGCCTATCAGTGTCGCCGGAGTGCCGGAATTTTGTCCCGCAGGAGTTCTTTTACATGCCAGTAAATCTACTGACATGAGCCTGTCGCATTTAAACACACTTAAATGCCATCGACTCGGCCGGACTCGAACCCGCAACCTCGAGCATAGAAGGCCAGCGCTATATGTTGTTGTTGATTTAATTTATAGTTTATTTAACGACGCTCGCAACTGCACAGGCTATATCAGCGTCACCGGTGTGCCGGAATTTTGTTCAGCAGGAGCCAGTAAATCTACTGACATGAGCCTGTCGCATTTAAACACACTTCAATGCCATCAACTCGGCCGGAATTGAACCCGCAACCTCGAGCATAGAAGGCCAGCGCTATAAGTTGTTGTTGTAGTTGTTGTTGTTGTTGATTTAATTTGTGTTTTATTTAACGACGCTCGCAACTGCAGAGGCTATATCAGCGTCGCCGGTGTGCCGGAATTTTGTCCAGCAGGAGTTCTTTTACATGCCAGTAAATCTACTGACATGAGCCTGTCGCATTTAAACACACTTAAATGCCATCAACCTCGGCCGGGATCGAATTTGCAATCTCGAGCATAGAAGGCCAGCGCTATATGTTGTTGTTGATTTAATTTATGTTTTATTTAACGACGCTCGCAACTGCAGAGGCTATATCAGCGTCGCCGGTGTGCCGGAATTTTTGTCCCGCAGGAGTTCTTTTACATGCCAGTAAATCTACTGACATGAGCATGTCACATTTAAACACACTTAAATGCCATCGACCTCGGCCGCGATCTAACCCGCAACCTCGAGCATAGAAGGCCAGCGCTATACCAACTGCGCTACCGAGGGCGACGTTGTTGTTGTTGTTGTTGATGATGATGATGATGATGATGATGATGATGATGATGATAACTTAGTTCATTATTTATTCGAAGTCTTCAAATATAAATCTACAGTTGGATGGTTCACTTTTGCAGATAATTTGACAGGTGTTATTTGTTTTTAAAACCATCTACAGTGTTCAGTATATAGCTAATTTACCAAATTATTTCAATGAAAAATAGCTTGTAAATCAACTTTGAAATTTCTGAATTACAAGTAATTAGGCGTACTATCAGCGTAAAATTTCCTTAGAGGAAAAAATAAATAATCGACTTAAAATTTATTTTTAAATAATGCGAATTATTGATGAAACAGCAATGACCTGTAATGACAGTAGAAATAAAGTCTTAGCTCTTTTTACCAGGAGTTGTTTCAATGTCATCTGGTCGCTCGCTAGCCATTTTCCGGATTCTCATGACATTTGCATTACTAACGCTGGCGTATTTAGCAGCTCTGGACGTGGCCTGCCTTAGGGGAGCGATTAGCCTTTTGTTTCGAGCCTCTTCGTCGCAACATTCTATTATATTCTTTATAATCTTCCTCTCTCTCTACTATGTATTACTTGGCCACGCCGTCGAGTTGATCTTAGTTGCTCCATTGCTAAATACAAACTGTGAGGAGGTAATGTTTTCGTACTGGTGATACTCAGTGTTATCTGAGGTCCGCAGAATGCACACAGAGGTGACGAGGTTGTCATCTCTTTTCCCCACTTCCCCGCTCTCAGAAGTCTCTACTTACCGCGGCCCTACAATAGAAGATTGCTGAGGTATTTCAAGAACGTTTCATGTTAGTCTAATGTTTTGATCAGCAAACAACAAGTTATGTCGCAAGTGTTGTGAACTGGCGTTTTTGACGCTGGGCATTATGCGTTCTGTAATTAATTTCTGGACGTCTGCGTAGTTTGGCAACAGCGCATCGCCGACTCACATACGAATATTCACACACATACTTGGTCTGAATAATAGCGTTCCACCTCTTACACTGCAGACTGTCTAATGGCAGGAAATGACGATAGTGTTAATTTATTTAATTTGCAAGAAAATCGTGAATTCTATCTTAAAACTGCAAAGGGATAAATCATTCCGTATCAATTTCTCTAATGATAAGAGTAAAAATCAGAATCGTACTCTTAGTAATTAACGAGTAAAACAGTGTTGACATTTATGGGAAAATTATTTCTTTGTGAGAAAAGTATTCATTTGGGACTAATACTGTATTAGAATTTTTGTTCTACTCCATCCAAGAAATAAGTTGTTAAAATCTGCAGAGTTATATTATTTCCACGCTGTAAGCTCATACAGGGTGATTAACGACTAATGATCCACGCTTTAGGAATCAGTTCTAAGGGCCACTTTGAGCATAAAGTGTCACAGGAACATAGATCTCCCTTATCAACCGTTATAGAGTTACAGCTGATTGAATCCTACGGAAGCAGCAGTGGTTTTGAGCAGAACTAAGAATTACTTACTTAAAATATACAGAAATATTAATTCAAAATACTGTATTAATCATAAAATAAACATAACTCAGTTTAGAATCAGATTTTCAAATATGCCTCCTTCCACTTCAATGCACTTGGCCGCACGGATATGAATGGCGCTTAGTGTTCCGTCCCTCGTCATGACTGTCCCAGATAAGCGCAGTTAATAATCGCCAAATTGCCTATCTTCCCCTTCACCCCCGTACTTCACTTCACAGTGCAACCCTCTGTCTAGTTTACGTTCCAATGTTTGTATAGCTTGCAAGCAACTCCAAAGCCTGATTCATAGTATAACGTTTGGATTTTTAAGAATAACTTTGAAACTAATGTTAATCGGACCCATGTCCGTATGACTCTTTATGCTCAAAATGGCCTGTAGAACAGATTCCTAAAGCGCGGATCATTATTCGTGAATCACCCTGTATAATTGAAACTCATTATTACTTTCTAGTATTAATTTATACCGTACAGGTAACGCAATTGACTTCTGGCCTATTAATTTCTTGCATAGCCATAATGTTAATCGTGAGTGAATTAATTAGGATTTACTTAATTCTTTTCATTTTCTAATATTTAATTTGTAGGCTACATAATATTTTCGTTTTTTTTTAGTGGGTTATTCTACGACGCTGTATCAACATATCAGATTATTTTGCGTCTGAATGAAATTAGTCCGGGATCCAGCACCGATAGTTTATCCAGCATTTGCTCGTATTGGATTGAGGGAAAACCCCGGAAAAAAACCTCAACCAGGTAACTTACCCCCACCGGAATTCGAACCCGGGCCACCTGGTTTCGCAGTCAGACGCGCTAGCCGTTATTCCACAGGTGTGGATTTTCTGTTTTGTTTTGTTAGCTCTTGATTATTTTTAATGTTCTTAGAGAACTGTTTAGTTAGCTGTACTTATTTTGTAATTATTATTTTAAATGCACATTATAGTATTCATTTGTTTCTGGCTGAGTGGAAGAGAAGTCCTTATTTATTTATTTTATTCACTCACTCACTCATTTATTTATTTATTTATTTATTTATTTATTTATTTATTTATTTATTTATTTATTTATTTATTTATTTATTTATTTATTTATTTATTTATTTATTTATTTATTTATTTATTATTTTGCTAATAATTGTAACTTAAAATATAATATATACAGAAAAACTTTAGCTCGCCCCTGAAAGAGTAGAACTCGTGCTCAGGGGCGGATTCCTGAATTGAAATTAATAATTATACAATACAATTTGTCTTATGTCTACTATGCAATTATAGTATATAAATTTAAATTTACAATTTTTCAATTTTTATAAAATCCATACATAACTTTTTTAAATTTAATAGTAGAACTATTAGAATTGACAAGATTAGGATATTTAAATATAAATTTGTTATACATTCTTGGGCCTAAATTACTACTATGATTAAATACTGTAACAGTGTTGCATTTTGGTTCAAACAATCTTAAAGAATTCATACCTTTTGTTTCATAACTATGAGAATACAATTCAAAATTATTTCGATTTTTATGTACGAATTTTATTAATACAATATAATAAATTTTTCTTACGTTAAGCACATTAAAGTCTAAAAAGAAATTTTGAGATGGAAAATCAGTAGGTTTATGAAGACATATTTTAATTATTTTCTTCTGTAATAAATAAAGTGGATTAAAATTGGATGGCCTTTAACTCCGAAACAATAAATGAGTGAGTGAGTGAGTGAGTGAGTGAGTGAGTGAGTGAGTGAGTGAGTGAGTGAGTGAGTGAGTGAGTGAGTGAGTGAGTGAGTGAGTGAGCTTCAGTCAAATTCGCCGGCAATTCTCGCCCAAGTTGAATTTATACGTTCAATGAGAACTGCATTTGAAATCGTACCTTATGCTCCTACATGTTCCGAACGTGACTGTTTCACCGAGGGATATGTATTCTAACCAGACGGCTTTGCACGATCATCCGACTACGAATCTTCCCTCCTCTCTCATCCCTTTCGCAATTCTCTTATTACCCTAGCAACGTGGAGTGTAAACAGCTTTGCCCGTTTATAAGGTCTCTTTATTGCGTTTTATTAAAACAAGAAAAGATCGAGCACGTGTCATTATAGTTTCCAATCGATAGCGGAAGGGTGCACTCCCCCACCCTCGAGTTCGCCGCGGGGGTTGTGTTTCACGCCTTAATGAGGAGGGAAGAGAAATTATAGCTTCAGAAACAGTTGTTTATAGTGCAGGTATACACAGACTGTCTTTACTGCCTGTTCATTTATATCGAGTAATTATTCGAAGAGTAAATAATTATCTCATGTCGTTGGACAGAAAAAGACATGGCAGAGTCTGCGGGCCACGTGTGCGTATGTAGTTAAGTTTGACTTCTCTACGGAATATAAATTTTATAGAGAAAAAGTAGCAGTGGAACCAATATATACATTTTTATTTATTCATTAAAGACATCAGCTCATAGAATTTCAGTGACCACAAGGGTCCTGAATACAATAAACATGTATAGTATAATGTGATTTGAATTTTTTTTATTTTTTATTGGGTTATTTTACGACGCTGTATCAACATCTAGGTTATTTAGCGTCTGAATGATATGAAGGTGATAATGCCGGTGAAATGAGTCCGGGATCCAGCACCGATAGTTACCCAGCATTTGCTCGTATTGGGTTGAGGGAAAACCCCGGAAAAAACCTCAACCAGGTAACTTGCTCCGACAGGGATTCGAACCCGGGCCACCTGGTTTCGCAGCCAGACGCGCTGACTGTTACTCCACAGGTGTGGACTGTGATTTGAAATATTAAAGAAAAAAGAAGAAAGTTAATTGTTGAAAGCAAATAATATAAGTGGATTAATTGAAATAGAGATGATGAATAACATTTGATATATTATGTAATATATATATATATATACATACATACATACATACATACATACTCTACATAGGATGATGGAAACTCGAGCTATTATTGTTAGCAAGTGGTGGTGATACTACTACTACTACTACTACTACTACTACTACTACTACTACTACTACTACTACTACTTCTTACTGGCTTTTAAGGAACCCGGAGGTTCATTGCCGCCCTCACATAAGCCCGCCATTAGTCCCTATCCTGAGCAAGATTAATCTAGTCTCTACCATCATATCCCACCTTCCTCAAATCCATTTTAATATTATCTTCCCATCTACGTCTCGGCCTCCCCAAAGGTCTTTTTTCCCTCCGGCCTCCCAACTAATTGGATTCGCCCATACATGCTACATGCCCTGCCCATCTCAAGCGTCTTGATTTAATGTTCCTAATTATATCAGGTGAAGAATACAATGCGTGCAGCTCTGCGTTGTGTAACTTTCTCCATTCTCCTGTAACTTCATTCCTGTTAGCCCCAAATATTTTCCTAAGAACCTTATTCTCAAACACACTTAATTCCTTTGCTGTGGTCGTGCCGGAGAATCAGTCCCATTCTAAGGCTTATTGTTAGGTTTCGTAACAAGCTGTTTTTTACGGTGATGGGTTGTTAGCCCTTCGCCCAACCCCCAAGCTGGAGGACCAGTGGATGATACTAGTAATTATTTATCACTTACGCATTTATTTACTTATTCACTTATTTATCTATTTACGTGATTATTTATTAGCTTATTTAATTACTTACATAGTTGCATACTTGTGTTTATGTTTGTTTTTTTTTGTTTGCTTGTGTGCTTGGTTATTTATTTATTTATATATATATATATATATATATATATATATATATATATATATATATATATTTCTTTATTTATTTACTTACTTATTCATCGGTTTGTTTATTTGTTTGTTTGTTTGTTTGTCGTTAGGTTTAATATTTATTTACTTTTTATATCGAGGTTTCCATACTTCAAATTTCTCCCCTGAAAAATTGGACGTTGATTAGCAATAGTTTCGAGATATTGGCCATTGAAATAAATCTGTTTTTTGCAAAGCATTTTATGCAAGAAGTATTATAACATTCATACTATTACAAAAAATAGCACAAATAATACCAAAAAGGCTAACCGATTTTTAATAAGAGACCAGCAGTTGAATTAATATTTCAAAGTAAAATAAATAAATGAATTTTATGCAATAAACGAATTTTTGCTTATAAATAGCAGGAAAGTTCAAATATCACATTCTTGATTTTTTCCGAGTTAAATTAGCCTGCCAGTAACAGATATGTGCAAATATCTTTTTTTTTTTTTTTTTTCAAATTGTCGGTTGGTCTATTACTGCGTAACTCCTCCAATTAATATAACTTCCCTTAGCACTTTATTTCCTTTTAGTGTAAATTCCCATTTATTCTTAGGTTCTACTAGGCCTGCTAGGGAATTCGAAAAGTAATAGCAACATAGTTATTGTTTCTCAATAAATTTATTTAGATTGATTTTGGCATTACGTAATTCAAATATAGACCCCTGCCATGCCAACAGTAGCCTACATTGACAAATCCTTGGAAGACGGCGGACTCTATCTGAAGCATCATTTCTGGTTCTCTTTTTATTGATCGATCTAAAGCTGTTCGGATTGAAAGCGAATACCTCTCTTCCACCCATCTTGTAATAGTTCGGTATGGTAGAACTTCTCTCCCACAAGTGACACCAACAAGGCATCACTCCTGAGACAACTAGACCAGGAGATAATGAAATAGAATGGTTGGTTCCTTTCCGCCTCCATTACATACATCCCTGACTAGATACATATTACTACGCTTCGTATTCCAGCTACCTAAAGACTGAAGTTAAAGACACATTGGGTATATAGTACGCTAAACACAGGTGATGCAACAGATAAGAATATAAACAAACAAGTCTTTTTTTTTTTGTGTCCGTGGAGTACAGTCAACTCCCGACATTCTGAAGCTATACTAGTAAACACATGCTTGAGCCGTGATGTTCATTTTCGTCGTGATCTTCGCAGTGAATAATAACGTGCATTCGTAAGTTACGGAACTTGAACACATGCGGATGTCACTTGAAATGATTTTATATTGCATGATATTCTTTCAATAACACATGAAGTTATTGGTGCATGATTTAGTACAAGTTATTCCTACTGTCTGATATTTTTTCATGTTTCATTAGGATATTGCATATGTCGCGCATCACTGAAAAACCACTAATTTTTTATGTATTTTCTAGAAATCCCCTGAAATGTAGATTATTTAATTTGTTAATTGGGATGTTGGCACTGAACATCATGGTAGGATACATAAAACCATGCTAAACGTAGAGTTAATATCCAAATAATTTTCAGATTTTGATGGAACTGATTCTTTTGGACTACGTTCAACATAATTTCGTGCCTTTTGATATAATTGCAGTGTCTTTCAGTGCACTGTTTTTTTGTCACTTTTAGGTTTATTTTACACAATCTATATGTAATGTTATCTATATTGAGAGTGAAAATATTAGTTCAAATATCTTCAACTATGCCCTGCAATATTACACGCTTGAGCGTCTTACCTAAGGCATTTTACCTCTGTAATGAACCTTCAATCAGCCACAAAGATGTACAGGGACATCATTTTATTTTTACTAACATTTTTAATATTAACCTGGCTATACCTTTAGAGAACCGGAAACACAGTTTGCTACCCCCTTCCACGTCTGTAGTTCGATGATACTTTGATACTGACGTAAAACACAAACAAATCACTTTACTAGGTATAGGAGGGAAGAAAAGTACTTCATCCATTTACGTAAACTAGGAAATATCGCGATTTTGAGTTCGATAATTTTCATTAGGTTTTTGTTTAATCAAAATACAGTACTATATTAAGAATAAGTGCCTTTACTCACGAAATGAGTTATCCATGCGAACGTATTCATTATGCAGTATATATTATACTGTCTACAGCACATTAGCGTACAATATAGAGAAAGAAGTTAAATTGAAAAATAATCATAATATGAATATTTAAACACATTTTTGAAAATGGTGGCCGTTCATTTCGATACAGGCTTCAGTTCTTTTGTGCATATTATCGCACTATAGACTATTGCATCTAATTCCAATTGCCAGTTTCGTCCTTCGTACTGGTAACTCATGTTGAAATAATTCTGCACCTACTCAAGAAAAGAGTACCTTACGTACTGTAAATTCAATCTTCACTTCTGCCTGACCCGCACAGATAAAATTACTCAGACATGCTATCTACTGTCCGTCCAAGTGGTTATACCGCAGGATCTTAGAAAGGGAGGAAATCACGTGACAGTTAATTACTTAACGAGGCCCTATTATTTAAGTTATTTTAAACAGTTGTATAATATTATGTAAACGTTCAATTTCTAACACAAATTAATGTTTTCAGAAAAGAGCTAAGACAGCCCAGCTTTTACAGAGGGGCGAGGAGAAGCAGGTGGGGGAAATCGGGATGCGACGTAGGCAAACGGACAGTACTTGTGCGAAAATATGATTCAATATTGAAAGCTCTTTCGTCACTGGAAAACACGAACATATTTCTGGAACGTACTATACTCACTAACTCAGTGCTGTTTACTATATGCGGCCTTGATTCTGTGTGGAGGACAGTTGGGACTTCATTAGTAGAAGGGGTGGGAGGGAAGTACATTCGAAAACTCAGGTACAATAAAAATTGAAGTAAAAATACAATGATGTCCCTGTAGTTATTTAAATAATACGACTAGTAAGAGCAGTGATCGCTAAGACTACTCACTGTGACTGCGTCCCGGCTTTGACTTGTTATAGCGAAAGGCAGAGCGTGCATAACTATTTTATAAACAACCATACCTATACCTATACCTGCTCTGTGACGTCACATATACTTCGAATCAAGCAACTTCATTCCAGCTTATAGGTAGCTGAATTACGAACCCTACATATTACCACAGTCTAGTATATACAGTCACGAAGCTCAATACTTACTAAATACGCAAACGTAGATAGTTGCTAACCACTAAGGTCGCTACTATCGCCTCATCACAGACCCTTTCCCCAGCAGACGATAAAATGTATTGTACTTTCGATATCGTATTCTTTTGAAAAAATTAACACCTTCCTTCCACTATTGAAATGTGAAATACATAAGGTTTATATATTATTTTCATAAAGTATATATTATATTTTATAAACTCACCTTCCTGGATGTAGTGTATGTAGCTCAGTGAAATATTATATTATAGCTTTATTGCGTATCATTGCTAAGTTTTATTTAGTGTAATGTGTCCACAAGTTCCGTTTACTTCTTGTTGCATAATATGTTGCAGAAATAATTACAAAACTGTGTTATTTTAATGTGAAGAGAATTTTACTCGTTAACATGCTCTGTTCGCATCAACATTTTAAGTTTAGAATGGAAGCTATTTTGTGGTTCAATAAAAACGAATTTATATTGTGATTTTAATTTAGCACATCTACCTTCCTCAATTGTAGACAGAAAATTTACCATACCACTCCTATGAAATTAATGTGCGTACGATTGTGTTACTTCGTCTCTTAGGTAGTAGATAAATACAATAATTCAGTACTCAATTGTAGTATTAAAATACAGACAAATAGAATGTAACGGATGTCATACATGACATTATGTTTAATTATAATGTATAATTGCGAATATAGGAATATAAGTTAAATATAGTAAACATAACCTATACTTTCCATATGACATAACATACATATGTAGTGGCAGGGCATTGGAGATCACTAAAATTAGACAGAAATGGGCAACTGGTACAGTAAACGTAATCTATAATTTCAACATATCTAAATATTCGTGCGGTGCAACTGAAAATTATTGAATCGTGCGTAAATGAATGTACAAGAATTTCGCAATATATAATCGAAATAAAGGCAGGAATTACACATACGAACAACGTAATTTTCACACCAAAAATAATATTATACCTTAATTTGTAAGGAATTATGTCTGAAGTGTCTCCTAATCATTGCTTTAAATTTTATTAATGCAATTACACTACATTTTAGAGAAATATATGTTACTCTTTATGCATTCCAATTAATTTATATGGTTGAAACGCCGCCCTTCGTGATCGGGTTAAGCGAGTCACATGGTCTGCCTTACGGCCTGTATTAGATTACGATGGCAGTGACACAGTCTATTGTTCCTAGTACTCACAGCGCTCCAAGCGGCTAGCAACTATCGTGAGAAATGCAAGAAATCACCCTAAGCTTCGTGACTGTATATAGCAGACTGTGATATTACACTAATCAGACTTCAGATTTATACAAACAATTGTTCTTCCTCTGACACTTATCGTCAAGTGAAATGTACTGCCTGATAATAGATTTAATTAGTTATCAGCCATAACCTAATTAATTTCACTCCGGCACCTCTCAGATCATTGGTTGGTGATCTGCGAAGGGCACGAGTCTAGTAACATGTGGGTATGCCTCTATGAAATCTGTGTACTCAGCGAAACTTTGCACAGGAAACTGGTTTGAATGAGAATTGTTGGAATGTCACAGGAGAACTGGAGTACCCGGAGAAACTCGTTTTGTCTGAATCGCGGGCTTTTTTTTTTTTTTTTCGTTGTTGGTAACTCTATAGCATCTATTAGATGCTTTATGGTTGTGCTAACAGATGGAGTTACTTGTCAACAATGTGACGCTGAAACGTGTGTTCAGGTTACTGCCCAGCGACAGTCCTGACGTATTTTTATATTGTGATGATTGGTTAATTTATATAACCCGGCACACTCACATTCATACAAATTCCCAGACTCTAGACACCCAGGGAATTACTCTTCTTCAAGAAAAATTCACCGAGAAATTAGCCCGGGAATCGAACCCGTGACCTCCTGATCTGGAAGCCAGCATGCTGACCAACAGACCACGGAGGCAGTCAAATCGCGGGCTTTTCCAACACAAGTTATAAATGCAGGGTGTATAAACCAAAATTTGAACTCGGACCCTCTGACTTATAAGCCCAGTGTGCTTTCGCTGAGCCAAAGAGGCGGTTAAAAAAACACACACACAAAATGAAAACACAATACGTCTACACTGATTAATATATTATAAACATTTTGAGAGACAACGCATAGGACGGAGACCAGAAATGTTTTGGGAATCGTTGTAAACAGTGAAAGCTCTCGACTCTGATGGATTTTGAGCCGTCGTTCAGCGGGACACCGTGAAGTGTGAACATCATTCAAGCGCATTATGTACAGTAACCAAATCGAGCCGCTGGGGAGGTTGTAATAAAAAGCAGGTTGTAAAGTCTTCCTCTTTGTGAGGAAGGAAGGCCCATTCTGAGGAGAGTTAAGTTTTATAGCACGTAACACAGCGGAAGTGACGGCAAGTAGTGGGACGATGAGTTCCGGCTCCTGTGCGGAGTAACACCTCGATTACCAGCTTCCCTCATCCGAGAGCATATTCCTTGTGAAACCATTGGAAGAGCTTCAATAAAAGTGAATTTGATGGGAATTTGATACACAAACACAGAACTGCACACTTGCACCTATTTGCGTATACACGTGGGCATGAATTTGTTAGATAATTTGATAGACAAACTATACACTTACACCTATTTACGTACACACATGGGCATGAATTTGTTGGGGAATTTGATAGACAAACTATACACTTACACCTATTTACGTACACACATGGGCATGAATTTGTTGGGGAATTTGATAGACAAACTATACACTTACACCTATTTACGTACACATGGGCATGAATTTGTTGGGGAATTTGATAGACAAACATACTGTAGAACTACATTTTATTGCGATGTACCGAAGTACATATTATATTTCCGTGCAGGAATTGTGCGTTACCATATGATGGATGGGTGGAGCGGAGAAAAATTCTCTCCGGTACCGGGATTCGAACACGGGTTTTCAGCTCTACTTGCTGACACTCTATTCACTAAGCCACACCGGATTCCAATTTCGATGCCTGATTGAATCCTCTCAGTTCTCCGCTCCACCCATCCTTCATCATAGAACTACACATTTGCACATATTTACGTACACATATGGGCATATAATATTATCGTTTTTATTCAGAACAAATATAGGGTCTCTAAAAAGTAAGAAGTAAATTTAATTGTTTCGTATTTTCTTCAATTTCTACACAATCTTCAGAAATACTGGTATTAGATTCTTACATAAGAAATGGGATTTTCTTGCATCACCATGACAACAAGTTTGTGTCTTATTGTTCAGGTGATCGTATTATCAGTAGACACTGTCTTGTAACTTGGCCCGCAAGATCGCCAGATATTGGTTGTGAAGCTATCTGAAGGAAAGAGTGTTCTTGAGCGAACCTACGATAATTATTGATGAGTTGAAGGGCTCCATCGCACACACTATAACAGATATTCTAGAACACGAACTTAGAAAGCTGATGTACATAGCAGTAAAGAGAGGTTGTAACTTGTACAGGAACAAAATAGTGGACATATACAACATCTACGATGAAGTTATGGCATCGGGTGGCGATGCAAGAAATCTCATTTCTTATGTAATAAAATAAGGTATTGCCAGAACTTTAAAGTTTGTATAGAAAATGAAAATACGAGTATGTGCAACTAAAATTACATCATACTTTTGAAAAACCCTACATTACGCTAGAAATTATTATTATTATTATTATTATTATTATTATTATTATTATTATTATTATTATTATTATTTTCCCTCAAACTCAGCCTTGGCTCACTATTTTCCTTTCTGGTGTTACATAACTAATTGAACTCTAACATAAAATTTTCATAATTTCTGTATATAACTTCAGACTTTGTCGTTTCATAGAAAGTTACTATCTTAATAACTTATATTATTTTTGATATTAGTTTTTACACCAATGTCAATGACTCCTTCAAAACAAGATAATTCCTTTGAATTTTATTAACATAAGCAAGTCTTACTTGTTTATGTTAATAAAATTCACAGAAATTAGGCCTATCTAGTAGAATTGAATTTTTATTGGTTATTTAACGCCGCTGTATCGACAACTCGGTTACTTAGCGTCGATGGAATTTGTGATAGCGAGATGGTATTTGATGAAATGAGGCTGAGGATTCGTCATAGAATACCTGACATTCGGCTTAGGGCTAGGGGAAACCTTCGAAAAACCCAACCAGGTAATCAGTCCAAGCGGGAATCGAACCCACCCCCGAACGCAACTCCGAATCGACAGGCAAGTGCCTCAGCCGACTTAGCTACGCCGGTGGCCTTAGAATTATATTTAAATCTAGAAATAAAAATATGTACCTACTGTATGTTTATAATTTATAAGAGAGATATTCGTTTTCGTAGATAGGACTTCTTCCATTCCTGTTAATGAATAAGAAATTCGTGATATTTCGAAATTATACGAGTTTTTAACCTTTCACGGTTACTTTGATCAGACTTAGGTTTTCGTATTTTTCCTTCGGTACTGGAACGAGTTTACTCGAGCGTCACTCGTACAGTGCAAGAGTTAGAATCCCTTCTCTCGCAAGCGGTGCCCACGTTCCACATTCGATGTACAGACTTCAACATTTCGGCGAACCTGTCCTGTTGTTGTTCTGTTATAATTCCTCCCTCATGTGGTAGCAATTAGTACCATCCCTGTAAAATTCCCCAATTTCTAATAAAACGACGTAAATGCCTTGGTTCAGAATCTGTAAAATACCCGTTACCTGGGCGAGGTTACTAATCTAGTCGCATTGCAAAAGGACAGAGAACCTTTCAATTTGCAGATTTAGAATTCGCGGCGTCTCTTCCGACGGCCTTTACCTGCCTTAGTCATCGAACAACAGACGACTAAGTCTTCTCGACACCACTTGCACTGCGAAATGGCAAAGTTCCTTTCAATGTGCAGACATGGATAAATATATAACAGGATGCGAAACTGCGGTCAGCACGATCTGGCAGTAGGGGGCTGAAATAAGATGATCAGCGCCCAACGTCGTAGGTGGTGAACATTAAACTACGTGTTGGATACATTACCCAGAGTTCTCTATTTTTCCGTTCGAGATATTGCTCGAGGACTCGACGAATAGTAAAGTGAAATTACGTGTGTGTATAAGCAGTGCATGTTAAACAGTGATGCTTATGGACGTTGTAAAAATAGTGTTGTTGAATGTATTGTAAAGTAATAGTAATATAATAAATTGAACTATCTAAGTAGTTCTTGCAGACTTTTCAATTGCGCTGTACAATAAATACCCAAAGAATACAATCCCAATTATCTAACCTTTTGCTTTATTTTTTTGTCTGTGTCTGGTTATATTTTAATTGGGTAGTGTAAAATAGATCGTATCTTTTTCTTCCTGTTGGCTCCGGTAAGAATTTTCAGTAGAAGCTGCTGTGAGGAATAAAAATGTAAATGTTTTATTTTAAATTGGGTGAGTTTTGAATATCGATGAGGGTGGGAGGGAATACTTCTGCACAGTTTAACATTTTCGTCATCAGGTGCGCTGCTAAATGCATGGAGTAATTACTCTTTTCGCTACTTGGTGCGCTGCTAGATGTAATAAAGCCCCTCCCTCTAACAGGTGGCAGCAAGATCATTTTCTACAACAGCGCCTCTAGTATATGTTACGGGAAACTCGGTAAGTTTCGCATCCTATTATATATTCATCCATGGTGCAGACTTACAACTACCGCCATTTCTTCCTCGTCCTGTCCTGTGATCACTTTGATCACATTTCCGTCCCCTTGCGTATGTGGTACTTAAGAGGTTACGTCCATTTTCGGCTTTTCCCCTTCAAAATTTTCTTCTATAGAGCTCCTTCAGTGGAGCAGCGTAACCCGGAGTGAGACAAGTGACCAACAGGCTTGGAGCTCACATATTCAGTTTCTTTCAGCCCCGAACCCTTTCCGAGGACGCGTTTTGCGTACCTTTTAAATTTCTCCTTCCACTTCTCTTTCAATTCAATTCAATTCAATTCAATTCAATTCAATTCAATTCAAGCGGTAGCAATTAGTAGGTTACATTCATTTTCAGCTTTCCTCTGCAAAATTTTCCAATATTCCTTCAATGGAACGGCCAAAATCGAAGTGAGGTAAGTGCCCAACCGTCTTGGAGCTCACATAGACACTTTCTCTCAACTCCAATTTTCCTTGCTAAAGACGCATTTTCGCGTATATACATCTCTCCCCTCCTCCCATTTTCTGCATTGACACTGCAACTTTATTTGTTGTCCATAAAGTCTCTCCAGAGACAATTGTACTGTGGCGGCTGGGCAAAGCATTCCAAGAAGAGCTGCGACACAAATTTCAAGGTTTTACAAGGAATCGAAGTACAATCCTTGCTGGAAATTCATCTGCTAATTGATTGCGATACGGCTGCGCTTCAGACAAAGATAGCGGTCGTATTCACAGGCACTTGATAGGCTTTGCCTCGTTTCTATACAAGACGTGCAGTTTACCACAGCCACTGGTGGTTAACACGCCTGCAACGAGAACTTCATGGCAAAACAAAGCTTCACCGGCATATCTATTCACTCTCTTAATCCGCCCATTGTTTGTCTATCAACCGAGCAGCTCTCAATGCCCTGTGTCAATATAATAGGGAATGTATTTCACTCACCCCTTCCAATGGCTGCTTGTACCTTGCACTGTGAGAATAGTATTTGAAAATCATTGTGCTTTAAGAACCTCTATTAATAAGGTTTCCTCGGGAAAGACAACTTAGAACACAGCGACTGATACCTATGTCGTTTTACATTAGAAAGAGAAAAGATAATTTTAAAAACCAGTTTTTATTTGCAATATACAATTAAGAATGTAATTTAAGAGTGCACTGATAAGTTTTTAAGAATTATTCAAAGGAGAGACATGGATGAATATAATAATAGGATGCGAAACTTACTGAGTTTACCGTAACACATGATAGAGGCGCTAATGTAGAAATTGATCTTGTGCCATCTATTGGACGGTGGAGAATATTACATTCAGCAGCGCACCAAGTAGCGAAAACAAAAACTAATTACTCCATGCATTTAGCAGCGCACCTGGTGACGAAATTGTTAAACTATGCAGAAAATATTCCTTCCTTCCCATCCTCGATATTCACAACTAACCCAATTTAAAATAAAACATTTACATTTTTATTTCTCACACCATCTTCCACTGAAAATTCTTACCGGAGCCAACAGGAAGATAAAAGAGACGATCTATTTTACACTACCCAATTAAAATATAATCAAACAGAGACAGAAAATAAAGCAAAGGATTAGATAATTAGGATTGTATTCTTTGAGTATTTAGTGTACAGCGCAATGGAAAAACCTGCAAAAACTTCTTAGTTCAATTTATTATATTACTACTACTTTGCAATAGGCTACATTTAACAACACTTTTTTTTACAACGTCCATAAACATCACTGTTTAACATACACTGCTTATACACACATAGCTACACACACACACACACACACACACACACACATACTTAGTATCACTTTATGTCCACTCATTAGCAAGTTTCTGGCTGCCATCTTGTCTTCTCGAGCATCGTCTGTTCGTCTCTAACGAACGGATAAATAGAGAACTCTGGGTAATCTACCCAACACATAGTTCTAATGTTCACCACCCATGACGTCGGGCGCCGATCCTCTTATTTGAACCCCCTTCCGTCAGATGGTGCTGACCACAGTTTCGCATCCTATTATATATTCATACATGGTAAAGGTAAAGGTATCCCCGTAACATGCCATGAAGGCACTTGGGGGGCATGGAGGTAGAGCCCCATGCTTTCCATGACCTCGGCACTAGAATGAGGTGGTGTGGTCGGCACCACGCTCTGACCCCCTTTTACCCCCGGGAAAGACCAGGTACTCAATTTTATAGGAGGCTGAGTGAACCTCGGGGCCGTTCTGAAAGTTTGGCAACGAGAAAAAATCCTGTCACTACCTGGGATCGAACCCCGGACCTTCCAGTCCGTAGCCAGCTGCTCTACCAACTGAGCTTCCCAGCCGCCTCATCCATGGTAGAGACCTGAAAATTTGTGCTGTAATCATGCTAAATATAAATAGTCTCTGTACAGTTTATCTGCTTTCATTAGGGATGCAAAAATGTGCTAAAATTGTGGCACACGTCACAAACCGGAACACGTGACTAATCCCTTCCTTTCACCCCCACACGTCACTGAATATGGTAGGGACGCTTTAGTTCAGGCTCGTATGCCCGTGTCCACGTCTTGTCAATGGCAACAACACATTGCAGAAATATGTCCCCTTCGTTGTGGTATCTCTGTAGGTGGAGTTGAGCTATTGCGCATCGGTGCCACTTCTGTGCGTCTGTTACGTTATGAGGAATGGAGCGTTCTGAAGTTTTTCTCATGTGGAGGTTTTTTGTTCAGGATGTGCCACACAGTTTGGTGACTGAGTCCAACCTCGATGGATAATTCTCGTACGGTCCAGCGATGGTCAACAGCAAGGAGACCTCGCACTAACCCCACTTGTTCGCCACAAATGCACAGCCGACCTGTGCGAGCCACCTGTGTCGTCTCATTCCGACCCGTACGAAATGCAGAGATCCATCTTGCAACCGTCCGATACGGTAGTACATCGTTGCCACAAGCTTCAAGTAACCTTTGATGACAGTGGGGTGTACTTCTACCACGGGCTACCTCGATTTTTATCCACGATCGCTGCTCAAGTTTAGTAAACATGCTTCAGAGCAGTTAAAAATAGTGTTCTACATTTAACCACGCACAATAACATATGTTGTCACAGCAATCTGTTTTATCATTCAATACTTCGACAGTATCTCCAGCAAATAGGAACTATATAGAATGGACACTGAGCGAATTTTCCTGTTTTGTTTCCTTGTGCGCCGGCGTTTACTTCCACTTTCAAGCGCTAGAGGTTAGTGTAATCGAGCAGACGCTAACGAGCAAACTTTCTGATGGGGGCAGAAAAAAAAAGTTAAACTTTTTTCTTTCATCATGTTAATATGTCAAAAGATGTGCTTATACAAATTTTGGCCACTCGACCGCAATTACGAAGGCCATAAAAATAAGCTCGCTAGGGACCGTCAACAGAAAGAAAACACAATTTTATTGACAAAATTTATTGGAACAGACACAGCAATTGTTGAGCTATTTTTCAACATATTCCCCACCGGAATTGAGACATCTGTTATACCTTATTTTATTTCAAGGAGTGCAGTTCGGTGTTCAAAGGAGCCACCGAACTGCTCTCCTTGAAATAACATAAGGTATATATCATGGGATCCACAAAGAGGTGCAGACGGCTGTCAAACGCTGGTTGCGATCCCAGGCGGCTGACTGCTACGACACAAGGACACAAAAATTGATCCCATGGTATGACAAATGTCAATTTCAGTGGAGGATATGTTGACAAATAGCGAAACATGTTTCAATAAATGTTTCCATATAATTGTGCTTTTTTCTGCAAACGGCTCCAGGGAAAATCACTTTCTGGACAGCCTCGTAATTGTGGTCGAGTAGCCAAAATTTGTATCAGCACTTCTTTTGACATTATTAACATGGTGGAAGAAAAAAATTAACTTTTTTATCTGCCCTCATCAGAATGTTTGCTTGTAAGATAATAATTGAGTATGGAGTTCAGACACAGGATCCAAATATCGCCTACTTTATTGCATAATCCAATAACGCTTTGTTTCAAGTAAATTCAAGTTAACAGCTTTTCCTTATTTCTCAGTGAGAAACTAGTTGTAATAATAATGTTTTATATTTTATATATAATCAAATATACTATAAAATAATATAATACATTATAAAATTATATATCAAATTCGTTTAATATGTATATACAATATAATATAGGAATATGGTTTTACTTCTCATAGCAGTCTTGTTTTTCCATTTTCAGCGCTATCAAATCATTACATATTTTAATTGTTGATGGGGCCAACGTCTCAACTCTCATTATAAAGGAACTCTGGAGTATAGACGTTACAGTTAATGACGAATTTATTATTTCATCGGTCCAATTTATTTTATTTGAGTACATAACGTACCTAGATGTATTAATTGTATGTATTATATTTCCGCAATGTCGATTGCTAGCTGGTGTGATGTCAGCGCCAACTCTAGGGAGAAAGCAGAATCTCACGCTCAAACTGGTTTGAAGATCATTGAAATCAGTCCTGCTACATCAAAGGTACCGACGCGAAGTGTCCATACTGTATAATTATCTATACGCTGGTATCTCCAACTACGATCATCAGTTGTCTCGTATCGCATTCGAAAGCACATGACCCATTCCCGGCAGTGTTGCCACTACTTTATTTACAATCTATTTATGTATACATAAATGCAAACTCTGTAACAGATTATTGGGCAGGTCTATTGGGCATGAAAATTGGTGGAGGGCTATTTTAGACCTTAAACAATTTTATATTGACTATTACACTTTTACTACGTCATACTACTTTTGACCAATAAAACGGTACGAAAGGACGTCTTTCAACTAATCATGGCTGCTTATCGCACAATTTTATCGCGTCCCTAGCATTTATTTAATTTTATCGCTTCCCTAGCATTTGTTTATTTTCATCACTACCCTAGCATTTGTTTCTTTGTTTGCCAACATTTCAAACTGCACTGGTCTGGACGTCAAAAAACAGAAAATTACAAACCACTCCAGTCGATGCACAGCAGTTTCAAATATGACTCGCATTGGCATTCAAGAACAAGAATTAATAAAGATCACTGGTCATAGCTATGCATCTTCCTTGAAACCCTATTTACAAATAAATGAAGAGCACCACTCGGAAATCCTGAGTAAGTTGAGGAATACACCATGTACATCAACGAGTTCCACTTCTTTTACGCACACGTCCAATATAATATCAACTGAACCACCAACCACTAAAACATTCAAATTAAAAAATTGTACTTTCAATAATTGTTCCTTTTAAACTTATTCATGTTTATTTTTTATTTCATCATCCTTAATTAAAACTTTTCTTGTTTATTTCATCGACCCTAATTCAAATTTTTCTAACACTTTTTTATATTATTTAGGTTATGTTATAGCTTCTGCTATACGATATTATGGATAGTCACGTATCAGAGATTGTTTAATACTAAGATTTATTGAAAATCATCTGTCAAGTGACGTTGATTACTAGGATCCGGATAATTGAAGTGGAATGCAACTGTTTTAATAAAAATGAAACTGAATCAACAAAGCCTTCTTGACTAGTAACCGTCCACAGAGTTCAATGAAGATTCCATAGTTAGCAGAACTGATAACAAGAAAACAGCTAATCATAACACACTACTGCCATCTAGCTTAATATTTGTAATGTTGCGATGGTACAATAACACATTTGAAGATAGTTGTATTTTCGTAAATCAATTAATATTTTATTGTATTGGAGTACTTCGTTAACTCTAATCTTAATATACTTTCTTCTAATCGTGTAAAAGTCAACTAAATCCCACTCGAATCAAAACCTCTAGTGAGATTACTGTTGATAATAAACAGGAAATCGCAATTTTTGACAACAAAACATCAACTCGGTATTCCCTTTCTTCTCTTTTTATTCCTCTTGTTCTCCTCGTGTTCCTCTTGTTCTCTTTGTACAGGGACATCATTTTATTTTACTTCAATTTTTATTGTACCCGAGTTTTTTAATGCACTTCACTCCCACCCCCTCTACTAGTAAACTTACAACCGTTCTCCACACAGAACCAAGGCCGCGTATGCAGTACTGAATTAGTGAGTATAGTACGTTCCAGAAATATGTTCGCGTTTTCCAGTGATGAAAGAGCTTTCAATATTGAATCATATTTTCGCACAGGTCGTCCGTTTGCCTACGTCGCATCCTTGTTTTCCCCACCTGCTTCTGTTCGCTCCTCTGTAAAGTCAAGTAGCTGGGCTGTCTTAGCTCTTTTCTGAAAACATTAATTTCTGTTAGGAATTGGACGTCTACGTAATATTATACAACTGTTTAAAATAACTTAAATAAAAGGGCCTCGTTAAGTAATTAACTGTCACGTGATTTACCCCTCTCTTTCTACGACCCTGCGACAAAACCACTTGAACGGACAGTAGATAGCATTTCTGAGTAATTTTATCTTTTCGGATCGGGCAGAAGTGAAGATTAAATTTACAGTATGTAAGGTACTCTTTTATAGACTAGGTACAGAATTATTTCAACATGAGTTACTCGTACGAAGGACGAAGCTGGTAATTGGAATTAGGTACAATAGTCTATAGTGCGATAATATGCACAAAAGAACTGTAGCCTGTATCGAAATGAACGGCCACCATTTTCAAAAATGTGTTTAAATATCCATATTATGATTATTTTTCAATTTAATTTAATTTTCTATATTGTACGCTAATATGCTGTAACAGTACAATATACACTGCATAATTAATACGTACGAATGGATAGCTCAACTCGTAAGTGAAAACACTAAGTGTTAATACAGTACTGTGTTTTGATTAAACAAAAACCTAATGAAAATTATCAAACTCAAAATTGCGATATTTCCTAGTTTACGTAAATGGATGAACTACTTTTCTTCCCTCCTATACCTAGTGAAGTGGTTTGTATTTTACGCCAGTATCATCGGACTCCAGTCTTGGGAGGGGGAGCAAGCGGTGTTTCCGGTTCTAGACTTTTAATCCCTAGATATATCCAGGTTGATATTAAAAATGTTAGTAAAAATAAAATGATGTCCCTGTATTTGCCTTCTTCTCCTTATGTTCTCCTTTTTTCTTCTAGTAACGGCGAAAGGACGTTGCACTTTTACGTGACAAATCCCAAGTTACCCCCCATAACTAATGAGAGTAAGGAAGTAGGTCTACGTCAAAATTCAACCAGGCAACCAACCCAAGCAAGATTCGAATCCATGCCTGAACGGAACCTCAGATGTGTTGTTGATGTTTATTGACTTTACTGGCTTTGAGCCAGAGGCCGTTTTAGGGTCTTATACTCGCAGGACGCCCTCTCCAGCCATTGTACATAAATAATAATAAATATATATTTACATACTGTACATGACACTATTTCTGACATAAGTGCCAGTAGGTGTGTGATTGCGGTGATTGTTTTATTTATTTATTTATTTTTTTTTTTTTTAATTATTTTGGTGTAGGCCTAATTTGTTAATTTGCGATGCTTAAGGAATGGTGAACGGGACAAAAGTTCGGGGTAAAAGATCAGTTGATAGACAGCATTAAGGAAAGGGAGATTAATAGGAAAGCAAGAAATTGGGAAGAATGGGAGATGCTGGGTTTGCAGTTAAAGATCTGCTCTTGGGCAGAACACTGTATATACATACATACATACATACATACATACATGCACACATACATACATACATACATACATACATACATACATACATACATACATACATACATACATACATACATACATACATTTTTTTTATTTTTTTATTTATTTTTTTAAGGCAAACGCGCTAATCTGAGTTACGTCAGTGGCCTTGTTGCATTACTTTTGACGGCGGTTGTACACGATTTTAAAGGTTAACATCGCTGAATTCTAAAATTCTTTACAAAACCTGTGCCGTGCGAAGAGCTCGATTTATCCCAACTGTGAATAGAGAGATTCGGTGCTGATAACCTGAACCGTGTTTTGAAGTTCCAGGGGAAGGAATGGAAGTTGAGAGTAGCCGGGGAGGTTTGATCACTCGGAGAAGAGGAGGACGCTTTATTGACTGCCACGGCCCCCCCCCCCCGCAACCCACCGCGCGACATCGAGACATGCGGTCCGGCGGACCCCGCAATGTGAGATGCTCGTAAAGGCTATTTCCGGCAAGACGTGAGACAATCCAGATGCTGACAACTCCTGACGCACTGGACTCAATATGCATTAGCAGTCTACGGCTTCGAATACTTGCGGTGTACTATCAGCAGTAATGAGCTGCTGCAAGAAGTCAAAAGGAGGATAGCAATGGCAAAGGAAGATTTTAATAGAGAAAGCAGCATCTTCTGCTGACCTCTGGAAAAAGAACTAAGGAAGAGACTAGTGAAGTGCTTTGTATGGAGTTTGATATTGTACGAGGGCAGAAACATGGACATTACGACGAAGTGAAGAGAAGAAAAATAGAAGCATTTGAAATCTGGATATGGAGAAGAATGGAGCGCGTGAAATGGAATAAGAAATGAACATAAATCACATTATATATATATATATATATATCATTTGAACTGATAATGGAAATTACGAAAAAATGGCTGAAAGGATTTTAATGAATGACCCGTTATTTTGAAGCTTGGCATTCAAGGATTTTCAGAAAAACATTTACTTTCAGTGAAGCGTTAGTTTTCCTACACAGTTTTCACTATTTTCCAAAATCCATCTTTCGTCAGTTTTGAGAACTAATTGCATTTCAGAAAAAAACAAAACGCACACTACAATAAACAATAGGATATTACACGAAGGCCATGACCTCCTGGATTGCTGACATATTTAGAGCTGAAATTCAATTGGTTATTAAAAACTTCAAGACTTACAGGTCTGATATTGCGGTGTGTAATTTTCTGAGTACAGCTGTGTATTGGGTATTAAAATCTACAAAACATGAGGTGGTTTGATACCATTATTATCATTAGAAATTAAATATCATTATAGTTAATGCCATGATGTGACTATTTTTCATTAATTATATACATATTAATGCTATATTGATGATATGAAAGTGAAACTTTTGGGGTTATGTAAGTAGATGTAGAGAATATCTTAAATTAGATCTTCATTTCTATAATTTACTGAGTGGCGGCTATATAGTTTATGTATAAACTGTAAAACGTACGTAAGATAACAATATTGTTATTAAAATTAAAATATTTTTATAGTTATTAATGAAGCGGGGTTGGGTCTTTTCCATATATTTAACGGAGGTGTGGTGAAGATATTTATATGCGTCATTCTCTTCAGTATTTGCTCGAGAGAGCGCAAAAATTAGAGTTCTTAAGGAAAGACCAAAAGGTATTACTTACCGATAAAATAAGAGGCTTACAAAATTTTGTAGTCTCCTGATCTTTTCAGCAAGATCTCTTAGCAGGATAAAATGATTTTACCCTCTACATTTCAAGCTCTACATGCAGCAGCTATACCAAGATGCTATTGTTCGAAAGCATAGCAAATCTGACATTTTTTTAACTTTCACCTACAATCCACAATGACCTGAAATAGCTATTGCTTTACTCCCACATGAAAAACCAACTGATCGTCCTGACATTGTTACTTGCGTTTTCGCGTTGAAAGTCAAAAACTAAAGGTGGATAGGATCAAGAAAAAGTATTTGGCATAAAAAACCATTCAGAGGGAGTATGTTTCATTATTATGGAAGCAAATAACTTTCAAAATGTCTGGTATTCTTCGATGAAAATAAATATGCAAAATTTTTATTTGAACGTCTAATGAATTTAGTTTGCAGCATTTGCTACACAAGCCACTAGTTTATATTATATTGCTGTGATTTTTTATGTAAATACGATATTTTGAAGTCTGATTTTAAAATGAGATATGTTTTATTTTATGATTAATGCAGTACGGTATTTTGAATTAGGCCTAATATTTCTGTGTTTTTTAAGTGAATAACTTAGTTCTGCTCAAAACCACTGCTATTTTTGTAGGATTCAATCAACTATATATCTCCTTAACGGTTTATGACCGGACCCATCTTCATTTGACATTTTATGCTCAAAAAGGCCCATTTAACTGATTCTTAAAGTGCGGATCATTAGTTGTGAATCACCTTTTATAGGCCTATACAAGGCTTAGGAAAATTTTATCGTTATTGGTTGAGTAGTTTCCAAGATTAAAAAAAAATAAATAAATGGTAACTTGTCAGTTTTCGTCACTTCAATCTTCAACCCCTCCCCTCTTAAAAATGAGTAAGTAAAATACGGTAACGTATAAAATATCTTCAGCATTAGAACTGCAGTCCATTCCAAGGTGATGTTTTCATTCATACAGTCACTCACTCACTGTGTTCTGTCCAAAGGCAGGTCTTTCACTGCAAACCTTCTCTTTGTCTCCGCATATGATCCATATATGAAGATGATGAAAGAGTAATGGAAAGGAGAAAAATTCTCTCCGGCGCCGGGATTTGAACCCGGGTTTTCAGCTCTACGTGCTGATGCTTTATCCACTAAGCCACACCGGATACAACTCCGACGCCGGTTAGAATCGTCTCAGATTAAGCTCCAACTCTTGGGTTCCCTCTAGTGGCCGCCCTCTGCACTACGTCATAGATGTCTATGAACGCAGGACCGAAGTCCACACATGTGCTGAGGTGCACTCGGTATGAGTGACTAGTTGGCCGGGATCCGACGGAATAAGCGCCGTCTTAAATCACGAAGTGATTTACGCATATCATATATATTATTTTAATGTACCGAAGTACATATGATATTTCCATGCAGATATTCTGCGTCATCATATGATGAAAGAGTAATGGAACGGAGAAAAATTCTCTCCGGCGCCGGGATTTGAACCCGGGTTTTCAGCTCTACGTGCTGATGCTTTATCCACTAAGCCACACCGGATACAACTCCGACGCCGGTTAGAATCGTCTCAGATTAAGCTCCAACTCTTGGGTTCCCTCTAGTGGCCGCCCTCTGCACTACGTCATAGATGTCTATGAACGCAGGACCGAAGTCCACACATGTGCTGAGGTGCACTCGGTATGAGCTTAATCTGAGACGATTCTAACCGGCGTCGGAGTTGTATCCGGTGTGGCTTAGTGGATAAAGCATCAGCACGTAGAACTGAAAACCCGGGTTCAAATTCCGGCGCCGGAGAGAATTTTTCTCCGTTCCATTACTCTTTCATCATATGATGACGCAGAATATCTGCATGGAAATATCATATGTACTTCGGTACATTAAAATAATATACATATATGAAGAGTCCACTGCAAGAATGATGGATGTCATTTGGAATACATTTTGCAGGAGAAGCGATTGAAAGTTTGAAATGCTTAGCGCTCAAAGCTTAACTGTGATTTTCCGATCATTACTGGACAATGATTATCAGTGTTAATGCCATATAACTCTGTGTGTACATTCTATATGTCTTAAGCTATGCATTGACAGCCTTGGTTCATTTTCGACAAAAAAGTGACATCCATCATTCTTGCAGTGGACTCTTCATATCTTAATGTCGTTTATCATCCCATATCTTCTTCTATCCCGAACTCTTCTCTCGTTCACCATTCTTTCCAGTGCATCCTTCAGAAGGCAGTTTCTTCCTAATCAGTGACCCAACCAATTCCTTTTTCTCTTTCTGATCAGTTTCAGCATCATTCTTTTTTCACCCACTCTTTCCAACACAGCTTCGTTTCTTAGTCTGCCTGTCCATTTCACACGCTCCATTCTTCTCCATATCCACATTTCAAATGCTTCTAGTCGCTTCTCTTCACTTCGTCGTAATGTCCATGTTTCTGCCCCCATACAATGCTACACTCCACACAAAGCACTTCACTGGTATCTTCCTTAGTTCTTTCTCCATAAGTCCGCAGAATATACCCCTTTTTCTATTAAAAGCTTCCTTGGCCATTGCTATCCTCCTTTTGACTTCCTGGCAGCAGCTCATGATACTGCTTATAGTACACCCCAAACTGTCCACTTGCTCTACTGCCTCATTAGAATTCGTATGTTTACCTTCTTTATTTTTTCCTATAACCATGGTCTTCTTCTTGTTATATACATCACAAAGTTTTGAGATATTTATACAACGCTATATTTTTAATTTGAAATATCTAATATTTTACATACAAACACAAAATTTGACTTTAATTAAGCCAAGTGACTGAGGTCCAGCCTCACTTGCCTCAGCCAATCAGCCGCCAATGCCCTTCATATCAAATTAAATACCAGTACAATTTTTTATAAATAAGTTAATGTTACATGTCTCAATATTGGAATTATAGAAAATGTCTTGCAAGTGTAATTGAGAAAGCCAAAGTTAATACTTTCATGGTTGTGAAACTTGGACTCTCACTTTGAGAGAGGAACTGAGGTTAAAGTGTTTGAGAATAAGGTGCTTAGGACAATATTTGGGCTAAGAGGGATTAAGTTACAAGAAAATGGAGAAAATTAGAACTGCACGTATTATATTCTTCACATGACAATTAGAAACATTAAATCCAGACGTTTGAGATTGGCAGGGCATGTAGCACGTATGGGAGAATAAAGTAAATGCATATAGAGTGTTAGTTGGGAGGTCGGGGACACCGAGACGTAGATGGGAGGATAATATTAAAATGGATTTGAGAGAGGTGGGATATGATGGTAGGGACTGGATTAATCTTGCTCAGGATAGGGCCCGATGGCGGGCTTATGTGAGGGCGGCAATGAACCTCCGGGTTCCTTAAAAGCCGTAAGTAAAGTTAATACTTTCAAATGTGTGTATTGCATATTAAATGATTTTATTTCGACCTCATAGTTTAAGATAATAAGCTGTAAACGGTATTATTATTCACTTCATGATATAGGAACTGAATTGTTGTGAAATAAGTATAACATATCACGGAGAAGTGCTCCAACCTTGGGACATTAATGTCTTCATGTTTCCAACAGGACCGAAATGACATCGATATGCTATATGACAGAAGACGGTCGGAGCGCCAACACGGCCACAGAGATGACACGTCCCTCCCTTCTCCCCAGCCAGGCGGATGCGGCGGTCCAATTTATCCGCACCGTGTGAAACTCAATGGCACATCCTCTCGATCCCGTGGTGTACACTCACTGCACAGCCACTCTGCCCCGTGCCAGAAACTCATGCGCGTGGATCCCCTCATCTCTGTACCGTACGAAATAGCGCTTTGTGGACAAATAGCAATCTGTTCAATCCATGAAGTTCACGATATATATATATATATATATATATATATATATATATATATATATATATAAAGCTCGTAAAAGATTCTCCCTTCTAAAAAGACTAGCAGGAAAGAAATCGGGATGCTCTAGGAATACTTTGAACACTACATACAAAATGTTTATACAGCCAGTGCTGACATACTGCGGAGAAATTTTAATTACTTCACCTTTCATAAACGACATAGAATATGTTCAAAATCAAGCTCTCATTACTGGTGGAATCAAAACAACACCAATAGATTCTATGAGATTCCTCACTAATATTAACAGCATCAAAATGACAATAGAAGAAAAAGCACTGATTCAATATGAAAAACTTATCAGATTACCAGGTAACAATTGGCATTCATACAGTCCTCTTTGTAGATTGAAAACTCAAAAAAGTTTCATATCCATTGTTCAAGAATTAAAACAGAAAATCAATATCCCGAATTTAAAAGAAAACTTACAAATTAAACCAAACCCTTTAACTCTATTAAATATAGAATACAATCTAAATTTAACAGAAGAAATACTGAAATCAGAAGTAAACACTGAAATAATGAAACAATTGTCTTTAGAGACAATTAATATTAGGTACCCTCCACAAAACTGGCTTCATTTATACACCGACGGATCCTTGATCTCCAGAGAACAAGGTGCCGGTGCAGGTGTTACGTGCTGTCTCTTCTCACTTTATAGATCTCTTGGATATGGAACAACAAGTTTTGATGGTGAAATCATTGCAATAAATGAATGTCTCAGGAATCTTCTATGCCACATCAATAAATTTAGGAATGTAGTTATATTGTCAGACTCCAAAGCAGCTATTCTATCAATCGTCTCTAAACACACACCTTCATCTCAAACAGCAGAAATAACTAAAATGCTCTCTCAATTATTATCACTCAATAAAAGAATTGTATTCCAATGGATACCATCCCATTGTGGAATCCTGGGAAACGAGAATGCAGATGCTTTAGCAAAGAAGAGCAGCACTGCTACTTACAGACCTGTTACTAAATATACGTATTACTCTGTGAAAAGATTTATTAAATCTACATACTTAGACTTCAACAAACAAAATTTGATAACTCAATCCCAAGAGAAAAAATGGAACTCTCTGCATCAAAATCCACAGTTAATTCCCGATTTACCACGAAAATCGTCTGTAGCTGCATTTAGATTGGCAACAGGCCATGATTGTTTGGCCAAACACCTGCATAGAATTGGAATATATCAGTCCCCTAACTGCCAATTGTGCAACTCAAACCAAGAAATGGATTCGGAACACCTCAAAATCTGTGCTTCAGTGGCTGGCCATGATAATATCTTTGAAAAATATTGGAGTGCAAGAGGTCAAATGACTTTATTGTCAAACGCCTGGCATTAGAAAACAACAACATATATATATATATATATATATATATATATATATATATACATATATATATATATATATAGAGAGAGAGAGAGATGGCAGTCTCCAGATGTACTGGTATTAAAAATGCTAACTTACATGTAGGCGATTTCGATCCATTCAATGTATAGAAGTATTAGAACATGGCAATGTCTTTGCTAAATATTATTTGCATAATCCTTATACAGAAATTGGTCATTCTTTTGTAAGAATCAACTCCTTTCCAAAAAATATTATAGTACTAATTCTTGTAAATTAATCATTGTAATTTATGTTCTTCATTTTGTTGTTATCTCAATTATTTAATTTGTACCATATTTGTTCATTTTATCGTATTAATTGTATCACTGTGCTGGATTTTTATTGGCTAGTGGCTGTTGTCCAGCACATAAATATCAATAAATGAATAAAAAAATTATTATTATTATTATTATTATTATTATTATTATTATTATTATCATCATTATTATTACTGTAACTTATTACTATTATTATTATTATTATTATTATTATTATTATTATTATTATTATTATTATTATTACTGTTGTCCAACCATAGCGCGTTTGCCTGCTGATCCGGAGTTGCGTTCGGGCGTGGGTTTGATTCCCGATTGGGCTGATTATTTGGTTGGGATTATTCCGAGATTTTCCCATACCGTAAGGCGAATGACAGATAATTAATCTGTGGTGAATCCTCGCCCCATCTCGTCAAATATCATCTCGCTTTGACCAATTTCATCGATGCTAAATAACCCAGTAGTTGATACAGCGTCGTTAAATAACAAAGTAAAAATTGTTATGCTTATTATTATTATTATTATTATTATTATTATTATTATTATTATTATTGATTTAATTTGCTAGAGTTAAGGCCATTAGGACTTCTCTACCACACCACCAGAAATACAAATGCAACAAAAAACAAAAAAACGAAAAAACCACATTCAGAGAGAAGTAAATAAGGAAAGATATAAAAAACACATGCAAAAAGAGAAAAAGAAAATTCATATTATTATTATTATTATTATTATTATTATTATTATTATTATTATTATTATTGATTTAATCTGCTAGAGTTAAGGCCATTAGGACTTCTCTACCACACCACCAGAAATACAAATGCAACAAAAAACAAGAAAACCACATTCAGAGAGAAGTAAATAAGGAAAGATATAAAAAACACATGCAAAAAGAGGAAAAGAAAATTCATATTATTATTATTATTATTATTATTATTATTATTATTATTATTATTATTATTATTATTATTATTATTATTTTGAATTGATACACGGTCTTTTCTCGATACTGAGACGTTAGAATCATGACATTTATATTAAACCTATTACTTTTAACTAAAGATTTCAAATTCTCTTCGGTTTTGGAACACAAATTTGCGAACACAAGCAATATTTTATAACAAGCCACCACTGCTTATGCAACATACGCGATGCTTTTAAACCGGACGCATAACGTGTAATCGAGCATATCGTCGTTGTTCCTGCAATAACTCCTACATACAAAATATAAAATTGTTCAGTAGGAAGAAATAACACATTTATTCAGCCTATGGCAGCCGTACATAGGAGACTGTGAATTCTTACATTTTCGAAACAAAGAAATATAATTACATTCAGGAGATTTTATTATTTGCTGTATCACTATTTAAGTTATTTAATAGAGCAAAAATCTGAAAATCGATAAATATGTCACATAGGACTTATTGCAGGAACAACGACAATAATGATCCTTAACAAAAAAAAGATCCTCTCTATTGATCTATCATTTCTCAAAGTTTGTAGGTGAGGTCCTGTTACACCCCGTATAAGCAAGAAAGCAAGACATACAGACGGCAGACGTGCCAAAGTGTCTCACCTTTAGATATGAAGTATATTGGAAAACGTGGCTTGCCCTATACTTTTTATACGGAAAAAGTAAAATGTGCAATATCTGTACTATTTCTTCATGGATCCAACGTGGTTACGGCGATAAAATTCATGGAGCCGAGCTTTAATGTGAGAGTATTGATCAGTTGAGCCCGTTCATGAGTCCAGATGTCAACAACATTATATATCTCGCCTATTGATGACTGGTCAATCCGAATAGAAGTCTTAAATCGCGGTAAAAATAGGGACAGATTATCCAAGTGAAGGTTTCGTTATCCGTGACACATTTTGTTAATAAAAAATATTAAATATAGCTCTCAACCAAGTATATCAATCATATGTCAACTGTATGAGTGAATACGACAACAAAATAAAGGAGTGAAAAAAACAGTCGAACTTCGATATCTCGAAGTGTTTCCGGAGATGATAATGCTTCGAGTTATCGAAAATTCGAGATATGGAGAATATGAAAACATTTTCAATATCATAAATTATTATTACCGAAGTTGTCCATAGATTCTTTCTCTGTTCTTCATGTCGACGATTTTAGCAATTTACAAGAAGTTTGAGAAGAAAAATAATGTTAACCCTTAAATTCGCAAAACATACTATAGGATACAACAGGTTAATAGGCTATATGCTATAATTTTACTAAGATTTATTTAAAATCATCCGTCCTCAAGTGAGGTTGGCCACTGGGATCCGGAATTAAGAAACATAAAAAGATAAAGGAAAATGAAGCAAGTAAAATAATTATTTGATTTGTACATTAAAACAAAAATTTATATGTTAACATATAAATGATAGTCTAGAATTTGAAGAGAGGCCTTCAGAATTTCCATCACAATCTTCTGAACCTCATAAAAGGGAATTTTAAAGGATTTAAGCATATTACATGTAAATTTTGGTAAACAACCCCTCGCTCCAAATAGTAAGCCTGTAACATCCCAGTTGTAAACCGAAATGCCATATTTTTCACTGAGGTATGGAAGACAAGGTACATATTTAGCTCGCTTGTCATCATTTATCTGCAGTGCCTGATTCGTGTCTCTCTCAAAGCAAATCGTAGGGTCTAAGACCATCGCTTTCTGGGTTCTTCTATTGGTGGCAATTATATCCACCCATCTATGAGAATCATCTTCAGACACACAATGAATCTCCTCATGTACTTCCCATCCTCTGTTACTTAGCAGGTTGGCAATCTCTGTACGGGCACGATGGTGTCTGTTGTTACGCAGTAGCTCTCCCTTCTTACAGAACCCCAGTACGTGGCCAAGTGTTTCAGTCTCGCTGCAGCCGCGATGGCGACAACGGGTAGTACTGAAGGTTCTACCAGGGACAGATCTCACTGCGGTGACGTTACAAGACATCTTGATGGCAATAGAAAAATAATTGGTAGGAAAATTAAAATTTCACAATAGTATGATATTTTTATTTCGAATAAATTTTATTCAGCTTCCTCCAAGTGAAGGCTGCCTAGAAGACAAAGCTTACCATAAAATTGTTGTTATAATGGAAAAAAAAATAAAACAATGGAGAAGAAAAAGAATAAGAAATAGCACAATTAGAAATAATTGGAAAAGACTAAACAAAACATCATTAATTCCAGAAGAAACATAAAATTTCCTAGTATCTATTAGCTATTGGATGATCACAGTCGTCTATTTAGCACTGGTTGCAAGACCCAACTTAAGTGAGCAGATCGCCATAGCAAAGAGATCAATCTATATAACTGTAGAGATGGTTTCTTGGGATGTTTATAGATCCCTTCACTGCAGACATAGATACTTCAGTGACAAGAGTTTGTACTAGACCAAACTGCTTACAAAGATGCGCGAATCTTTTTGTGATGGTTCCTCTAGCCCCAATCAGTAATCCAATAACTTCGATCGACGTTAGATGATATTTTTCCTTATAATATGGTATAGTGGGGTCGTATATGTGGCATTTTTCCTGATGTACCTCAGCAGGTTGAAATATGGACATTGCGATGGTTGTTTTCTTTACAGTCCGTCACGGTTTAATAAACTAGTGTGAGAAATGAAGTTTTACCAATTTCAGGGTTAAAGATACAATGATAGACTCACCTCATCGTGGTGTACCCTGGAAACGTTTATAACAAACGGCTAAGTAGTCTATCACCTAAGCAGAAGAAAACACGGGCCCACTGGAGCCGGAATTCATTGCCAACTGTTCTCTACCTATCTCACCCTAGGCAACAACCATACACCTTTTGATGGAGAAGTAAGAGCCATATGTACTGCTGTGAAACAACTGTTGTGCAAGTCCTTTCCATTTCCAAACATTGTCCTCCTCAGTGACTCAAAAGCAGCGATATCTGCAATTGGAAACTACTTACTACAACCAGCTAATGATGATATTCAACAATGCAGAGAAGACATCAAGAAACTAAATAAAATTGTACATCTGCAATGGATACCTTCTCACTGCGGTATTGCCGGGAATGAAGCAGCAGACCTTCTGGCAAAGAAAGGAACAACTATCTCCCTTTCATATTCTAACATGCTGCCATTCCATAGAGCATCTACAAATATAAGCAGTCGAGTGAGACAACGTTTCTATAAGAGTTTGGAGGACCAAATTAAAGATAAACACTGGAAGGACGCACTGAACTCCATTATCCCCGAATGGCCCAGAAGAGAAGTTGTTGCGACGTTCCGCACCGCAGTAGGTCATGACTGCCTGGCTAATCACCTCCACCGCCTCGGTGTATTATCCAGCCCCCACTGCATGCTCTGTGGATGTTCCGACACCATGGACTCAAACCACATTAAGGGCCGATTGTATAAACCATTTAATCTTAGATCAGAGGTTAAATTGATCCTTGTTTCAGCTAAACTTGGAATTTTGTGTTGTATAAAGTCTAATCTGAGATTAATTTGTCTCAAACTAAAGTCAACTTTGACTGAAGACATTTCTCCGATTAAGTTAGATGATCCAAGTTCAGTTATTTCTTTTCTGTTTGAAATATACGAGTGACAGATTGTGCAAATAAAATATCCATTATTATTAATATTAATAGATATGTTAGGTATATTTATATATATATTTCTTTCAATTTATTGCCTTAATACACAAACAATCTTATATTTTATAAGGCTCTATAGTGTTCAGCAGTATCAAATAACATAACCTATAATTATATTATGTTTATAACAACCATGAATTATTAATGGATATGATAGGTACATTCATAAATGTTCAATTAACTGTATTACTAAACGAAAATTGTCGTTTTATAAAGCTTTATTATATTTAGCAGTATCAAACACCATAACATGATAACAACTTGGAGAACAGTCAACCTTCTTCTTATTGTCCGCCATTATTTACATTGCACAAAAAGAAACCAGTGTCTCCAACAGAGTGTAATACGGAAAGTCGCTAGATTTCTCATTATCAACAAGGAAAGATTAAATTTTGTCACTATGGGGTACTAAAAAGGTCACTAAATCCCTATTTAAGCAATATAAAAGTTAAAAGAAATTATTGTTGAAAAAGAGTTAAAGTCACTAGATTGGCAACACTGAACAAACCTGTATAACATGGTCCGCGCATCACGTATTTCACCTGTTTATGCGATGTTGCCAAATCCTTTTCACGTGAACTTAGATTGCATTTGAACCAAGGTAATTTGATCGCAGAAAAGTTTTATACAATAGAAGAAGTGTCTGAACTCTGTTCACTTTTCGATCTTCGATCAAAGTTGATCTTTAGTCAGGGAGTTTTATACAATCGGGCCTTAGGCTCTTTCATCTGCCAGCTTTGTGGATAGGTACTGGGAGGCCAGAGACAGAATGCAGCAGTGCTGACATCCACTCCTTCATAGTTTCCTTGCACATTGTTCACTTTATTTCGTTTTCTTTCCTTTTAGTTTTTATCGCCATTGTACGGCCAATGACTCTAGTCAAATGCCACTGCATTGAAAAAAAAAAAGATATGTCACATTCCTTCATAGTGGTGCTCACTGTTACGTTACAGAGTCCTGCCTGTAGTCATAGATAAGAGTATGTTTAGTACTAATGGCAAACCGAGCGAGGTGGCTCATGAGTTCCGCACGGGACTCGCATTCGGGAGGTCCGCGGTTCAAATCCCCGGTCAACCTGACTATAGTTCTTCCGTGGTTTTCCACAGTTACTTAGGCAAATGTCGGGTTAGAATTTTCATTGCCACGGTCCATTTCCCTTACTGTTACCTGTAGAAAAAGAGTTTAGATATATCATTCATCTTCATCTCATTCCATAGGCATATTCAGGTCGTGACGCATGTCTTCGTTTGTTTACAGGAGGAGCGTCCTCTCCGAAATCGTCTCTGAGTTCCCAACCTTTCGCAATATCTCCGCCAGGATTTATTCCTTAAGAGCACTTCCAAGGGCGCTTTGACACTTTAGAAGGGCCGTCAAAATGGATCCTGTACTGCTTGGTCACCTTAGCGGTATAAACTTAAGACGGGGTGAGATGTAAGGAGCTCATTGGCTGAGCAGGTGAGGGGTCTCATGTGGCCGGTGGGTTGGTACACCTCATTCTCATTCATTCCATAATTTGGGGTGCACAATAGACCACTGTCGAACCGACGTGCTGAAGGCTTGTCCCTAACCCGCCCCTAGTAGCCACTCACTACTACTACTTCTACTGTCACCACCACTACTAATGGGTTGGTTTCTGGAGGACACTTTCAAAGGAAGGCAAATAATAATATACAGTTCCAGGAAAAAAAAAATGATCCGCCTAATTTTACTTCAGTTCCAGATATAACGCATTAGTAGGCCTAAATAAGAGCGTGTGTTTATACTGTACATGCTACTTGTGGACAGTCGTGCGAAACGTGTTGCCTACATACAGGTGGATTCCCATCAAGACTCGAACCCTTTTTTTTTGTAACTGTACAATACTTGTTAAAATAATGATGTTCCACCACATTCATTCAATTTTAGTTACACATGTGTACATAACTATCATTTTCACATTAAAATCGAGCTAAAGAATAATGTACTTCTTACTGGGAAGAGATAACGAAAAAACCGAGTAACAGAGCTTCGAGATATAGAAAAAGATATTACATGTAAATTATAAGATTCTACTATCAGGGACTGGAATGCTTTACCTGCAGACTTACTAAAGGCTTTACCAACAACCAAAAATGTATTTAAAAATAGGCTTAAGGACTTTACTAATAGACGATAATTATACACAGTATTTAAAGGGTGTAATTGATATTTTGTTATTGAAATGTTCTATCAGTGAAGAATTATGTTGTGTCAGTGAAGTGTGTTGTGTCAGTGAAGTGTGTTGTGTAAGTGAAACGTGTTCCGGTCAGTGAAGCTTTATAGTTTATAGTAGCAGTGCAAAGTATTTGAAAAGTGAAATGTTTTTGAAGTGTTAGTGAAATCAGGATAGAATCAGTGAAATGTGTCGCAGTTCCAGTGCAGTGAGTGAGTTGACAGCGAAATGAGTGTAGTGTTGAAAGGTACTTGTGCAGATATGAACATATCATACTCGTGGGTTTTAGTTCGAACATAGGTTTAAGATACAAATTAGATTTACTTTAAATGTTATTTTAACCGATCGTGCTTCATTTAATTTAGGATGTTCCCTGTTGTTATTATTATTGTTATTATTATTATTAATTATTGTTAGTATTCATTATTAGTATTATTATTAATTGTATTTTTTATTAATTGTGTTTATTATTGTCTTTATTGAGTGTAATTAGTTACCACTGCCACCAGGTATATACCCATTGCAGTGTGAATAAATACATACACATGCATGCATACATACATGCATGCATACATACATACATACATACATACATACATACATACATACATACATACATACATACATACATACATACATACATACATACATACATACATACATACATACATACATACTTGGTGAAATCGAAAAATCGAATTATGGAAGTTTGGCTTATGGAAGTTCGACTATACAGTTTTAGAAAAAAGTTTTGCTCCACAGATACTTTAGGCCTATAAGTTCCAGAAAAGAGGCAGTGCGCATGATCAGACATACAACGAAACAAAACTAATTTAGTCTTCTTGTGAACCAGGTCTCTCGTCCTCTGATCATGCGCACTGCCTCCTTTCTATGCAACAGTGGCGGCTGATTGACTGAGGCAAGTGAGGCCGGGCCTCAGTCACTTGGCTTAACTGAAATCAAATTTTGTGTTTTCATATAATGTATTAGTTATTTGAAAGAAAGCATATATCGCTGTAGAAGCATTTGAAAACTTTGATGTATACAGACCTGTTTTTCAGCAAAAATTTGTTCCTGAGGCCAGAATCGTTCGTGCCGGGTCTCGCTTAATGCATTTCATGTCCTTTCGCGGGCTTTGAGTTTGCGCTTAAAACGTTGTAGCTGAGGCACAATTCGTCTGGCCCGGTCAGATTTCACTCGTCCCATCCATGGGCCGGCCTCAAGGGTAGAGTGGGGTGGGAATAGGAGTGGTGACTTGTCTTCCTAACTAGGCCATAAATAACAAAATTCCAGCTCTTTGGCAGGCAGAGACCCACTCGATTCTCTCCTCTTACGTCTCAGTTTATGACATATAAGCGAGGGTGTAGTACAGTAGTGAATGTGGGCCAATGTTGTTATGTATTTCGGGAAAATATAAACAGAAACAAATGAGAGAAGTAATGCTGGTGCAGTTAATTCATTGTTAGAGTGTCCCTTTTTGAGAAGAAATAATACTGAAAGAAAGGAAGTTTTAAATAAAGAGAGAGACTACCGAGATACCTACGACATCGCTGATAATTTTTCTCGCACATAATCTTAAAACGCGAGTTTCTATTGCATCGTAGTATGGGCAACATAAATGGTTATGTGGTAATGTGATGCAAAATAAACTTCTCTTGGCCTTGTTTGTTGCTGTCAAAGAAAAAAAAAAGAAAAAGAAAAGAAAGAAAGGGGAATTTCAACACATGATATGGGTTGCTTCATCACACTGAAACAATCACTGAAACTCACAGCATAACAGCTTATTTGGTGAGTGAAATTATTATTATTTTTCATTAATAGTAATAAGAATAGACTAATAATAATAATAATAATAATAATAATAATAATAATAATAATAATACAGTAATAATGATATTACCGTAATAATGATATTACCGTAATAATGATATTAATAATATAATAACAATAATAATTAATATCATAAACAAACATTTCCTTTCGGAGGCAAACTAGTTGCATCTGGCCTCACCGAGGATTTCGATCACCGGCCGCTACTGCTATGCAACAAATCTTTTTTCTAAGACTGTACATATAAACAGAATTAATCTTTAAAACAGCATTAGAATTAACATGAGATGATGAAGTTCATATTCCGCCATTTGTTTGAGATCGACAGTTAGTTTTGTTCATCTCTAATATTTACACTTATTGGGGTTCATTATAAAGCAACACAATAATGACCACAGTACGCGGCTGGAGCAAGCAACAATACGAGATATTAATCAGCGTAAATGCTATTCATAGCACGCTGAATGTTTTTAAATTCTAAAAAGAACCGATCATAATCCATTAAATCTATTAAAAAGAACCAAAGGTAATAGGCCTATATTATTGACTCTTTGTTTTAAAATATAAACATCAGAAGCACAACCAAAGTTATGATTTTATATTACCACAGATTTTACCGGTACATTATGCGGGGATTTTTTTCACCTACATATTAATATCAGAGACTGTCGGAATTTGTCTAGTTTCAAAAATAAATTAAAATTGCACTTTTTTCAATTAGATTCCTTTCAGTTATAAGCCCTTTTCTGTGTCATTGTTTTGTAAATATATAGGCTATATATTTCTTTTTCCTTCTTTTCCCCTTTTTGTTCTCTTTATCTTACTTACTTACTTATGGCTTTTAAGGAACCCGAAGGTTCATTGCCGCCCTCACATAAGCCCGCCAGCGGTCCCTGTCCTGTGCAAGATTAATCCAGTCTCTATCATCATACCCCACCTCCCTCAAATCCATTTTAATATTATCCTCCCATCTACGTCTCGGCCTCCCTAAAGGTCTTTTTCCCTCCGGTCTCCCAACTAACACTCTATATACATTTCTGGATTCGCCCATACGTGCTACATGCCCTGCCCATCTCAAACGTCTGGATTTAATGTTTCTAATTATGTTAGATGAAGAATACAATGCATGCAGTTCAGTTTTGTGTAACTTTCTCCATTCTCCTGTAATTTCATCCCGCTTAGCCCCAAATATTTTCCTAAGTACCTTATTCTCAAACACCCTTTACCTATGTTCCTCTCTCAAAGTGAGAGTCCAAGTTTCACAACCATACAGAACAACCGGTAATATAACTGTTTTATAAATTCTAACTTTCAGATTTTTGGACAGCAGACTGGATGATAAGAGCTTCTCAACCGAATAATAACACGCATTTCCCATATTTATTCTGCGTTTAATTTCCTCCCGAGTGTCATTTATATTTGTTACTGTTGCTCCAAGATTTTTGAATTTTTCCACCTCTTCAAAGGATGAATCTCCAATTTTTATATTTCCATTTCGTACAATATTCTGGTCACGAGACATAATCATATACTTTGTCTTTTCGGGATTTACTTTCAAACCGATCGCTTTACTTGCTTCAAGTAAAATTTCCGCGTTTTCCCTAATCGTTTGTGTATTTTCTCCTAACATATTCACGTCATCCGTATAGACAAGAAGCTGATGTAACCCGTTCAATTCCAAACCCTCCCTGTTATCCTGAACTTTCCTAATGGCATATTCTAGAGCGAAGTTAAAAAGTAAAGGTGATAGTGCATCTACCTGCTTTAGCCCGCAGTGAATTGGAAAAGCATCAGATAGAAATTGACCTATACGGACTCTGTTCTCTTTATCAGCCGATGAATTTATTATCATAGCCTTTTTTATCGTGATTTTTATTTAATTTTCGTATTTATTTTCTTTGTATTGTTATTTTATTACATTCCATTTTGATATATTCTTCCTTACGTTTTTCCATATTAACCATGTGTACTAAATGAATTGCTTTCACTATATTCCAATGTATTTTACTTTCTTTTCTTATCATGGTATTATTTTCATGTTGTTTAGTGTCGATTTTATTATTATTATTTTTTTTGTAATATGTTAGTACTCTGTTCTTTAACTTTTTGTTAAATTTTAACTGCTTGTATACTTTGTGATCTGGTAGAGTGTAAGAGAAGGCCCTATGGCCTTAACTTTGCCAGTATAAATAAAAGAATTATTATTATTATTATTATTATTATTATTATTATTATTATTATTATACTTCTGTCAGAAATTTGGATGTGTGCATTATGTGATGGCGTCCAATACGCGAGTAAATACGGTAGTTCAGAATGAAGAACTAAATTATATTCCATTTTGAATCTTGCGTACACTACTTTTAACACTTGAATATAAGTAATTGATTAACTAGCGGACTTACTCGTGTTAATTATTTCCTAGACATCACCATAACAAAAATTGACAACAAACACACCACCAAAATATACAGAAAACCAACCACAACCACCACATACATACACCACACGTCTAACCATCCCATACAACACAAACATGCTGCATTCAAGACAATGGTACACAGATTACTCAACATACCCATGAGCCAACAACACTACAATGAAGAAGTGAACACAATCAAATACATAGCACAAGAAAACGGTTACAATCCAAACATAATAGACAACATCATAAGAAAGACAAAACAAAAACTTAACAAACACAAAAAAACGCAAAACACAACACAAACACAAGAACACAAGAAATACATCACACTAACATATGAAAACAAGCCGTTATAATGAAAATCTTTTTAGGGTAAATTGAATTTTCTTGATTTAAATATATAAATTATTTCAGGTCAAGGTGCAGTTTATACATAAGATCGCATCTTCATTCAGAAAGCAGAAATACAACATAGCATACAAAACAGAAAACACACTACAAAGACATCTCAACACACAAAAAACACAAACAAATAAATACGACGACCACACAGGTGTATACAAACTCACATGTAATAGTTGCGACAAATTCTACATTGGACAGACAGGCAGATCATTCCAAACACGCTACAAAGAACACATTAAAGCAATAACCAGAGGACACAATACATCTACATACGCCGATCACATAACCAATGCTAACCATACATACAATAACATAAATGCGGACATGGAAATCCTACACATACAACCCAAGAACCAAAAACTCAACACACTAGAACAATACGAAATATACAAACACATCCTGATCAAATTCTCAACACGCAGATCAATTTCAGTACACACTATCTGACTCCACTTTTCAACAATCAAACGCACCCACACAACAGGCAGAGAAGTTCGAGATGACCCCGAGATCTAGTAGGCTCTGAGGATGGTGTGATGAAGCACCGAAACAGCTGTAAGCCGCACAGACTTACATAATTAACACGAATAAGTCCGCTAGTTAATCAATTACTTAAATTATATTCTTTTATTTTCATAATTTACTCTCTCAAGTGACCGTTTTATTTATTAAAATATGATGCAATGTTATGACTATGAACCGCTTTAAATGTTGCTAACAAAGACATGGTAGAATATGTACAGTGAAAAGGAAAATTGAAGTGTTTGATTGGTCACTACGTATGCCACAGGGTTTTTCGACGATCGAAGCACAGTTGTCAGCTGACAGTTACTTTCCGACCCTGAACTGTATTGTGAGCCCTTACACAATATCATAATACAGTGTAGTAGAGTTCTTTTGTTACAGAAATTGGCAAAAATTCACGAATCCATTCCCCCACTCGTGGTACAACACTGAGAGTGCCATTAGCTAATTACTGAACCACCACCACTGCCACTACTGCCACCACCACCACAGGGGGAAGCGATATCGAAGCTGGCCGGGTGCCACCACACTGGGGTTCAACTACTTCCTGGATGTGGGGGACGACGCGTACAGATGCCATAAAAATATTGTGCCCAGCTCTATATCATCATAATATAGCAGCTAAGCGATATCGAGACGTATTCCGTTGGATATGAACTGTTTCGCTTCTCTATTATCCCTATCTCTCCGCTTCTCTTTATCTCTCTCTCTTTGTAGAAGACTGGAAACCTTGTCAGATTTACCGGCAAAACATTGTTCTCGAATTAACTAATGTTTTATATATTTTCTCTAAAATTTGAAAAAAGAATTATTCATTGTATTTGATTTACAAGACAAATATTTTTGTAAACTAATAATAATAATAATAATAATAATAATAATAATAATAATAATAGGCCTAATAATAATAATAATAATAATAATAATAATAATAATAATAATAATAATAATAATAATAAAACAGTTATACTACCGGTTGTTCTTTATGGTTGTGAAACTTCGACTCTCACTTTCAGAGAGGAACATAGGTTAAGGGTGTTTGAGAATAAGGTGCTTAGGAAAATATTTGGGGCTAAGAGGGATGAAGTTACAGGAGAATGGAGAAAGTTACACAACGCAGAACTGCACGCATTGTATTCTTCACCTGACATAATTAGGAACATTAAATCCAGACATTTGAGATGGGCAGGGCATGTAGCACGTATGGGCGAATCCAGAAATGCATATAGAGTGTTAGTTGGGAGGCCGGAGGGAAAAAGACCTTTGGGGAGGCCGAGACGTAGATGGGAAGATAATATTAAAATGGATTTAAGGGAGGTGGGATATAATGATAGAGAATGGATTAATCTTGCACAGGATAGGGACCGATGGCGGGCTTATGTGAGGGCGGAAATGAACCTCCGGGTTCCTTAAAAGCCAGTAAGTAATAATAATAATAATAATAATAATAATAATAATAATAATAATAATAATCCGTGGCACCGAGCGGGCTAGCGGCGTGGTAGAGGGCTGGCCTTGCATTCGGGAGGTCCGGGGTTCGATCCCAGGGGCCACAACTGAGGTTTTTCATGGTTTCCTCAGCTATTTCCAGGCAAATGCCGGGATTGTGCCTCTTGAAAGTCCGGCCATGACCGGCGATCCTTCCCTTAATCCTTTCATATGTGTGAGTGAATTATGTGTAATGTCTTAAATGTTTGTGTTGTATCGGAGGTGGCCCTGGCGTTGAGCTGATCCCTCATCCGTGGAGGCCCTCCATGTCCTTGTGTGGTCAAAAAAAGTATGTATGTGATCCATAGATTAATTCCTCTCCCGACAGGTCGCGGCCCTGTAAGGCCCGGGTGGCGTGGGTCGTGTAAATGAACCTACAAGGGAGAGGTTAAACTAAGGGAAAGAAGAAGAAGAAGAAGAAGAAGAAGAAGAAGAAGAAGAAGAATCCGTGGCACGACACTCCATGAAGGATCATGACCGACCAGCCGGCTGCTGGCCTCACGTCCACATGCCGAAGCTGAGGTGGACGATCATCCTACCACAATGGAGGTATCGTGTGGTTAGCACGATAATCCCCCCCAGCCGGCTTTCGTAACCATATTTCGCTACCTATCGTAGTTCCCCAAGTGCATCACGATGCTGGGTGAGCACCAGTCCCATACATTGGCCGAAATTTCATGAGAAAATTTCTTCCCCCATGAGGACGCGATTTTTTAAGTTGATTATTTAACAACGCTGTATCAACTACTAGGTTATTTAGCGTCGATGAGATTGGTGATAGCGAGATGGTATTTGGCGAAATGAGGCCGAGTATTCGCCATAGATTACCTGACATTCACAATACGGTTGGAAAAAACCTCGGAAAAAACCCAACCAGGTAATCAGCCCAAGCGGGAATCGAACCCTCGCCCGAGCGCAACTTCAGACCAGCAGGCTAGCGCTTTAACCGACTGAGCCACGCCGGTGTCTTGAGGACTCGAACCAGCGCGCATTCCGCAACGCGAGTCCTAGGCAGGATGCCTTAGATAACGACGTCACTTTCTTGGGATTACTCACTATAAATTCATGCTATCTGATATTTGTGAGTTGGAGCTCGAAAGCAAGATATGTCTTCCCAAGTCCGTGCTTCTGATTCGTGCAATATCCCTTCTATGAGGGACATCTTCCAGAAATGGCTGTTCTCTGCTGCAGTGGGGAAGTTGGTTTTGTTTGCTTAATGTGTGCTCCAGTGGGCGCCGCAGTTCGTACACGGGCCAATGCGCCTGTTTACACAAGACTTTATCCCGCGTACTCAATACAGACTTGTACCGCAATTAACGTGCTGTAATGACGTACTCTACGGATACAACAAGCTTCCATATTTGTTTAGTAATTTCCACTGCTCCCGCGTTGTCAGGTTTCCCAATACTTACTAGATTGTTAGATTCTTCATCCAAGGCCCACCGGGATCCTCGAAACACAATCTCTGGGGAACGCAAAATATGGAAGCAGTTTCTGTAGCAATTTTCCTTCATCAGACCATACAAATATAGAGCATAAACATCTATCAAATACGTATCAGTTCATTTTAATAATGTGTCTATAGCTACCGGTGATTTAATAATATATTATGAAACAAGTTTATAATGTTACATTTTATGGCACGAGTCAATGTTTAGGGAACGAGCGAAGTAAGTTTCTTAATTTTTATGAATGCAATAACTGTGTAACAATGTAAACGTGTTTCATACGTTACTTTTTTGTACGATAATATTATAAATCAATTAATAAAGTGACCACTTCTGTGGTGTAGGTGTCAGCATGCATTACGGTTGTAACGTAACTTCTTTTGCAGTCGCTAGATGCCAGCATAGTGAAATTGATAAAAGTTTTCTTCAAAGTCCATTAGGCTTATCAATTTGTTATTTTTGTTATGTGTGATCAGGGCTTTTATGAATCTGATATTTCCAAGTTATTTATATTTTCAGAAAAAAATAAATAAAATAAATCTATTATTGTTCTGTGGCATTCTACCTGACAACTAGGGCTACAATCTCAATTGAACAATAATCAGCAATCGACAAGTTAAATTAGAAAAATTCGCTGGTGAAATTGAGTGAAAAGAGAAAATTCAAAATAATGTCGAGAAATATATGCAGCGCAAAATAATGGCTGCGGCGTATAAGGAACGAGTAATAAACGATAGAGCACGATGGTTACTATAGCAACCGACATGTTTACTTTCAATGCATACAAGATGGCGACCTGATAAATAAAATTATATTTGAGTGCATTTCTTCATTTTTATACCTTATATTCAACAGGCCATCCCGAGAGACATAATCAACATAAAACTTGCGGTTGTGTCTCTGATACACCCTATCCAAATTTTGTTATTACCGAAAATGGTTATTTTTTTAATTATTTATTTTACGGTGCTTTATGAACTGCTGTGGTTATCTGGTGTCTGAATGAGATGAAGGTGACAATGCTAGTGAGATGAGTCCAAGGTCCAGCGTAGAAAATTACCCAGCATTTGATCTTAATTGGTTGAGGGAAGTCTCCGGAAAAAGATCAACGAGGCAACTTGTCCCAACCAGAATTTGAACCCGGGTTCGCTCGTTTCACAGTCAGACGTGCTAATCATTACTTCACAGCAATGAAAAATGTCCAATTTTCACCTCTTCTGAACAAGTCACCACTGCTTCGTCCTCGGTGTATTGATTTCTACCCGCGTTTATTTCTTGACTTCTTAATATCTTTGGTTTATTTTTTGTGTCTTCATCTATTACTCTCTGTCTTCTTTTTTCTTGCTTCTCAGTCTGTAAGTAACTATAACATCATTGGATTTTTCGGTATCTTCATTCCTTTAATGACTTATTGGTTTGTATCGGTTTAATTCTGGATTTCTTTCTTTCTTGGCTTCTTGGTTTCTTGTTGTCTGTCTCTCTTTGAGAGTGCTGCATTGGAGTTAAATCGCTCGCTTGAACTCGGTCGAGTGTCGCACCCTCGAGTGAGATACGATCGGTCGTGATACGCTCGTAATAAATATAAGCACAGTACAAGGTCATCTCACCGACATGTCTTATCTTGTATGGAAGGCGACAGATAAGATACACATATGTTTTGCTCACACGGTAAAAATAAGGCTTTACTTTCTGCGTTTATGAGAAACGTTTAATGTAACAGTCAATGGAACGTACCAAAACAGGAACATGAAGTTATAAATAAAATAGGATGAAAAACTTCGACATACAGTTATTATTGCTAATTAATAATTATTCAATATTTGATTTACCACATATATAATGTGATAGGTCCATACACAGTGTTCCGTCTATATACTGCGACAATGTAGAAACGTTTTACAAAATATTATTGATATAGCAGTAGATTAATAACAATATTAGTACAGAGATAACGTCACAGAAAATATAATAAAACGAATAATCATGCTGCACAACTGTTACAGACGCAAAGATTGATACACTAATTATATTAGAGATTATTATTATTATTATTATTATTATTATTATTATTATTATTATTATTATTATTACTACTAGAAAACTTGATACAGTTCTTTCATAATCGCGATTGTGTTCTCCGTTTATCATAATTACATTTACATCCAATAACATCTATCAGATGTGGCAAAAACAAAATCACTCCTGTGTGGAGAAAAAAAAAACATTTACCTACAACATTTATATTACATTTTAAAGCAAGTTTTGTAGTTGTACTATGGAGAGGTTAGTTAAACACTGCAAAGTTTTGAAATGATAAACATCTATGATGTTACTACACAGTTCATCACTGTAACAAGAACGAATGTTCTTATACCGTTCGAGGATTTATCGCTCGTGACAATTTTATCCATCATGAATGTGCGCTACCTATCGGATTATGCTATGAACTACTTGACGCTCGAGCGAAAACGTCCGATGCAGACCTCTAGTCTCTTTATTATATATTGGTCTCCATCTTGTTTTATTTACTGACTTATTGATTTCTTGACTTTTTGGCACCTTCATTTATTTCTTGGTTAGTAGTTGTTCCCAGTCAGAAATTCTTGTCTGGAGATGCTTGCAAAGACCCAACTCTAAATTATTTAATTGACGTCTTCTTTCCAAAAGGATCGGTGTTGTCACTGGCAGATCCTGCGAGATTTTTGTGGAAAAAGAATGTATGGAGAACATTTCTGCTTGGGAAAAGTAGCATAATTCAGTTTCTACAAACATTTTTTATTAATTTATTGTCAACTTACGGAACATCTGCTCGCTTGGGAAAAGAGACACAAGTATTTCTCCCATTACAATAATTCATACAGAATAAAATCAAATCGACATAAACCAGTGTGAAGATAGTTTTTTTCCTTCCCCTGTAAAATTAACATTTTTGACTTGTGCCACTTTTCCCGAGCACTACAGAATTTCTTTCTGAGTACTATTTCAACTTACTATATCATCTTCCTACCACAACCGCCTATCAGCATCTAAATCCTTAACTTCGTACATGACTACAAACTTACATTATCAGCGGCTGTGAACGCGCTTGCAAATGCAGTTCGAGTTTATTCAAGAAACACTCTGTAGGTGTCACACCCCATTAGTTCGGTCTGTCTTCGCTTAATGACTTTTTTCATAGCCGTGCTTGGGTTTCCCAGGGTGTAAGTAATCGACTGTCTAATAGCTCATTACGTGCACGGCGAAAGTGCCAGGCAGTGGAGCCCGTCCGATTAAGGTTGCTCCTTACAGCTTAATAGGCCACCCACCTCTCAATTATACAAGCCCGTCCAATAGTGAAAGGAAATTACGTGACTTTCTATCTATTGGCAATACAAGATTCAAATATAAAGTTCTAAATATCACTGTTGCAGCCTTCATAAAATACTGTCCCTGCCTTCTTTTACATTTCCGTCTCTTTTGTCTTTCTTCAAAATATCTCCTACCTAAACATCCCTGGACTATTATTATTATTATTATTATTATTATTATTATTATTATTATTATTATTACTAATCTTTTCAGTTATTCTCATTTCTCCACTCCTCCTACTTGCTTATTTACTCTTCTTTTTACTGTTCCGTTTCCCGAGCCTCTTCCTCGTCTTTCACCTCTTCTCTCATTTCTTCTGATATCGCAGTTTTTAACGACTCCTCGAATTCTCCCCATTTCTCGCCTTTCATTATCCGCTCTTTCCTCTTATTCCATTTCCTCCGATTTCTTCCACTGTGTTTTACATTTAATTTCATCTCTTATATTTTCTGCATCTTTCTGTTCATCTCCCCCGTCTTCTTCCTCTCCTCCTACATCACCCCCTTCTTCTCCTCTTCTGTATTTGCCTTTTTCCATCTTTTCCGACTTCTTGTCTTCTTCCTTTTCTTCTGCCTTTCATTCTTCTTTCTCTTCTACTGTGTTTTCGTCTCCTTTCTTTTCTTTTATCTTACAGTCTTCTTTCTGTGTTTCCATTTTCTTCCTTTCTTCTGTATTTTCTTCTTTCTCTTCTGTGTTCAAGTCTTCTTCATTTTCTTCTGTCTTTCGATCTTCCTTTTCTTCTGCCTTTCCGTCTTCTGTCCTTCATTCTCCTTATTTTTCTTCTGTCTCTGTGTCTTTCTCTTATGTTTTTCAGTCTTCTTCCTTTTCTTCTATCTTTCCGTCTTTTTTCTTATCTTCTGTGTTTTCGTCTTCTTCCTCTTCTTGTGTCTTTTCGTCTTCTTTCTCTTCTTCTGTTTCCGTCTTCTGTCTTTCCGTCTACTTTCTCTTCTGTGTTTCAGTCTTATTCCTTTTCTTCTGTCTTTCCGTCTTCTTTCTCTTTTTCTGTCTTTCCGTCTTCTTCCTTTTCTTCTATCTTTCCGTATTTTTTTCTTTTCTTCTATGTTTCCGTCTCCTTCCTTTTCTTCTGTATTTCTGTCTTCTTTCTCTTCTTCTGTGTTTCCGTCTCCTTCCCCTTCATATGTCTTTTCGTCTTCTTTCTCTTCGTATGTGTTTTCTTCTGTCTTTTCGTCTTCTTTCTCTTCGTATATGTTTTCTTCTGTCTTTCAGTCTTCTTTCTCTTCTGTGTTTCAGTCTTATTCCTTTTCTTCTGTCTTTCCGTCTTCTTTCTTTTCATCTGTTTTTCCGCCTTCTTCCTTTTCTTTTGTCTTTTCGTCTTGTTTCTCTTCTATGTTTTCGTCTTCATCTTTTCCATCAGTTTTCTTCCTCTCCTCTTACCTTCACCCTCTTCTTCTCGTCTTATGTCTTTCTGTCTTCTTCCACCTTTTCCGACTTCTTATCTTCTTTCTTTTCTTCTGTTTTTCTGTTTTCTTCCTTTTCTTCTGTCTTTCCGTGTTCTTCCTTTTCTTTTGTGATTATTTTTTAATTTAATGTTAGTTTCAAAATATCTCTAATGAATAGTCTCGTATGCAATGTTAATTTCTCCCTATCTCCAATTCGTGGAGTCATTTCCGTGTATCACACAACAGAAATTATTTCTGCACTTAATACCGCTGTTTAAAATATTAAGACCAACATAAACACACTCGGATGCAGCTAACTGGTTCTAATTGTGTTCAATTGGAGCATCATGCATAACTGCAAACCCTGGTGGCATGAAACCGAATTGAGACTGTTGACATTAGCGACGACCGTCATTTGTTTTAACCACCCAACGGTACCTCACTCTTCTTCATTAACACGACACGGACGTGGCCTGACGCTAACTAATTAAGCATAGTTGAACAAAAATTGACGGACAACCGTTCCCATAACAACTGTCTGTATATTAAAAGAAACCTGGCAATACAGAAATGAAGCTGTGGAAGTAAGAATGGGTGAAGAAAGAATAATGCTGAAACTGATTAGGAAGAGAAAAAGAAATTGGCTGTGTCACTTTCCGAGAAGAAAATTGCGTACTGAAGGATGCATTGGAAGGAATGGTGAACGGAAGAAAAGTTCGGTGCAAAAGAAGATATCAGATGACAGACGACATTAAGATACAGTCTATGGATCATATGTAGAACGCAGAAAATAAAGAAAATTGGAGAATGTTGGGTTTGCAGTGAGAGATCTGTTCTTGGGAAGAAAACTATGACTGAATCAATAGAATTTAAATCTCAAATCTTTGGTTTGGGTACTTACAACATCGAATCACCTCCTGGGTTTGTTATGGACATCTAGAGGTATTTCACACCGAACGAAACGCGAGCTGTCCTCTTCTGAAAATAAAAAATATATATACGCTGTATCAGGCACGTAGAATACATCACCCAGTTTCAAGAATGAAACTACAGTTGTGTTGATTTGAATGTTTTTTTTTTTTCGGTTTACAAATATACAATATGGATCTATGGTAAGAGAAGTAATTACTGGAGGGCATGCAATATATTTTCTCTTCATATGAAGTGACATTCCGAAATTAGTCTCAGCTCACAACAAATTCTTCACTATGGTTCACTCAAAGTGTACCGTACATGTCTATTATCACTAGAGTCGAGTCCTGTGTTTAGACACCTAGAGTCTCCAAATAATCGTCAACAATGTATGTATGTATGGAGTATATCTCTGTGGCATCCATCTCTACATACACAGTTCGGGTCTGCTGTTCTGTGAACATGTCAAAACAAAACAACGCTAGACGCTTGAAGATCAGTGCCCTAATAAAAGAATTTGGTAGCCAGCACTTCATTAGGAAAGAAGAAAACGTATTTTATCATAAAGAAAGAGAAAGTAATTTGGAACACTTAAAATGTTTGCAGCTATTCATTGTAATGTAGGAACTCGAAAAGCACGCAGTCAATATATTTTCTTTTATTTAAAATTTGTACTAAGATTGATGTTTTTTTCAGTTGCTAATTAACCTTTAATTATATTTTTAGACAGTCTTTTCATAATAACTTTTCGATTATAATTTATTATCGAAAACCATTGATTTTCGCATCCATAAATTAGCGTGATTAAAAGTAAATTTCCGTGCCTAAAAGTTTTGTGAATACAGTAGCACGTAACTAGTGTACAATCTTCGTAATTATGCACGAATGAATGTTTAGCGCGTGAGCGAAAAATGAGCAAGCTAATTTCCACGAGTGTTTTTAATGAAGATTATAGGCCTAGACGTGTTACATACAACGTTTTATGCTATTCTAGCATTAAAATATGAAAAAGTAACTATTATAAATTTACAAAATGTAATGTTGTGACATAGTAGAGACTATGCACGAGTGAATGTTTAGTGCGTCAGCGCTATTAAACGTTATTTTCACGAGTGTTTTTGATTAAGATTATACACGTATTACATACAACGTTTTTACTTGAACAAAGTAAAGAGATAAGTTTAGAAATAAATCCCAAAAAGACAAAGTATATGATTATATCTCGTGACTAGAATATTGTACGAAATGGAAATATATAAATTGGAAATTTATCCTTTGAAGAGGTGGAAAAATGCAAATATCTCGCAGCAACACAAACAAATATAAATGATACTAGGGAGGAAATTAAACGCAGAATATATATGGAAAATGCGTGTTTTTATTCGGTTCAGAAGCTTTTATCATCCAGTCTGCTGTCAAAAAAGCTGAAAGTTAGAATTTATAAGACAATTATATTGCCGGTTCTTCTGCATGGTTGTGAAGCTTGGACTCTCTTGAGAGAGGAACAGAGGTTAAGGGTGTTTGAGAATAAGGTGCTTAGGAAAATGTTTGAGGCTAAGAGAGATGAAGTTACATGGAGAAAGTTACATAACCCAGAACTGTATGTATTTTATTCTTCACCTGACATAATTAGGAAAATTAAATTCATACGTTTGAGATAGGCAAGGTATGTAACACGTATGGGCGAATCCAGAATAGTGTGTTAGCTGGGAGATGGGAGGAAATAAGATCTTTGGGGAGACCGAGATGTAGATGGGAGGATAATATAAAAATGGATTTCAGGGAGGTGAGATATGATTGTAGAGACTGGATTAATCTTGCTTAGCATAGGGACCGATGGCGGTTTATGTGAGGGCGGCAATGAACCTCCGGGTTTCTTAAAACCCATAAGTGAGTAAGTAAGATAAATTTGTGGAGAATGTGAAAAAAATAAGCAATGATATGTAGTATTAAATTAAAATATGCATTTCTCACGGCAACTGTTAAAATATACATAATATGCAAAATAAGTTGATGTTATTTAATTATACTTCGTTCGAATAGCCTATGAGTACTTCTTAAATATAATGTATCGATAAATATATGTGTAATTAATTATTACACACATTTCGTGTGTATTATGCCCAGAACTGATTCGTAAATACTATATGAACAAAATCTATCCAACATTTTTTGAGAAATCATTGAATACAGGCAAGTACATTGCAGACCCGAAACTATTCTCTTACTTAATTACTAGCTTTAAAGGAACCCGGAGGTTCATTTCCCCCCTCACATAAGCCCGCTATTGGTCCCTATCCTAAGCAGAATCAATCCAGTCTCTATCATCATATCCCACCTTCCTCAAATCCATTTTAATATTATCTTCCCATCTACGTCTCGGTGTCCCCAAAGGTCTTTTTCCCCCGGCCTCCCAACTAACACTCTATATGCATTTCTGGATTCGCCCATACGTGCTACATGCCTTGCCTATCTCAAACGTCTGGATTTAATGTTCCTAATTATGTCAGGTGAGGAATACAATGCGTGCAGTTCTGTGTTGTGTAACTTTCTCCATTCTCCTCTAACTTCATCCCTCTTAGCCCCAAATATATTCCTAAGAACCTTATTCTCAAACACCCTTAACCTATGTTCCTCTCTCAAAGTGAGAGTCCAAGTTTCACAACCATAAAGAACAACGGATAATATAACTGTTTTATAAATTCTAACTTTCAGATTTTTTGACAGCAGACTGGATGATAAAAGCTTCTGAACCGAATAATAACAGGCATTTCCCATATTTATTCTGTGTTTCATTTCCTCCCGAGTATCATTTATATTTGTTAGTGTTGCTGCAAGATATTTCAATTTTTCCATCTCTTCAAAGGATAAATTTCCAATATTTATATTTCCATTTCGTACAATATTGTGGTCACGAGACATAATCATATAATTTGTCTTTTTGGGATTTACTTCCAAACCTAACTCTTTACTTGCTTCAAGTAAAGTTCCCGTATTTTCCCTAATTGTTTTTGGATTTCTCCTATCATATTCACGTCATCCGCATAGACAAGCAGCTGATGTAACCCTTTCAATTCCAAACCCTCTCTGCTGTCCTGAACTTTCCTATTCTCTACATACTAATAATACTGAAATATCCGGAATAAATTTAAAATCGATTTTCTGAACATCGAAATACTTTCTCTAATACTTCGTACAACAAGAAAGTAAAAACCAGTTTTCTGACAAGCATATCATCTACTTCTAAAATATCTACAGTATGTAGATCTATTGTACAATAAGGCTCACTATGTATCTAATCACAGTATTGAAGTGAAGGTACGCCAATATTACAGATACACGACGGGTAAGATGTGGTTTTCCGCTCCAATAATGACGTAAGACAGAAGAATGGGTCGTTATGGCAACTGAATAGCAGAACCCATCTCCTAATCTGCAACAGTCACGGCTGAATGTGGTGTAATTAGACCGATAACACGAAATGTCTCGAACTATTCGCGATGGAATCTCAGTTTGGGACACGCTTTGCGACTCATGTCTAACCACTGAACGATCAATGGCAAGTCGAGGAAGAGAAGCGAATGTACGAGTTCAAAGACACCCTCCGTGCAGCCAAACTAGGAATATTGAATGAAAGGGAATTAAAATTATTATAGTTATTATTAGAGCCCGGTTGTTAGGCAAAATGCCTTTTTTAAACTGAATGTATGTATGAAAGACCTATTAGAGATAAACACGTTTTCACACATTTGGGGACGATAGGGCCAATTTTTATTTTGCCTTTTTTGCCTATGTTAGCTCCCGATGCCTATTTCAAGGTTAAATGCTTTTTTTTAGCCTTTTTTCGTCGTTATTGTACATTTTCTATATTTTAATGCATTTAAAATAAACCGCACATAAATTATATATATATATATATATATATATATATATATATATATACAGGGGAGATAAGGGGATTATGATCCCCACGGGGAATATGATTCCTCTATTTAAAACCGAAACTACTGAAATTTGCTCGGATTTGCTTGTGGGATATTTTATAATTGGTATTACTGCCAGCCAAACTCGGTCCCGCGATTCGTTAGCTGGAAGTAATTGTTCGGAAAGGAGGCCTTGTTTATTCACGTAAGTCTCATTCTTATTTTTGGAATTACTCACATATTATTTGTTGTTCTAATTATTATCGAAAATCTTGTTTTTTAATATGCTTTGAGATTTATGTTCTGTGTACTAATCATAAACATGCTGTCAGTAATTACTCTTAGATCCTCTCAGTTATAGGTTATATTTAATTTTCCAATGCATTCTGAGGCAAAACGATCCCAACAGCGGCGGACAATTCGATCCCGGAATCATATTGCCCCATTGTAGTTTACACGCAGAATTCAATTATGTAGTTATTAAATTTGTTATAGATCACGTCGTCATCATCATAATCATCATCTTTATAGTTATCATCGTCAGGGATGACAAAATAGAGCACAGGCAACGTTCACGCACGCACGCACACACACACACAGGACGTAAACACTGATTCAATTTACATACAGTAGGCTCAAATTGTATGTTTTGTATCAGTGACAGTTATTTAATGTGACATCTTTCATATTATGTTGCATTATGTTGAATTGCTTCAGATTATGGTAAGAACTTACAAGCGGAAAACCAATAGGCAGGAGTGGTCAGAAGTAAGCATGGCTGCTGCCATTAAAGAAGTGCAAGAAGGAGGAGCTTTTAAGACTGTAGCCAAGATCCATCAAGTTCCGGTTATGACACTGAAGAGACGTGTAAAAGGGATAAATAAGAAAGCTACTGGACACAAAAAAGTTTTAGGGAGACCTCAGACATTAAATAAAGAATTTGAAGATGAGCTTGTTCAGTATTTGCTTGATATAGAAGTTAGATTTTATGGTCTCACCAAGAAAGATGTTTGTAAACTAGCATTTGAATTAGCTGTGAAAAATGATGTTCCCCATCAATTTAATATTGGAAAAGGTCACAGCCTTCATGCGAAGACATCAGGCCCAATTATCACTAAGAAAACCGGAGCCGACCTCTGCTGCGAGGGCGCAATCATTTAACAAAGTGCAAGTGAATAGATTTTTTGATCTCTATGAACAAGAATTGCAGAAATACAATTTTTCTCCAACACATATTTTTAACTTTGATGAGACAGGAATTCAAACCACACACCAGCCACCCAAAATTTTAGCTCAAAAAGGCAAGAAACAAGTAGGAGCTATTGTTAGCGCCGAACGAGGGACAAATGTCACTGCAGTTGTAGGAATGAGTGCAAGTGGGCAATTTGTACCACCTATGCTTGTATTCCCAAGAGTCAGGATGAGTCCCGAGCTATCAGATGGAGCACCTCCTGGAACACTAGTCGTCGGCCAAGAAAAGGGTTGGATCAATTCAGAATTATTTGTAAAGTATCTGCATCACTTTCACTCTTATGTGAAATCCACTCCCGATAAAAAGGTGTTACTTTTAGTTGATGGCCATATAAGCCACAAGCCGCTACAGGCAGTGCAGTTTTGTAGAAATAATGGTATAGTTCTGGTCTATTTTCCACCGCATACCACTCATCGTTTGCAACCACAGGGCATCTGTGTATTTGGACCTTTAATGTCATATTACAATGAAGAGTGTCGTATGTGGTTGCGGAATCATCCAGGGAGAGTTGTAAGGTTGCAGCAGGTGGCAAAACTTTTTGGACTTGCTTATCGCAAAACTGCAACAATAGACAATGCTCTATCAGGTTTTGAGAAAACAGGGTTGTGTCCATGTAATCGTGATATTTTTCCAGATCGGATGTTTCTCCCATCAGAAATAACAGATTTGCCACAAGAAGATGTCAATGATAAGGAATGTGAAGAACGAAAAGTTACAGAGAAGGAGAACTTAACAGAAGAAGACGATGTTCGACGACAGAGTATAGGCCTAGATGGAAAAGTTGGAGCAAATCACCCAGATGAACAGATAGCTGAACCGTCAGGGAATAGGCCTAATTTCTGTCACAACAAACTAAAAAGGAAGCAGAAACCAAAACCCCCAGAATCTTAAAGTGACTCAGAAGATGACTGGCAACCTTCAGGACCTTCTTCAGATGATGTATCGATTGCTCATATTTCAGATGAATCAGAATCAGCAGAAATAAACAAAAAAAAGAGACTAATACAGGAAAACCCTGTGTCAGTCCTTATGACATCGCACTTCTGCCAATGTTGGACATAACTGAAGGACGACCAAAACGAGGGAAACGCTCTAGTAGTGCCCTTGTGTTAACTTCTACTCCGAATATGGTGAATTTGAAAAATAAATCTTTGGCTGTTAGCTCATCTGCTTCTGGAACTGCAAAGAAAAAACTGAACTTTGAAGACAGAGTTAAAGAACAGTGTTCAACAGAGAAGGAAAAGGATGCAATTTGTATGTTCTGTTGTGAAGCCTGGTCAGCATCGAAGTCTAGAGAAATGTGGAGAAAGTGTAACGACTGTAAGCAGTGGGCACATGAACTGTGTGCAGGAATTGATCGCATGTGTAAAGTTTACCAGTGTGATTTGTGCCGTAAATAGCCTAAATTGTTGTGACCGTCCACATAACTGCAATTATTCATACTCTTACGTTAAAATACAATAAAATACGTCCTTTATAAAAAAAATTATGTTTTGGTAGTGAGACAAAATGAGCAGTGGGCACTGATCGTATGAGTAAAGTTTACAAGTTTGATTTGTGCCAACAGTAGTGTACATTGTTGTGACACTTCACATAACTACAATTATTCATACTTTTACGTTAAAATATGATATGTTCTTTGTAAAAATGTTGTGTTTTGGTAGCGAGGCAAAATGATTCCTTGGGGATCATATTACCCAGTTAACGGGGCAAAATGGTTCTTTACAATAAATATAAAAAAAAACTTAAAAATAAACAAGAAAGACATAAAATATTGTATCTTTTGCGGTACTTAGCAATGTAACTGATGTAAAGGTTTCAAGATATTCAAATATAAAGAAAATAATTTTAATTGTTACGCCTGTGAATTCAAATTTTTCTTAAGGGGATCATAAATCCCCTTATCTCCCATATACATATAAACAAAAAAAGAACGGTTGTACAAATTAAATATATATATTCACCTCACACAAATATTTGCTCAGAATCTTACTCTCCAGCAATACATATGTTTCCAAGAAGCCGTAAACTTTTCTCCCCTACCGATTCCATTTTTTATGTCACTTAACAAAGATATTTGAACAGTATAACCCTCAGTGCTCAGGTCACTTCGGGATTTACTTTTATTAGCGGCAGTAGCTTTATAAACTTTTTCCAGCAGTGCTTTAGAAGGACTCTAATCTCATACTTTATCCTCTTCATTTTATATCCTTTGTATTAATAACTTACGACCGTGACTTGCTCACAATACGCAATAATAATCATAGCGTCTTGCAAACTGCAATGTCCAACTAAAGAAAATCATTGAAAACTTATAAAACACCAAACTTATAAAACCAACATTACTTACGAGACGGCCTACTTATGCCAAAACTTCCATTTAATCGAAATCTGATTTCGATTTTGAGACTAAAGACTTTAGTTTCAAAGTATTTACAGGAGATAGCGGATTAGTTCTTAATTTACGTCGTTGTAAAAAAAGGTCTAAGTGCTTGTAAGTAAATTAAATTTATGCTAACATTGTGTAAATGGGTCCATTATCTTTAGCACGAAGGAGATGGAAGCCATAGCAATTCCCTTTGTGGAAATGGTTCACAGAGGAACGGTAAAATAGAGACCCCCATCATTGGTATAGTCAGGCCCAGCGTTCGTAAGGTGAGCTTGCTAATCACTTTACGTTCCATTTACACACTTAACGTAGCATTATCTTAACGCAAGCAGACCTAGTTCCGAACAAATGTAGCTTAGATTTGCAGTATTACAACCCACATTTCAGGCTTCAGAGAATTTACAATTGTAAAGCCAAAACACACCCACCAAAATTGTCTAACAAAAAATATAAATTTTACAGAAGACTCTTTATGCAATTCCAGCATTAAAACACGTTTATGACGCTATAAATCGTACACAATTGGCCTAATTCTGGCACTCGTGCCAGAAAAGGTTACCTAGCAACTAATATTTCACGACATCATTACCGCCTTCACAACACAATTTTGTACAACGTACTTGTAAGAAAAAGCTTCAAAACAACAACAAAATAACATTGTCTTAGAAATGGTTATACAGGGACATCATTTTATTTTTACTTCAATTTTTATTGTACCTGAGTTTTTGAATGTACTTCACTCACATCCCCTCTACTAAAGAAGTTCCAACTGTCCTCCACACAGAATCAAGGCCGCATATAATAAACAGCACTGAGTTAGTGAGTGTAGCACGTTCCAGAAATATGTTCGCGTTTTCCAGTGACGAAAGAGCTTTCAATATTGAATCATATTTTCGCACAGGTACTGTCCGTTTGCCTACGTCGCATCCCGATTTCCCCCACTTGCTTCTGCTCGCCCCTCTGTAAGGCCTAGTGGCTGGGCTGTCTTAGATCTTTTCTGAAAACAATAATTTCTGTTAGGAATTGGACGTCTACTTAATATTATACAACTGTTTAAAATAACTTAAATAAAAGGGCCTTGTTGAGTAATTTACTGTCACGTGATTTTCCCCCTTTCTACGATCCTGCGACATAACCACTTGGAGGACAGTAGATAGCATATCTAAATAATTTTATCTGTGCAGGTCGGGCAGAAGTGAAGATTGGATTTACAGTACGTAAGATACTCTTTTATAGAGTAGGTACAGAATTATTTAAACATGAGTTACTAGTACGGAGAACGAAACAGGTAATAATTGGAATTAGATACAATAGTCTATCGTGCGATAATATGCACAAAAGAATATGCATGTATCGAAATGAACGGCCACCATTTAAAAAATGTTTAAATATCCATATTACGATTATTTTTCAATTTAACTATATTGTAGCTAATGTGCTGTAGACAGTATAATATACACTGCATAATGAATACATTCGCATGGATAGCTCAGTTCGTGAGTAAAAACACTTATTGTTAATACAGTGCTGTATTTTGATTAAACAAAAACCTAATTAAAATTATCAAACTCAAAATTGCGATATTTCCTAGTTTACGTAAATGGATGAACTACTTTTCTTCCCTCCTGTACCTAGTAAAGTGATTTGTTTGTATTTTACGCCAGTATCATCGAACTCCAGTCGTGGAAGGGGGTAGAAAACGGCGTTTCCGGTTCTCGATCCGTTAATTAAAAGGTATAGCCAGATTAATATTAAAAATGTTAGTAAAAATAAAGTGATGTCCCTATACTTTGTAGTGTGGACTAGCCAGCTTCAGTATGTTGTCCATTTATTGTTATTTTCTGCAGTAAAACCTAAGCTATGTGAAAAATTCGTTGCTTCCTCTATTATCTTATATACTTGTTTATGTATTATACGTATTGTATACACCTTATTTGTTGTGAACAATTTTCGATATTAAATTTTAATTGTATTTGATCTAAAGCAGGGATGTCGAACAGCGCTCTCAAACTGTGACACGATTAGTACTGTTTCCTACCGTAGCTGAGCTGAAACGACAGTCAGTCAGCTCGCTCTAGCAGTGTTCTGTACGCAGTGTGTTTATCAACTCTGACGGCTGGTATGGATGTGGAACGACGATTCAATAGTGAGTGGACGGATAAATATTTATTTATCTTAAAGGACGGAAAGGCACATTGCTTAATATGTAGAAAGGAACTTGGATATATTAGCCATCATAATATTAAAAGGCATTTTAATTCTACAAGTCATGCTGAAGCTTATGGATCAGAAAAGTTATCCAGTTTCACTCGTGAAAAGGCTGTAGAAGAATTAAAATCAAGATTGAATTCAGAAAACCTTCCATCATCATCGGTTGTTAGAACAAGTTTGGTTCGTGCTAGCTACAAAATTTGTGAAATTATTGCAATGGCTTCAAAGCTATTTACTAACGGAGAATTTGTGAAAGGCTGTCTCATAGCTGTTGTAAAAGGGATATGTCCGGAATACGTTAATGATTTTAAATCTATATGTTTGTCTCATAATACTGTTGCAGAGCGCGTATCATAAATGGGAGATAACTTGGAGGAACAACTGATAGCAAGAATGAAAACTTTCACTCTTCACTCACTATAGCTGTTGATGAAAGTACCGACGGGAAAGATACGGCGTAGCTAGCTACAGTATATTCATAAGGAGTGTCGACTCATATTTCAATGTTCATGGGGATCTTGTAGATGTCATTTTACTAAAGGATGGAACTCGAGGAGGAGATATTTTTGAATCTGTAACAAAAACTATGAACAAATTTCAAGTCACGCTAAAAGTAATTAATTTTATACATCAAAACAGTTTACGTTTGTGAACTTTAAGTTGCACTGCTACAACACATACACACAAAGTTGATATTTTAAACATGATATTAACAACATTATTATTATAATTTAGTTCCGTCACTAACGAACAACATTCATGGAATGACCCAGTAGATAAAACTCTGTTGTTGTTATTATTATTATTATTGTTATTATTATTATTGTTATTATTATTGTTACTATTATTATTATCATTATTATTATTATTATTATTATTATTATTATTATTATTATTCGTCCTCATGCAAGCTACATTCTTTGTTTATCAGAGTTAATCAAGTGCAAATCTAAACCGAGTTCCTAATCAATTGGTAAGATGTATAAAAGTTATCAAAGTACCAGCCGCCGCAGTTTCGCTTTTGTTTACGATCATTCTGCCGGACTGCCTGCTACCTGTGTTCAACCGTTGCACGGTAAGGGAGGAGTGAAGGCTCTGCAGTTCACAGCTCGAGAGCGCTGTTCGACATCCCTGATCTAAAGCAAAGATGTAAAATGTAGCGGTTTCTGGCAATTCTGCGCATAACAAAATTCCAATTCTGCGCACCGCGCAGACTTATCCGCGTAGAACTGTCCTCTTGTGATTCATATGACATTACATGTATGCTTTAACAAAACTATTCCCCTATTTTTTTATAGATGTCTAAACGGGCTGGTAAGAAGGAACAAGAAAGAAAAACAGAAAGGGGCATTTATACAGAGGAGCAAGTCAAATTGGACTTGAATGCTGTAAATTCAGGGCGGTCTATCTGAGAGGTTGGACGTTCATTTGACATACTGTGGTACCATGAAGAGTGAAGAGGCTGTGAAACAGAAAATTATTTTTTATGCGAATTATTTAAACTGATACAGAGGCTAAGAAGAAATAAATATGAATGTATTATTATTATTATTATTATTATTATTATTATTATTATTATTATTATTATTATTATTATTGCTCTTATTCCTCACAGAAGCTATCCTTTATATGGTTGTCTTTCTCTTCTGTAGGGGCATAGCATTTATAACTACGATATCGCACCATCTACCCTTAAGTACTAAATACGATAACCTATCACTGATAAATTCCACCTTTTTTACTGCTGAATTTATTCTTTTATGAATAAAGAATCCTGTTCCTAATTGGTGATTATCGTTTCCTTCCCCATAATACAACAAATAATTCCTATTTGTGTTATGGGTCGTGCCAGAGAATCAGTCCCATTCCGAGGCTTATTTGAAGGATTTGTAACAAGTTATTTTTTTACGGTGATGTGTTGTTAGCCCTTCGCCCAACCCCCAAGCTGGAGGACTAGCCCTCATCGGCTGTCCGCGACTGCTTATAATGGATTAATCTTGCTCAGGATAGGGACCAATGGCGGGCTTATGTGAGGGCGGCAATGAACCTCCGGGTTCCTTAAAAGCCAGTAAGTATTATTGTTCTTTATTGAAACACATCCCAAAAAGGGGAAAATAGGAATATTCTAATTTTTTCTTATAACCAAAATACTCTTAAAGGTAGATAGATTTTATTTGTTTTTAATATGCTTATGTAATTTCAATTTTTGAATGTTAAGTTATAATTTGAATTTGTCTCAGTCTTTTTCAATTATTTGGTTTAAACTGTGTCCATATCTGCATTACTGTGCTCTTTAAATGTATTTAATAATTTTTATAGTGTTAATTTCTCATAAACGATTTACTTTTTGCGTACACTGTCAAGAGAATAAAATTAAGACAGTCATTCTTTCTAAATTATGACTTTTTATCATAATTATTATAGTGCGTAGAACTGCCTTTCATGTGCTTGTACCTTTGAATCATGTGCGCAGAATTACCATTTCTACTGCGCATTATTACTCGATATGTATCACAATTATGTGCAAAACCCACGTTTTGTTTTTTATGGCCCAAGTTTTTTGTCATATGTTCTTTTTGCACCTTTAAGACACCATGATAAAATATAAACATCGAAGTCTAGTAGACCTATATACAGTCACGAAGCTCAATACGTAGTAAATATGCATCCATAGATAGTTGCTAACGACTAGGATCGCTATTATCGCCTCATTACACACAATGCGAAATATTACCTGTATAGTCTATTGTTCCTTGTACCCTCACAAACTCAAGCTTCGTGACTGTATATATACTTCGCACGAAAACATGACGACCTTCCCTCATCCCCTTCACCAGTTAACTGCAGGCACGCGCAAGGGATAAACCCTTAGCCGAGTTGCCAATTCTTGAAGTCATTGTGATTTGCGAACGTTTTTCAAACTGTGTTCCGTGAAACCGCGACTTTCAGAAAGACTATATTATCTTTGTAAATATACCTTAATTTATAATTACTAAAACAAAATTGGTATAAAAATGAACAAACTTATTTTAAAAACACTTTATATTTATATTTTCACTAACATGTTTTGCCTAAATAAACAAAAAAATGCAGACTTCTATAATAAGTGTTAAATTCTCATGTTATTGCAGTTCCAGAATTTTATACTTAATTAAGAATGTTGCGCTGGTAAAATTTTCTGAAATTGTGATCATTGAATAGTTATAGAATTTATAGTACAAAAGAGTAAAGTTAGATTTTATCTGCTTCGCCTTGGGTGATAATTTCCACGAACGCATAAAATCTGTTTACTCTAGTGTGCTATACAATATTTTATTCATTACTGGTATGTAAATTTAATTTTAAATTGTAGGGCTTTTTTTTGTAATGTGTTGTTGGCGAAGAAGTTCATTTACATTCATTTTAATTAATGCTAATATGTTGGTTGTCATGTAGAGAGTGATTTAAAAACATTTAATTCACTGCTGTAAGTTAGAAAACTTTTAAGCACTGTTGTGAATAATGTCATATTTAGGTTGCTAAGGACGGTGTTGCTGTTGGCCATATCTCTTTCACTTATGTTCGGCGAAGTAAATCACGTATAAAATCGTCTATCTTACCGAATTCTGTTTTAATTTGTTTATTTTCTCTTTAGTTGGTGAACCGTAATTCTTAATTTCTATGCCCATATATCCAACTCCGCCGGTTGCGTCCGATGTTAAGTGATTAAGATGTATACTTATTAAATTGCCTGAACTTTCGATTACTTTATGGATAGAATTTCTAACGTTAGACACAATTTTAACACTTTGTTTTCTTAGCTACGCTCCTCTGCAAATAAGATATTCTGTTTTCTTCGACGGTGTTATTTGTTGTTCTTGTCGTGATCTTCAGGTGTATCAGGAGGCCTAGCTGCGGATCATCTGCTCCAACACTCATTAATCATGGTCGGAATAAATTAGACATATTGAGGCGCACAACGGTATAAAACAACACGTCGACAAAGACACTGAGAACGGGTGAAAGCCATCAGGTAGAGGCAATGGCTGTTAGATTTGGCAATGCTGGGATCTATTGTATTTCTGCCACGCGGCTAGGGGTTGAGTAGAGGATGGGGGTTTATGAGGGATTACCAATTCCAAGAAGAGAGGCCGTCATGTTTCCGAGCCAAGTATACTAGAGTGTGGTATTACCGAGAACTTAAAAAACTCGTTTGTACTAATTAATGTTCAAGAAATATTAATCAAGTTCTTAGGTGCGCAGAATTCCCCGTCCTTCCCCTAATCATGTCTCTACTACGTCTTAACATTACATTTTGTAAATTCATAATAGTTTTTTTTTTACATATTTTAATGTTGGAATTGCATAAAACGTTGTAATACGTGTATAATCTTCATTATAAACACTCGTGAAAATTAGCGTGCTCGCGACTCGTATATAATTACCAAGATTAGGTATATACAGTAAGCCAAAAACACGGCACAACATTTAAATGGTTATATTCCAGCAGCTAATGATTTCACTTGAAAGTTTATTTCACAGGCAAATTTCATAGTCCTTTTAGACCGGGAAAGTACTATAATATTAATTTTTTTACCGTTTATTAAACATTATCTTTTATTTTTTTGTAAAGCAGTGCAAAATCGATCGTTTATGCCGAACTAAGCATTATGTTCTTACGAGTTCAGCAGGCCAAGCCGTTTGTTGTGCTATCATCATTTGTTTTCTTCCGTTTTGAGTTCTCATTATGTGAATAATGGGTCGCTTAACAAACGAAGACAAAATTTTTATTAAACATTTGCACCAATATGATAATTTATCTGCCTGTCAAATTATAAGAAACTGCGCTAAGCGAGAATAGTCAGTTTCAAGTGTACAACGATTGATTAGCAAGATACGGACAACCGGCAGCATCGGCCGTAAAATTTGAAGTGGAAGGCCTCGCTCTATTTGCATTCCAGAGTTGGTGGAGGCGACAACGGTGGTGGTAGAGCTGCGGAGGTAGCGCCGGGTGTGGCGGAGGTTGCTGTAGCTCTGCAGACGGCGGTGCTCGAGTGGGTAGAGCTGGTGGAGGTGACAACGGTGGTGATAGAGCTGCGGAGGTAGCGCCGGGTGTGGCGGAGGTTGCTATGGCTTTGGAGACGGCGGTGCTGGGGGTGGTAGAGCTGGTGGAGGTGACAACGGTGGTGGTAGAGCTGTGGAGATAGCGCCGGGTGAGGCGGAGGTTGCTATGGCTCTGCAGACGGCGGTGCTCGAGTGGGTAGAGCTGATGAAGGTGACAACGGTGGTGATAGAGCTGCGGAGGTAGCGCCGGGTGTGGCGGAGGTTGCTATGGCTTTGGAGACGGCGGTGCTGGAGGTGGTAGAGTTGGTGTATGCGACACCGGTGGCGATAGAGCTGCGGAGGTAGCGCCGGGTGTGGCGGAGGTTGCTATGGCTTTGGAGACGGCGGTGCTGGAGGTGGTAGAGTTGGTGTACGCGACACCGGTGGCGATAGAGCTGCGGAGGTAGCGCCGGGTGTGGCGGAGGTTGCTATGGCTTTGGAGACGGCGGTGCTGGAGGTGGTAGAGTTGGTGTACGCGACACCGGTGGCGATAGAGCTGCGGAGGTAGCGCCGGGTGTGGCGGAGGTTGCTATGGCTTTGGAGACGGCGGTGCTGGGGGTGGTAGAGTTGGTGTACGCGACACCGGTGGCGATAGAGCTGCGGAGGTAGCGCCGGGTGTGGCGGAGGTTGCTATGGCTTTGGAGACGGCGGTGCTGGAGGTGGTAGAGTTGGTGTACGCGACACCGGTGGCGATAGAGCTGCGGAGGTAGCGCCGGGTGTGGCGGAGGTTGCTATGGCTTTGGAGACGGCGGTGCTGGAGGTGGTAGAGTTGGTGTAGGCGACACCGGTGGCGATAGAGCTGCGGAGGTAGCGCCGGGTGTGGCGGAGGTTGCTATGGCTTTGGAGACGGCGGTGCTGGAGGTGGTAGAGTTGGTGTACGCGACACCGGTGGCGATAGAGCTGCGGAGGTAGCGCCGGGTGTGGCGGAGGTTGCTATGGCTTTGGAGACGGCGGTGCTGGAGGTGGTAGAGTTGGTGTAGGCGACACCGGTGGCGATAGAGCTGCGGAGGTAGCGCCGGGTGTGGCGGAGGTTGCTATGGCTTTGGAGACGGCGGTGCTGGAGGTGGTAGAGTTGGTGTACGCGACACCGGTGGCGATAGAGCTGCGGAGGTAGCGCCGGGTGTGGCGGAGGTTGCTATGGCTTTGGAGACGGCGGTGCTGGAGGTGGTAGAGTTGGTGTAGGCGACACCGGTGGCGATAGAGCTGCGGAGGTAGCGCCGGGTGTGGCGGAGGTTGCTATGGCTTTGGAGACGGCGGTGCTGGAGGTGGTAGAGCTGGTGGAGGCGACACCGGTGGTGGTAGAGCTGAGGAGGTAGCGCCGGGTGTGGCGGAGGTTGCTATGGTTCTGGAGACGGCAGTGCTTATGTGATTATGTGTACAAAAATCAAGGAAGTAGCTTGGAAAATGTAGAAAATAGACATTTCACCCATCACCCTCCTTAAATTCGATTTTCATAATTAACATGTTTGCTGTCTAACTCAGAATGTTCTCGAAAAGCCTCAATTAAATTGATAACTTCTGCTGCTCAAATTTCCATTTTTTCTGTAATTTTGGCTACGCTACATTCTGCCCTCATAACAGCTTATTTCCACTATACCAACAGTTTCTAAACAGATTCAAAACTATGTCTAAAACGTGACTCCTTGTGTCTGCAAATTTGCAGGCTAATCAAAACACTGTTTCAAAAATTAATTTTTCTCAAACTACACAAACTCTTTACATAACGTTTCTGTTTTGCAAGATCTTCTACTCAAGAACAAAATATTAGTTAACTGCCCAATTTTGTGAACATAATAATAATAATAATAATAATAATAATAATAATAATAATAATAATAATAATAATAAAGTAGTTAATCTAAATATGATAATTACTATAATGTAGTTAAAATAAATCACCATTTTTATAGATACGAGGTACTCGTAGCCTATCACTTCTTACAAGCAAACATTCTCATGGGGACAGATTAAAAAAAGTTAATTTTTTTTCTTCCACCATGTTAACAATGTCGAAACAAGTGCTTATACAAATATTTTGGCCACTCGAGCGCAATTACAAGCCCTCCCCCCAGAAAGTAAGTTTCCCTGGGGCCGTTTACAGAAAGGAAACAATAATTTCATGGAAAGATTTATTGAAACAGATAAGCAATTGCGCTACTTTTCAATATATTCCCCACCCGAATTTAGACATTTGTTATACCGTGGGATTAACAGAGAGGTAAAGACGGCTGTCACACACTGATTTCGATCCCAGACGGCAGGCTTCTACAACACAGGGATACAAAAGTTGATCCCACGGTATGACAAATGTATTAAAATGTCTCATTTCCGGTGGAGAATATGTTGAAAAATAGTTCAACAATATCTGTATCTGTTTCAATAAATCTTTTCGTGAAATTGTGTTTCCTTTCTGTAAACGGCCCCAGGGAAACTTATTTTCTGGGGGTGAGGGCTTATAATTGCGCTCGAGTGGCCAAAATATTTGTATAAGCACATGCTTTGACATTATTAACATGGTAGAAGGAAAAAAAATATAACTTTTTATTTGCCACCATGAGAATGTTTGTTTGTTAGCCATCGTTATGTTTATCGCTTTCGATCAGGACTCGGAAAACACAAACTGCCGTCACCAACTCAAGCTTCCAATAAGGCATGTCGTAAATAGTCGTAGTCGTGTTGCGAACGTCATGAATTTCCGTTTCGTTTCTCTTTTGTCCGTTTGCTGGAAAATCGCCCTAACATAAAAATCTGACCAATGTCCATGCTGCATTCTGTGAAATTTGTGTCTACGCTTTCCTTATAGGCCTAGATAGATGACATGAAATTTGAACGTTTGATTCGCTTTTACTTTTTTATTGTACACACAGCCTCCTTCCTAGTTTGCTCCCCTGAGCAAGTTACTGTCCGGACACTGACAGCTGGTCGAGGCATTTTTACAATAGATGGTTTCCTTCTTCTCATTCATCGAAGTCGCGACCACTGTGTGTCAGCTTTTGCAGAGTAAAAATGAGAAATAATAAAAGTGATCTAAAAACTAACCAAGTAACCTCACATGCATTTTATGCTCTGATATTAGCTTCCTTAATTACGGCGTATGAAAACGAAGAGTATTATTACTGTATAGGTTAACGAGTGCTAATGTTCCACAAAATTATCAATGATAGGCTATAGACTAAAGGCTACGTTCACTTTATACTGGAAATTATTCGCTATATTGTGTTGGTTTACAGAATAACTTATAGTAGGCCCTATTCGTTTACCTTTAAATACTGGATGTCAGTTTTCTTTAAATGTTACGAATTTCAGGTTTTCTCTCTTCTTAATATCACTAACAGAACCACTTTAAATAACCTTTACTCTTACCACCAGCAGATATCACAAAATGGCATACGATCTAGTCTACAGCTGATACAAAGTTGCCCTCTCTGACAAATGATGATCCGATTGCGCGGCTACATTCACAAAGCATTAAACACACTGAGCTAGTAGGTAACACCGAAAAGGGAGAAATGTAGTAATTATACTGTAACTGTGGATAAAATAGTTGATACGATCCTTATTTTCAATAAAATATAATTCTAGTCATTTCAATTACCATTCATGACAGTCAGGTATCCTTACTTTGTTTCTGATAACCAAGATATGTAGCTAGATGATACGTCACAGTGGGAAGATCATTCCCCTCCCTCATTTCTTGCAAATCACTGGAACAAACTTATTACAGCAGCAGTTTTATAATTTAAGTCATATTACAAAAATTATTTTCGGAAAGCTTTAACTTAGTTTTTACAATTTTGAAAGCGATCGTATTTGTTTCGTAATTACGAACGATAACAAACATGGGTTACCATCATCGTATAAAAAGTCTCAGAAGATAATATGCGTACAACAACGGCATACATGTTAAAATGCATTGTCAGTGCTACCTGGTGGCAAAAAGTTGTACTTATCCGATAAGCAAAATGTGTAGGTCCAATGATTGAGCTCACTGGACTTTTTCCATTACTAATTTTCAAAAAATTGTAGCACAACGTTTCGAAGAGTGGGTCCCTCTTCGTCGACAGGTGAAAACCTACTGTGGGGATCGTTACAAACAGCTAGCCTGTCTGACTGATGATGTTTGTAACGATTCCCACAGTAGGTTTTCATCTGAAGACGAAGAGATATCCATTCTTCGAAACGTTGTGCTACAATTTTTTGAAAATTAGCAATGGGAAAAGAACAAACAAATTAAAAAAAAAAAGTCCAAATAGCTCAACCCTTGAACAATTCACCGTTGCTCTCCTCCCCCACCCCCTTCATTCAGATCAAAATGCATAGGTTTACTTCAAATCAAAGAATGGAGCAACATGTAATATAGACCTAGGCCTTACTTACTGGCTTTTAAGGAACCCGGAGGTTCATTGCCGCCCTCACATAAGCCTGCCATTGGTCCCTATCCTGAGCAAGATTAATCCAGTCTCTACCATCATATCCTACATACCTCAAATCCATTTTAATATTATCTTCCCATCTACGTCTCGGCCTCCCCAAAGGTCTTTTGCCCTCCGGCCTCCCAACTAACACTCTATATGCATTTCTGGATTCGCCCATCTCAAACGTCTGGGTTTTATGGTCCTAATTATGTCAGGTGAAGTATACAAAGCCTTTGCTTATATTATACACTGCATAATAAAACGACCTTCATAAATTCGAGAAGGGGGGGGGGGGAAACAAACAAAACTTTCTCTCCGTTTATGTAACGTAATAGAGGAATAAATACAGTAGTTATATACGGTATATTTACAAACAGAAATTAGAAACATGCTCTCAATAAATGTGACACTGCCTATACGTAATATTAAAGAGAGATTTGTTTCTTCCACATGCTTATAAGTAAATCCGGAACACTGTAGCACTAACTGGAGTGCTGTGAAAGCTAGACGTACTATTTTAGAATAAAAATTTGGGAGAAGGAGAAAAGTGACAAAATTTATGCTTTTAATATTAAAATACGACTGCCAAACGAAATTTGCATGGATTAGAGGAGGAATCAATCTTTCTCTGCACTTTTTCCCTAATCATTGAAAAAAAAAATTGAAATTGTTAGTAATCATGGCACAATATAACAAGTAGCCACTTATTTAAATTATAGCAAATTCAACAGATGTTTCAGAATATTTAAACCATAACATCAGTAATCGATGTTCCTATTGAAAAATGCAATTTGCAACAGTTTGGTGACAGCTAAACTTATTACATGTAATAAATAATTACAATAAAAGTTATATTACCAGTTGTTCTGTGTGGAAGTGAAACTTGGTCTCTCACTTTGAGAGAGGAATAGAAGTTAAGGGTGTTTGAGAATAAGGTGCTTAGGAAAATATTTGGGGCTAAGAAGGATGAAGTTACAGGAGAAATAAAAAAGTTACACAATGCAGAACTGCACACGTTGTATTCTTCACCCGACATATAGGACAATTAAATCCATACGTTTGAGATGGGCAGGGCATGTAGCACGTAGGGCGAATCCAGAAATGCATATAAAGTGTTAGTTGGGAGGTCGGAGAGGAAAAAGATCTTTGGGGAAGCCAAGACATAGATGGAAGGATAATATTAAAATGTATTTGAGGGAGGTGGGATATGATGGTAGGTGCTGGATTAAGCTTGCTCAGGATAGGGACCGATGGCAGGCTTATGTGAGGGTGACAATGAACCTCTGGGTTCCTTAAAAGCCATAAGTAATAAATAATTAAAATTCCTATATTTACGAATCTAACTGAAGTGTACAGTATCACTATCGCTATATATATCGATACACTACCTCTATAAACACGCTTAAAATAAAATAAGAATATTAAACACAATAAACAATCATACAGTTTTCCAACTTTATGAAGAACGAAACACTTTCCCTGCGTTTTAAGAACAAACTGAAATTATTGAAAATTCAAACTGGACTAATTGGAGATTGCTAACAGAATATGTTCACAGTATATGGTTTTAATACTAAACGCATATCTATTGAAAATATATTATATAGAAATAACACTTAAGTTACTAAAAATTATATCCTGTTATTTTTATATTTTTACCATTCATAAAAAATAATTTATTAAGCCTACTATTTAGATTCAAGATTTATTTCTCATAATGTTTGCTAAACTGTATCATATTTAGGTCAGTAACTAGAATCTCACCCCTCGCAGGGTAGAGGTAATGTGATTCTTGAACATTCATTCTCGCACCCTCGTCCCCTCTCCTCGACCATGAAAAGAACCAAGTCGTGTTCAGCCTTCTAGGGTACATTTGCATAATATGCGAGGATATGATTATAGCATTTCGAAAACAAATATGGGTTGTAAAAAACTAAATTTCTTGGAAACGAAAATAGAACAGAATGAAGTATATGTCATTGGGGAGGGGAGGGGGAACTTAAAATAAAGAAAAAAGCGTTTTATTTTTCTGGACGTGCACATGCAATTATGAGAATACTCAATATCTGCCACTGTATTAGCATGTGATATGTATTTACTGAAATAAAATACAGGTAGCACTTAATTAACCCTTGTATTACAGAGAGCTTTTTGTTTTAAACGTGCACTGATTTATAAAAATAAAAGATTCGATAGCTTTAAAATTAATAGTGTTTTGACATACCATGTGATATTTTTCAAACACAACATAAATGCACAGATATTTGTTATTCTGGATCAAAATTCTGCGATATGTATACATTAATTTTGCCAATATTTGCAAAATTTGTGAACTTTCAAAGTAAACCTGTTTCAAATGACATGACTTTTATTAGTAGCTGCACTGAATATAAGAAACGTCGTGATTTCAGGTTCAGAAAAGAATTAGGTCAAATGGAATGAAATGAAATTCTACAAATTTCACAACACTAAAAATGTTGTATAAAAATGTCAAAATAATACTGAATGTTTGGGAGAGTTTGCTATAAGCTCTAGGATATGATGAATATTGAAGACAAATTTCCTAATGAACCTATACCTTGTAATGGTCTTGCTCTTGGATCGACGTCATCCTCAAAAGCGGAACTGAAAAAAATAAGTCCTACTGTTTGGCCACCACGTTCACCAGACCTACACTTTTTCTTCTACGACTCTATAAAAAAATCTAATCTAACAAATACCAATCTGCACAATAGAGGAACTTCTAGCAAAAATCTGAGCCACTTGCGATAACACTGAAACAAAAAAAAGCATTTTTAAACAAGATCAACAGTCAATGGTGCAAAAGTACAATATCTGCAGTGCTTGGGAAAAGTGACATAAGTCAGTTTCCACAAACCTTTTTTGATAATTTATTGACGACATACACTGGTTTATGTCGATTTGATTTTTTTCTGTATGAATTATTGTAATGGGAGGAACACTTATGTATTTTTTTTTTTCAAGTAAACAGATGTTCCGTAAGTTGTCAATAAATTATCAAAAAAGGTTTGTGGAAACTGACTTGCGTCACTTTTCCCGAGCACTACAGATTATTATGCAACGAAATGAATGGAAGTCATTTTTAGAATCTCCTTTAAAGTACACGATTTATGATTTTGTATCAGGAAAAATGGATACAAAAACGTACAGCTGTATTCAAATTTTTACGATTTCCAAAGTTTTAGAGGTAGGTGCTTCAAACTTCGTATGTTTACTAAAAACCGCTGATTTTATTTACCTTAATTTTTTCATAATTTTTAACGAAGTGAATTTAATTTACCAGAGTAATTAATGTAAAAAAAAAGACATTCATTTTCACCCAAATTTTCGAAAACCTACAGTCTATATCAATCTCATATTTTTCACAACAGTTCAAATACCTTAACAATGATTATGTCGGTTCTGATTTTTTGCTTTTGGTTATATTTTATTTTATAAAAATAAATAAAATATAAGCTCTTTTGGAATGGAAAAAATATACACTTACTTTGCAACACTAAAACCATACCTTGGCTTATTAAATTTTGAAACCAGCAATACGTTCATTACTGTCTAAAATGCCTGTGTACAAAATTTCATTGTTCTTCCTAAGTAAGTAATTTCTGAGAAAAATGAGTCCAACATATTGAAAAATGAGTTAGAGAGATAGCTGACAAAATATACAAACTTCCTGTGTGGCTACAGTGCAGCGTTCTAGCATTTAAATTTTTAGAGATATAAAACAATCAAAATATTTTGGGATATGATAAATGACACCCCATACTATTTTTTTCATGGCGACATCCCAGACTCTGTACTGGTTCCATCTTCAGGTGAAAGAGGGAAACAACTCAAGGACATAAAGAATATGTTTTTAAAGCCAAATTTGAAATTTGAATTATATTCCAATCCTTTCGTATAATTATATGTTGCATCTTGAGGCTTCTCATACATTTGTGTAAAATATACACAATTGGACAAAAACATATTGCCCCAAAATGGAAAAACATTTGAGAAATTTATATCTCTTTATCGTAATTCCTAACAGGAATTTGAATACAATATGTGACCCCAAAGTTAGCTTTGCAAGGACAAAAAACAAGACTTCCAAATTAATAATAGTGCAGAACACTTATATTTCCACGTTATTGATTTTATATATACACAGCATACAACCACTCTCAATCATACCTTACAGATTCACCTCTTAATATATATCTTAGAACTGAATACAAAAAAAGTATCATAATTAAATAGGACAATACTTACACCTCACATGAAAGATGGCTAAAAGGTATACAGTTTAACTGTGCCACTGTCACATATTTTATGAGGGTACACCACCAAAGGAAAAACTGAGAGATAGAACTTAAACTGACAGGGTTCGATCCGGCATCGGAACTGGAATCCGGTGTGGCTTAGTAGATAAAGCATCAGCACGTAGAGCTGAAAAAACGGGTTTGAGTCCCGATGCCGGAGAGAATTTTTCTCTGCTCTATCCATTCTTCATCATATGTACTTCGGTAGGGCCTACATCATAATAATACCTTATTAAAAGGCTAGGAATTTTTTTTTTTTTTTCGTTTGAGATCAAGTGTACAATCTCAAGTAAAAAATATTAACACTTTATTTAACGTTACGTTTTAGGTTTCTTAGAAATGCAAATTTATTTAGAATTGTTTTTCTATCTATATAACCATAGGTAATATCTGATAACAGAACCAAAACATTTTGATAATTATGATATTGTTTTGTTTTTTGTATCAATTAAACATCTCTAATGTTATTTATTTCAATGATTATGTTATTCAAAGTTACGAAATCTTTCCACGCTGACCAAATGCTATTTCGAGAATGATGAGCAAGACTCGAAGCGCACGAGAGTTACGAGACGAGACTTGAAAAACAAGTGCAAAAAACACAGCAAGTGAAAGCGGCAGTTAGTTTTGTCCATCTCTAGTACTGGCCCAATTATAGCATTAATTGACCACCTATAATTAGTATCTTCAGGCGCAGTTGACTTTGCCAGATAACTCATTATATCGACTCATCAATGATAAATAACAATTTCTTTATGCAATTTCAAAATAAATCGTCTCAAACCTTAAAAACAAAAGAAGTCCCCTGGTTCCGTATGTGTGCTGGTACATATTGAAGCCAATATGCCTCAGAACTTACAAGACTGAAATAATTGAATCACAGTTCACACAATTTCATATTCATTATACAGTAGAACCTCTATTATCCGTGGTAATGAATGGAATGGACTGAATGGTTAATCGAAAAAATTGGATAATCCGTACCGTAAGAGATTTTTGTAAATTTAGTGAATAATATTTACACTTTCGTAATTTCGTCCATAGTCTTCTATTTAACATGCTAGGTGGTGGCTGAGAAGTTCACTCATTTAAGTCTGGTTGTAAACGATGAGTTTTTAAGGGTCAAGGAAACTTCTTGTAATAATTGTTTCTGGAAATATATTAATAATGGAGGTCTCGCGTTGCAGATTTACATACTTTATACACTTCAATCTCGTATTCTGATGCGAGGTGACCACAGTTTCTCTTTCCCCAAACCATTCAATTGTTTACACTTTTTTATACTTAGCACAACAAGATTTCTTTTGACACCCATAGAAGACATTTTATATAGAAGTTACACAGTACGACAATTCGAACAGTAGACCATACTGTGTAAGGAAAAAGGCTTGTAATAACACTATCTAGAAAAAATAACGTGCTAATACAATGTACAGTACTTAATATATTTCTGCAGAAAAAAACGAGGGGAAGACAGACAGATAATCCAACAATCGGTTAATAGAGTGACGGATAACCGGGGTTCTACTGTATCACAATTTACACAAATAGAAATATATCTACAAGAACAACTTTAAGAAATAAAGTCACATCTTAACTGACGAATATAAATAATTATGTTTAGGTGTCGCAAAAATGGCTTCAATTAGCGTTCTATAAACACAAATATCTATCATCACAGCTAACATTAGAATCTTAAACTAAATAATGCTAATGCTTGCGAGGAAAATTATTTCAAATATTTGGATCATGTTACATAAAGCCAATTCCTAATGTTAACCCCACCACCACTGCCACCATCATCCATACCTAACACCAAATTCACAAACTTACATTATTAATAAATAATTACATTGGAAATCATTTGTTAAAGGAGCTGTTCTACCAGCTAAATGATATACTTAACATTATAAAACTGTTTATATAGCACCATGTTAGTTAGTTACCATTCCAATAATGTCATGTCACCACTAAACAATGTAGTGAGTAAAATGGTGACAGACAGTATGCCTGATTTAAAATCTTACAATTTTATTAAAATGACTGTTCAAATGCATGCAGCTGTGCCAGCAGCTTTGATCTCACGGCCCACAAGGCAGTCACAAAAGATTCCCTTCAACATTCATTCATCATTGTCAATAATTATTTTTTTTGTTCTGACTCTATGAGCAACTCATAGATATTGCTACTGCCGAAAAGAACAGACAACTTAGTTCCTCAGAGACTCTCCAGAGTGCACCACTGGCAGTGGCTCCATATTACACTTGTAATGAATGATGATGGAGAATTTTGTCAGAGAAACTGGAGTAACCGGAGAAAACCCCTGTGTTGCCAGGACCATGGGCTTGCCCAACAAGTTATAAAGTCAGGATAGAGCAGGATCTGAATCCAGGCTCTCTGACTTACAAGCACAGTGCTCTAGCATTGAGCCACCGTTGTATTAGATTGAAAATAAAATACCGTATTTTATCAAATACTTCACGTACTATTTTCCGAAATATACAGGGTGAGTTTTAAGTCCACCGACAAACTTCAGGGGGTGATTCAGGACTGAAAATGGAGCACAAAAGTTCATATCATCTTGTTGTGTCCAGAAACGCATAGTTTCCACGGTAGATGGCACACTGACGACATTCTCTCATAACTTGCAGTGTGCGTTTTGTATGTTGCAGGTAGTGTGATTTACACAAGTAGAAGCACAATGGTTCGGTATTAATTCCAGGAACAAGCCGAGATGGTGTTCGTGCGTGTGATATGGGTGGTGCTGTCTGTCAGGGTACGTGGCTCGGTACATCCGTGCTTCCTCTCGACCGTTTCCACCTGCTTGGTCATACACGAACACCATCTCGGCTTGTTCCTGGAATGAATACCGGACCATTGTGCTTCTATGTTGCTTAAATCATACTATCTGCAACATACAAAAAGCACACTGCAAGTTATGAGAGAATGTCGTCAGTGCCATCTACCGTGAAAACTATGCATTTCCGGATACAAGGTGATATGAACTTTTGTGCTCCATTTTCAGTCAGAAATCATCCCTTGAAGTTTGTCGATGGACTTAAAACTCACCTTGTATAAGTAAAAATTAGGAGTGCGTGGTTTATTTGTAATGCAGCTGGCAACATTGTTAAACTGAACTGTATTTGTGTTTAATTATTTTTAATTTGCCGTGAATATACATTTGTTTAAAGTATCATTTTTGTAATTTGTGATTTTTATTTTATTTCTCCCTTTTCTGCATTTCAAAAGTGGAGTGCGCGGTTTATTCGAGAAAATATGGTACATAGCTTTATTTAAAAGCACTCACAAACCTCAAAGATGGTGTAGAAAATACTGACCCTTAGTATCCACACACTCCTTAATAGCCAATACAATTCCTCTCGTTACAGAGTGAATTTTTTAATGTATTTTCCTGTACTTTTTCCAGAATATGGGGATTCATCTTGTACATTTCATCTTTAATATTCCTCCAATGTTGAACATCAAAAGGAAATATATCCTAGGATCGAGATGGCTACAGATTTCTGCTTAGTAATTTATCATCTCTCATTTTATGGATAAATTTATTTGACAAATATTCTAAACAAAGTGTTATATCATCAAGGATTTCCTGCATCAAAATATGATGTGCCCACCTATGTTTTTCATCTTGTAAACTTTCAGTCTTTCGAAATTTTTCAACTAGATCATACACTGTTGCATGACAATTAACTTTTAACAACTGGAAAAATAATTTCATGGCAATTAATTTTTCACAACTGGAAAAATAAATTAACTGCTAACCTTCTCTACACTTGTCGAGCAGAGTTAGTGAGTGCATGAGAAATAAACTCTAGCTGTTGTATAGTAACTCAAGAAACATCCATTCCAATCACATGATCACCATAAAAGAATTGTCATTCAAGCGAGCTGCTAGACCTAGCAGCAAACCAGCTCTTTCTATAGTGACTGGGGGAGTTCAATTTATCTTGTGTTTAACCCAAGTTATCTTACTGTTATATCACGCCTTGATCTTAGACAGCCTATACAGTGAGAGATATGTCAATTTAAACTCATAAAAGCCATAGCTACCACTGATTAATAAGCATAAATTGGTTTCCAGATCTAATTAATTGTAATTACCTTCGGATAAAATATACCACACAAATTCTCATACTATGAAACAACTGCAGGAAAATATATGCTGCGAAATTCACTCCATGATAAGAGAAAAATTACCTATAGTAGTTACTAAGGAGGTTTGTTTGTTGTTGAATGCTTGTAAATAAAGCTACTGTATGTATTTTATTTTTATTTTAATATGACAACAATTTGTGGTAATAATGAATGAGTGTCTAAGAGATTATGTTCAAACATTCTTGCAGACTGCATGGAGGCAGCCATTAGTGCTGCTTCAACAGTGAGGTATTAACTCAAATACACTGTATTACTACAGTCTAGTATATACAGTCACGAAGCTCAATACGTAGTAAATATGCAAACATTAGATAGTTGCTCACCACTAGGATCGCTAATATCGCCTCATTACAGCCAATGCAAAATAGTACCGGCACAGTCTATTGTTTCTAGCACCCTCAAAACTCAAGCTTCGTGACTGTATATAGTAGACTGTGGTATTTCTGCAGTGTGTAAAATATAGACTGTATTTAAATACACAATGTAACCCAAAAATGTGACACACAAATATAAATAATATTCATATCATTTTTAAAGTTAAATTATGGTGTATTAACTCTTATTTTATCATCACAGCAACAAGATATTCAAGAAGAGAGTCTCGATATCAAGATAATGAACTAATATTATTTATCAATTAAATCTGTATTCAATTCGATGTAAGAGCTAATTTATAATACAAAAATTACGTATTCCAAAATTTCAAATGTATTTCTTTTTCATTATTATCGAATATGCGCTACATTCTGATTATAAAATGCACGATTTATTGCAAGGGAAACCAACAAAAACAAAACTGCAAGGCATATTCAAACCAAAACCGTAAACAAAGACCTCTCTTTAATAATGTTATGATAATTTAACAATCAATCTTCTTCATGTATCCAGCTGTCTGCTGACAACATGAAGTCCACTATAGTCCACTGTAGTCTTTTCAGTTTTTGTTTTTCAATGATAATTTAACAAGTCTACGTGGACTTTTAACATTATTAATATCAATAGAGGAATCCTTTTGAAGGTTCAATTTATCCTGCAGAATTTACAATCTTCTTAATCCATAAAATAATGTTAAGTACAAAGCATAATGTGACACTAAGGTAACAAATATTAGTTCACAAACTGGAGAACTTTTGCAAAAGTTACAGAATGAGTACAGAATAAATGGAAGAAGACATCAAATGCATGACTATTTCTTCGAGAAGGAAAAATACTAGCAATATTATTTATTTTTAAGAGCTATCTTTGAGGACATAAATCACTGTAAAATAAATACAGGTATTACACAATCTTGTCCCAGCTAGCATCTTCATGCAAACAGTTTGTACTGTTCTATTGGGAATCATACAATATTGACTGTGTATATCATCTGCTGAAAATAAATTGCAACAAGCTGATTGAATCCAGCATGGTAATGAACAGCATATTGCATGCCTGCTAAAATATCCAGCACTTATTATTATGGAGTGTATTCCATTTGTACTTTTTAATTGCACTTCCTTTGTTATATTAACCTATATCTGGTGAACACATATTATACTTTGACGACGTTATATAATAGGATACCAACAAGCAAATTCACTTTTTAGAGATATTGAGGTATTTAGTTGGAATTAATTATAAACTCAAAGTATAAATTTTGTTCAATTTCAACTGAGTATAGAAGAAAATAATTTCAACACCAAACAGGGCATTATTTACCATTATAATAAATACACTATCACCTTATGATGAAGTAGATATTGCTGAAAAAATATGTAAATATAATAAAACAATGGGGATCATTAATAAAATCATGAAACCTTCACTAGTACAAAGACGCACAAGAATAGGCTTGTATAAAATCTTAGCACAGCCAGTATTAAGCTATGGTAGTGAAGCGTGGACTGTGAAGAATAAAGATGTCAGTAGAATAAAAGCAAGTGAGATGAGGTTTATAAGAGCAACAGCTGGATATACTCGCTGGGATCATAAAAAAATGAGGACATAATGCAAGAACTTCAAATAGAACCCATTATACAGTTCATCAGCAAATATCAACTTCAGTGGAAGGGTCATCTCGAACGAATGAATCGATACAGAATTCCAAAAGCACTGTTTCATTACCATCCATATGGCAAAAGATCTCTAGGCCGTCCAAAGAAGAGATGGACTGAAAATTATAGTTTGAGACCGTGACAGGCCACTTGGCCTAATACTTGTTAGGAAGACGACGACGAATAAATATTAAGTAAATTTTGCAACAACGAACTATGTGTTCGTCTGCTATCGCAGAATATAAAATGGAAGAAAAGCAAGTCAACAAGAACTAAAACTCAAAGTTGAAAGTGGAAAATAACAAACCATGTGTTCAGGTACTTTTTTAAGATAGTTTCAGCTTCCAGATGACGAAATCTAATTTTTTACAAAACTGCCAGTTGGTCTGCTCTTGGATAACTCCATCCAGTCTTTTCATTAGATCTGAGGTTAGAGAGTTCAAACCCAGCTGAAGAGCATACACTTCTAAGAACGATTACAATGCTTAGCATTTAAATACTTGATTAAGCTTAGCATTTGTTGCTTTGGAATCAGAATAAAACTAAGACGGCAATGTTGTACATTTACATCATGTAAAAAACCCAGTTCCTGAATGAAAGCGCTCCAGGAAAAATTTAACAAGAAAAAATTTAACATCATTAATCATACATAACAAAATTCAACTATCTTAGGCAACATTTTCCCCTGTCATTCTCTTAACGGAATAATGAGTTCTGTATTACAAATACCACCCCCAATCCAGGAAGGATATTCTTCATAATCAAGACTAACAAAGCTCAAAAGGTCCTAGACGACCATATATGGAGAAATTCAAATTCTGGGAAGTTGTAAAATTTGTGAACAAAGATAGTGATGTGTAGGCAGTGAAATTTAGTGTCCGATGAAACAGGTTTGCTGTTCCTTTACTATAAGTACAGATTTGTTTATTTGCGCATGAGTAATGGTTAGCAATGGAGAGGAATAGGTAGAGACCACAGATTTTCGAATGACGTGAAGTGTAGAATGAATATACAGTAGAAAGTTCTGGTAATGTTGGAGCATCAGTAGACAAATTAATTAACCATTTCAGTTTGGACTTGAAGATTGAAATACAAGAATTATTTAAGCATATCATAAACTAGTGATTCAGAAAATTTAAAAATACGAGTTACTTGATTCATATTCATTGTATGTAAATTTAAATGAATTATTCAACTCAGCAAATATTGTATAGATAAATGTTGGTAATATCGATGCACTCACAGAAAGAATTAAAATAATGAGTTATGTCAAGGATATAAAAGTACTGATTGCAATGTCGCATTTCTTACTTTGAAAAAAAAAAAAAAATAGTTTTGAAACAATCACCAAACACTTCTAATGTTAAAGTTGACGTGATCAAGACATTACGAGCTCTCGTGTTGAATTGCCCTGAATTTACATCTGCTGTGTTGAAATGTGTCTGGGTTCCTTGTGCATCTGCTGATGCAGAAAGGTTTTTCTCAAAGTATAATTTATTTCATTGTTAGTGACTACAGGCACAGAATGAAAGAAAATACTAATATGACTTCTGCTATGCTTTCATTCCACAAATAAAGACGTATGTTACATAATACAAATAATGTTTTTTTTTCTCATTGTTACAAATTTTGTTTAATTTTAATATGTAGAATAAATTAATGTAGTAAATCTTTTCTTAATCATTATTTTGACGCTTAATACGTAATATAGGGTATTTTTTGTGTAAAATTCCATTCCAATTTATACGAAATTATTACGATTATCTTACCACACTAATGTTTTATAACGATTTTTTTTCTTTCGAAATTAATGCGAAATTATGTAGTCTCTAGTCCATGATGTAAGTTACTCGTCGACTGCAACACAAAGCAAGTAAACAGCAAATGACTGCGGTGACTTTGTCTTAGGAACAACTAAGGCACAATAGTTCAACGGGAGATGACCCACGCCACCTTCTATTGTAGACAATAGAAAGACTCTACAACAGTTAACCTCTCTCCCATTGGGCACTAAGTTTCGCTGCCTGGTGATGAGAGGCACATTCTTTCAGTGTACACTCCTTTCCTTGCAATCATTCCATGCATTATCGTAATCATCGCCACCATAATCACCTTCATCATCATCATCATCATCATCATCATCATCATCATCATCATCATCATAATAATAATTACAATTATCATCATCCTCTTTATATCTATCTCTCTATCTTTTCTTAATAATAATAATAATAATAATAATAATAATAATAATAATCACGATGATGATGATGATGATGATGATAATAATAATAATAATAATAATAATAATAATAATAATAGCCACATTCTAATCTTTGCTATCATCATAATATTCACAACAAAATTATCAACATGATTATCATCATTATGATTATCACCATTAGCCTCCTCCTTCTCCTGCTTCCCATCATCATCATGATCATCATTATGCACTAAATTAAAATAGGACAAGAATGCTGTGTGTGTATGTATATGTATGTGTATGTATATGTATATGGTGTATGTATGTACATGTCTTAATACATATTTGGTCTCTCTGAAAGCTATTATACAATAATTTTAAATTCTCAGACTGAACTAATACTTAGAAAACCGGAAACTCGTTAATTTCATTAACCAACTGGGACTAGACTGTGTAATTACCCGAAATTTTTAATAACAGTTTTCATCTAACGTTGAAGTATATATCAACAATATATACATATAAGTAACCGTTATTTACATTATCCATTGTACAGAAATGTAGTGTCAACAGTGGAATGGAATATTGCACTTTAGTATGGAATCTGGTTCTGGTAATACTGGATCATGTCATAGGTTCTGGTTCGGAAGTTAAGGAAAGAGTTTCTAATGATAGAGATCATGTATGCCGCTGCTTCTTTGTCGCTGGCCTGAGGGGCGAATCTCGCTCTCAAGAGTTTGATGGTCTGCCCACGGAAGCATGGCAGACCTGTGTCCAGCATCAGTGACACCAGAGAAATTATGGCTTCCTGGTAAGGCCTGCAACAACACAGAAAAATATATTATACCTCGCAAAACAATCTCGTTTTATATCATCTGTAAAACAAGCAGTCTTGATCAAGAGTCTCAGGATCCTTACATTCTTGATGAAATACATAAAGTACATATTACATTAACTTCCATAGCCGTCATGGTGGTCTACTGGCTAGAGCACTGGACTCTTAATCCTGTGCACCCAAGTTTGATCCCCAGTGTATTTCAAGCTTGTTAAAGAACACAGTTTCTAGTTTCTATTTCATACAGCTTACAACCATCTTGAAGAGAGAAGAATCCAAAAAGGATAGCTTCCCTTGAAAAAGGGGTACCGAGCGGTAATAGCACCTAAATTAATTGTAGATCAACAATATTCTATTTTAAATTTAAATGTTATTTTTATTTTAGCATATTTTAATTTAATTTATTTTTGGGGGGCAGCTGTCCTCGACATGAATAATTTATTTTTCATATATAGAGCTGTACACATGGTTATTTACAATTAACAAGGAATGTCTTAAAACATTAATGGCTATATCTTGAAGTTCCAAAAGATCGATATGGAAACGATGAAAGAAATTGATACAAAATCTTGATATAGTGCCCCTTGCACCAAAGAGCAAGCCAATTACTGCCCAGCGACAAACAGGTATGCAGTATTTCTCTTCCAGATAAGGAAAGCATGATTAATAACGTCTTTTCTTTTCCAGATCTACTTCTTGTGGTTGGAATTCGGCACCCTCAAATCTTATAGTGGGATTGATTATGAAGCCAATCTTTTGATTGTTATCAATTGCTATGATGTCGGCACGTTTGGTGGAGCCAGTGGATGAAATACAATGTACTTCTTCATAAATGTCAAACTTTCCAGACTTCTTGAGATATTCAGCAATTCGGCTTCTAACCCAGTGATGACGATTGTTCCGCAACAGTTCCCCTTTTCTGCAGACACCAAGACATGAGGAGGGATTTCATACTCGTTGCAATGGCGGCAACGGGATTCTTGGCTCCTACCAGGGACACTACGTACTGCGATGACATTGCAATTCATTTTTATAGCGTTAGTCCATTGAGAGGTGGAAAGGCCTTTCTTGGTTGATATCCAGGAATTTGATTTTGACCATTCTGAAAAATGCGAAACACCTTTACCACGGTGGTTAAGTTTTTTCCATTCTTCAAACTGTTGATTTCGTAGTTTCTTCCGTATATTTCGGACATTAGGCTGTTCCTCAGAAGGGAAACCAAGGTGTTGTATACTGGCTCTTATTTCTTGTGCGAAATTTCTTGTAGTCGCAAGAAGAGGATCATCAATGGAATCTAACAGGTTGCATACATTAATATGTTGCAAGAATGCTTCCCATGAAGCTTTCATAATGCCCAGACCACGAACTTTTCTGGAACTATAAAGCATACTATCTGGGCTATCGATTGGCAATCCAATTATTTCCTTGGCAGCACTTCTTATCAATTTATCAATATCAAGCAGAAAACTATGTTTGAGCTTTGATAATGGAGCACATTGTAGAGGATAAATCAGACTTGGCCATATATATTGGTTTATTATATTTATCTTTAGATCTGGTTTGAGAAGCGTTGAATGTATTAGTTTGGATATACTAGTATGTAATTTATTTATAATGCCTTTCTCATCTAAAATGATATCATCTTTATAAGTGACCCCTAAATATTTGATGGTGTCATTGCTATTTGTTGACACTATATTCAAACCACTTATTGTTGTAATGTCAGATGTTTTTAGATTTCCTTTTTCTATAACAATGGCTTTGAATTTAGAGGCATTAAGTTGTAGACCTATTCGCTGTAAGTATTGAGTAGTAGTGTCAATTTGAAACTTAGCTGATTCAACATTATTTGATATGAGGGCAATATCGTCAGCGAATCCTAGAGCTGTTAAGCTCTGGCAGTATGGACTAAGTTGGTAACCAAATTGAGAGGCATATTCAGGATCATTTAATTCCTTAAAAATGAAATCAATAGCCAGATTGAACAGAATGGGCGATAAAGGTGATCCTTGAGCAACTCCTCTACGAACGGGATGTCTTTTGTACGGGTAGCTGCATCTAATTCAATGAAGACAGAGTTATTAGTTAAGAGAGATTTTATTAGGGATTTCATTTCCTGAGGAACAGAGGTCGAATTAATAGACTGTTCAATTTGTTGATGTCCAATATTATCAAACGCTTTGGAAACGTCCAAAAACGTGATACAACAATCTTTCTTCTTTAATTTAGAGTGTTGAAGACAGCTGTTAACCAGTGAAGAATTAATAAATGTTCCCGGAGTTCTTACAAATCCTCTTTGTTGAAAAGATAGTTTCAGAAAAGGTCAAATTTTTCTTTCTAAGGTCCTTTCAATAATTTTGCGTAAAATAGAGAAAATAGTTATGGGGCGCCAATTAGTAATTATACTCGGATCTCCAGATTTATGAATTAAGATGGTACGGCCTCTTCTAAAGGATTTGGGAACATAATTCCAAGCAAGCATTATGTTGGCAATAATGCAAATAATATTAGAGCATTTTAGTTCTTTTATTACCTTAAGTAATATCCGAGCAGGGCCAGGTGCCGTATCAACATTCATTCCTTTCATGGCATGTTGTATGTCTTCAATTGATATCAAATAGTGAGAATCATTTATACCATCATTCTCAGGGAAAGTGTAGTTGTCGAAAGTGGAAACATTTTCTGTTCCTAATGTTTCAGAATAAAATTCATAAATACTAGAAATGGGAATTTTGCATTGTGTAACCTCTGTATCATGCATTATAGATTGAACTATCTTCTTACGTCTAAAATAATAATAATGTTGAACGAGATCATAATTACATTGTTGTTTTTTCCTTTCTCGAAAACGTTTATCACGACGTGTGGGATTACTGGACTGAGAAAAGTTTGATTGTTGCTGATTGAGTTTCTTGGCTTTCCATGCTCGAAAGTACTCGACAGCTGGGCTTTCCGTGCTCGAAAGTACTTGACAGCTGGGTGTTCAGGACCTTTACATTGAGCTGTAGCATTCCGTAGAAATGTAAGGAAACTATGTATAAGTTCATTAAACTTATTGTCATCAAATTTATTATCATCTTTAAATTCATTAGATATTTTTAAAAACTGTTGTTCCCAAAATTTTAAGTCCTCTTCATTTTTAAGAGATGAACTATCTTGACTCAAGCAATCATTAACATTTGGAATTGTAGGATTTGGGTCATATTTTGTTGAAATATTTCGTCTATATATCAGGATGGGCACGAAATATATGACTGTTGATACGACGAAATGATTTACCACAGTAAGGGCATGTAGAGTTTGAAATCGATTCTTCTGAGTCTATTTTTTTTCCATTAAAAATTTTGCTTCTGAGTCTTGAATGCTACTTTTGAATGAAGAGGAAGTATCATGGAGGTTAATGCCGACAGACGGGGAGTCTTGTTTAAGACTGTGATTACGAGCTATATGGATATTTAGTCCACGTTTTGTAAACGATTTCCCTCATAGGTTACATATAAATGAATGAAGATTATCTGTTAAGGTTGAAGGAATTTCAGAAACAATATCAGCCGTAGTAGATGTAGCGGAAACAGATGTCATAACATAGAGTATATAATTGTAGTGGGTTATGAAAACAGTTAAGAATAATATTCAGCGATACACAAGAAGTTAATATACGAAATAGAGAAAAAAACGTCCTTAACAACCACATAAACAAAGCCAGTTTCTTTGTATAGAATGAAAAAATTAGAATTAAATTGGTATGCATGGATTAAAAGCACTCCTAGTAATTGTAGATATTAGAAATCTTCTAATAAATACACTGCACTAACTGTTTGGCAGAAAACGAATCACTAATATAGTTAAAACAGTGAAATAACACCACAAAATAAAGATACTGTATCTAACCATGCAGACCTTTCTTCTACTGACACTAATGTATAGTACATCATTTTTTCAATATTTTGACTAGTAACAGAATTGGGGACAATATTAAAACATGTAAAACTTAAACAATTTCAGTTATTTATTAACAACGTTCTATAGGATAAGAAGAATAAATATTAAAGAATACAATAAAAGCATAAAATAATGACGTTTTATATTTTAAGTATTTGAGAAAAAAAAGCAAAATGCTAGAGAGGATGCTGTTCTCAGTGACAACTTTTTTAATTGATCTTGTAATAATATAGAAAATGGGAGATACAGTTTCTTGAAGTCAAGTACTTGTGTTTAAAAATTTAAGAGAAATCTAATTTTATAATTTAAGAAATAATGTATGTCAATCAATTTTCATTATGTTAGCTTGGGGACATCAAATATGTAACTTTGCAAAAATGATCGATGAGTCAAATTCAACACTGAAATCGAAGTTATATGCATCGATTCTGCAGCACTAATAATTATATTGTCCAAAAGAGACAAATACTTGTAGTATACCCACTCACTGTGCAATATACAGAACTCCCGAAATGACTGAATTCAGTACTGTACGTAATTCATAATCTTGCTGACATATTAACCGTGAATAATGAAAACAAATAACAGCATAAAACAATATAATCAACTGCATATTGTGAATACAGATGCTGGGTGATGCATAAAAAGATAGTAAAACAAGGTTTCTGCACAGCTAACACTCACCTCACTGCCAAGTAGGCTTGCACACAGAGTTCCATGAACCAACGGAATGGTGATGCTTCCATTTTACCTCCCATCACCATTACCATCTCATCTGTCAGCTTAATATCTGGCTCAAACCCCAGATTACCGCCAGGGGAACTTTCAAACATGAATCCAAAATCTGAAACATGTCAAAGCAATCAGTTTGCTTTTCTATTATGAACTTGAATTTTTTTTTAGTTTTTTTTTATTTATTATTTTTTTTTATATTTATTTTTTGTAAGTTTATTTACACAAGCTTTAACATCTGTGGTCATATCATTTGTTAGGATCTGTAGGTATACCAGTAGACCGTTGTTACTATTGTTGAGTTCCTGTTTCTGTTGCGTGTTGTAGATGACTTGTGTTCACGTAACTGATTTTAGATTTTGATTAATGTTTATAATATTGGTGACTAAGGCGGTGATGAATCATGGTATATAAATTTCCAATCCTGCATTTGCCTTTGTGACTGAGGGAAACCATGAAAAAACCCAGTCAGATTGGCTAGCCACAGGGTACGTGAATTTGTTTTATTTGTAGTAATACCAGTACTGTATATGGTGTAGGCTATGATTAACATGAACAAGACACATGGGTGGAACTAAAGATAATGAACATAATACAACAAATATTAACTTACAACTTACTTTAATTCTAATACAATACAACAAAGTGGTTACCAAACTTTTGAGACTGCAAACCTCTGTCAGAATGATCTGAATTTGGCGAACCCCTTATTAATAGAAATAATATTTAACAAGCACAAATTAACTTAAAGTTGTCGTAGTTACGAAAAATAAGCCTACCCTAAGATTCTCCTCCGAAAATGACGCAACAACGCATAAAAAATTGAAACTACTTAAGTTCAAACAATTATTCATTAAATTACAGGTACTGCAGAAGTAGGTACTTATGTGTCAATTATTTTACCTATATGTATGATATGACCATCAACATCCAACATGATGTTTCCATTGTGACGATCCTTTATCTGAAGTAAGAACCCAATCACACTATAGGCGGCCATTGATTTCACAAAATTGCGACGTGCATGCTGAAACAATAACATGCACAGATTATGTAATGAAAGCAACATAACATCCTAACAAATAAACACAGCTCTGCAATACAATGTACTTATCAGTGGCGTATGCAGAATTTTGTCAAGGGGGACGAGGGGTCATTATTAAAAATTTTTTAGAATTTACATTATCGATATTTTAAATTTTGTGTATTATTATTATTATTATTATTATTATTATTACGTTACGGTATATTTATTAATATTATAGAATGTTCTAAAGAACATATTCATGAATAGCTTTATAAAACCTTTCAAACATAATTTCTTCACCCATCCAATTTTTAACAAATTTTAACTTCTGTTTAATCTTGTATAATAAAGAATGCTTGTGTCATTATTACACTTACACAAGAAATTTATATTAAAAATATGAACAATGTCAAATGCACAAAATGTTAAAACAACGTTTCACAATAAAGTCAGAACTCAAAATAATGAACAGGTGAATACTGCTCTTAAAATGAGTTTAAAATCGACAATGCACAATATTTTGAATGGGTTATTTATGAAAGGGCCTAAGTCTTGAATACTAAATTGTTAGCAATTTAAGAAAAACTGCTTACATGCCGAAATTTTGAAATTAAGGCTGAAATAAAAATTGTATTATAAATTCTACTACACATTAGAGTGTGAAACTTAGTCCTCTTCATATCTAAATATGATGTATCTACACCCAAAGGGTAGTTTTTACATTACAGACTCATTTTCACAAAATTAGCGACTTAGGCCCTTTCATAAATAACCCATTCATTTAACATCTGCACTGCAGAACTATGAAACCTTTGCAATATATTTCACAACAAGTTCAATTTCATATTGTGTTGATTCATTTTATTACAAGGTCTCTTATTATTATTAGGTGGTAGGTCTCTCTATAATAAAGATAGCAATGTTATAATAATTCGAACGTGCTATAGCACCAAGCATAGGGATTATACTGAAGGAAGGATAGAAGAACTATGCCTTATGTCGATGTAGATTTTGTTACTGTGACAGTAAAAATTAGAGAAGGGAAAACGATTATGGATAAAAAAATACTCAAATCCAAATAGGTTCCACCTTGCGTTCACCCCTGACTTATCAAGACTATTACCTGGAATTCCTTTGTCGTCTCGTCACCATATTTCTTGATGAAGTACTCATACATGCCAATGTCTGTCTGACGCCCCAGTTGATCACGAGATTTGGCATTTGGAACACATTCTATTACACCACACTGAAAATTGTTTCACAGTTTTAGAAATAAGTAACTTTTTTTATACGTTTTCAGTTCAAAGAGCTGATCAGAAAAGAAGCACTTAATACTATAATGATCTAAATAGAGAAAAAGCTAAGGTGGATTGTATAGAAGAGGTGTTGATTAGATTTCTTACAGTGTTGGTAATGAATAAAGCAGAATTCACGACATTTCAAACATCAGCTCTCGTCTTCAGAAGTGTATCCTCCTCGTTAGGGGTGTTACAGACAGCTAAATCCACTAGAATGACTGTGCAAGATGATTTTGTTTTATTTCCTTCAATTTTGTTCACTTACCCCAGGTGCAGTAGCAACCACTCTATACGGAAACAGGTACAGATCCAGTCCCACTTGTTGGAAAATGTTCTTGAATATTCCTATCACTTGCAACGCAAGCATATCTTGACGCACATCATCTCCAACCTACGTCACAAAAGTTAATATAAGTGTCAATGTAAGACTTAAAATTACATTGCTGTAACGATGATAGATTGTATCAATTATCATAAACTTTCTTGTCACTGTCTAACAATCTCACTCTCATTGTAATTTCATTATTTTATACCCAAAATATTTAGTACATTTTATAAAACTTACATTTAGATTCATATCTGGATGGAATTAAGCCAACCAATAATTTAAAAAAAACTGAGATATTTGCACAGATCTGTTGGCTGAATTATTTACCTTGGAAAAATCTGTCTGCTATTTATAAGCAAAATTCGTTTATTGCATAAAATTTATTTATTTTGTTTTGCAATATTAAATCAACTGCTGGTCTGTTATTAAAAATCGGTTAGCTTTTTTTATTATTATTTGTGCTATTTTTTGTAATAGTATGAATATTACAATATTTCTTGCATAAAGTGTTTAATAAAAACCAGAGTTATTTCAATGATCAGTATCTCGAAATCAGGTTTTTGGCTGTTGGCCTCTTGCTGCGTAACTCCGTCCATTTTAAAGTCAGATCAGAGGTCAAATTTTAGAAAAAAAAATTCAAACTTTGCACTGTAAAATACACCACCCAGTTTCAGGGTTAAAACTGAAGTTGTATTGGTTTGACTGTTTAATTTTTGTTTCAGTTTACAAATTGAGGATAGGAGGGATCTACAGTATGATAACAGAAGTAATTAATAACAGGCATACAATACATTTTTTTCTTTATATGAAGCGAAATTCCGAAATTAGTCCCAGTTCACAACAAATTTTTCACTATGATTCACTACTAATTATGTATGTTGGCATTGCCTGTAAATTACTACTAAAAACATTCAATCATTCTCTTAGTTAGCAGTTATTTCGTAGAATAGATAGAAAGACTAGACTGGAAGATAGTTGTTGTTTAGTCAACTGTCCAAAGACAGATCTGAACCTCACAAGTGATACCAAAAAGGCACTACTTATGACGCAACTAAGCTAGGAGATAATGGGATAGGTAGCCAGTTTCTTTCCAGCACCGACTAGTTACACATTAAGGCTGGTTCACAATAAACTGGGAACGAGAAGCAGAGGACGTGTATATGACAATTTTTTATTCACAATAAACCGAGAATGTAGATGACGATGCATATCGATATGTATTTCAATTACGATATGTAAAGTCGATATTATGCATTCTGATGTTATTTGTATATAATTGACCAATGGCGTTCTCTCATGAGTACAAAGCAGCCAACATAAACACAGGTTAACCAACTTCGAAATTTCAGCTGAAACATTTCATTAGGTACGGTACTATAAATATGCCCATCACAACCTATTTTAAGTCTACCATAACGTAAAATAATTAGAGAAGAAAGATTTGTAATAGAACAAAAATGAACATAACAGTAGTTATTGAATTGAAGCATGAATATGTAGTGTGTAATACAACCAATACAGTAATAAAATATGATTCGCTTCCGATCGGTGTTCAGAGATGCAGCTATTGAAAGCCGCATATTCTCCTTCTTTTTCTCATCTTTATACGAGGCGTGCCGCTTATCGTAAAAGTAAGGATTTTCCTCAACACTCAATATTAGAATCTCATCAAATAAAACTTCCTCCATGATGCACAGCACAGAACAAAATAATGCATAGGTTATGTCACGGTCTTCTTGCTACAAAATATACGACGACAAAATAGCTTTTAGATGGCAATAGAATGAATCTAGTGGGCTGTGATCGGAAATGTGAACGCCAAAGTTGAAACTTGGCCAACTCTCTGTTCCTGATCTCGGGCTCCGGCAAGCTTTTCGTTAATTGTGAATGCTCACATTTAAATGTACACATTTTAACAATTTTACCGTTTTCATTTTCGTTCCAATTCTCGTTTCCGGTTTAATGTGAACCAGCCTTTACACTAATCGGACTTCAGATGTAGCCTATACAGACAATTGTTCAGGTGTCACACCACTCTGGTAGCTTAGACCACCATCAGCCCCCACCCCCAAGAACAGAAAGTACACATGGTTACACTTGGCAACACGCATTCATGGTGCAAGTACTATATGACAATGTTGCAAGCTCCCAATTGAATGGTGCTCAGAGATTCGTCAAGGTCAACCTTCTTCCCATTTTACAGATTGTGTAGTGTTGATACCCAACATGTAAAAATACGAACAAGTATGCTTACTTTGAAGATCGCAGCCTGCCATATTTCCTGCTTCATGCTGCTGGAGTTGATATCCCTCAAGGCAAGATGCTGTGACTGTGATGATTGCTGTGAGGACACAGCCATAGCCACGTTCTCCAGCTCATTGATACCACAGCGTCGAACACGGAATCGCGCCA